>NC_030816.1:34764642-35385642 GCF_001704415.2 Capra hircus | reverse complement strand
TGGATGGAGGAGCCTGGTAGGCTGCAGTCCATGGGGTTGCTAAGGGTTGGACACGACTGAGCAACTTCACTTTCACTTTTCACTTTCATGCATTGGAGAAGGAAATGGCAACCCACTCCAGTGTTCTTGCCTGGAGAATCCCAGGGATGGGGAATCCTGGTGGGCTGCTGTCTAAGGGATCGCAGAGTCGGACACGACTGAAGTGACTTAGCAGCAGGCTAATGTAAGTGTTCCGAGCATGTTTAATGTAGGCTGGGCTAAGCTAGGATGTTTGGTAGGTTGGTATACTGAATGCATTTTTGACTTAACAATATTTTCAACTTATGATGGGTTCATCTGTAATTGAGAAAGCTTTTTATGTACAAAATTTTATGTTAAAATAAATTAATAATTTATAGCTTTGTTTGGGTAATTGGCTAGGGACATAAGAAAGACAAATTTCACAACTGGTGACTCCCAGGTTTGAGAGGGTGAGGAAAAGTTAATGCTGACTAAAACACTGACTCTGTGTCTCCTTTGCTTCTGCTTTTTGCTAGTGGTCACTATTGCTACATGGCATGCAATAGTGCAGGAGCCTGTATGTAAACCACTCAGTCTACATCTACAGTTGTATCTTATGCTTATATGTATCTCCAGAGGTCATTCTATAAACTGTGTTCACTGAGAATAATATATCTGAACACAGCATTTGGCCTAATCTTTCAGAGGGCATTATTAATATTAGGTGCAGTATTACAGTGCAGTGATGGCTCAAGAAATTTGCAAAGGCGACAAGAGCCTTGAAGATGAGGAGTGCAGTGGCTGGTCATTAGAAGGTGACAGTGATCAACTGGGAGCAATCACTGAAGGCTGATCTTCTTATAACTACACGAGAAGTTGCAGAAGAACTCAGCCTTGACCAGTCTGCGGTTATTCGGCATTTGAGGCAAATTGGAAAGTTTGATAAATGGGTGCCTCATGAGCTGGCCTCCCCCCAAAATAAAATAGTCATTTTGAAATGTTGTCTTATCTTGAACCATTTCTTGATCGGATTGTGGTGTGCAGCAAAAAGTGGATTTTATACAACACCCCACAATGACCAGCTCAGTGACTGGATTAAGAAGAAGCTCCAAAGCACTTCCCAAAGCCAAATTTGCATCAGAAAAAGGTCATGGTCACTGTTTAGTGGTTTGCTGCCAGTCGGATCCACTGCAGCTTTCTGAATCCCAGCGAAACCATTACACCTGAGAAGTATGCTCATCAAACGGATGAAATGCACCAAAAACCACACCTGCAGCCAGCATTGGTCAACAGAAAGGGCCCAATTCTTCTTCACAAGGCCTGACGGCACATCTTATAATCAATGCTTCAAAAGTTCAATGAACTGGGCTATGAAGTGTTGCCTCATCCACCATATTCACCAGGCATCTTGCCAACTGACTACCTTCTTCAAGCATCTCAACAACTTTTTGCAGAAAAAATGCTTCCACAATGAGCAGGAGGTTGAAAATGCTTTCCAAGAATTCATAGAATTCTGAAGCAAGGATTTTTATGTTACAGGAATAAACCAACATATTGTTGGCAAAAATATGTTGATATGTAATGGTTCCTATTTTGATTATTAAAGATGTGTTTGAACCTGTTATAATAATTTAAAATTCATGTTCCTAAACCACAGTTACTTTTGCAACAACCTAATAGTTAAAATACACACTGAACAGAATACAAGTAATATTAGAATAGGTTGTCCAGATGAGATTTTGCTGTAATCTCCTTTTTTGGAGTATTTTAAAAGCTTCAAAGGTATATTCTTAAAACTTCCAGAGGTAGTTTGGGGTATGATTTCACCTTACTGGGGGTGCTGTGAATACAAATAAATGCCCCTTTTAAGTTGCCCTTACCTATCAATTTATCCTGGATCCCCAGGTCTTGCTCTTTTAGCTTTGTCCATATAATATGGCATCTAACCATTGTAATGAAAGGATAAGACAGATCCATTACTATAAAAGATATATGCTGTTAATGAGTTTCCAGCCAACTATCAAGGTATCATCAACTGTGGTTTATCTTGGTGAATGAAAGTTTGAATGTAAAATTACGCTCCCACACTGACTGTAGAAGTGCAGTGGATCATTTTGTTCTTTAATGTCACGCTTCACTGGACACACTTCACAAAGCAGTGAATCATGCTTAAAACAAGCAGCCTTTACTTCAGCAACAGCAGATAATGTAGCAGAGGTGAATAATAAGTGTTAGCAGTCTTAACTTTCTCTGCAGTGCTCTCTCCAGGTGTCTGATGGATGATTTACAAAGTACATATGCTATTTTATAGATTGGAACTTGGGATCCAGCCAGTGGCTTGAATATGACAGAAAGTCAAAAGGGAAAGCCAGCCAACATCACAGATTCCTTATCCAATCGTTCTTTGATTGTTACCACCATTTTGGTAAGTATTAGTTTTTCCATTCTTTTTAGATAAATGCAGATAAACATGGAAGTGGATAGAAAAAGACATTATAATTGGAGTAGTAATGAACAGAATGTAATATATTTTACAGTTATTTAGTGATTGCTGTATAATGGATGAGTCAGTGTTAATTTAGTCACAGTTTTATTTTGTTAGCCTTTAATGATGCAAATTATATTAATGTTTGGGCTGCTTATGTTGCTTAATAATACAGCTTTATCTATTACTGGGAATCTTTATGTTTCTACAAAATTAGTTGCTGTTGAAAAACTGTGAATTGTTAAGATTTGAAAAATACATGGACAAGCAGTTGTATAAATATAGTTATGTGAGAAGCTGCATGTGAACTTTGCTTCTGCTTTCATTTCCTGCAAATGAATTTCAGAGGTCACGCCATTTATTTTTGAGAATTTTTTCTGTTATAATTATGTTTTAACCTTGCTTTCAGTTTAATTGTTTTCATCATGGCAAATCACTTTTACTTTACTAATCTCCCTAATGAAATCAAATGACAAGTGCTGTTTTAAGTCAGAAATATTTTCACCACCAACAGAATTAAATTAATACTGATAAGCTAGATATTTTTACCCCTCTTGCAATTATATGTTTTAATTAAATCACAGTAATATTCATGTACGCCTACTATGCCATTTGCAAATAAGAATTTTAATTTTAGGACAAGCAAGGAACTTTTATATAATTTAGTAAGTACTTTCACCTACAGAATAAGTTTATCGATGTTGATTCCTCTTGTTCCCCAGGTAGCCAGTAAGAATGTGAGATTAATGTCCAAAACAAACCTCCACATAATTTTAGCATTTACATGATTTCTAAATTTGATTTATGGAGGAACATCAAGCCAGGAGGGATTCATAATCTTGTCCTTTTAGTAGCAATACAAGATGTTAGATTAAAACATGTCCAAACAAAACAGCTTGGGTTAAAGACTCTTGATAACGAAGCAAGGTAGTGATCCTGAAATGATGGTGATAGAAGTTCATGAGGTGTTTTTTAATAACTCCTTTGCTAAGAACTTCAGCGAATACTTGCTCCACTATATCCAAACTTCTCTGGTCCCCTTTAACTTAATTTTGTATCCCCTTCTCTTTTCAAAGCTAGCTCTCACAGGACACTACTACGTTCTTTTTCTGCCAGTATGTTCTGGATCTCATAACCCGCTGCTGGAACAATTACAGCAACAGTGTAACTTCCTCCTGCTGACAACCTTTCCCCTTTATAATATGCTTCACTGTCCACTGTGCAGATCTAACTCTGTCATTCCCTGCTTCTCTGCTCATAAGTCTTTAGTGAGTCCCTGCTGCTGTGCTATGCTCAGTCGCTTCAGTTGTGCCTGACTCTCCGCAACCCCATGGACCGTAGCTCACCAGCCTACTTTGTACAGAGGATTTTTCCAGTAAGAATACTGGGGCAGGTTGCCATATCCTCCTCCAGGGAATCTTCCCAACCCAGGGATTGAATCCGTTTCTCTTTATTGCAGACACATTCTTGTTTGAGTCCATATTGGACATTAAAAAGGTCCCCAAATCTTGACCCTGTTATTCAAAGCCTTTTACAGTCTTCTCTCATCTTTCTATCTTCATTTTCCATTTCTCCCTTTCAGTAATCCTGTATTTTAACTGGTCTAGGGTAACCAGTTAGCTCACTACTGTGATTGTGTTAGCCCTGTTCCCTTTGTTTGCAATATATTTCTCCCCATTCCTGAAATATAGAACTTGTCAGTACTTCATATTTAAGTTTAACACTATACTATTCTTGAATTATTTCATGTGTGCACTATTTCTCCAAACATCACTGACCACTCCTTTGAGAATTAGGATCTGACTAAGTCTCTTGTTTTTATACCATATATGCCTCTACAATGCTCGCAAAATAAAGTGTGCTGGACAAGGGCATTTGTCTTCGGCAACTAGCCCCTGTACTACTTTCTCAGTTCTCCCTGATACAGCCAAACTCTCAAGTGCATCACTTATTTTATGGCTTCAAATCTTTGCCCACTTCATTATGTTCTCCTTTGAAAAGTTTTCATCCTTCCAGACCCATCTCAGTTTGCATGCACTCTGTGAAACTCTTTGATCTTTCCATTCAGTTGTGTATGTTTGGGGCAGGCAGGGAAGTGTACATGTGTATCATAATACTTTATCTTTTTACTTACCATACATTACTTTTTTTATGTTAGAAATTTTGTGTTTATCTGATCTCTATTTGGTGTGAATCTATACAAGGCCAGAAATCAAATTTTACACTTTTTAGATCTCAGTGTCAGAGAAAAGTGCCTGGGGCATAGCAGGCACTCAGTAAGTATTTGTCAAATTAAATTTTAAAAATTGGTACTTAATTAAGCAGAAAATTAGAGAAAATAAATGCTTTTCAAATGACTGTATTTAAATATTTTTTCAAGTGTGCAGGTTATTGCAAACTTCCTGTCCAAACAAAGCAGGTGATTAGACTACCCATACAATTTCTCAGTTTTGCTTAATTACTCAAGAGTTATTTTGTAAGAAGTATTCAAATATTTTTCTCACTAATAAACAATTTTATATTTGTTCATAAACAATTGGTATTAAATCTTAATATCAGAGCCAGAGAAAACTTTTTAAAAACTATTGGGCTTTGGATCTTGGACATTTTGTTTTTCTGATCTTTAATGATGTTTGAGACATATTCCTCAGATCATTACTCCATATAACCAACATGTATAATCAATTCTGAAATACACTCTAAGCTTCAGTTCAGTTCAGTTCAGTTCAGTCGCTCAGTCGTGTCCGACTCTTTGCGACCCCATGAATCGCAGCACGCCAGGCCTCCCTGTCCATCACCAACTCCCAGAGTTCACTCAGACTCACGTCTATCGAGTCAGTGATGCCATCCAGCCATCTCATCCTCTGTCGTCCCCTTCTCCTCCTGCCCTCAATCCCTCCCAGCATCACGGTATTTTCTAATGAGGCAACTCTTCGCATGAAGTGGCCATAGTACTGGAATTTCAGCTTTAGCGTCATTCCTTCCAAAGAAATCCCAGGGCTGATCTCCTTCAGAATGGACTGGTTGGATCTCCTTGCAGTCCAAGGGACTCTCAAGAATCTTCTCCAATACCACAGTTTAAAAGCATCAATTCTTTGGCACTCAGCTTTCTTCACAGTCCAACTCTCACATCCATACATGACCACTGGAAAAACCATAGCCTTGACTAGATGGACCTTTGTTGGCAAAGTAACGTGTCTGCTTGTGAATATGCTATCTAGGTTGGTCATAACTTTCCTTCCAAGAACTTTAAGCTTATATATTAATAAATAGGTCACTTTTATATTTTAGACTATGTCACTGTGTTAGTTTCAAAGTGATTGTGATTTTCTTAAAAAGAAAAGGTATTTTATTATTTTATATCACTTAGTTGAAAAATCTTTTTCTGAACAGTCTGATCACAGAGTAGCCATAATTAGGAAAAAGATTTAAAGAGATCATTTCCCTTATTTTTATAAGCCAGCTTGATATAATTTATTGATACTTAACTTATATTTTATAAAGAAGTGTGATCATTTGATTTATTCTATGGTTATTTTTTCCCTTTCTTTCTTCAAAAATCTCAGAGGAGATTCTGGCTATGTTGTAAATAATGAGATCTTCACAAAGAGAAGTTCATTTAATGCTTCTTGTTTGACATTTTTATTATGTGTCAAAAAAAAAAAAAACAGTGAAGTATTCTAAAATTTGACCTTATCAATATGCTTATCATAATTAGCTCCATTTCTCTTAGATTTTATTTACTTTACTTTTTATCATTCTTTTTGTATTTAACAAATATGTACTTAATGATAATAATACACTAGGGTTTATGCTAACCACAGTGTTTAATGGACAAAATAGACATGGTCTCTGCCTTTATGAAACTTAGAAAATGGTAGAATTCATAAGGAGAACTAAACACATATACATGCACACACACAGAGAAATACCCCCTTGTGACTAGTTATGAAAGAAAGATACGTGGCATGCTGCCTTTTACAGAATGATCAAGAGTGACACCAAGGATCAGGTGTGGAAGGATCAATCAGGTTAGACTTCACTGCAGAAGGACAGAGAGCTGAAGTTTGAGAAGAAATTATCAAAGTAAAGGGAGGGCGAAGGAGTATTCTCAGCAGATAAAACAACATATGCAAGGCCCTGAAGCAAGAAAGATCTTGAAAAAGTTGCATAATTCAAAGAAGACCATAATGACTGAAGCCAGTTTTTTATATGCTTCTCAGCTTCATTAAATACTGCCATATGAATATGGTTCATTACCAAAAATTAATAGCACACATCTTTGGCATGCTTGCTAGGTGCTTGACAATGTTCAAAGCACTGCTCTTAGATTTACTCATTTAATTGTCATAATAACCTTTTTTGTTAGACATCATTATCCATACTCTTTCACAGGTGGGAAAACTGGTATTCAGATTGTCCAAGTAACCTACTCATGACCACAGAGCTAGAAAATAGAACAGTAATTTTTTCAACCAATCTGTAGCCTCCTTGAACAACCAATACTGTAAAATGAAATCTCTAGTGTTTCAGCTTGGAAAAGTCTAACAGCTATAGTTTATGACCAAAATAGTATCTTGACTGAGAATTGTTCACCTAAAGAATGTTTCTCATCCAGAAATCCCACATATGCTAAAGTACCATGATACCATTATAGGTGTGTCCCCAGACATCTAGACGTTTCCTCAGGGACCAAGATTTAGATTACTCTCCCTTGGATGCCTTGATCTTCTCATTTCTCTCCTTTCCTAATTTAGCACTCAGTTTTCTTTCAGCTTCTTAAAACCATCATCTCAGATCTTTCTGGGCAATCAAGATTAATGGAGCTTAACTCACTTTTTCTCTTTAGAATTGAGATTAAGCATCTTATTTACAAATAATTTTTACACCTCTTCAACAACATAATCTATGCCCAATACACTATATAGGTATAGAATATAGTTATCTCATGGAAAGTGTTCATTTTCAGAAGCTCTGAACAATTTTTAAATACATAATTACTTTTTTTTTAGTTTTTAATTATATGATACTGTATAATTTGGAAATTATGTAGCCTCTTCTGCAGGAGGAGGCTAGACCTACAACTTGAGTCTACTCATGCCATCTCCTGAATATTCCTCATATTATCTCTCTGGTTTTAGAATTTCAAATTCAGTGGTTGTTAAAATTCCCTTGCTTCTTGTATTTATCATTACAAATGGAATTTTAAAGTATCAACCTTAGAATCACATTTTTATCTATGATGATTTCATAGATGAGCATAAACGAGCATAAAATTGTAAAATGGCTTCCCTCATGGCTCAGATGATAAATAATCCACCAGCCGTGTGGACCCTGTTTTGATCCCTGGGACAGGATCTGCTGGAGTAGGAAATGGCAACCCACTCCAGTATTCTTGCCTGGAGAATTCCATGGACGGGGGAGTCTGGCAGGCTACAGTCCACGGGGTCGCAAAGAGTTTGAAACGACTGAGTGACTAACACTTTCACTTTCAATTATTAAAATATAAATTTATAATCACCAAAATCATAACAAAAATACTCATTCAGAATGAGATATGCTTTTGAAGACCAAAGTGTGCTCTATTTTCAGTTTATCAGCCTCATCCTGTTGTCCTTACTACCTTGGGTACACTAGCAAGGGACAGTATCAGGTGGCTGGATATTTATTTAAGCTCATAGAAGGAATGCTTATTTTCCCCTCTGTGCTCTTGGTTTTCAATAGATTTTTTCATGCCTGTTAAAATATACTGAGTGCTTCCCACTCTGTGGCTCCTCTATAATAATTGATTTTTGTCCATCAAAAGATTACTAGCACTAAATGCCACTGTACATGCTCTTCCCCTTAACGACTAGTAGCACTTTAGCATGCCAATGACTATGAAATTTGGTTACTTTTTCAGAGAAATCACTCCTAAGGAGATTCTTTCTTCCCAGTTGCTCAATGAATTGAACAAATGTGCTTGCATCTGCAAGTTAGTCTTATGTTTTATTTTCCTAGCACTTCCTGGAAGGTTGTGTATTTCACTGCTGAGTTTACTTGCTTAGGTTTATTAAGCTTTGTTGTTGGAGTCCACAGCCTACAGGTGGCTTATCTGGAAGCAAACTCCCAAAAACGATGGAAAGAATCACAGTACAAAAGAGAGAAGTGACCAGCTATCCCCTAAATGGTTCTGCAGTTTCTTCCATCATATCAACAAAAGAAGTTTTCTAAGGCTTCACATCTGTCCCTGCAATAGGGTTTTCCCTCTGATTCTTATCTTCCCATTGTCACAGGGTGACTGCCAAGCATGTAGTTCTTCTTAGAGAGTTACTAGCATTCAGGCTTGGAAACCCAGACACTGGTGCTTTACAGAGAAAAAGGTTTTTCATTGTTATCAATCGCTATACAGTTTCTAAGCAGTTTTAATCATGTGCTCTGGAGATAGTAAGATCAACATAATTTAAGGGAGATACGGTAGCTATACATGTACAAGTACTACTTAAAAGTTTATGTGAGATGAATGCCTCATTCAAACTCAGGCTGCTCATACCATATTCAAAGGCAAGCAAATCTTTTTCATCATATTTTTTTTCTTCTGTTTCAGAGATTGTGCTTTTGTTTTCATTCTTTAGTAGCTCTTTGTATTTTATTTCAAGTATATTCTCATATTCTTTAGACCTCCAGATTAGCTAGATTAACATAAAACTGTCAGTAGTTGTATCACAGAGTAAGAAACATGTTCTTTCCCTTAATGAATAGTAGTATTTTAGCGTACCAGTGACTATTTTATTTGTTTTAATGTGAAATTAGGCATACTTTAAAAAATCTTAGAGTCTCAATCTTTAGAGGCTTTGTAAGTGACCAGAACCTCATTTTTTAGCACATAGTCTCACATACACACACATACACACATCTGCTTCCTTCATCCTTCTTTATTAAATCTAATTTTAAAATGCTACCATAGTAAAAACCCTGAAGTGTTTTCATTTTGTTGTCATATTCTTTTCGGTTGTCAACATTATTATCAATACTGTAATTTTGTTGGAGGTTATTTTCTTATAAATAACATATTCCAAGTTCTAGAAGAAATGATTGGAGAAATATGAATTTTTGGTTCAGTTTAACCACAGAAAACTACATGGAAATGAAATAATTTTGCCTTAGTTTTCTCAAAGATGTCATCATGATAGTACCTTATAACATTGTATAATCTAAATTTTAACTATGTCCTGATCTGAGATTCAGATGTAAATTTGTAACTACTCAGGACATGTATCTAGCTGCATGTTGAAGATCAAACTCAACATGATTCAAACATCCTTCAATCAAGGCCTCATCATATCTGTTTCTCCTATATTTCCAAGCTCTGTTTATGGTTCCAGTAATTTTATATTTACTCAGCCAGAGTAGATACCCTAGTCTCTTTAAATCCCATATTTATAATTTAGACACCAAAAAGAAAGACAGGATGAATCCGTGAATGTCCTTTTCTAAGACAGTTTAACAAAGAATTGAGTCAAAGAACATTTTGAACAAGGGAGGTATGGTTTGTTCATGGGTACTGATGAATGGGATAGTTATAGAGTCTGATTTGAGAGATATTGTACCCAGATGCAACAGAAAAGAGAAGACAGTGTTAAAATATCATGTATGAGATTTATCATGAATGCATAACATGTGGGGCAAAAACAATTGAGAAAGGTGAACAAGGACTTCAAAGTTAAAAGCTCATGAGGCGGGGTATTAGCATTACCACAGAGCATGATAAGGATGTTGGAAAGGGAGATAATGAGTTCTATTTAGTCCTGTCTGAATGGAGATGTTGGCAGTAATTTTGTGTAGTCAAATCTTGATTATTCATGTAAGGGGATAATAAATTAGATTCAGAAATGAAATGCAGTTTGGAGATTAGCTAATAGGTGCAGTCTCCCTTCCCATCAAACCATTTACTGGAAGAGCGGTGAAATGGCACATTTGATTGATTGGAGCTTTGGCTTTTCTTTTCTTCCCTCTTTCTTTTTTAACTTGTGAATTAAGCTAATGAAATATTTAATGGCTAAAATAAAAATTCCAGTAGAAAGACAGTAACAACCCAGATCTCCAATCTAAACTGATCAGTCAAGTGTAAGAATTAAATAGCGTACCAGTTTATTTTTTTAATAAAATGAATGATAATCACTAAGCCAAGCCCTGCTTTAAATCCATATTGCTCTGCCAGAAGCATCTTTCCTGAAATGTTGGGGAACAGCACAACTAGCAGAACTCTAGTCCTTTTTTCTTGACAGTTCGTTTCAATCTGTTACACTGTCAGTTACAGTTTCTGTATTTCAGAGAGAAAGATATTCTTCTCACCTTTCCAAATTCTGGGAGATTTTCTATAGACATAGATTAAAAACAAAAACTCTATAGAATGGTAATTGAGGCCAATAAAACTTAGATTTTTTTAACATTATGTGAGTTCTCTGAAGTTATTCTTCTGAAAAGAGGTAAACAGTTTGCAGCAGCTAAGAGTGTGCTGATTGTGCCTGCAATAGTATAGTAAAGGGATGTGTGTGTGTATCTGTGTGTTTGTGTGATTATGTGAGAATCAGGCATTAAAAAGCATGCCTTTCCTTAGTAGATTTGCAAAACAAAATAAAAGAAAGTAACTTTTGTAGTTTGCCTCAGAATGCACTTGAATTTGAAAGAAAAATAAAAGGTAAATAATAAACATAATTTATATTAAAAATTAAGGTAACAATTCTACCTCAATTGGCATGCTCTACATGCCTGCTGCACTATTTTGTTGTTTCTTTAAAACAAAAGCTCCAGATTATGATAGTTATTTATTTTCAATCCAGAATGTTCATGTGAAAGTGCCTTTATAATGTCTTGAGATGTCAAAATCAGGCGAGAGAACACTGTATGAGCTCAGGTGGAGACTCTCATCAGTACTCTTTGATCCTAACAAGCCAGTCATCTTTAGTATTGCCTCTTGTTGAAAACATTAAGCTGTTTTGATGGTAGCTGCTAGGTTTTTCACTTTCTCCTCCTGGTATTCTCACTTTCAATTGAGATAGCCTGTAGGGCACATTGGCTTTTGACATGAATGTTAATTACGGATGGCAGAGTTCAGATTCTAGGAGCCGTGATGAATGGAAGGAAATGTAAAGACTGGGACTCAAACAGTGGAAGATTTCTCAGCCCTACAGCAGTAAAAGCCTAAGAGTCTGCCAAAAAGAGAAAGAAAGAATACTGTCCAATCAATGGACTGATAACATTCAACTGTGTAATTATTATTTATGCTTATCTGTTGCTTACGATTGTTATTGGTCATTTCTTGCCTAAAGAATGGAACATTTTTTTGATCTGTCAGGCTTCTATGTATTTTTCCAACTACATTTAGGGTAATCTGAATCATTAAAATGTAATGAAATAGCAGTTAAGTTTATTCTTAAATAATTCCCTTAAATATGACCCCTTTCCATTTTTAAGATCAAAGTTTATTACATGCATTTATAACATTTCTTTAATTGAGCTAAGAAAAAAATAACACAATTATTTTAGAATGACTAAATTGTGGTTTAGACCAGTGGTAGTATTATTAAAAGTGAAATTGTCTGCAGGCCTTAGATAATATAAGTTATAAAACCAAGTATTCAATAAACTTCACAAATATTAATAATACTAGATTCTGATTAAATCTCATTGTTTTAAAGTAACAAGATGAATGCAAATAAATACCTTAAAATGAATCATTTATATATAATGTGGTAACCTTCTGAATTTATTTTGAAAGAAAGTATAAAACATATCAACTAAAGTATCACTTATATATGTATTTGGTATAATATTGATAAACTTAGAATTCTTTTCTTTTTAAATCATCTTCCAATTATGAGATACATAATTTCTTTCATACTCATTAACCAAAAGTTGGCTAAGTTAGAGTAAAGCTCTATAAATCTGAATTTTTTCTGTCATAATAAATGTTTCCATGAAATTTTCCTAAATAATAAAATATAGTATATATTTTTGAAGCAGTTTAGGATAAACATAAGAACAACCAACCTTTTTCAGAGGGAAAAATGCAAACTGTTTAAAAATCAGGACATGAGAATATTGGTTCTCTCTGCTTGGAGGTGTCTGACCATGACTTGGCTCCTCACTTGGCAGATGGTCTGGAGCCCCTATACCAGCTGTCAAGCAGGAGACAGAGCTGAAGTTACTTTAGGAAAGCTACTTATGACGTACCCAAGTCAGATCTAAATAAAAACAGAGCTGAAGGAATAAAGCATAAAAGTCCTCTTCATTCAGAGCCTGCTTTCTGTTTAAACGTGTTCTCTATTTTTTATCTTTAATCTACTGTTTCAGTACTAGTGGTCATTTTTATTTATTCTGGTATTGGTTTTACAGTGCTAACAATTAGAATTGTCTGCAAAGCTGTAATCAAAGTATTCACTAGATTCTGTTCATAATAGAAGTTATTCTGATTAACACTGTAAAAGATGTTCTTTCTTAGCATTTCAATAAAATTCTCATTGAATATTAAAAACAAACAGAAAGCAATAAAAAAAACAGTGATAGAATAAGCTAAAGTTAATAGGAGACCAAATGCCCTAATTTCAAGAGAATATCTGTTAAATAGAGCTTGTGGACAGACTGCTGACTGTCTTTTAAAACAGCATTAGTGGGCTCTACGGGCATACCTCATAGCTCAGCTGGTAAAGAATTCTCCAACAGTACAGGAGACCTCGGTTTGATTCCTGGGTTGGGAAGATCCTCTAGAGAAGGTGAGATGGTTGGATGGCATCATCAACTTAATGGACATGAGTCTGAGTAAACTCCAGGAGTTGGTGATGGATAGGGAAGCCAGGTGCGCTGCAGTCCATGGGGTCGCAAAGAGTCGGACACGACTGAGCAGCTGAACTGAACTGAGTGGGCTCTATTTATGAATTCGATGTGATTTTATGTTTTTTATGATATAAATATAGGAAAATAATTTATTTTTGAAGGTTTTCCTTGAGTCGCTTTATTGAAATATTCCTATATTTAAGAGTTTTACAGGTAATTTTCTTTGATAGTTTTTAATTTATTTTTATTTCTTGATAGTTTAGCTATTTTATCATGCTTCTTACACAGAGCTATAATTTCGTCTCTTCTTTACTAGTTTTCATTGCCTTTATCTGTTTTATTGTTTACTTGTATTTGATGAGAACTTTGTTCTCTGTTTTCCTTGTTTCAATTGTACTTTTTATTATTAACTACAATAATAGCTGTATTCTCAAGAATACTTTTTATTCATAGTTTTCCAATTAATTATTTTTCAAAATTGTGCTGTGCTGTGCTAAGTCACTTCAGTCGTGTCCAACTCTTTGCAACCCTGTGGACTGTAGCCCTTCAGGCTCCTCTGTCCAAAAGATTCTCCAAGCAAGAACACTGGAGTAGGTTGCCATGCCCTCCTCCAGGGGATCTTCCAGATCCAGGGATTGAACCTGTGTCTCTTATGTCTCCTGCAATGGCAGGCATGTTCTTTACCACTAGGGCCACTTGGGATTGGATGCTAATTATTATTGAATACATTAGTTATCTGTGGAGATTATTATTAATTTTTCTAGTTGTACTTATTTTTCTGAAGAATGTGTTAGTCAATTTCTGAATATTAAAATATTTATATTCCAGACATAAACTATTATTGGATATGGTAGAAAATTATTTCAATGGACTGCTATGTTTTGTTTGTTATATCTTGTTTTTAGGAATATTTGATAGTGACTGACCCTTAGTTGGGCTTCCCTGGTGGCTCAGATGGTAAAGCATCTGCCTATAATAAGGGAGACCCGGGTTTAATCTCTGGGTCGGGAAGGTCCCCTGGAGAAGGAAATGGCAACCCACTCCAGTATCCTTGCCAGGAAAATCCCACGGACAGAAGAGCCTGGCAGGCTATAGTCCATGGGGTCCCAAAGAGTCGGACACGACTGAACGACTTCACTATGACTTCACTAGGACCCTTAGTTACAGTGTTTAACTATTTTGCTGGCTGTTTTTGTCAGTGTTATGCTAACTGCTGGAGCCGATTATACAGAGTGAAGTAAGCCAGAAAGAAAAACACCAATACAGTATACTAACGCATATCTATGGAATTTAGAAAGATGGTAACGATAACCCTGTATGCGAGACAGCAAAAGAGACACAGATGTATAGAACAGTCTTTTGGACTCTGTGGGAGAGGGAGAGGGTGGGATGATTTGGGAGAATGGCATTGAAACGTGTATAATATCATATAAGAAACGAATCGCCGGTCCAAGGTTCGATGCAGGATTCAGGATGCTTGGGGCTGGTGCACTGGGATGACCCAGAGGGATGGTACGGGGAGGGAGGTGGGAGGGGGGTGTAGGATTGGGAACATGTACACCCGTGGCAGATTCATGCAAAACCAATATGATATTGTAAAGTAATTAGCCTCCAATTAAAATAAATAAATTTAAATTTAAAAAAAATTAAAAAGAAAAAGAAAATAAAATATGCAAAATCCATGAGATTGATATTTAAATGTTTTAAATGGTCAAGTAAATGTAAATATTAACCCAAGCAATGAAAAAAATGTAGCTACAATTTTAGTGATGGTTTTAGATTTCTATTAGTGCAGAAGTATTATTTAAAGTAACAAAGTATTTGGGTATTATTTAAACCTAAAGACATAAGCTTGATAACTGTCATATTTTAAGTTTTAGATTGGTTAGAATGAATTAAGGGTTCAGTGTGTCTTTTCAGAGTCCCAGGTTAGCTTGTTTCATTACTACAAATTCTCAAAGAGCTAAAAAGGAAACTTCCAAAATTTGCTTAGAATGTAAGAGAAATTGGCATGGGAAGATATAATTGAATTCTGGGATATTCAGTTCCCATTATAAAAATATTTATAACTTCTAGTTATAAATGAGTCCTTGAATATAATGTGCAGCATGGTGATTACAGTTAATAATATTATACTGTATATCTGAAAGTTGCTAAGGGACTAGATATTAAAATTTCTCATAACAACCAAAAAAATTGTAATTATGCGTGGTGATGGATGCTAACAAGAATTATTGTGGTGATTCTTTTTCTCTGTATGCATCATACCATTATGTTCCACATCTGAAGTAATATAATGTTATATCTCATTTATATCTCAATAAAAACATAGATGATGAGATGAGTAAAAATAAATAAATAAATAAAAAGAAAGGAACTGGTCCACAGTATTTGCTGTGCTCTAAAGCAGTCCATTGGAGAAGGTGATGGCACCCCACTCCAGTACTCTTGCCTGGAAAATCCCATGGACGGAGGAGCCTGGTTGGCTGCAGTCCACAGGGTCACTAAGAGTTGGACATGACTGAGCGACTTCACTTTCACTTTTCACTTTCGTGCATTAGAGAAGGAAATGGAAACCCACTCCAGTGTTCTTGCCTGGAGAATCCCAGGGACGGGGGAGCCTGGTGGGCTGCTGTCTATGGGATCGCAGAGTCGGACACGACTGAAGCGACTTAGCAGCAGCAGCAGCAAAGCAGTCCATATATTGAGGTTATTTGTTTTATATTAGGTCAAAACTAAAAACACTACAGTATTTAGATTTTTTCTGGGAAGATTTATTTAATAACTGATACAATTTATTTTATAGTTGTTGCCATATTCATTTTGTCACCTCTTTTTGAGTCAGTTTTATATGGTGCATTGATGCCTATCAGGTATTCAGATGTACTAGAGTTTTTCATGCATGATCATCATACAAATTTTATAAACTTTGTCTACTGAGTCACTTTCTCATGTAAAGCTTTATTCATTTTTTTCTTTTTTTAAAAATTTGGTTCATTAAATTTTACCAAGACATTATTTTTGCTAAAATACATGCTTATAATTTAGCCATTTTCTTTCCTGCTTTTTTACTTCACTTATTTTTCTTTTATTTCCTATTTTTCTTATGTTTTGCATAATGTCTTCCATTATTATATATTCTTATTATTTATGTGTTCTATTTATTTATTTTATTTTAAATAGTTTAATGACAAATTTATATAAGGCTGAGCTTTTCTCTGAAATTGCTTTGAAGACATTTTTAAAATAGAAGCTGTACCATACAGCTTAATGTTTAGCAGAGTGCTTTGAAGTTATGCAGAACCATCATCTCTCAAATGACATCAGGCTTGAAATTCAGATAATAATGGGCTGTTTGAGGGGATGTGACTTTCCATCTGGAGGGTCTGATAAACACTTATATCTATATATCTATTCTCCATGTTATATAATTTCTGAAAGAAATCCTACAACCCGTAGTCCAGGTGACATCATCTTGGGTGCTAGAATTCTCAATCAGGAAGGAAAAGCAGGTTGTAGAATGAACTTTTGACTGATGCAAACTTTAATTGTGTTCTCTAGATTTCAGCATGATTAATCCAGAGTCCCATTAATTCAATTTTCCCTCAGTTTTCTGCTAGGGTCAAGGCAAGGGAAGAGGGTAGTTTCCCAGAAATGTATTGGAGAATCTGCCTAGTTGTCTAGTTGGCATGGAGTATGGACCTCTGAGCAAGAACTTCTGATGAGGAAAACAAAGCATTCCTTTCAGCTGCGTTTAGGAGACCAAAGCTTCTTGGTTTCCTACAGTCTACACTTAGCGTCAATTCTTTCAAAATGATAGTCAAGTTTCCTCATCAATTGCCTTATAATTGTATATTTTCAAGAATTATTTTTAAAAAGTCGTGAATTCTAGTCACGTGAGTAGGACAGCTTGACCACCCTGCCCTAGCAGCATACTGTTGCATTTTCTACATCTAAATGAGAAAATATACTGAATTTTGGATCTACACACAGTTTCCCAAGAATCCATTCTTTGTTTTAAACAGAATTCATCATCAAAACCAGTCCTCTCTTTTCACTCTGCTTTTCTACAAATTATTTCTTAGGAGCCGTCTAGAACATGCTTTATCTCTCAGGTAGAAAGGAACCCTTTTTGATGACATGTTCATGCTCTTGCCCTAGTGTGTTTGCACACTTACTGTGTGTGTGTGTGCGTGCTTAGTCGCTTCAGTCTTGTCTGACTCTTTGCAACGCTATGGTCTGTAGTCCACCAGGCTTATCTATCCCTTGGATTCTTCAGGCAAGAATATTGGAGTGGATTGCCATGCCCTTCTCCAAGGAACCTTCCAAACCCAGGGATTGAACCTGCATCCAGGGAACCTTCCAAACCCAGGGATTGAACCTGCATCTCACTCTTACATCTGCTGCAACGGCAGGCAGGTTCTTTACTGCTAGTGCCACATAGGAAGCCCTACACATTGTCTGCAACCTAGCAATTATCTTCCATACGTAATTTTCTGTACATATCGAAATTCCAACCCTACAACTTTCAGTGGGACTTTGTTACTCTTACTTTTCACTGTCAGGAGTTTTTATATTTGCCCAGAACCTAAGAACTACTTTGGTAAAGAATTAGGAGAGGGGCTGCCATTGCCTGCTTTCCACAAATCTTGAGCCATATTTACTTTGGGAGTAGGGCTGCAGTAGGTCAAGAATACCAGATATTTCAGGCTGTGGGAAAAGTATGTTTGAACGCAGAAAACTGTAAACCTTTGTGCTCAGTCATACCCAACTCTGCAACCCCATGGACTGTAGCCCGCCAGGCTCCTCTGTCTATGGAATTTTCTAGGCAAGGACTGGAGTGAGTTGCCATTTTCTACTCTAAGGGATCTTACCTACCTGGGTAGATATTGTGTCTCCTGCATCTTCTGCTCTGGCAGACAAATTCTTTACCACGGGGCCACCTGGGAAGCCAGCTGGGAAGCCACCTGGTAGCCTGTGTTTGAAGGTGCAGACATGTGAAAGAGCTTAGAGCATATGAATAACTCCCTGTAAGTAGTCCACTCCCAGTGGAGAACAGCCAATGTGTGAGAGAAGTGGTGGGCAAGGTAGAAGGCAGGCAACAGCAGAGAAAAGGCCTTTGTAGGCCTCCTGAAGGAGTTAAGACTGTCTGCTATTCATAATGAGACAATTTAGAAAGATTTTAAGTGCATGTTGATAAAATCAACTTGAGATTTTAAACTTCCTTCTTAGTATTGGAGATAGAATTGTGTGTAGTTCATGAGATAGAATTTAGTGAGACTAGCCAAGAGAATATTGCAAGAGTGAAAGATGATAAGTTCCAAACTATGGCATTGTTCAAAGATAGGGGAAAGAAATGAAATTTCCAAGTCATATAGGGTGAAGAAAGGGGGATAAAGGGGAGTAATGGTTTACAAGTTGGAGTTTAAGAGGTCAGAGGTTAAGAGCACTTTATTTTTCTGGTTAATATGGCTGGAAGCAGAACTGACATAAAATAGCAAATTGGGATAATACAAATTGAATTTTAATTTTGGACATATAGCATTTAGTTTTTTCTATGGTATATGATCTGGTTGGCAGTTAGACATGTAGTTCCATACCTAAAGAGAATGGTCTGGACTGGAAATCATATTTGGAATTATCAAAATAGAGGTTTGAATAATGAATATCGGTGATACTGTTCATGTAGAGAACTCGTGTGTGTTTTCTGTGAATATATACCACCGAACATTTTTTCCTTTCCTAATGCTTTTGTTGCTTCTGTCCTGACCATCTGCTGTATTCTGTTTGGCTTGACAAACAATTATAAATTCAGGACTTACCAGGAATGTAGAGTCTGGGAGAAAAACAATATACTATCCTTTGAGTCAGACTCAAGAATCCCTTACACATATTGGGAAATTGTGGTTGTCAGATGACAATTATGAGACCTTCAAGACCAGTAAGTCCTGAATCATGGCAGATACTTCCAACTTAACTTCCCTTTCTGATTATCAGTGTCTGCTATTCAGGTCCTGATCTCTGTGGTTTTGAACCACCCTTGATTACTTTACACTGATTCCTAATTACTTCTCTTTATTTGAGATTTAATTGGTACTCTTAGTGACAAACTATATCCTAACTCTGCTTAACTCTACTACAGTGACTCAAGAAAGAAAGATACAGAACTCTTTCCATGGTATAAAACACATACATGTTTCATTTTCCTGGCATCACTAAAGTGAGTATTTTTTGCCTAGAAATCCAGGATAACACTTGATTCCCCCAGTTCTTCCCCATTTATCAGTCAATGTATTTTATTAGGTCTACTACTCATAAGGCATTTATGCCACTAATTAGTCACCTAAATAAAAATGAATACCATTAACTAGGATCTTATAAATTTTATGTTCTGAGTGTCCTCTTAGTTTTAGTTCTATGTAGTAATTAATTAAAAGAAATAACTCATTAATTTGTTTTCATCACTTTGTTTGAGTTAAACCCATATTGGTAAAAGAAACCAACTAAATGGATATTTTTTTAGCCACTTCATTTCAGAACTAATAGAAAAGAAATGCCTTTGTCACACAGCTTTGGAAAGCATTTCATATTATATGGAGAATTTTTTATACTGAATTTGAATGTAATTAGAGTCAAAGGCCATGCATTTGTTCATGTTTGTCATAGCTTTGTGCTCTTAAAAAGAAAATCTAAACTTATATTTTCTCTTTGGAACTTTTAAATTTGCAATTGTTTGGCAAATATGATACTATCTGACCTTAGAAACAAAACACTGCTTTTACATTACAGCTTGCACTTTCTATGTGTGTAGCAATATAATTTTTTTTTTTTTTTTGGTTACATCGGTTTTCCCAGGTGGTGTTAGTGGCAAAGAATCCATCTTCCAAAGCAGGAGACACAAGAGATGCTGGTCAATCCCTGGGTTGAGAAGATCCCTGGCATAGGGAATGACAACCCACTCCAGTATTCTTGCCTGGAAAATTCCAAGGATAGCAGAGCCTGGGACACTACAGTCCATGGGGCCACAAAGAGTTGGACATGACTGAGTACACACACACACACACATACATTTGGTTACTTGAGAATGTGGAGTATGGTCCACAATTCTGATAGGTATATGATACAGGCACGCCCTACAATAACTCTGTGATTCACAGATTTTCAGAAATACTAAGTTAAGCCAAATTTACTAGGTTTTCTTATCACCAAGTCTTTAATAAATTCATATGTATCATGGATATCTCAAAGGGATGTGATTATGTAGAATTTCTAAATATTTTATATTGCAGAGCCTTTTCTAGAAAATAAAACTTGTAGGATAATTTTCCAGATGAATACACTGTGTACAAATACATTATATTTAAGTTTAATCATAATGATTTTTAGGTACTCGTTGATTTTTATGATGAAATTTATTTATGTATGCAAATCCTTAAATTACCTACCCCACCCATCCTCAGCAGAGGAGCAGATAGTTTCAATGGTTTGTTGACACTGGGTAACAGTTTAATACCTAACTAAGGGCTTTTCTGCAGATTGAAGGGACAAATGGAAGTCAGAAAATCTAGGTTTGAATCTTGAGTTGGCCACTTAGTAGATGAGCTACCTTAGGCAAGTTACCATAATTTAATAATGAGGATAATAAAATAGTATGCAAATTAAAGTGTGTAGTAGAGATAAAAATTTGGAAAATATGAACATAGTTCCTGGTACAAAGTTATCAGTAAATGATAACTTTAATGGATATAAAGTAATTCAAAAATTAGTAAGTAATGAATAGTTCTCATTTTACTATTTTCCCGTAAGGCTTTCTAACATGTTTTTGAATATCTTCCTCTTAGAAACTGTCATTCCTCTTCTTCATTTCTCTTGCCTGAATAACTCTTAAGTGCTGTGCTCAGTCCCTCAGTCCATTCCAACTCTTTGCAACCCTATGGACTATAGTCCACCAGGCTTCTCTGTCCAGGGAATTTTTCAGGCAAAAATACTGGAGTGAGTTGCCATTTCCTACTCTAGGGGATCTTTGCAACCCAGGGATGGAAACTGTGTCTCTTGTGTGGCTTGTGTTGGCAGGAGAATTCTTTACCACTGCACCACCTGAGAACAATTTTTTTTCTCCACATTTATCTAATTTATACTCATTGTACAGTCCATTTTTCTGCTGCCCTTTTCTCTAGGATGATTTATCTGACTACTTTGAGACATTTTTACATCCGTTTAATGGGCCCACCTAATGGTCCTTTTATCTATACAACTTATTTCTTAGGCACTTCCATGAAAATTTGTATTCTTAGTTTGCATTTTCCTGTACAAGTTCTGTATTTTCAATTAGATTAAAAGGTGCTTAGGAGATGCACCATTTTCCTAAAGTATGGTATTTTCTTTTAAATGATGGATACTCAATAAACATTTATTGATTTTATTGATTACAAAAGGCAGCAGCTGAAAGTTATATTCACTGTTTATTGTATAAAGAATAACTTTCAGCAGATGAATGCTGCTAACTACTGCTAATCACTGATAAATAATCCTTATTGTACATGTTTTACATGCATATTCAGAAACATTGAAAGGTTTGCCAGTATTTGATCAACTTTGGATGGGATAAGGGTAGAAACCCAATTAGTATTAGTTCTTCATTCTAATCCATTTTTTCTATCAGCGTATTTCAGCCTTTTTTGGAGAAGCAAAAGAAGAGTTAGTGGATGGTTAACATTGGGTCCTCCTTTCTAAAACCAAAAAGTCTCCAACCTCTAATCATTTCACTAAATTATAAGAAACCAAATCCTAATGATTGAAAACTTTACTTTTTAGTGACTTAGCAAATCAAATCTTCCTCCTTTTGGTTTGCTTTCTCTCTCTCCCAAACATGCATTCAAATTCATCTAATGTCTAAACAGTAAGAAATTACCTAAAAGTAGATTATTAAAGAAAAAAAAAAACCCTCAACTTAATTTCCTGCATCAAAATTGGTTTTAGGTAGATGCTTAAAAATAATCTTAGAAAAGAAAATGCCATTCTAAGCAGGATATGAATTCAAGCACTGATGATCAACAGTGATTATATTTAAGCTGTATTTCAGAATTTTATAGGAATAAAGTCTGCTTCCTTACTGAGGTTCTCATGATATTAATTCCCTGTACCTTTCTTGTCCCACACTTTCCTTTTACTTAAATCATACAAAGCTCTTTATTCTTTTCAGCATCTACATGAACAATTTTCTTGCTCTGAAATATTACCATCTAGAGCACTTTAAGACAGTAGTTTTCATTGCTTACTGCATATAGGACCAGCTATACATTTCCACCCAAAATACAAAACAAAAATAAGACTCTCTTACTGAAAATTGATAAGAATTTCAAAAGGGCACCAGTTGAATATTAAACCTAGCACAGATCTTCAGAGTTCTGGGTCCTGTGAAACTACACATATCACACACTCTTAAACTGCCCCAGCCATACATGACAATCATCTAGAAAGTTTTTGAAAAGTAATAATGCCAGGGTAGCATCCTAGATATTTGACTTCAGAATCGCTGGGGATGGAGCACAGGTATCAGTATTATAATTTTAATTGTAAAATATTTAATTTAATTTTTATGTACAATCATTGCTGAGAACTGAATTCAAATACTATTTCCATAAGATTTTTATTTATTTATTTATTTTTTGTGTTCTTTATTATTATTTTTTTATTTCCATGAGATTTTACATTTACTTATCTATTAATTTATCTTAGTCTCTGTCTCTGTCTCAAGACTGTAATGTTTCTTAAGAATAGGTACCATGTTTTCTTAGTCTTATGTTCATGACACAAAGCAATGCCTGCAGCCTTATGGACATCTATTAAGTGGTTGTTGAATGACTGAATAAATGAATGGATAGAGTGATATTACTTGTTTATTTATTTTATAGATAATAAGGAAAAAATAAGATAAAAACAGACTTATTGGTGATAATTTTAAAAATAGAAAGAGAAAACATGCTCTTTGAAGAGATTCAGTTCAGTTCAGTTCAGTCACTCAGTCATGTCCAACTCTTTGTGACCCCATGGACTGTAGCACGCCAGGCTTCCCTATCCTTCACCAACTCCTGGAGCTTGTTAAACTCATGTCCATCGAGTAGGTGATACCATCCAACTATCTCATCCTCTGTCATCCCCTTCTTCTCCTGCCCTCTATCTTTCCCAGTATCAGGGTCTTTGAAGAGATTGGAATGGAGTAAAATAAGAGATTTGAGAAATTATGTCTAATAATTAATTTTCTTATAAACAAGGTGATTGACCCACAGAATAGGCCCTGTAATGCTGTGCTTAGTGGGAAATTTATTTTATTTATACTATTACTCATTAAACTTTCAGTGTTGAGAAAAAAAACAAATATAAGGAGATATAGGTTTTGCCTCTGTCTACTCATTGTAGAGTTTGGTACCCAAGCCTTGGCCCTCCTGAGATAAATACAATTTGAAGTAAGGATTTGTTCACACTTTTCACAACTGTTACCACTGATTTTCTTAAAACTCGAAAAAAAGATTTAATCTTTAGTAATCCCCCTGGCCAAATTCCATGCCCCTGTATAATCCTACAGGATGGGGACAAAAATTAAAAATATGTTTGCTTCACCTTGAAGCCTGACCATGACATTTCTAGGTGGAAAGCATCCCCCAGCTTGAAGGTAGGTGCTATTTGTCCTCTCAGGGAGCTGAGAGGTCTCCATTGACTTGAGCCTGATTCTCCCATAGGCAGGGGGGAGGGGCAGCAATGGAGGGGAAGTCCATGGATTGCCATGTGGCAGCCCCTCTTCAACCTCATCTCTAAGCATTTGCCAGGTGGGTTCCAGTGGATGCTGTTCCTGGAATTAAAGCATCCTGAGTCTGATCAAGCAAAACCAAAGCCTAGAGTCCTGGGAGTAGGTTCACAGGTCATCAATAAGCAGTGGACCTTTGGGGGCGGGAAGACTTTTGGTCTGTTTTAAAATTTTTTCCTGCAGAAGTGGAAACACTGTATTTTCATTTTAATTTATACTTGAAATGTATTTAGTTCATGAAGTACATCTGCTCCTTCATCTTGACACTGTATGATCCTTTGTATGTAATGTATTTACATGTTAATTTGTTATGTCTATAAATACACAGGGTCTCAATAGATCAATGTAGTTAAAGGATGGAAGATGAAGATATACTAATCGGTTACTAGAAATACCTCATTCATCTGCAGGAAAAGAAGGAAAACATCATTAAAGTGAGGGAATGGTCAAGCAGCTCCTCCTTTCCCTGCAGACTCAGAAACTTGGAAGGTGTCTGGGGATAGCGTGAAGGGGGTTGGGACTGTGGACTGAAGAAACCACACCAACTGATTGCTCAGTCTAGAAACTTTTCTGGCACAATATTACATGAGATGTTAACAAAGGAAACAGGAATCATTTCAAATAAACTGCTTAGCAATCTTCAGTCTTAAGGCAGTTAGTAGTATTTTAAACCTCTCTAACAAGATAAAAGAAGTTACCAAAAATGTTTGCAAAATGGTCTAATTGTTGATAGCAAACCAAAACCAAACTATTAATCAAACATACAAAACTTCAGGGGTAACATGTTTGGTGGATTTGTACCCTTCTAGCATATTTCACCTTGGGTTTGTTTTGTAAATGTTCTATAAGAGGTATTGTCCACAGACTTCTAGGCTAAGCTGTTTTTACAAGAAGTATTTATTTCAAACTGCTTGGGTGGAGAGGGAAAGGGACCTAAAACCTTCCTTACCCTACTTTTTGGAGTGCAGTTAATCCTGAATCTGCGAGCCCACTTCTGCCCTAAAATATTAAATCATTTTAATATTTTTGGAGGGGCAGGCCTTTTAACAATATTGAGTAGGATACAAGGATCAAAACAAAAATGGAACAACACAACTCAAAGCACCCAAATTTTGCACATTTATCAAACTTGTAGTGAGAACAGTGTCTAGATTTGTATATCACTAAGGGATGCCCAAGAAATAGAAGTGAACTTTAACTTCTAAACTTGAAAAATTAGGCACCATCTATGAAATTGCACATTTTTAAAAGGTAGAGCTGTGTGTGTGGCTTCTAAAACGGAACACTGGAAAATGCGTTTTGAATGGTTGTGTTCCCACAGTTAGGTGATAGTTCCTTGCTGACGCTGCTTTGCCTGTGTAAATATATTGACTCTCAATCTATGACTGCGATGTACTAAATAGCAGATCATCTCAAACCCTTGAGCACTCAGTCTAGTGAAGATGTTGTCATGCACAATAAAGAGCTAGTTGGATTAACTGTGTGATGTTAATGATTATTAATAAATTTCAACATTTTTCAAATATATATATATAAAGTAATCACTCCTTAGATATGTCTATCATAGTTGAGAATTAAGGGAATGTATTTGTGGTGGAGGACTGTTTCTTGAATGTACTGTAGAGCTTGTTAGTGAAACTAGTGTTGTAAAGTAACAGACTGTTATTAGCTATTTGTGAGATCAAAGTAATGGAGAAGGCAGTGGCACCCCACTCCAGTACTTTTGCCTGGAAAATCCCACGTACGGAGGAGCCTGGTAGGCTGCAGTCCATGGGGTCGCAAAGAGTCGGACATTACTGAGCAACTTCACTTTCACTTTTCGCTTTCATGCATTGGAGAAGGAAATGGCAACTCACTCCAGTGTTCTTGCCTGGAGAATCCCAGGGACGGGGGAGCCTGGCGGGCTGCCGTCTATGGTGTCACATAGAGTCGGACACGACTGAAACGACTTAGCAGCAGCAGCAGCAGCAGCAGATCAAAGTAACAGAATAAATGTAACTGTCCAGGCAGTTTACAATTCTGCCTTCTTCCCTTTCTGGTTGCGCAGAGACTAAAGTCCAGCCAGAAGTAAAAATACTTAGAGTCTTTTTGGGTCTTTTCTGAGCCGACATCCTGCCACAGGCACATATGTGACTTTCTAGGTTTCCTTGAATATGCTGGGGTTTCTCATAACCCTAATTGTCCCAAGTCTCTTTCCTGAGCCTATTCTGTCCTTTCTATGCCAGACATTTTAGTTTATCTCTTGCTCCTGCAGTTTATTCTTGCCCAGAAGGTAGTGGCTAAGTGTATTTGCCTGTAATGCTTATGAAAAAACCACCCAGGAAGCAGCTTCAACCCTGGGAAGCTGCTATGTAGGCAAAACAAAGGCAAATCCTTGAGCTGATTCTTCAGGGAACCACCACAAGGGTAAAAGCACAGAACTACTACATTATTTGAGAATAGGTCCACAGTGTTCCCTGTGGGGCTGCGCAACCTGCATCAGGAATAGGTTTCCATTTTCAAGGCTGCTGCAGCGCTGGGGAGTGTCAGTAGTAACTGGGTAAATTGATATGCCACAGAGCTCTCCTATCAAAATTCTATAGTTTTCCTCTTCACAAAGCATTCTCTTGGTTGCTGTGAGTTTTTATTAGATTCCAGAGTTCTAAAAAATTGATTTTAAAAGAGTGTTGACACTTTTTGCCAGCCTAGTCATTACTTCTATGGCTGATTTTCTCTACCATGGTAAAGTTGAATGGTTACAAATGTATTGCCCACAAAGCCAGAGATATTTACTATTTGTTTTTTAAGAGACACTTTGCTGACCTCTGTTTTGAAAATTGGTATACAAAATTTGCATGAAAATATTTCATTAGTGCATGCATGATTGATGCGTTAGTGGATGAATGGATGGGTGAACAATAAAACTATTTTACATTTGTATTTTAACACTAGATTATTAAATGTAGATATCTGCATGAATCTTGTTAAACATCATCTAACAACTTATAATCTACTGTGTTAGAGAAGCATGGTCATTCATTGATCATCTTCAGAGCTGTTGTTTTTACTTCTAGGTCACTATTCCATTTAAGAATGGTGATAGCCAGTTAAAATCAAAACATGCCAATTGAAAGCATATTTTAGTAATGAGAAAAAATCCTTACTGTTATAAGCTTTTTCTTCACATGTTTACATTATTCATTATGTGTTCTTACTCCATCCATGGATGTCGTTTATTTGAGCAATGAGATAAGTCATGGTAGGATAGTTACAGTGAGTTGATAACTTATTTGTTAAAGAAATATCCATCTTCTTGGTATTGCTGTGTATGATACTGTTTTTTCATCCTTAATCTGCCTTTTGAAAGCATGATTCTTCATTTGCCTCCTTTGAGCTTCCAAGGGCCAGATGTTGAGTTTTTTTAATTTCTTCTCATATTAAGTTATAATTTCTATACTTTCAAAGAACTGACTCACCTCCCTCAGAAGCCAACTTCATCAGCATCATTTGTCCGCTATTCATGCTGCCCAGTCATTAGCCTTTTACTTCTAATCAACTTTGTGGCACCTACTTGATTTCCACACTCTGTCAATTAGGTTGTTCTCTTATTATGTAATTCTTTCAGTATGAGGGCAGTGATAGGACACAAAGAGTATAGAGGTCAGAAAATGGAAAGAAATAAATGATTCCTTGGGAAAATATAAACTATTCAGTTTAAGCTTTAATCTCCATAAGTTTAACATGATATTACTATTATACACATGTGTCTTTTTCATTTGGTTCATATGAATACTATTAAAAAAGATATTTTTTGCTAGCCCTTAAGAGACATTAACAATATAAATATAAATTCATAAAATATAAATACTTCATAGGCAAGGATATTGTTACCCATAAACAAATGCAGTTTTATCTGGCTTTTGCAAACAAATTTTAAAAGGGTTTTGGTTATAAGGGTAAATTCTGAACCTGACTGGGGCTAACTGAACATCCATTTCTGTGTTCCCAAAGAAATGAATTGAGGGTCGTAGATCCTGATACACACCCGAATGTTCTAAGACACAGAGTCATGTTTCTCAAAAACGTACTCTCTAGTGATATTTTCTTCTGGTAATTAATGAATCAAAGTAGCCATTAAATGATACAGAATTATTTAAAATAGATGAAAACTTTAAATTCATCACTAGATTGAGAGTTCTATAAGGGCTGGGATTTTAGGTATTATTTTGTTTTGATTTTCATTGTTAACCTGGAGCCTAAAGGAGTACATATCACAATAAGAGTTTGATATATGTTTGAATAAATAAATAAATTAGTTATTATTCTTATCGTTGTAATAGTAGGGGATATTTTATACATATTATAGAAAATTAATTTGCATCTTAATATCTTTAATCTTTTTAAATCATTTAAGACAATGATAGTTCAAGTGTTAATACATGAAAAAGATCATTTATATCTTTTTAGATAAGGGCTGAGGGATATATGAGTTATACATTTTAAAAGTATAAAATTTTATTATATTTAAATAAAACATTTTGTTCCCCTTAACCTTAAACATATTTTACTTTTTCAGAACTTCATTTTGGGTTTATTCTGTGTCAAATTTCAGTCTAATACAGATAAAAATACGTGAGTTATTAGGTTCCTTAAAACTGGGGTTGATAGTACAAATGCTGACAAATCCTTATTACAGATGCCAGTGGAATGAAGTGCCTTTGCCTCTAGCAAATGCTGATGTGGAGATTTAAGACTATGTGAAAAACTAGTAAAGTTGCCCAGGAGAGTTTTATCATATTATTCATTGAACTCAGTATATGGTACAGTAATTGCTTCTGGAATCATTTTTCTTTTCTTACACGAAGTTATTATTTATCCTTGTGTGGTGTGAAACAGAGAAAGAGTCTAAAGGAGAGTCATAACTCGATGTAAACTATCTTGTGACACAGTGTAGCTGGAGATAGGAATCACAGCTGGAAAAGAGTGTCTTACTTCTCAGAATTAAATATGGGAAGAATGATATTAGACACTGTGGAGACACATAAATACTAAAAGGATGCACTCAGACAACATATTTTTTCCTAGTGATATGAAAACCTGTTTAAAATATACATCTAAATAGGCTTTTTAATCTCACAGAGACCAACGCATTTATTTGCCTATGACAGAGGTTTTCTTATTAGCTGATAAGTGAAGGAAATCAAATTAATAGGTAGGATGGTTACTACAAAAAGCTGGATGGGTGACATTTAAATAGCACAATCATTTTTGGAATTTTTGCTCTGCTTTTGTACCTTGTACATGTATGTCCTTTTGCCTTACGTACTTTTAAGTAATCACTAACGTTTATCATATTTTCTCCAATGTTCAGGTAACTTTGTATGAAAAGTGTACCATAAATATTTTGGAGCAAAATTTTTAAATAGAGACCATCATGACTTAATAGTGTAAATAGGGGGAAAACATTTTTTAGACACTAATATGTTGCTTCCTAAATCTGTTGGGCTGAAAATATGCTATTCTTACAAATTATTATATTTTATTTTTATTTATTTATCTGGCTGCACTGTCATACAGGATCTTAGTTCCCCAGCCAAGGATAGAACCTGTGTCTTCTGCAGTGAAAGCAGAGCATCCTAACCACTGGACAGCCAGAGAATTCCCTATTTTTACAAATTCTTCAAGTATTATGATAAAAATGTGTGTTTTTATTTGAAAAAAAATTTACTATGTAGAAAATGAACTCTTAGGATTATATATTTACCTCTATTTACCAATTTCGTTTTGATTGCATTGTGTAATTGATAAATATATTGCCATTTTGCATGCAGTATACTAATGACTAATCCCAGTTGATTGAAAAAGTAATAATAAAACCAGACCATACATGTTAAGTTAGCTAATGAGCCCTGTATAATTATGCATTTGTATGCAGTTTGGAAACCATTACTGGGAACTATTTAATGTGGCAAGTATAGTAGAAAGGTAAGTGATTCAGTAGTCTGATTGCCTAGGTTGTATGCTGGCTGTTGACCTTGGGCAAAACGCTTAGCATCCCAGCCCTCAGTTTATTTATCTGTAAAATATAAAAATTAATAATGATATCACTGACCTCACTTGCCTGTAATGAGAAATGAATGAATTAATCCAAGGAAAAGCTTTTAGAACAGAAATGGGCAGTAATTAAACACTTGGAAAATGTTAGTGCTGTTACTTAGTGTCTGGAGCTTGAAAAATGGTCAACCTGTGGACTTTTAAATAAAAATAATACACATTTGTTAACTTATAAATCAGAAACTGACTGCAACCAAAGTATGAATTTGATAATTTTTGTACCAAAATGCTTCTTTGTCCCGCATTCCACCAGCCAAAAATGTTCTCGCTGTTCCTTCCTCTTAAGGGGAACATGATATATTCTCAAGTCCCTAAACCCCTGGCCATTGGTTAGGAACCTGAAGATTTGTTACCACCTTCTCCAAACCCCATAGAACTTAGCTGTCTTATAAAATGTTTCCTTCAAGTTCAAGTTGCCTTGGATTCCCCAGTTAACCATAACAGTCCATTTCTATTCAGTTCATTACACAGTCATTTATTTGCAACCCTGCTACGTGCCTGGTGATGTTTGGTGCTTTTGATGCAAATTTGCCGTATAAATGGCTCCTATCTTGCCATATAAATGGCTCAATTCTAGTTCAGAAGATATATATGTAAATCAGCACTGCCTACTCAATATGATAAATATTATGGTAAAAATTATTGTGGGGCAGCAGAAAAAGAGCTAACGGACTGTGCCTGAACTGTGAATACCTAGCACAAGAAAGCTGTTCAGCTGCAGGGCTTCCCTCCTCTCCCCAGGTAACAAGGGCATTTAACTTGTGATCCATGGACATGTGTTATCCAACTTTAAAAATTAGAAGGCCAGGAGGTGTAGAGAGGAAAATGAGTATAATATCCCTAAGGGTGGAAGAGGACTATATCTGTCAGATTTGCAGCACTCTGTATCCCTGGGAAATACATTTTATACATGATCACATAGTACATAAAAATTAGTGTGTGCACGCTAAGTCGCTTCAGTCAAGTCCAACTCTTTGGACTGTAGCCCTCGAGGGACTCTGTCCCTGCGATTCTCCAGGCAAGAATACTGGAGTGGGTTGTTATGCCCTACTCCAGGGGATCTTCCCAACCCAGGGATCTAGTCCACATCTCCCCCATTGAAGGTGGACTCTTCACAACTGAGCCACCAGGTAACCGCATATAAAATTAGACAGGATCCTAAATGTACATTTTACCTTTTGGTAAGCCCAAATATCTAACTTTGAATTTAATTACATATTAATTTCTGATTTCTATGTGTTTTAACTAATTCCATTTTAAAATGCAGCATATGTGAAAGTGTGAAGTCGCTGTCGTGTCTGACTCCTTGCGACCCCATGGATTGTAGCCTACCAAGCTCCACCACCCATGGGATTTTTCAAGCAAGAGTACTGGAGTGGGTTGCCATTTCCTTCTCCAAGGGATTTTTCTGACCCAGGGATTTAACCTGGTTCTCAGATTGAACCCGGGTGTCCGATCTAACCTGGGTCTCCCTCATTGCAGGCAGATGCTTTACCCTCTAAGACACCAGGGAAGCAGCATATCTGGGTTTTCCACAAGTTACCTAAATGGTTTAGAAAGAAATATGAGATTGTGGGAAAGTACGCATCTCGGAATTTAGAAAACCTGAGTGCAAATCTATCCTTTGACTCCTCTTAGGTGTTCTTTATGGAGAAGGCAATGGCATCCCACTCCAGTACTCTTGCCTGGAAAATCCCATGGATGGAGGAGCCTGGTAGGCTGCAGTCCATGGGGTCGCTAAGAGTTGGACACGGCTGAGCAACTTCACTTTCACTTTTTACTTTCATGCATTGGAGAAGAAAATGGCAACCCACTCCAGTGTTCTTGCTTGGAGAATCCCAGGGACGGGAGACCCTGGTGGGCTGCCATCTATGGGGTCGCACAGAGTCGGACACAACTGAAGCGACTTGGCAGCAGCAGCAGCAGCAGGTGTTCTTTATTTCTTCTCAGCTGTGTGGCCTGGGAAAATTAACCTCTTTGAAAAATGACAACAGTAAAAGAGTCCTAATGAAACTCAGTTGAACCATATGAAAAGATTCTCAATATCATCTTTCCGTAGAGAATTGTGCAATAAGGAAACACTGAAAAACTACTACATACCTGTTAGAATGAATAAAATCCAGAAAACTGACAACACCAAATGCTGTTGAGGGTGTACAACAACAGGAACTCTCATTCATTGCTGGTGGTGAACTCCAACTGGTACAACTAATTTGGAAGACATTTTGGCAGTTTCTAGCAAGACTAAGGCAATGGCACCCCACTCCAGTACTCTTGCTTGGAAAATCCCATGGACGGAGGAGACTGGTAGGCTGCAGTCCATGGGGTCACTAAGAGTCGGACACGACTGAGAGACTTTACTTTCACTTTTCACTTTCATGCATTGGAGAAGGAAATGGCAACCCACTCCGGTGTTCTTGCCTGGAGAATCCCAGGGATGGGGGAGCCTGGTGGGCTGCCGTCTATGGGGTCGCACAGAGTCGGACACGACTGAAGTGACTTAGCAGCAGCGGCAGCAGCAGCAAGACTAAACATACTCTTGTATGATGTAACAATTGAATGCACCTCTGTTTATCCAAATATGTTGAAACTTATATCCATACAAAAACCTGCGTGTGAATGTTTGTAGCAGCTTATTCATAATTGACAAAACTTGGAAGCAACCAAGATGTCTTTCAGTAGGTGAATGGATCATCAAACTGTGGTACATTCAGATAATGGGATATTATTCAGCACTTGAAAGAAATGAACCATCAAGCCATAAAAAGATTTGGAAGAAACATAAATGTATATTACTTGGTGAAAAAAGCCAAAATGAAAAGGCTACATACTTATTATAGTATTAATCCAATTATATGACATTTGGAAATGAGAAAACTGTAGACAAAAAAGATTGGCAGTTGCCAGGGTTTAGAGGAGAGGGAGGGGTTAGTAGGTAGAGCACAGAGGACTTTTTGGGCAGTGAAATTACTCTGTATGTTGCTATAATGGTGAACTACATGTCATTATATATTTGACAAAACCTATAGAAAATACAATCCTAATATAAATTGCGGATGTTCGCTGATAATTATGTATCATTGTAGGCTTGTTAAAAATAAGTGTATCAATCTGGTGGGGGATACTGGTAAAGGAGGAGGCTTGGCATGCATGATGGCAGGCGGTATATGGGAACTCTGAACTTTGCATTTAATTTAACTGTAAATCTAAAACTGCTATAGAAATAAAGTCTATTAGATTCCATGGAAAATTATTGCATCTAAAATAATTAAATAATATTAAGCTATATCTGCTACGTTCCTTTTGTTGAATTCTCAAAACAACTTAAAAGCATTGTTGAACCAACTTAGAGACAAGAAAACTGAGTCTGAAAATTAATTTATCATTTATACAATTAATATTTTCTTTGCACATATTATGTGCCAAGTATTATATTAAGCATGGAGATACTATAATGAATCAATGTGGATGTTATATTCCAGGGAAGTGAGATGTGGAATAAGGTGCTGATCTTTGAGCAGGACTTCTTTTACACACTGGAGCATCAGAAGAGCAGGAAAGTTAAAATGTGTAAGAAACAGTAGGGATAAGCCAGGTCAAAGGAGATGGGAAGAGAGGTGGAATTAGTCTTGTTTCTGAGATGAGTATGGGCAAGCTGACACATTGCTGTTGGTCCAAAAAGTCTTTTGGTGTGATGGCCCTCATGAGATGACTGATATTCTCCAGGGATTGAGAAGAGGGTGATTGCTTGCTAAATGGATTGGCATAGGAGTCTCCTAAACTTTTTCACTTTGCAACGTCTTACTCTAGAGAGAAACTTCCAGAGGTGTTATACTGTCAAATAGTAAGTAGTAGAGCCAGTTGCACCCTAGTTTAGTTGTAGGACAATCTGTCGTATCATGTTCCGCCCACTTCCAATAAAATATGCTGATACATTGATTTTCTTAGCGCTTAGTTAAACATACAGTATTTGATAGGGCCTGCTTTGCAAACCCTTATAAGATTTGGCTCCTCACTTGCTCTTCATTGGGCTTCCCTCATAGCTCAGTTGGTAAAGAATCCACCTGCAATGCAGGAGCCCCCAGTTCGATTCCTGGGTCAGGAAGATCCCCTGGAGAAGGGATAGGCTGCCCACTCCAGGATTCTTGGGGTTCCCTTGTGGCTCAGCTGGTAAACAATCCACCTGCAATGTGGAAGACCACGGTTCCATCCCTGGGTTGGGAAGATCTCCTGGAGAAGGGAAAGGCTACCCACTCCAGTATTCTGGCCTGGAGAATTCCATCGATATATTGTCCATTGGGTTGCAATGAGTAGGACATGACTGAGTGACTTTCACTTTCACTTGCTCTTCATTTTTACCTTATTCAACTAATTCCCTCACCTACTTACTACATGTGACCTCAATCATATTGATAGCTGTGGTCCTCTTCCGGGTACACTCTAGTGTCTTATTGATCTCAGGGTTTTTACTGCTGTGTCCTTGGCTTGAAATGCTCTTCTTTCAGATTTTCAAATGGCTAGACTCCTTCTCATCTTTTAAGTTCTAGTGCATGTTTCATCTCCTCAGAAAAGGTTTCCAGACATATTACACAATTTTGTCTTCTCTTATCTTGCAAGTACCTTGATATTTCATTCAATGTCTTATTGCACTACTTTATGTTTTTATACAGTTGATTAGCATCAGAAGTAATGGGTTCTATTCATTTAGGCATTTATTATTGGTTTCTTATTCTATACCATAAACTTCATGATTCAGGAATTATATTAGGTACTCAATAAAATGTTGGATGAATGAATAATCACTTGATATGTGTTAGTTTCTTCTCTATACTCTAAAGTAAGCTATTGTTTTTTCTTTTATAATTATAATAGTTGTAATTTTGATAGTTCTTAGAACAGAATGAGATAAGGAATGAGATAGTGTATATATAAGTGCCTAATTCAGTTCTTAGCTCGTGGTAGGCGATTAGTTAATGACTTTTTTCATTCTTTTATCAATAAATCTCACTAAAACAGTGTACTTGAAATTAATTATAATTAAAATTGGGATATTGTAATCATATATTGTAATTAAATATAATATATTGAAATTATATCTTGGTATATTATATAGTATATAATCATTTTATATATTATCATATGTTATATAAGATGTGGTATAATATATATAACATATCATTTTATTATAAATTGTGTTGATGTTATTATATTTAAATATCTCTTATGAGACATAAGTGTTCTCAAAGTAATATGCCTTCTTAGTTAATCACATATGCCTATGCTAATCACAATGAGAAAAAAATAAAGTTGACTGCTTTAAATTAACGTGGAATTTTCTATCTTTACCAACTTATTACCAAAGTTATAATTTTTGTAATAGTTTCATGATTAACTGACACTTCCTCCCTTCATGTTCACTGTTTCCAGGAGGAACCCTATGTTCTGTTTAAAAAGTCTGACAAACCTCTTTATGGAAATGATCGATTTGAGGGCTATTGCATTGACCTCCTCAGAGAGCTATCTACAATCCTTGGCTTTACATATGAAATTAGACTTGTGGAGGATGGGAAATATGGAGCCCAGGATGATGCCAATGGACAATGGAATGGAATGGTCCGTGAACTAATTGATCATGTAAGTCCCTTTTCTCATTATTACTACCTTTGGAAAATTTCTATTAGATTTACGTTTTTTTGATGGTCAAGGGCTAATAAAGTCAAAGAACAGTGATGTATTTTAAGTATTTACTTTTTCAATAATATTATTCAAAGTATATATTTTTGTCAAGCATAAAGAATATAAGGGATGAATATAATTCTATTAGAGACATGTGTCTATCTTAAATTAACTAGTAGTTAGTGGTTTAATATCTTGAAGTTTTTGTCTTGATTTGTAAGATGGAATTCAGTTTTTTAACAGTGAATTTCTTTTTCACTTTCGTAATATTAGCTTTCTAATCAATGGAGAGAATAGGTGGTACCAATTCTAAATTTCATGATAAAAATTTTTTATACTAAGATAAGATACTTATTGTCTTTAAAGATGAAAGTAATCTGTACAAAAAATCTAGAATCAAATACTATATAATAATAAAGCAAGAATATTAAGCATATTAAAGCAGAATGACAGATATTTTATTTATGTTTTTCTTTTTTAAAAATTTGTTTATTTTAACTTGAGGCTAATTACTTTACAATATTGTAGTGGTTTTTGGCATACATTGACATGAATCAGACGGGTGTACATGTGTTCCCCATCCTGAGCCCCCCTAGTTATTTTATTTTTTAAGAAATAATTCAGGCGTTTATTCTTGGTCAGGAAAACATTATTTCATAATTTGTCAGTTGGCAGTGTTAATTAATTCATCTATTTTAAAAAAACTCTTTTAAACATCATAACATAATATTTGACTATGTGTTTTGTAACATTTAAGCATATTTTGACATTTTCCTTAATATTAAGGCACATAATTATTGTGAAGAATTCTGGAAAGTTATTTAAATAATTTTCTTTTAAAAAACATTGTGAGTTGTATCCTAAATAAAAATTCTTACTTAATAGAAGTAGCGAATATAGGCAATTTTCAAAACATTTTGAAGATACTTTGCCATTAATTACAAAGTTCATCATCAAGAAAGAGAATAAAGGAGATCTGTCTAGCTATCTACCTATCTCTCTGTCAAGAAAGGGATATTAGACAATGGTTAGGAACAGATTACCATTTTAAAAATTCCTTTTTCTTCAAAGTGAAGTGAGTGAAAGTTGCTCGGTTTTGTCCAACTCTTTGCGATCCCATGGTCTATAAAATCCATGGAATTCTCCAGGCCAGAATAATGGTGTGGGTAGCCTTTCCTTTCTTCAGGGGATCTTCCCAGGTCTCCTACATTGCAGGCAGATTCTTCACGAGCTGAGCCACAAGGAAAACCCAATTTTCTTCAAAATTTCAGTATATTTATTTTAGTGACTTGGAATTTACTCTGTAAGTTCCTGAACTCCTAGACTTGATCAATTATTTCTCACAAATTCTCCTTATATGGGACATTTATGTTTTAACTTTGTAAAATACATTGAGAGATGATGAACATATACATGATTTGGGACCAAATATAAAACCTTAAACTGTATGTTCAGTTCAGTTCAGTTCAGTTCAGTCACTCAGTTGTGTCTGACTCGTTGAGACCCCATGAATCCCAGCACGCCAGGCCTCCCTGTCCATCACCGACTCCCAGGTTTACCCAAACTCATGTCCATGGAGTCAGTGATGCCATCCAACCATCTCATCCTCTGTCATCCCCTTCTCCTCCTGCCCCCGATCCCTCCCAGCATCAGGGTCTTTTCTAATGAGTCAGTTCTTCGCATGAGGTGGCCAAAGTATTGGAGTTTCAGCTTTAACATCAGTCCTTCCAATGAACACCCAGGACTGATCTCCTTTAAGATGGACTGGTTGAATCTCTTTGCAGTCCAAGGGACTCTCAAGAGTCTTTTCCAATACCACAGTTCAAAAGCATCAATTCTTTGGCACTCAGCTTTCTTCACGGTCCAACTCTCACATCCATACATGACCACTGGAAAAACCATAGCCTTGACTAGACGGGCCTTTGTTGGCAAAGTAATGTCTCTGCTTTTGAATATGCTGTCTAGGTTGGTCATAACTTTCCTTCTGTTAGTTTATATTAATATAACAATAACTTTCATAAACCTAACTCAAGCTGGTTTAAGTAATTTATTAGTTTGCATCTCTGTGGAGTCTAGAGGTAGTGTGGCTGGATTTGGAATATTAATATTTTATTTCTCTTATCTTTTGCCTCAATTTAGTTCTCACTTCCTTATATTCGTCTAACTCTTAGACATGTGCCTCTCAATAGGTGACAGCAACAATTGCTACCAGCAGTTCTAGATTAACCCTCTAGGTAGAAATATAGCACCTGAAAGGTATAATTTTATCAAAAAATCCAAATTCAGTTTTATTTGCCTAACCTATGTGTGTGTGGGTAGTCACTCAGCCATGTCCAATTGTTTGCACCTGTTTGGAAGGGTCCTCAGTCCGGGGGATTCTCCAGGCAAGACTACTGGAGTGGGTTGCCATTTCCTTCTCAAGGGGATCTTCCCAACCCAGGGAACAAACCCACATTTCCTGTGTCTCCTGCATTGCAGGCAGATTCTTTACCTGCTGAACTATTGGGGAAGCCCCTTCCTGACCTTTGTGAGTGCTAAGTCACTTCAGTTGTGCCCAACTCTCTGTGACCCCATGGACTGTAGCCTGCCAAGCTTCTCTGTCCATCGGATTTCCCAGGCAAGAGATACTGGAGTGGGTTGCCATTTCATAAACTAAATTCTGTGCCAGTTATCCAATTCAGAGGCAAATGGTATTCTCGTTGATTATTCTAGGCATATACTCACAAGAAACTAGGAGGTAGGGTCAATACCTTAATTAATTATTAATTAATTAATTTTTTGGCTGCTTCTGGGCTTAGTTTCAGCATGAAGGATCTTCATAGTTCCCCCTGGGGTTTGTGGGACCTTAGTTCCCTGACAAGGGATCAAACCCACTTTCACTGCATTGGAAGGTAGATTCTCAACCACTGGATCACCAGTGAAGATTAAAACCATATAGATTTAGAGTTGGGAAACTGGGTTTTCAGAAGAAAATTAGGTTGCTTATACTTGAAGAAAGTGGACTGAATGCTATACAGACCAATACAAGGAATATTCACTATATATTTCTATGAATAACTAACTTATGGAAGACTTTTATTTTAGTCAAAACACAAAAATGTTATATCATCCATGCCTCTATGCCAAACCAATCCCTTTATGCTTTATACTTGTCATGTGTGCTTAATGTTCTTTTATTTAAGTTTTTTGAGATTCAAAATTGATTAGAAGTTTTGTTTCTTAGATTTATTTTTTCTTGATTTTGTACCTATATGTTTCTTTAAGAGAACTATAAAGTAGAAAATGAAGGTTGGGTTATAGGAATAGAGCTGTGGCATAAAAGATAATAATACATCAAATGAAGGGATAGTAAGGAAGGTTTTATTATTTGACATTTATTCCTCGAAAAGTATTTTTGGTATTGAATTGAGACCACTGATGCAGCTTTTAAGTTGTTTAATCATTTATCCTCAGTGTCATACCTGTCACTTCACTTTCTGTTTTTTTCTGTGCTAAAGTACTATCCTATTTCAATACACCCTTTCTTGATACTTTCCTCATGATACATACTGTTGGCGTAGCCTTAGTTTTTAATGTTTAGCATATGTCACATTTAACTAGAATGATAACTGTAGTCAGTGTATTTTCCCTTGTACTGCCTCAACTTAGTTTGCATGTTCATGAATATGCTAATTTCAATGTAAAGTAGTAACTGAACTACTAATCAACACCCTGAACTTCTCCCACTCCTTACTTTACTTAGATAAAATTATCCTCTTTCAGAGCTTGATTACCATTCTCATTCTGAAATTTCTCCATTCTGTATCTTCAGCCCTGAGCTTTCCACCCATATATCTAACTACCTCTGGTATATTTTCCATGTGAATGTCTCATAAGCACCTCAAAGGAAGCATGTTCCAGGCTGAAGGTATTATTCATTTTTTCTGAATCTGTTCCTCCCGAAGAGTTTCATATATCAATAAGTGGCATTAACAATTCAATAGTTTTCCCAAGCCAAAAATTTAGTATCATGTTTGCCATGTATATTAAGTGTGCTTCTTAAATGATTCTGAAAGCTACCCACTTCTCTCCAGCTCCATTGTTACATGGATTAAGAGCCCCATATGAGAATTGTTTCCTTCTAATCTGTGAAAGTGTCTTTAGTCGCTCAGTTATGTCCGACTTTTTGCTACCCCAAGGACTGTATAGCCTGCCAGGCTCCTCTGTCCATGGAATTCTCCAGGCAAGAATACTAGAGTGGATAGCCATCTTCTTCTCCAAGGGATCTTCCTGACCCAGGGATCAAGCCCAGGTCTCCTGCATTGCAGGCAAATGCTTTATCATCTAAGCCACCAAGGAAGCTCTCTAATCTGGTACCTATTCATATCTTCATCTAGAGTCTTGTTTAAGAAAGAGAAATCTGATCATGCCCCTCTTTTGCATACAATCTCTCAGTAGTTTTCACTGTCGGAAGGATATAGGACCGACTATATAATATATTTACAAGCCCTAGTCCCTTGGACTGCAAGGAGATCCTACCAGTCCATACTAAAGGAGATCAGTCCTGGGTGTTCATTGGAAGGACTGATGTTGAAGCTGAAACTCCAATACTTTGGCCACCTGATGCGAAGAGCTGACTCATTGGAAAATACCCTGATGCCGGGAAAGATTGAGGGCAGGAAGAGAAGGGGACCACAGAGGATGAGGTGGTTGGATGGCATCACCAACTCAATGGACATGGGTTTGGGTGGACTCTGGGAGTTGGTGATGGACAGGGAGGCCTGGCATGCTGTAGTTCATGGGGTCACAAAGAGTCAGACACGACTGAGCAACTGAACTGAACTGCATTGATTATTGCTTATCTCCTGCGGAAATCTTTTTGACCCTTCAGACAGACTCTCAGAGCTTCTCCACCCTGCTTTCATACTGGGAGGTTGTTCTATATAGAATAAATCAACAGAGCTTCCCAAGCAAAGGTCCAAGTCAGAGAGGAGAGTAAGGTTAGGGTATTTATTTTGCTCCTTGTTCCATTCTCTGAGACAGTGTCTCAGATTGGCTTGTGTCCTCACACTGTATGCCAGTTTCTTACAATCATGTCTGTTCTACACATATCTCTGCTCTGCTCTCAGTTCCAATTTATACCCTACATAGCTGTGTTTATTCTGATCTTAGGGTGGTTACAGCTTAGCTGCTAATGGCTTTGAGTTCCTACACCATTCCTTAAAATTCTCTTTTCCAGTAGTTCTCAAAGTATATTCCATAGACCCGCAGAATCAGTATCACTTTCAAACATGTTGGAAATGCACATTTCCAGGTCCCACTCTAGACCTACCTGATCTGAAACTGTGGTGAAATCTGGCAATCTCCTTTTTAACAAGCCTCCCTGATGATATTCTGATGTTCTCTAAAGTTTGAGAATCAGTTAGTCCTTTTGTAAATAAATCCTGCTCATGTGTCCTCATATGAGTGTGCACCTATTTTCTGTTGAAACTCTAACTGACACACCTTTGTATATTTTCATCTACTCTGCTCTCTCCACCCACTTGTGGGCTTTTTTCATTCTTGTTCTCCTTTGCCTCCAGTCTAGTTTTCTGTCTTCAGAACTCTCCTCAACCCCCATCTAGCTCATCTGATCCAGACTACTTTTGCTCAGCTTCAGAAACACTTCATCAGTGAGGCTTCCTCACCAGGCCCCAGGAAGTCTACCTGCAAAGAGTTTCCACATAATTCTTATTGTATAACACCATTATACTTCAATTACCAACTTAATATCTATACTATTTACTTGCATGTAATTTGTATAGTGTTCTTGTGTGGGAAATCCCATGGACTGAGAAGCCCTGTGGGCTGCAGTCCATGGGGTCTCAAAAGACTCAGACATGGCAAAGAGATTAAACAATAACAAAGTTGTACAGTAATTTTAATTTTAATTTTAATTTTAATTTTAAATCTCAATTGGGGCTATATGAGTTGCAAGTATATGAACCTTGGCTAAATAGAGCTTATACAAACACATATTTTTTTAAAGCCCTACATTACAAAAAACATCAAACAGTGATTTTCACTTCAAGTACATTCAACCCAGGGGCTTAAAGCAGGCCATTGCATACATTGTTCTCTCTTTCACTGCCTTGTTCTCTCTTGGCTTTACTCTCTTTATTGATTTTATTTTTAAACACTTTCTTTCTACATGGAGACAAAGGTGGCTCAAGTTGGTGCTAGGCCAGTGGTTCTCAATTCGGGGCATTTTTTTTTTTTTTTCCAGCAAACATTTGACAATGTTGGGGGACATATTTATTGTCCCAATTTAAGGAGGTGGGAGGGGTGTTGCTGCTGTCACTAAGGGGTAGAGGCTAGAAATACTAGCCTCTGAATAATGTACTTAGGCCCTCAGAATAAAATGTTACTTGTCCCAAATACCAGTAGTATTGAGGCTGAGAAATCTAGGTTTACCTATTTCTTAGAGTCCTCCTTCTAAAAAGAGAGTGGTCTCCTTTAGCCAAAATTTCAGCAAAATCTATTTTTAGGGTGTTGGGATGAGGGGAGAGGGGTGTCAGCTGGGGCAGCTAGGACCATGTCCCCATCTGTGAACTAAGCCATAAGGCTGGGACCGCGAAGGTGGCTAGTGGAATGGCCCCACCTGGATCATATGTCAACATCTAGAATTGTGGGCTACAGTCAGCTGCATCTGAATTATGGTACTTATCATTTGTATGTGAAATTGGGGGACAGAAGCAAATGATATTTATCTTATACAGGCTATGCACCAATCCACTTTTGTAGACTTTCTTGAATTTATGGTCAAGTAGAGGGGGCATAACCAATAAAGAAACTGTATTTATTCAGGTGTTGTGATGGAGAAATGTAATTACAAATAAGATCTTCCTCCAACCCAGAAAATGTCTCCACAAAGATAGAAGAAAAAGAAAATAATATTACGGAAAAGCATTAAACTGGAATGTGATGTGCAGTGTAGGCAATTTGCTAAGAGATGGCAAAGACAGAAAAAAATATCAGCCTTTAATATAGCCAAGCAGACACAACCCATTATAATACATATGTGTTCTGAATAGAAACAACTAGTCCTCAAGAAGCCTTGAAAGTACTACTCATCACACATAGTTCATATTAAATTTGTTTGGTAACTGGAGGAGAAGGGGTGACAGAGGATGAGATGGTTGGATGGCATCACCAACTTGATGGACATGAGTTTGAGCAAGCTCTGGGAGTTGGTGATGGACAGGGAAGCCTGGTGTGCTACAGTTCATGGGATCGCAAAGAGTCAGACATGCCTGAGTGACTGAACTAAACTGGGATAACCATCTGTGTTAGATAATTGGCTTTATACTGCCAATTATACTATAGAAGCAGAGAAGGCGATGGCACCCCACTCCAGTACTCTTGCCTGGAAAATCCCATGGACAGAGGAGCCTGGTAGGCTGTGGTCCATGGGGTCGTGAAGAGTCAGACATGACTGAGTGACTTCACTTTCACTTTTCACTTTCATGCATCGGAGAAGGACATGGCAACCCACTCCAGTGTTCTTGCCTGGAGAATCCTAGGGACAGGGGGGCCTGGTGGGCTGCCGTCTCTGAGGTCACACAGAGTCGGACACGACTGAAGCGACTTAGCAGCAGCAGCAGCAGCATACTGTAGAAGAACTAGCTTCTCATACTTTTATGACAGCAGGTAGATTTTAGGCACTCACCCACAGAAATTTCCACAGAAATTAGGAGTTAGGATGCACTCTTCCTGGGTGATTCTATTCCTTTTTTAAAAAAAATTATATTATTGGAATATAATTGTCTTACAATGTTGTGTTAGTTTCTGCTGTACAAAAAAGTGAATCAAATATGTATGTATATACTTATATCCCTTCATTTTTGAGCCTCTCTCCCACTCCTGGTGATTCCATTTGAAATAGTTACTACTCAGGTCCTTAAAAAATGCATCCTCTAGTGGGAAACCTGGCAAGAGGCTTACCTGACTTGTAAAGATTAATTCAGTCCATGGAGTTGCAAGGGCTTCCTCGATGGCTCAAATGGTAGAGAATCTGCTTGCAATGCCAGATGCTTTCAGTCCCTGGGTTGGGAAGATCCCTGGAGGAGGGCATGGCAACCCACCAGTATTCTTGCCTGGAGAATCCAATGGACAGAGAAACCTGACAGGCTACAGTTCATAGGGTTGCAAAGAGTCGGACATGACTGAGTGACTGAGCACAGCAACAGCATGGTTTGGATCTCTGGGTGGGGAAGATTCTCTGGAGAAGGAACTGGAAACCCACCCCAGTATTCTTTCCTGGAGAACTCCATGGACATAGGAACCTGGAAGGCTACAGTCCATGGGGTTGCAAAGAGCTGGAAGCAACTGAACGACTAACACACACATGGAGTTGCAAAGAATTGGACACAACTCAGTACTGGAAAACAACAAAGGGTAATAGACTGATTGACTAACTTTCACTTTTTCATAAATGTCAAAAAGGGAGACAAAACTTAAAATTACAAGTTTTCTTAAGTAAATGTTCTAAGAAAAAGGGAAGGGTCTCTGATAATTTTCAGTAGAGAGGATTGAGTCTCTTATGTTTAATTTTAATTTGCCCTGACTGTTGGAAGTCTATTTTTGTAATAACTGCTTTTACCCACTTCTTCTCTCTCATTCATTCTTGAGAGGATCCTCAACATATAAGGTTTGTTATGACCTCTAAGTTTATTTTAATCTTACCAGGGACCATTGTTGATGGTGCTATATGAAGACAGAACCTCAGAGAGTTATTAGGAGAGAGTGGCTCCATGAAGCCTTGTTAGTCTTTGGAAAATGATAAGCCTTTTCCCTTGAAACACCTTCCTCCCCCATCATTTCCAAAACAGGGCTGCACAGAAAGTATCCTAGTAAGTACTTGGTGAGACAGATGTTGGTTCAGGTCCTAATTGTTTCACTATATAGTTTTATGCTTTGGTCCCATTGCTTCAAATTCTTTAAGCCTAATCTTCTCAAAAATAAATAGTTATACATATTAATAATTATTAATTATATATACAAACATATGTTTCCTAATGTAGTGTATGACAATAGATAATCAAGAAACAGAGATATGTTTGAACTAATAAATTCAGTTTGTCTCTTCTTACTTATTCTGTTTTTATTATAGCTTATGAGTATTATTTTTGAAGACTAAAAATATAACATTTAGATACTATATAATGAGAAAGATGTAGGGATTATAGTTGCTATTGATATTAATTTTATGTTAAATCATAGTAAAATTAGTGTTAAGTTTTAATGTAAAATTTATTCATTGGAACCTTCAATGTTCCAATATCTCAGTGCTTTCCTACCTAAATGATCCATGTCTTGTGAATGGTAGTTTTATATTAGAAGTAATTAAACATAGAGAAGAATTGATAGGAAATCAAGAGACAAGATAATTCTTTTGAAAATTTCTATTTAATATTATTTTTAAATCAAATAAATCATTATTGGAAAAGTCAAAATGTTTTTGGATCTTCTTATATTTATTGTATAATTTGGTATTGTGTCAAATTTGAGTTAAATGTATGACTGAATGTTAAAAGGCTTATCTTCCTTGCTTTAACCCTTTAAACAGACATTTCTCAAATATATACTTTTAAAATAAAAATTTTCCAGAATCATATTATTTGAATGTTTCATGGAATATATTAATAGTAGGTATTATTACAGAGAAAATGAAGTAAAATCTATGCAGTTTTTCATTAACATAGATGACCTACTCATTTTAGTATTTTAATGCTAAGAGGACTATTCATCAAGCTAGCCATGATTTGAGTTTTTATGATGATTGTTGGGCCATTCTATTTGAAATGTGCTGGACAGCTATAAAAACTGAAAATTTTGTGAGTCACCAAACTGATTAAAATCTATATCAGGACACTATTTTACTGTATCAGTTCATTGCTTCCGTAAATCCTCTGGTATTGAGGTACGTGCATGGTAGTATTCATGTGCTTCAAATATACTGAAAATAACTAGGAGACAAAAATAATAGGATGAGAGAAAGTGTTTAGTATTCAAGAATGAAAGAATGACATAAATGGTCCATAGTGTGCCACAATAAATGTTACACTCAAACACCTTGCTCCTTAGAGAATATGCAATGTGTTTTCCAAATTCTTTTTTTTTTAATATCATCTTCCAAGGGCCCCAATGAGAGTGTCTATTCAAGCTCCAAGGAATGAAATAAACAGCGACACATTTTCCTCAGGAAATTAAAGCATCATAGCTTTTTGTATAATATTTTATGAAATATTTGATCAAATTTTTCATTATTAAAATCAAGCTTAGCTATTGAACCTGGCAGTAGAGATGAGTACACAGAAACTTGGTGATGCAACTATTGTGATAAGTTGAGCATACATTTACTTGTAGCTCTGGGCTATGAATTTCTTATGGCTGATAACTCATTTGCGGGCTCATGAGACAACTGTTGTATGTTATTCATAAATCCAGCTAGAGTTATTAATAAGTTTGAAGGGAAACATATAGGCTACAGTAAACTAGCAGCACATATTATTATGGGATTCCTTAAAGGAGACAAGGGCAGTTGCATTAGTTTCCAATCTTGGATGATGTTTGCCTTAGCAGTGGGAAACTAGGAAGATGTATTGTATATATCCATGCATAAGCTAATAAAGCAGGATGTCAAGTCTCTTTTTGTGCAGGCTAAAAATAGGCCTTATATCTGTCCCTGTCTTCCAGTTTTATACTCACACACTTAGTTCAGATACTTGCCACCTTATTATGTCTTTATTATGTACTCCCTGCCTCTTCTTTAGGAAAAGGCAATGACACCCCACTCCAGTACTCTTGCCTGGAAGATCCCATGGATGGAGGAGCCTGGTTGGCTGCAGTCCATGGGGTTACTAAGAGTCGGACACGACTGAGTGATTTCACTTTCATGCATTGGAGAAGGAAATGGCAACCCACTCCAGTGTTATTGCTTGGAGACTCCCAAGGACAGCGGAGCCTGGTGGGCTGCCATCTATGGAGTCACACAGAGTCAGACATGACTGAGCGACTTAGCAGCCTTTTCTTTAGGAATGTACCTACACATTATAGTCAGATTCTTCTTTAATCACTAGTGTTTTCTCAAAGCTGTCCTACTCAAAGTATTGCAGAGATACTGATAGATTGTAGCATAAACTTTCAAATACACATGTAAGTGAAAGTCGCTCAGTAGTCCAACGAAGAGTTGGACTCTTTGTAACCCTATGGACTATACAGTCCATGGAATTCTCCAGGCAAGAATACTGGAGTGGGTAGCCTTTCCCTTCTCCAAGGGATCTTCCCAACCCAGGGGTCAAACCCAGGTCTCTCGCACCACAGGCTGATTCTTTACCAGCTGAGCCACCAGGGAAACCCAAGAATACTGGATTAGGTAGCCTATCCCTTCTACAGAGGATCTTCCTAACTCAGGAATCGAAGCAGGGTCTCCTGCATTGCAGGCAGATTCTTTACCAGCTGAGCTACCAGGGAATCCCAGCATGTCAAATACACATGTTGACATCTAATTTATTTCTCACTGTTCCCTGACACCTGGTGATTCATGCAGTCCTTAGGCTTTTTCTCCTTGTTCCCTGTTTAAAGTTTGCCTACAGGGTTCCATGTTGGAACTCTGATCACCAAGGCTTTTCCTGATCATTTCATATTTCTAAAGAGCCCACTGAAATTTTAAAAGCAAACAAAACTTGAAAGCATTTGACAGATTAAGAAAAGAATGAGAAAAAAAAAAAAAGAAAAGAATGAGAAAAAATAGGTTATAGTTTATAAAACAACTATTACAAATTGGGTAGTCTTTTAGGGCCTATTCCCTCTTCTTTTACATATATTTTAAGACCAGTAATGCAGCGGTTCCCAGCTGCCTGAATGCTTCCCTGCATACTGGCTCAACAACACAATTGGTGTTTAACACTATCAAGCCTTTTATACTTCATAAGTGAGCCTGAGAGGACCTCACTGTACTTTGCCTTGCCTTCTGATTGCTCTTTTATTATATACCAGGGAGGAAGTCAAACATTTGTTTATCAAGGAACTTAAAAAGTCTCCAGGTATTATCACAGAAATGGGAAGCCTAAATCAAAAGCCAGTTTCTACTAAATGGGAATTAACCTGTGCCATAGCTTTTGAATTTTGATAGCATGTTGCCTCAAGTTTGCATTCTACTGGAAGCATTCTGGTATTTCAATTTTAAAAAGTTAGGCAAGGGTAATATTGTTATTGTTATTATTTTTTTAATTTGAGGAAAATCACTAAAACATAGAACTGCAAATTTATTTATAATTTCCCATGACACAAAGTGGCAACTGTTAACGTTTGTTGACTTTGCTTTCAGTTTCTTTTAGCATAAAGGTTATAAAACATAACAGATAATACTGAAGTCCCTTGTTGTTGTTCAATCACTAAGTTGTATCTGACTCTTTGTAACCCCATGAATTGCAGCTTCCAGGATTTCTGGTCCTTCACTATCTCCCTGACTTTGCTCAAACTCAGGTCCATTGAGTCAGTGATGCCATCCAACCATCTCATATTCTGTTGGCCCTTTTTCTGCTTGCCCTCAATATTTCCCAGCATCAGGGTCTTTTCCAGGTCAGCTCTTTGCATCAGGTGGCAAAGTATTAAAGCTTCAGCTTCAGCACCAGTCCTTCCAATGAATATTCAGGATTGATTTCCTTTAGGATTGACTGGTTTGATCTCCTTGCTGTCAAGGGTCTCTCAAGAGTCTTCTCCAATACCACATTTTGAAAGCATCAATTATTTGTCACTCACACTTCTTTATGGTCCAACTCTCACATCCATGGGTTTCCTGGCTAGCTAGGCTGTTAAAGAATTTGCCTGCAAATGTAGAAGACCCCAGTTAATTCCTGGGGCAGGGAGATCCCCTGGAGAAGGGACAGGCTACCCACTCCAGTATTCTTGGGCTTCCCTGGTGATTCAGACAGTAAAATAATCCTCCTGCAATGTGGGAGACCTAGGTTCCATCCCTGGGTTGGGGAGATTTCCTGGAGGAGGGCATGGCAACCCACTCCAGTATTCTTGCCTGGGGAATTCCATGGACAGAGGAGCATAGGGCTGCAGTCCATAGGGTCTCAATGAGTCAGACACGACTGAGCAACTAAGCAAGCAAGCAAGCTCACATCTGTACATGACTGCTGGAAAAACCATAGCTTTGACTATTTGGATGTTTGTCGGCAAAGTGATATCTCTACTTTTGAATACACTATTTGGTTCATCATAGCTATTCTTCCAAGGATTCTTCTAATTTCGTGACTGCAGCCACCATACACATTGATTTTGAAGACCAAGAAAATGAAATCTGACACTTCCCACTTTTTTCCTTTTGTTTGCCTTGAAGTGATAGGGCTGGATGCCGTGATCTTCGTTTTTTGAATGTTGAGTTTAAAGTCACCGTTTTCACTCTCCTCTTTCACCTTCAAGAGGCTCTTTGGTTCTTTGTCAGTTCAGTTCAGTTCAGTTGCTGAGTTATGTCTGATTCTTTGTGACTCCATGGACTGCAGCACACCAGGCTTCCCTGTCCATCACAAACTCCTGGAATTTACTCAAACTCATGTCCATTGAATCAGTGATGCCATCCAACCATCTCATCCTTTGTCGTCACCTTTTTCTCCAGCCTTCAATCTTTCCCAGTATCAGGGTCTTTTTCAATGAGTCAACTCTTCGCATGAGGTGGCCAAAGTATTGGAGTTTCAGCTTCAGCATCAGTCCTTCCAATAAATATTCAGGGCTGATTTCCTTTAAAATCGACTGGTTTGATCTCCTTGCAGTTCAAGGGACTCTCAAGAGTCTTCTCCAACACCACAGTTCAAAAGCATCAATTCTTTGGCTCTCAACTTTCATTACAGTCCAACTCTCACATCCATACATGACTACTGGGAAACAATAGCTTTGACTAGACAGACCTTTGTCAACAAAGTAATGTCTCTGCTTTTCAATGTGCTGTCTAGGTTGGTCATAACTTTCCTTCCAAGGAGTAAGCATCTTTTAATTTCATGGCTGCAGTCGCCATCTGCAGTGATTTTGGAGCCCAAAAATATAAAGTCAGCCACTATATCCACTGTTTCTCTATCTATTTGCCATGAGGTGATGGGACTGGATGCAGTGATCTTAGTTTTCTGAATGTTTAGCTTTAAGCCAATTTTTTCACTCTCCTCTTTTCACTTTCATCAAGAGGCTCTTTAGTTCTTTGCTTTCTGCCATAAGTGTGGTGTCATCTGCATATATGAGATTATTGATATTTCTCCCAGCAGTCTTGATTCCAGCTTGTGCTTCCTCCAGCCCAGCATTTCTCATGATGTATTCTGCATATAAGTTAAATAAGCAGGGTGACAGTATACAGCCTTGATGTACTCCTTTCCCTATTTGGAACCAGTCTGTTGTTCCATGTCCTGTTCTAACTGTTACTTCTTGACTTGCATACAGACTCCTCAGGAGGTAGGTAAGATGATTTTCTTCACTTTCTGCCATTAAAGTAGTATCATCTGCATATTTGAAGTTGTTGATATTTCTCCCACAAATCTTGATTCCAGCTTGTGAGTCATCCAGCCCTGCATTTTGTATGATCTACTCTGGGCTTCCCTGGTAGCTCAGATGGTAAAGAATCTGCCCATAGTTTGGGAGACCTGGGTTTTATCCCTGGGTTGGGAAGATCCCCTGGGGAAGGGCGTAGCAACCCACTCCAGTATTCTTACCTGGAGAATCCCATGGACAGAGTAGCCTAGTGGACTACAGTCAATGGAGTCACAAAGAGCTGGACTGGACTGAGCAACTAACACACACACACACACACAGACTCTATATATACTCACCATAAAATTTGTCAATTTAGTAATTTCCAAATCAATTACAAAAATATAATTACATTTCCCTCATCCTTCCCCACATGCAGTTATTCTTGTTTGATATTTTTTCAGATCATTATGTATAAATTTTTAATAGTTTAAATAGTTGATACTAGGAACATACCATTTTTATTTAACCAGTCCGTGTGGAGAGAGAGTCAAGTTATTTCCATTGTTATGCTGTGAAAATGGATGCTGTCAGAAGAGCCATGTCTTGTCTTGCTGTCTTGTCTTCTGGAGCTCCTATGCAAGAGCTGCTCTAAGAGATGCACTAAAAGAAAAGAATTATTGGTCAGAGTTTACCTATATTTTTCATTTCATTAGATACTGAAAATACTATTCTCCAAATTGTTTTACCAATTTGCATTTCTACAGTTAGTTTACGAGTTTCTGTTTCTCTGCAAAATCACTAACTTGAGATTCACACTACTTGGATTTGGTGTCAGGGCTTCCCTGGTGGCTCAGATGATTTTAAAAAGTGAAAGTGAAAGTGGCTCAGTCATGTCCGACTCTTTGCGACCCCATGGACTGTAGTCCATGGAATTCTCCAGGCCAGAATACTGGAGTGGAGAGCCTTTTCCTTCTCCAGGGGTATTCCCAACCCAGGGAATCAAATCCATTGCATGCAGATTCTTTACCAGCTGAGCCACAGGGGAAGCCCAGATGTTGAAGTATCTGCCTGCAATGCGAAAGACCCAGGTTCAATCCCTGGGTTGGGAAGATCCCTTGGAGCAGGAAATGACAGCCTACTCTAATATTCTTGCCTAGAGAATTCCATGGACACAGGAGCTTGGTGGATTCCAGTCCATGGGATTGCAAAGAGTTGGACACAACTAAGGGACTAAAACACACAGTCAGGAGATAAGGAATCCCATTGCTTTAACTTATAATTCCTTTATTAGTAGTCTCTTCCCCAACTTCTTCCATGTTGATTGACTTTTTAGTTAGTTTCTCCTCCTTCGATTTTCCCACTTACTTCCTTCACCTTTCCTTTTTGATATTTAGTAATGTGTTATATTTTTTGTATACTGATAATGCAAACATTTTTCCTGGTTAGGATGTTGTCTTTTAATTTGTTTAAAGTATGTGTATGTGTTTGTGTTTGTGTGAATTTTGGAATAGACTTTTTAAAGTTTGAGTTTGTTGATTTACTTATTTTTTCTTCAGAGTTATGTTTACCTTTCTTTTTGGGGAAATCCTTCCTTAGGAATTCATTAAGATATTCTATTATTTAAGAGTCTTAATATTTTTGTTTTTTTCACATTTAGTTCTTACACCACATGCAATTTGTTCAGTAATTTGTGTGGACTTAAGTCCGCACGGGTTGGACTTATACTTAAGTAAAAGTCTGAATTCTTTCCACTCTCTTCATGAGGATATACAACCAAATAGGCTAAGTCAGACATATTAGTTAATAATTTTCCTTTGGGGGAAAAAATAACCAGTGTAAAAAAGTGATTTTTACTTTAAATGAGAAATCTTCTGACTGTTAACTGAGACGTTAGAGCTAAGTACTTTGAAGAGTTCATGACATGTTAAGAAGGGCTAATGTAGTTCTCTGGAACTGAACTATTTTTTCAGTAATTAAAACAGCAAGTTGTTGAAAGTGGAAATAGTGTAATTCTGATTTATACTGTATAATAGATCACTATCACAAGAAATTATCCCATAGTTGATACTTACTTAATAGCAACTGCTTATTGAATATCTCCCCTTGGAAAGAGTGTTAACTACAGCATTATAATATCTTTTAAATATAATGGTACTATTTTATCTTTTCTGTTTACTTCTGCAGTAACATTGACATTATCTTTAGAAATATTTGTGTTTTTTAAACATAATTTTAAAAACAACTTAAAAATTTTGATGTATCCTCAAGATTTTTAAAATTTTCCTATTTATTTCCCTAATAATGAACTCCTGGTAATTGACTATTTGGTTGTAATATTATAGTAAAAACCAGTCTTAAGGATTATTTTATTTTGTAACTATATATTGTTGAATAAATATCCCCCATGGATACTATTTTCTTCAAACAAGATTGTTAAACTTATAATACTTAAAATTTTGTAAAGTGAATATTTTCAATATAAATATTATCAGAAAAAAATACCATAAGACATAATTAGAAACTTTAGAAGAAGTAAAAAGCTAAATCGGGATTATAGAGATTCCTATAGATGTATGGAGACTTCTATACACTCCTATATATAATTTTGCCTCTGACAAAACAGTGCATAGCTAATCAGTCTCACACTGCCAGGCATTGAAACTTTTCCTTGACATAGTCAGGAAAAGCTTCTTAAAAAAGAAAGAAAACTCTTTTAAAAAGCTTCTTAAATGAACAGGAGAAAACAGATTAGAATGAAGAAGTTTCAAAATTGGGGATTTGGTGATGACTCAAACAATAAAGTACTAAATAAAAATGAAAGTAGAACAATAAGGGCAAAGGTATTCTGGGAGAAAATTGCCCACAGGAGCAGATCAAAAATCTAGAATTATTTGAATTCAATAATAAGAAGTTTATATTTGACTCAGAGAGTGAATTTACAGTGACACTATTGAAGCAGTAGACTGAAAAATTCATTTATCTGTGGTATAAGGTGTTATTTAATCATAAGCACTGACACACATCAATTATAAGAAAAGCAGAATAAATGTAACTGAAAACAGATATAAAATTATTTTCTATTAGGGTATAGTTTATTAACAATGTGTTTGTTTCAGGTGTACAGCAAAGTGATTCAGTTACAGATATACACCTATCTATAAATTTTTCAGATTCTTTTCCTATTTAGGTTATTACAGAGTATTGAGCAAAGTTCCATCTGCTATACAGTAGGTCCCTGTTGGTTCTCTATTTTAAATAAATGTGACTTTTTTAAGGTGACCTTGTCTTTAGAACATGAAACAAATCCAAACAATAACAAAACAAAGTTCTAAACAAAAGTTAAAATAACTTTAAAAATTCAGCCATAGAATTAATTTTCTTAATAGAATAAATACCATTTTTTTAAACTGTGCCTGGATTTTCCTTCCACAGGAGTTATGTGGAATTGCTTTTCAAAGTAAACTCGAATAGTGGAAATAATGCGATGGCCAAAAAATGATATTCTTCAGTATATCCCTAAGTGAAAGTGTTAGTCTCTCATTCATGTCTGACTGTTTGCCCTAAATAGAAGTATAATTCAGTGCTAGTAACTCAGCATTTTTCAGTCTGTCCTAGTTTTAGCCACTGAAGACTAAAGACAAGTATGAATCCTAGGTGACATAGGCACATAAATACATTATATATACTTCAGGTAATGCAATAATAGAGATCTTTGCAAGATATTTGGGAAACTTGAGGGGTATATATCTAATCCCACCTGGAAGGAAAAGGATCAAGGAAGTTTTTAAGCTTAAATTGTAAGAAAATGACAGATGCTTTTTCCAATATACTATATTTAGCGCTGCAGTTAATTTAATTTTAGAATGTAGTTCTACCTAAAAGATGTTAGTTTATATAACATCACACATGACTAAAAGAATGAACTATAACTTGGTCAGGTTCATTTAAGTGCATTGAAAAACAATTCAGTTTTAGATAACTCTGATCTGATTAAGAATACTTTTAAAGACAGGATTAACAAAAGATTTCTCTCTCTCTTTGCCAGATGGGTTTATTTTTATTAATTAAGAACAGTCTATTGAGAATGCATTTATTTGTTATTATGTAATTATACTAACATTAACCAATGTTGTTTTATGCTAAAGCATGTGTCTTCACCTACAGAATTTCCTAGTCATTTTTAATTATATTTAAGGTTTTCTGGTTCCTCAACTTAGCAGCATCAGCTTCAGCAGCAAGGACATTCAGTTTGCTAAAGTCATTGAAGAGAAAAGTTTCTTTTTCATACATTTAATTAGGATGATATTTGTGATCAAATTTTTAAAATCAAGATCCAAGTTGGATTTTGGAATATCAAAGATATTGTATATGGGATGTATTCAAGTACAAATGTATAATATGTACTTCTTTATGTGTCAATAGTTTAGTATTAGACAATATAAAATATTTAGTCCTTGCATTTTCTTCTTTTAAGAAATGATTGTCCTTGATACCTTATGATGTACTATATTTTTTTCTCTCACCTGAGATTAATTTTTTTAGCAACAGTTAGATTCCAAATATTCTCTCTGATGTCACTTTCTGTTATTCAATAGATACATCTTCAGGCTTCTCTCTCTGTTTAGGGTACAAGCTTTGGATAATCTGTGTCTCTAGGACTTAGCACAGTGCCTAAGACACAGTAGATTTTTAATGCTGTTGTTCAGTCGTTCATTCATGACTCTTTGTGACCCCATGGACTGCAGCACACCAGGCCTCCCTGTCCTTCACCAGATTCTTAATGAGGTTTTCTTAAATAAATCAACCCTATTTTCCCATCCATGTCAGCTTGGCCAACTCCACCTACAAAACTACTTATAAATAGGGATATGCCTCAAATTAATTTCCCCAACACTCATATTCTGGCTGTCAGCTTGCATGCCTTGTCTCCTCCATGCAGGTGTCAGTACCTTCACTGAGGCAGGAATGATTTCATCTGCTTCTTAGTACCTCCCATAACACCCAACACACAGAGTAGAGATGGTTAAACAATATTCATAGAATAGATGGAAGGGTATCGATGGTCCATCTTGCCTGTACTCCTCTGCACACCAGCAGAGTGTAATAAACTTCATGTCATACCTGTGATTTTATTCTAAGCCATAGCTCTCCTATCATCACAGATTCCTTCCGAAAAAGAAAAAAAACTGGGGTAAGACTGTTGAACTTATGAGAAATTAAAAATGGAGACATTAGTCACAGCTAGAGAATAATAGATAAAAGCATTCTGAAATACTTTGTATCCCAATTATAGGCACATAGGAATGTCAGTTTTAAAAGTTTCTCAAGCAAATATTGTCAGATATATCAGATAATACAAGATGTAATAATAGGAGGGCATGAGTTATAATAAGAACCTTAGAAAAAGTAGGTAGCTTTGTACTTATTCCCCTCAAAATAACAGGTACACAGAGGTTAAAATTATCACAATTATATTTGTATGAATTAAATGAAATTTGATTACATATGACACAGTCAAAAGGTAGCTTTTCCTCAGGGGAAGAACAGAATAGAAATATTATGTAAGTAAAGGATCATCAGTATAAAAGTAACAATTTTAGCATCAGCTTGTTAGGAAAACAAGTCATCCTGTTTTTTTTTTTTTCAGCCTGGTTATCTTTTAAACACCATTTTTAAGTCTTTTTGGATGGAAACATTTCTAGAAGGCATAACATATATTTAACTCTTTGAAACTGTATATATTGAACGTAATCCGAACTCCAATTGACAACTTTATATCTGTCAATATTTTCATGGTAATTTTATTCTTTACATTACAATCACCCAGAAATATAAAATTAATTGCTCCCAAATATTTTCCTGTGGTTTGTGTTGGCAATACTGCAAACATCAGCTCAGTAACCGTACATTTCGACTCTTTTACCATATTCATGGATTCATATGGATACTTGTTGATTGATTCACCTAGTCCCCATATCCCATCCATTCCAAATGTACTTTCCTCACATTGTGTCTCACCATATCATCTTCAACCTCAATAATTTCCTGACACCCTTTGTAAAAAGTTTGTCTACTTTTGGCTGCACTGGGTCTTCGGTGCTGCACATGGGCTTTCTCTGGTTGTGGTGAATAGGGGGCCACTCTGTTGCAATGCACAGTGGTGTTTTCTCTGGTTGCAGAGCATGGGCTGTAAGTGCACAGGCTTCAGTAGCTGTGGCCCATAGGCTCAGTAGTTGTGGCTCAAGGGCTTTAGAGTGCTGGCTCAGTAGTTGTGGCATAAGTTCTTTCTTGCTCAGTGGCATGTGGGATCTTCCCAGACCAGGGCTCGAACCCATGTCCTCTACACTGGCAGGTGGATTCTTAACCACTGGACCACCAGAGAAGCCCCTGTTATTTTCTATTTATTCCAAACTTCCTGACGTATATTTTACCTGCTTTTGTACACAAACCATTACACAGACTAGGTGAATTTTATGTCTATTTTCAACCAGCATTTAAATAATTAGAAATGCAATATTTTTAAAGATATGTTAACAGTAAGCTGAATTCTGAGCTGTGCTTCATGAACTGAGGATAAGATTAAGTTAAACATGTTTAACACTGGCAGCACTTCTCACCAGAGCCCCTCATTACAAACCAGTGATTCCATAGTGGAGATCTCCTGATTCTGGTTCTAGTCTTTAGTTATGCACATCCTCAATGCTTATTATGCAGTATTAAAGAGTTATTAAGATAACTAAGCATGCATACAGAATTTATTTTGAAACCAGAATATTAACTTTTATGGGAGTGCAACAGGGATTGGTGCTTTCGGTGTTCTTACTCCTGTTCCATAGGTGCAAATAAAAACCAACTTAGCAGTCAACCAACTTAGAAATAAAAGAACAAAGCCCGAGTAATCAGCTCTTTTATTCTGTGTTCTGATGATGTTTATATCTAAGTACTAAATACAGAGAATTAAGAACCAGTGCTTCCATTCCTGGGGTTAAAACCCTGAATCTACTATTTTTTCTCTCATTTTACTAGGAAGACTCTCACAAACATTTTAACTCAAGGATTTAACTCAAGTTACGGTATAATTAAGTCAGCTATCATTTTTTGAAAAAGCAGCTGCTTTTCTTGATTAGATGGATAAGTGATTAAGACACAATGATAATCTCTCAGGACAATTTCATTTTTATCATCTAAATTTGCTCCCTTTTTCTTTTTTTCTTGATTTCTTTTGGATTGAATGAATTTTCTTTGGTCTTAATCCTTTCTTCCTCTATTAGTCTCAAGTTATAACCTTTATTTACTTTTTATTATTTTAGTGGTTATTTTAGCAAGCATGCTTAACAAGCTGTCAATATCAAAACCATGCAAGGACCTTAGAAAGCTTAGACTCTGGCGTGGTCTTTATTTTAGTCGACCCACTGAGTATGAGTGTGCTAGGGCATGTTGCTTTTATACAAAAGGCTCACATCTGATCTTTCATTTCGCATTTTGTTTGAGACCCGGGCCTTATCTTTGGAGTTGGGCTTCTTAGCTTTGGAGTCTACCTCAGAGCTAGACTATGAGGGTTAGAGAGTTGCCAGTGTACTCAGCAAATGCCAGCTCAAAATCTCTGGCTTCGTATTTCTTTCATTTTAGTTGTTCACAATTGAAACTATTCTGATCGTTTAATCCTTCTGGAAATGCAACTGGTGGGATATCTCTACAAATACTTAGTCCCTTTCATTGTATATTGGATTTTGGTATTGTCGATTTTATTTCTTTGGGAAATGACATTTTCCTGGCCTCATTCCCAAATGAGAGAACATCAAAATTAAATACATAATATTTAATTAAAACCATAGGAGTTATAAAAAAGAGAGCAATGTTGTTAATATCACTGAGAATAAATATATTCAACAAGAAGCCCAAAGGACTTTTATTTCATTTATTCATTGAAGGACTGCTGCTTTTTTCTCTGCTCTGTGCCAATCACTGTCAGTGTCACAGAGATAGACTTGTGTGTCACAGTGTCACACGCCTCCCTTTAGAATATGTAATGTGGTACAGAAACTATATGTGAATATACAGTTACCATAAGAGACTTATTAAAGAATCAGATGTCATGATGCACCCAGGAGGACTGGAGAGTAAATCCAGCACAAAGAGAGAATATCTAAGATTGGAAGCATGCTAAAGGTGTTGTGGTGAGATAGCATTGTGAATGCGTCATGAGAGATCCAACATGATCAGAGTTGTGAATCAGAAAAATGTGTTCAAGAAATGTTTTTGTATAAATACCAGTCACCATTGTAAAAGAAAACAATGTTTACAAATCAGTATAAATTATTTATTATCACTTTCCCCTAAAATATTATTCACTAGTCAACAACATCTGTCAACAATTATGATGAATCAATTGCAGGAAAATGTATATGCAAGTGTGCACACATACACACATAACTATTTTGTTTCATTTTCCTTGCTTAAAAAGGCTAATTAATGTTTCAAAATAGAGTAAAATGATCTCTTACCTTGGGATCAATATTACAAATAAAAATGTAATCAGGTGTCAGTATTTAGAAGTCAAAATGTAGGGAAAAATGTTTAGGCAAATCAATTAATTATGTAAATAGCAATATTAGGTTGAAACATAAAATTGGTATTTTTATACATTAAAATGAAATACCACACAAAATGAAATGCCACAGGTTTCATTTGATCCAGTATATATATATTTTCTCTTATTATCATACCATTAAAAGGTTTGCAGATACTTTTCTTACCATGGGATTTAAATATATACCCTTTAAAGATTAATTTAAGAGCAACATTAGGTTCTTTGCTTTAGAAGATGGATGTGGCAAAAAATTCTTTTCTGATACTTTCAAGTTTCCTTAAGACTCCAGATCTAATGAAAACTGATAACTGGTCTAAATGACCAAAATGTGGTTTCCTACAAAAACAAACAAAAAGCTTCATTCTTGAAGTATAGTTCAAGGCCCATGTTTTCGGACAGTGCCAGAGGCCTGTCATTATTGTTTAAACCTTGGCAAAGTTCAAAGAGAGCTCATCAATGCACAGTGAGAATTAATGTGCACCACTCATGACCCAGCTGAGACCCTTTGTTAAAACAATCAATTCCTATGCTGTTTGTAAGGTTGTGCAGTTGTAATACCTGGATTACTGCCAGGAAAAGCCAGAGTAACAAAACAACTAGTGTCCTTCTGTTTTCAAATCAATCTTTCACGGTGTAAAGAATTTATTTGAATTATGATGAATCTTGTTGCCAGGCAGTACTTTCAGGTCATTCTAAGACCTGAAATAAATGACGTTGCTTTTATGTATTTGCTAAGGTAGACAGATTCATTCCCATGCATCTCTTTACATAAATTATTTATGTTATAGTTTGTCAAACTATATATAGTTTATATAATACACAAGGTTGAATTTTCTAATTAAATCAGAATATGTAATATGCATACAAATAATACTAATGTTTTGATGTGTTCTCTTTGTGTCTCTATATAAGTCATGGTGTATTGTTTAAGTGTTTTTAAGACAAGTAAACTTGACCTTCATAATTTTTTAAAGGAATTGGTATAATAGTACAACTACACATAGACAAACATGCATGTTTATGTATATTTTTATAGGCATGTGATATATATGTCTATTAATTTATACAAGCAGTATAAAAGTATGTATATGTGTATTAATAATTTTAAAGGAATAAAAATATCTGAGTAAAAATATAGGTATTGTTTGAATGAATTAAGATTCAGTGTTGTTGTCAAGGACAATTTCTCATAGTTAAAGTTCAATATGAACTTAGATAATTTAGTGGAGATTTGATCATGGCTTCATTTGCTATCCTCAGTGAAATCTATTCTTCAATTCATTATTCCTCAATACATTTTCATTCTATGTTGAAAGATAATCAGTCCATCGAATATATTTTTGCATTAAAATTCTTTAAAATTATAACTAGTAGAATAACTGCAACAAGCCAGATTTTCAAATCCCCGCTCTATTTATTATCATAGGCTGATTTTGAGCAACTTGCCTAAGTCCTTGAGCCTCACTTTTTTATTGTTTTAACCTGAAAAAGAATATTGACAAAAGCATAAACTTCATGCTAAAGATTAAATGACATAAAACATCCTAAGTGCTAAAATTAATGCCAGGTGTAGTATAAGCTTTCAGTAAGTGTTACCTGTCATTAGTGTTTTTTTTTTCTTTTTTTCTACTGGAAAGGAAAGCAAGTATCTGAAATGAATGAAAACATAAATCCAGACATCTCACTGCCTCTTCTACTCAGTCTGCTTCCTATTGAAGTTATCAATAGAATAAACAAATAAGGAAAAGTCCACATCCTCTCTGGAATCTATGGACAGGACCATCCAAATGTCAAATTTTATGACTATTTCACCTAAATCTGTGACTAGAGAGAAGGAAGAGGAGAGGGTTGGCACTGGATTCTACTCCTAAAACAAGCAGCATGTGTCAGAATTTTGTGGAAAGCCATGAAAACTTGCAATTTGTGTCCTTAATAGTATATTTTTTAAACATGAAAAGATTTTTTAAGCAAAATGTACCACACAATTTTATTATCAGACATTATAAACACTCTAAGACTAACTGGTCTATTTAATTATTCCCGTATTTTTATTTGTACAATGTACTGGGATATTTTGACTTTGCTCTAACCTATGTTACCCTTTGTTTCCTTTCTCACAAGCCATTTATTATATTCTCTGTACCCCTACCTCTCCATCATTAATAATCTTCCTTCCTTTCCATTCTCTTCCTTGGCTTTTTCCTACAATGTTTGGCCTCTCTCCTGTTCAAATTGCCCCCTCTCTGTAGCCTTGTCCATGATGGCTACTCTGTCTCACCTCACTTATCTTGAGAGGCTGTTTTTGTTGTTCAGTCACTAAGTCGTGTCCAACTCTTTGCAACCCCATGGACTACAGCAAATCAGGCTTCCCTGTCCTTCACTCTTCCCCAGAGTTTGCTGAAACTCATGTCCATGGAGTCAGTGATGCCATCCAGCCATCTCATCCTCCATTGCCTAATTCTCCTCCTGCCCTTTATTTTTCCCAGCATCAGGGTCTTTTCCAATGAGTTGGCTCTTCTCATCAGGTGGCCAAAGTATTGGAGCTTCAGATTTAGCATCAGTCCTTCCAGTAAATATTCGGGGTTCATTTCCTTTAGGGTTGATTGGTTTGATCTCCTTGCTGCCCAAGAGACTCTCAAGAGTCTTCTGTACCACAGACTGAAAGACTCAATTCTTTGGTGCTCCAGTACGAAAGGCTGGGTCAGATTCCTAAGAAAGACTGGATCAGGCATCATGATTTAAATCCAAATGTCTGTAGTTCTTGCCTACAGAAATTGTTTCTCACTTCAACTATGTATTGATTAAAGGCCAGCTGAGGGTTCTGCTCCATATTTTCTCGGTAGAAGCCAAGCTGATGGAGCCACTGCCGTGTGAGCATTGCTGATTGATCACATCAGGGAGAGAGGGGGAACAGTGCATAGGACACTGCCTCTTAAAAGTTTCTCCTTAGAAATGAAAGCATACTGCTTCTCCTTTTAGTCCACTGACCAAAGTAGCATATGACTATGCTCATCTTCGTGGCGAGAAAGTATAGTCAACTATGTGCTCAGAAAAAGAAAAACCAGAATATAATTGAATACCTCAATACCCAATACCGCTCTCCTTATTGCTGTTCCCAGTTCATGAATTCTCTAAGCTCCAGAAAAGCCATGCTTCTTTGAGGTGCATGTCCCTGCATATACTCTTCCTTCTCTTTTTTAAGTTATCCTCCACTCACTTCTTAATCACAGCTACTCATCCACTGTTAACTTTAACCACTGGATCACTTTAAGATAGTTAATTTTATGTCTTTATATAATTTTTTTTGTCTTTATGTCTTTTTTGCTTTTATGTCTTTATGTCTTCAATGTCTTTATAGACGACCCATTCATCACCATGGACCCAAGCTTCTTGAGTTGTTCATTCCCAGGAGCCTTTTAGCCACATGTTTTGTATATGCCTATGTGCTGTACTTATTTACTCAGTCGTGTCCAACTTTTTGTGTCCCCTTGGATTGTGGCCCGCCAGGCTCCCACTGCATCACAATCATTATTGTGACTCAAAGTACACTAGCTCTTAGATCAGTAATTCAGAAATTCGACTCCTTTCCTCTTACTTTCAAATTGTATTACACTTGATTTTGACCCTCTCGGACCTATAAGTTGATCAATCGTCAATTTGTTTTTCGTATATCAGTTCTTTCCTTCATTGTGTTTCTCCATATCCAGCTTAGTTTCTCTCTTTTACTGCCACAGACATTCTTCTCCAGTACCGAATTTATTTTTCCTCTGTCGTTTTATAGCAAAACTTGACCCTGTATTTGTGTCATTATCTTCTCCAATGGGCCTGACTCAGAAAAATAAACTCAGCTAGAGAAAATCAACCCATCAGAAAAAGTGGAGCCTCTATAACTGATAGTAATACCAAATGAGCTGTCAGTTCTGTCACAACTGATACAAACTCTTTGTAGTTACCACACTCTCTTACATTCTACAACACTGTTCTTAAAGTTTCTTTCTGCTTCTCAAGTCTACTAGTCCCTCTCCAACTTAAATAGTAAACCTGCTCTCCTGCTTCTAAGAGAAATAGTATCATTAGACAGGAATGTCCTACCTCAATGCTGATCATCACATTTACAAGCACTGCCCACTAACTGCTGTTTTGTCCTCTTGTAGGTTGGATGGAGAGATTGGTCCTTCTCAAGGATTATCTTTCCATCTTTCTTTTCCATTCTAGCTTGTGTGTTCAGGAATTTTTAGATCTATGTTCCTTTCTTTCTCTGCTTTAGACATCTAGGCCTTTCACTTCTGATCAATTTACATTTGTGTTTTTAAAGGATCATGATTTCTCATTAAGAAAAATAAATTTCAGCAGTCACCCAATGTTTCAAGTTACCTTCTGAGGCAAGCTTCCTTATCATCTTTACCTTTCCTTCTTTATTTGGTTGTACAGTACATCTCATATCTCACCAATAATTGTTTTTGAGCAAACATGTCATCAAAAATTGCTCTTATTAATGTTGCCAAGTTGCTAAATCCCATAGATATTTGTCACGCTTTATCTTATTTGATCTGTAAAAAGCTACTTATTCAACTTCCTACTCTGAAGCATTCTTTGCCACTGATTTCCATACAGTTTTCCTCATTTTTCCCTCTTAGGTTGCTATTTGCTATCTTTACCTCTTTGAACCATCTTTTAAATGTTGCCAGAAAGTGTGTATATTATAATAAACTTAGAGGAAAAAAACCCTACTCCTTTATTTCTTTTTTTTTTTTTTAGTTTATATCATGTGTTTATTTTATTATTTTATTATTTATTTTTTAAATTTTCTTTCTTTTTTTAAATTTTTATTTTTACTTTATTTTACTTTACAATACTGTATTGGTTTTGCCGTACATTGACATGAATCCACCAGGGGTGTACATGCATTCCCAAACATGAACCCCCCTCCCTCCTCCCTCCCTATAACATCTCTCTGGGTCATCCCCGTGCACCAGCCCCAAGCATGCTGTATCCTGCATCAGACATAGACTGGCGATTCAATTCTTACATGATAATATACATGTTTCAATGCCATTCTCCCAAATCATCCCACCCTCTCCCTCTCCCTCTGAATCCAAAAGTCCGCTATACGCATCTGTGTCTTTTTTGCTGTGTTGCATACAGGGTCATCATTGCCATCTTTCTAAATTCCATATATATGTGTTAGTATACTGTATTGGTGTTTTTCTTTCTGGCTTACTTCACTCTGTATAATCAGCTCCAGTTTCATCCATCTCATCAGAACTGATTCAAATGTATTCTTTTTAACGGCTGAGTAATACTCCATTGTGTATATGTACCACAGCTTTCTTATCCATTCATCTGCTGATGGACATCTAGGTTGTTTCCATGTCCTGGCTATTAAGATGATATAGAAATATCAAGCTTTGAAGACTCTTCTAAGACCCCAAAACTAATTAAGACTCCTCCTTGGCTAATACCCAAAACAAAAATCCGTGCAAAATAAGCAGAATAAACTCAGCTAAAACTATCAACTCCAGGGCCCTGATGCGTAAGTAGAGCTTGTTGGTCTAGAATTATCCACTGATTAAAAATTGTGAGGAAATTAACAAGATGTTGCCAGTCAGACTCTCTCACCCCATGCTCTCATGCCCTCTCACCCCATGTTCTGTAAGCAATGACTTTGCACAGTTATGTAACAGCTGAGATTACTTACAGCACTGCACATGCGCATCACAAGGTATTCACTTGGTCATGGGCCACTTTGTGCAGTATGCCTGTATGAGCTGCACCATGAAAGCCCTGGCTGCTGCTGCACTGGGGCTACTACATTGGAGCAACATCATGGTTATGTCATATGAGGTTATATAATTGCTATGTTATGGCTGCTTCTGAAGCTGCTGTGTCAGCCAGGATAGAGGCTGTGTCATGGCTGCTGTGCCAGCCAGGAGAGAATAGACATGCCTGCAGTTCCTATGGCTCCTCACATCTTCTTCCAGCCTCTTAGTTCATGCCTTGCCTAACCTGGGTTCAGCAAACAGTGTGAACAGCAAGACAATTGGCATCATGAACAGGATCAGCAATATAAGAGTGCTTTGTGTGAAATCTAAGTGTAAAAGCTGGTTTACTGCTTGAAACCAAGACCTTGGGTGTGGTTCATTGTGAAAGCAGCATTAAACTATTGGCTGCTACTGCTGCTAAGTCGCTTCAGTCGTGTCTGACTCTATGTGACCTTATGGACAGCAGCCCACCAGGCTCCTCTGTACACAGGATTCTCCAGGCAAGAATACTGGATTAGGTTGCCATTTCCTTCTCCGTTAAACTATTGGAGGCTTTGGTTTATTTGAAAGTTATGATCCTAGGTAAACAGAAAGGCGCAGATTCAGTCAGGTAAGTAAGAACCCTGTCAAGTTACCTAATTATTTCAGAACTAGATTCAAAATACCACCAATATCACCAGGGGATGTGAAACTCAAACTACCCTTTTGAAACATTGCTATGGATTGGAAGATGAGAAAGGGATCACAGAATGAAACAAATAATAGGGCCACTTGAAAGGAATCTGTGAGGATATTTGAGCGAGTGAGAGAAGGAATGAAATAGGTAAAAAATAACAAAAAATGTGAGCTTATATTGAAAAAACACGATAGAACATTGTTTTATCTTTGTGAAATGCATTTTGTACAACTGTCAATATTTTATCAATAAAAACTAAAGGCAAATATCTTAAAATTCTATACAATGCATGAAAAGAAATTATATAGTAAAATTATATATGAAAATATGAAAAATAAAAATAATGAATGTTTAACAAGTATTAGAAATATCATTAAAAAAGTAGAGTAGGTATACTGAACATGAAAAGAGAATGAGTTAAAAATAGTGATTAATTTAATCAACACAAAACACAGATATATAAAAAAATGTAATTTTTTGAAAGAAGAGATAAGGGAAATGGAGAATAAATTGAGAAGTTTCATCATATGTTGAGTAGGAGTTCCAGAAGAAAACAATGGAAATAATTGCAAAGAAGCAATATTTAAAAAGATAATACCTGAGAATTTGCTGGAATTTTGGTAAAATATTTACCAATAAATAAAAAATATATTCTAAGAGATAGGATAGGCTCAAAAAAATAAATAAATTTACCCCATTGTGAACAATACAGAGAGAAAAAACATCAAAAAAATAAGGAGCAGACTGATTTCTAATGCATGTAACTGACAAAGGAATTTAAGTATTCAGACTACAAGAACTTTTGCAAATAGGCAGTGAGAATGGGATATGAATAGAGACATGGGTTTCTAAAATTTCAAGGCCACAGGCTCTGTGAGCTGGGTCTGATGGTTTGGGACCAATTCCTAGGATCTAGGAGCAAATGCTTTTATCCAAATAGTGGGCAAGAAGAAAGATTAAGGGGCTACCTTTTGCTGTTGATGAATGGTTAGAGCCTAGAAAGCAGGAAGTAGTACTGAAGTATACTGCCCAAAGGGTGAGTTGTTCAGGGAGAAGAAAGTGATTTATCATGAATTTAATGCAAAAATCCCCATGGCTCTAGCTGAAAGGCAATGTACCTGTGGCTGCTGCATTAACAGGTCTCATTGGTGAACAGATAATTTCAAATTAAGGATCTTGCCATCTAATATAGGTCACTAGACTGGCCAAAAACATGGGAACTTTGAGTGATTAGCAAACAACCAACACACTGCTCAAAATTGAAAGTATTGATAAATGAGTCTTGCTTCCTGGTGGGGAGCTGCTCTCCACCTCCATTCTCCCTGATCCCTCTCACCATCTCTATCAATCCCAGTTTACTCAAGAACAAGAATTAGCAGAGATTGGAACAGTCTTTCTGTTTTCCAGAGAGACTAAAGACTGCAAACATCTGTTTGTGTATATTGGAGAAATTCGGTCAGGTAAGAAAATTTGTTTGGCTCTGTTGGATACAGGTGACCTAGGCACCATACTGCCTAGTGTCATTGGTATCATGAGTCATCCACATTCTGCTGATCAGTGTTAGTCAGGATCCACAATAGAGGAAGGAATCAAACATGGCCTTATGTTAAGGGTTGGAGAAGGCAATGGCAACCCACTCCAGGACTCTTGCCTGGAAAATCCCATGGAAGAAGGAGCCTGGTAGGCTGCAGTCCATGGGGTCACGAAGAGTCCAACACAACTGAGAGAGTTCACTTTCACTTTTCACTCTCATGCACTGGAGAAGGAAATGGCAACCCATTCCAGTGTTCTTGCCTGGAGAATCCCAGGGACGGGAGAGCCTTCCGTCTATGGGGTTGCACAGAGTCGGGCACGACTGAAGCAACTTAGTAGCAGCAGCAGCAGTATGAGGGTCCTTTGGAGCAATTCAACATAGTGTATTTGTTGCTTCTACACATGTATGTAATAAAACGAGTTTACCTGTAATACGTCATTTCTTAAGGCCCAGAGGGAATCTTTCCAATCATAAAATGTTACATGTAGAGAAGTTTACATACTTTTCAATCCCACGATCCTAGTGACCCCTTTAGACTGTAAGTCTGGATGGCTGATACTTTTGCCTCTTAGTGTCCTGTACCTGAAGTTTTCCCTCAGAATTCTGAACTCATCACCTTCTAGACATGGCCACCATCTATATCCTTTGCAAGCATCCTACATGCTTGCAGAATTAAATATGTACAGCTATTAGTTTGCAGCTAGACCGCTGATGAAAATGAATGCCTGATCCACAGAAACCTTGTGACTCTGTGGCTTGATGGTCCTATTTTGAGGTAGGGCAACTTAGGCTTTAGTAACTAACAATATGGGAATACTGTGAAAGTTTCACTTATCAAGTGGAAATAGCATATTGAAGAACTCAGCCAGCCAGGCAGCAGTGACATCTTGGCTTTATCTGAAAAGAGGTAACTATCCCTTTGGGGGAAATTTTATCCTCCACTTCACAGCTTAAAATAGCTGCTGACTAACCAGGGCCCTCGATTCATAGCAGTTCTTCTACATGCCTAGACTTGGTTCACTGACAAGTTGAAATGTGATGTTGTCCACTGGGCTTCTGTGAATATCCATGATTAGTGCTAGCTAAACAGAACCCACAGAGAAGGCAATGACACCCCACTCCAGTACTCTTGCCTGGAAAATCCCATGGATGGAGGAGCCTAGAAAGCTGCAGTCCATGGTGTCGCTGAGGGTCGGACATGACTGAGCAACTTCATTTTCACTTTTCACTTTTATGCATTGGAGAAGGAAATGGCAACCCACTCCAGTGTTCTTGCCTGGAGAATCCTAGGGACGGCGGAGCCTGGTGGGCTGCCATCAATGGGGTTGCACAGAGTTGGACACGACTGAAGCAACTTAGCGTCAAACAGAACCCAAACTGGATGTGATCTTTCTTATAAGTGGGCCAAAGTCAAGGTCATTTTTATAACTATGACCCCCACTATTGCCAGTACCCTATGTTTTAGTCTGTTATTTTGGAGAACTATATTCTGGCAGACTAAATATACCTCTCTCTGCAGCTACCTACCATGGAAATAGATTCTGGATGCTGATCAGGAAGTTTGGATCACTAATAAGTCCAGAATCTATGATTGTTAATTGCTATATTGGTCTTTGTTGCTCATAGTTTAAGTCTCAAAGTATTCCCCAAATCTTCTCCTAACAACTCCATTGATCTTTTCTTCATACAATTCATTATGTTTTTATAATTCCTTTGGTATTTCTTGCTTCAAGGAATCTTATGTACATTCTGGGAGGGATCCCTATTCTGTCTAGTCTACCAGTAAATAGTGATTGATAGAGCCTGTCATATTGTTTCACAGTTGAGAAAATAGAAGCTTATTTTACTCTACTATGAGATATATTTATGTGAACTTTTAAGCCAGTGAATGAATAGTAATTACCTTCTGAAGTCATGAATATCTAATGTTTTTATAATTTAGTCATTGTTCTGAGTTTGTGTGTAGATATGGAAAGATTCAGAAATATAATCAAATTGAGTATTATTCCTTCTTACTCCTGGAAAAACTCCATGGATATATATTAAAAAAATCTAAGAATCAATAGCTATGATATATAATGGTACTTTCTTCAATATGTTATTTAATATTTGATATCAGATACTTCATCAGAATTGTTCAGAATAAAATACTTATTATGAAAGGGGAGCTTATTATATACCCTCAAACACATTTATTGCTTTCAGAAATTAAAAGTAAAGAGTCCTTTAACTATTTACACATTTCATGTTTTAAAATTATTTACTATCAAAAGAAAGCTGTATTTGTGCTAAAGTTAATTGGTAAGTTTTGGTCAAGTAAAATTTTTCATGTGTATCTCAGTCTTTATATTCTTAAATAAAATGACCACAAAAATTCTCTAGATTTAACTTATTGTTCATAGTTGCATTTCATTTGATTAGTAAAAGTTTTCAAGGAAGGATACATATATATTTAAATGATACATATTATTCTTTCTCTTTGGAATAAATATATTTTCAGTAGATAAAAATTATAAAATTAAGAAACAATATAAAATAACTGTTATTCTAACATGGAATATGTGTTATTATTAACATTTTGCTCAGTTTATTTACATTGATTCTATACTTTCAAAACATTGTTTTATACAACTTTTCAAAATGTACAAATAGAAAAGTAAAATGAAGTTTTATGTACCCATCACCAAGCCTCATGGATTATAAACACATGGCCATTTTTATTTCATCTCTGCTCCTGCACACTTGCTTACCATCTGCATTATTTTGAAACAAATCTTAAGACTTTATATCATGTTATGTACACTTCGGTATTTACCGCTAAAATGAAGGAACTGAAATTTTAAAAAAATGGACACACTCTCATTATCACATAAGAAAAATGACTCCTTAATGACATCAAGGACCCAACAATCAGTAATTATTTACATTTTCCTGGTTGTCTTGTCGTATTTAATTTCTTAAATTGAGATCTAAAAATGCTTTATAATTTGTGATTAGTTGGTATAACTCAAGATCCATATAATCTATAGGTTTTATCTTTACTATGTTTTATTGACTTGAATTCATGTTTAATATTGTGTTTCTACATTCATTGACTGTTGAGGGGATAGGCTACCCACTCCAGTATACTTGGGCTCCCCTTGTGACTCAGCTGGTAAAGAATCTGCCTGCAATGTGGGAGATCTGGGTCCGATCCCTGGGTTGGGAAGATCCCCTGGAGAAGGGAAAGGCTACCCACCCCAGTATTCTGGCCTGGAGAATTCCATGGATTGTGTAGCCCATGGAGTTGCAGGGAGTCGGACACTAATGAGCGCCTTTCACTTTCACTTTCTCAGTGTTCAGGCAGTTTCATTGGAAAGTTTGTAAAATGCTCCTTAATAATGTATAGTAATTCTTTCTGCTGCTGCTGCTAAGTCACTTCAGTCTGTCCAACTTTGTGTGATCCCATAGATGGCAGCCCACCAGGCTCCCCCATCCCTGGGATTCTCCAGGCGAGAACACTGGAGTGGGTTGCCATTTCCTTCCGCAATGCATAAAAGTGAAAAGTGAAAGGGAAGTCGCTCAATTGTGTCCGACTCTTCGTGACCCCATGGACTGCAGCCTACCAGGCTCCTCTGTCCATGGGATTTTCCAGGCAAGAGTACTGGAGTGGAGTGCCATCGCCTTCTCTGGTAATTCTTTCTAGTTATATTCTAATTTATTAACTATTCCCTTATAAGGCATGAAAGCTACTCACAGTCCCAGATTACAGGTGATCTTGAAAAAATATTTTTATATATCAGCCTCTTTCTGAATTTGGAAATTTTCTAAAAATTTGAGATGTGAAATTCTAGTACAATGGATAGATATAAGATCTAAGCAGACTGGAAGAGTAGCCTATTTTTCATTCAATAAAAACATTTTTGCTTATGATTTCCACCAAGTTCTTCTACATCTGAAATTAGACTTTTAATTCTATTGCATAAAGTTTTTAGCAACACGCATAAAGTTTTTAGCAACACCCAAAAAGTCATTTGTTCTGGTTTTAGGGAAGTAAAAAGAAAGAAGAAAAAGAATTAGGAAAGAAGAAAGGAAGGCAGAAAGAAGGACCAAAGTGGGGGTAGCTTAGAAAAAACAATAAATGGAAAATTCTAACCTTTGTTTTATGGATCTATTTCTTAATATTTCATACAGTTTTCTACTATCAAATACTACTGGAACTATAGCAATATTAGAGAGATTTTTGTTTGCTGTTTTGCAGGACTTTTCTTATTTAACCTTTTTTGTTCAGACTAAACTGTGAGTTATTCAAGCATCCTTAAATATTATGGGAATATGTTATTAAATTGTATTAAACAAATATGGGAATAGTTTCAATTTTTATTAACATGAAGAAGTGGTATCAGCTCAATTATTACACCTGGATAATTAGAAAAATCAACTATTCTGAAAGGAAATTGCTGTTCCTCAGTGATATTTGCAGAAAATCATAAAGCTATTTTTACTAATTGAAAGATTTCTATAGGGCGTCAGTGATCACATGGGTGGATATAGGAGTAAGGTCATGTCACAAATTCAGAACTACTGTGGACAGTGTTATTGACCTATTCTTCTAGTATTATTTATATAAAACTGAATTACCACAAACACGAGGTTCTTCTTAAATATTTAATTGGTATTATAGTATTTTAACAAATACTAAGGCATAACTAAACAGCTCTTTTGCAGTTAATTTGAATAAAAGAATTTGGAATCACATTTATAGGGTAAATAGAAGAGCATAATGGAGAAGGCAATGGCACCCCACTCCAGTACTCTTGACTGGGAAATCCCATGGATGGAGGAGCCTGGTAGGCTACAGTCCATGAGGTCGGTAAGAGTCGGACACGACTGAGCGACTTCACTTTCACTTTTCACTTTCATGCATTGGAGAAGGAAATGGCAACCCACTCCAGTGTTCTTGCCTGGAGAATCCCAGGGATGGCAGAGCCTGGTGGGCTGCCGTCTATGGGGTCGCACAGAGTCGGACACGATTGACGCGACTTAGCAACAGCAGCAGCAGAAGAGCATGTATCTAAATGTCATCTCCTTTTATTGGAAAAACCAAACAAGAGTGAAATGAGAGGTGCAATAACAAGTTTTCTAAATCTGACACCTTTTCTTTAGGGTTTGAAGTGTGTGTCATGTGATGTTTCTATATTCCCAAGGGACTTTCTCAAGAGCATGATTAAAGTGAGAGAAACTTGTGGGGGGTGGGGGGAGGTGGAGACGTTTATACTACTCCTCCCACATACCCAGCTCCTTTCTACCCCAGAGCATTTGAAACTTATAAGTCCCTCTGCCAGGGAACTCAGATCAAAATATCTCAGGGCTTTATCCCCAACTTCACTGAGGTCTGGACTCAAACTTCAGGACCTTGGAGATATTTCCTTTGCTCATCTTAGTCCCTTCTTCCCTAGTCACACTCTGAACATTTTAACCTGATTTATCTTCTTTCTCAGCACTCTTCATGTCCTGACATTATAGCATCTAATTGTTTCCTGATAGGTGTCTGTTTTCTTTACTTTGTCTGTCTTTGCAGTACTATGAGCATCTAGAACAATTCCTATTACAAAGCAGTCATTCAAGAATACATATTTGTTAAATAAATTAGTGAACTGCTCAAAAATAAGTTGTTAAATAATTGAGTGAATGATTTCAGATAGATGTCAAGATTCCTAGTTCCCTCATACCTCAAACATTTTGAAAGTGAAAGTGAAAGTTAGTCACTTAGTCATGTCCGACTCTTTGTGACCCAATGGACTAGACCACCAGGCTTGTCTGTGGAATTCTCCAAACAAGAAATACTGAAGTGGGTTGTCATTTCCTTCTCCATCAAACATTTAAACAAATATCAAATAAACAGTTAAAACCTTTAAAGCAATTAAGTAATACAGATTTAAAGAATTTCACTGGAAATCCCAGGTGGCTAAAGAATCTGCATGCCAATGAAGGAGATAATGGGTTCCATCTATGGACTGGGAAGATTTTCTGGAGAAGGAAATGGCAACCCACTCCAGTATTCTTGCCTGTGAAATTCCATGGACAGAGAAGCCTGGCCGGCTAAAGTCTATGGGGTTGCAAAAGTGTCAGACATGACTTAACGACTAACCAACAGCAACAAAGGAATTTCATTAGTCATGGAAACCAGAGAAAACATATTAAAAAGTATTTTTTATTAGAGTATCAATTATAAAGATATCTACATGCCATGCTGCTGCTGCCACTAAGTCGCTTCAGTCATGTCTGACTCTGCGTGACCCCATAGATGGAAGCCCCAGGCTCCCCTGTCCCTGGGATTCTCCAGGCAAAAACACTGGAGTGGGTTGCCATTTCCTTCTCCAGCTACATGCAATACAGGCTAGCTATTTAATGTATCTGAATATTTTATTGCCCCAAATTATTTCTTACTGTGTGTATTATTATAACAGTCTATCTGTTTCATTGTTGTTTAGTTACTAATTTGTGTCCAGATGACACTAATGATAAAGAACCCACCTGCCAAAGCAGGAGAAATAAGAGATGCGGGTTCAATCCTTGGGTCAGGAAGATCACTTGGAGAGCAGCATGGCAACCCACTCTAGTATTCTTACCTGGAAAATCCGATGGACAGAGGAGCATGGCGGGTGACAGTCCATGGGGTCACAAACAGTTGATATGACTGAAGCGACTTAGCACATACATATTCTTTACCACCGAGGCACCAGGGAAGCCCTTGTTTATCTGTTTAACAAATATAATATGTGCCCTGTATTTGTTCTAAGCATATAACACAGACTTTTAAATTTAAGGAGTTAAGTAAATTTATAATTTAGATTTGACCCACTTGGTTAAGTTTGCCTAGTAATTCAGCATATGAGGTAAGTCTATTTGTAAAGTAAGTTCTGGGAGAGAGGTATGTTCTATTCAGCAAAATGTTATCTCTGTTCTTAGATAAGAAGAGAGCTTATCCTCTATGTTTGACTCTTTGCAACCCCATGGAATTCTCCAGGCCAGAATACTGGAGTGGGTAGCCTTTCCCTTCTCCAGGAGATCTTTCCAACCCAGGGACCTAATCCAGGTCTCCCGCATAGTAGTTGGATTTTTTACCAGCTGAGCCACCAGGGAAGCCTCAACAGTGCGGGAACACAGCCCAGCTCATCAACAGAAAATTAGATTAAAGATTCACTGAGCATGGCTGTGCCTGTCAGAACAAGGACCCAGTTTCCCTCTCAGCCAGTCTCTCCCATCAGGAAGCTTCCATAAGATTCTTATCCTTATCCATCAGAGGGCAGATGAAATGAAAAGCACAATCACAGAAAACTAACCAAACTGACCACATAGACCACAGCCTTGTCTAACTCAGTGCAACTATGAGCCATGCCATGTAGAGCCAGCCAAGATGGATGGGTCATGTGGAGAGTCCTGACAAAACATGGTCCACTGGAGAAGGTAATGGCAAACCACTTTGGTATTCTTGTCTTGAGAACCCCATGAAAAGTAAGAAAAGGCAAAAAGATATGACACTGAAAGATGAACTCCCCAGGTCGGTAGGTGCCCAATATGCTGCTGGAGATCAGTGGAAAAAATGACTCCAGAAAGGATGAAGAGACAAAACCAAAGCAAAAACAACACCTAGCTGTGGATGTGACTGGTAATGGAAGTAAAATCTGATGCCAAAAACAGCAATACTGCATAGGAACCTGGAATGTCAGGTCCATGAATCAAGGCAAATTGGAAGTGGTCAAACAGGAGATGGCAAGGGTGACCATCGACATTTGAGGAATAAGTGAACTAAAATGGACTGGAATGGGAGAATTGAACTCAGATGACCATTATATCTACCACTGTGGGCAAGACTACCTTAGAAGAAGTAGAGTAACCATCATAGTCAACAAGAGTCCAGATTGCAGTACTTGGATGCAATCTCAAAAATGACAGAATGATCTCTTTTCTAAGGGAAACCATTCAATATCACAGTAATCCCAGTCTATGCCCCAACTAGTAATGCTGAAGAAGCTGAAGTTGAACAATTCTATGAAGACCTACAAAGAACTTCTAGAACGAACACCCAGAAAGATGTCCTTTTTCATTATAGGGGACTGGAATGCAAAAGTAGGAAGTCATTATATACCTGGAGTAACAGGCAAATTTGGCCTAGGAGTATACAATGAAGCACGTCAAAGGCTAAGAGAGTTTTGTCAAGAGAATACACTGGTCATGGCAAACACCCTCTTCTAATAACACAAGAGGAGACTCTACACATGGACACCACCAGATGGTCAATACTAAAGTCAGATTGATCATATTCTTTGCAGAAAAAGATGGAGAAGCTCTATCCAGTCAGCAAAAACTATACTGGGAGCTGAGTTTGGCTCAGATCATGAACTCCTTATTGCCAAATTCAGACATAAATTGAAGAAAGTAGGGAAAACCACTAGACGATTCATGTATGACCTAAATCAAATCCCTTATGATTATACAGTGAAAGTGAGAAGTAGATTCAAGGGATCAGATCTGATAGACAGAGTGCCTGAAGAACTATGGATGGAGGTACATGGCATTGTATTGGAGACAGTGATCAAGACCATCCCCAAGAAAAAGGAATGCAAAAAGGCAAAATGGCTGTCTGAGGAGGCCTTACAAATAGCTGAGGAAAGAAGAGAAGCTAAAGGCAAAGGAGAAAAGGAAAGATATACCCATTTGAATGCAGAGTTCCAAAGAATAGCAAGGAGAGATAAGAAAGCCTTCCTCAGTGATATTGCAAAGAAATAGAGAAAAACAATAGAATGGAAAAGATTAGAGATCTCTTCAAGAAAATTGGAGATACCAAGAGTACCTGTAATGCAAAAATGGGCACAATACAGGACAGAAATGATATGGACTTAACTGAAGCATCTCTTCCCTGGTGGCTCAGACGGTAAAGCATCTGCCTACAATGCAGGAGACCCAGGTTTGATCCCTGGGTCGGGAAGACCCCCTGGAGAAGGAAATGGCAGTCCACTCCAGTACTATTGCCTGGAAACTCCCATGGACAGAGGAGCTTGGTCGGCTACAGTCCATGGGGTCACAAAGAGTTGGACATGACTGAGCGACTACACTTTAACTGAAGCAGAAGATGTTAAAAAGAGGTGGCAAAAATACACAGAAGAACTATACAAAAGAGATCTTCATGACCCAGATAACCACAATGGTGTGATTGCCCACCTAGAGCCAGACATCCTGTAACGTGAAGTCAAGTGGGCCTTAGGAAGCATCACTACAAACAAAGCTAGTGGAGGTGATGGAATTCCAGTTGAGCTATTTCAAATCCTGAAAGATGATGCTGTGAAAGTGCTGCACTCAGTAAGCTAGCAAATTTGGAAAACTCACCAGTGGCCACAAGACTGGAAAAGATCAGTTTTCAATCCAATCCCAAAGAAAGGCAATGTCAAAGAATATTCGAACTACCACGCAATTGCACTCATCTCACATGCTTGCAAAGTAATGCTCAAAATTCTCCAAGCCAGGCTTCAACAGTACATGAACCATGAACATCCAGATGTTCAAGCTGGATTTAGAAAAGGCAGAAGAACCAGAGATCAAATTGCCAGTGTCTGCTGGATCATCAAAAAGATGAGAGATTTCCAGAAAAGCATCTACTTCTGATTTATTGACTACACTGTAGGCTTTGACTATGTGGATCACAACAAACTGTGGGAAATTCTTCAGGATATAGAAATACAGACCATCTGACCTGCCTCCTGAGAAATCTGTATGCAGGCCAAGATGCAACAGTTAGAATTGGACATGGCAAAACAGACTGGTCCCAAATCGGGAAAGGTGTACATCAAGGCTGTATACTGTCACCCTGCTTATTTAACTTATATGTGGATTACATCATGCAAAATGCTGAGCTGGATGAAGCAAAAGCTGAAGCATAAGCTGGAATCAAAATTGCTGGAAGAAATATTGATAACCTCATATATGTATATATGTATACATATACATATATGTATACATACAAATATATATATATATGTATTTGTATAACCCTTCATGGCAGAAAGTGAAGAACTAAAGAGCCTCTTGATGAAAGTAAAAGAGGAGGGTGAAAAAGTTGGCTTAAAGCTCAACATTCAGAAAATTAAGATCATGTCATCTGGTCCCATCACTTCATGGCAAATAGATGGGGAAACAATGGAAACAGTGACATGCTTTATTTTCGGGGGCTCCAAAATCACTGCAGATGATGACTGCAACCATGAAATAAAAAGACACTTACTCCTTGGAATAAAATCTATGACCAAGCTATACAGCATATTAAAAGTTTTAGACATTACTTTGCCGAACATCCAGATGTTCAAGCTGGTTTTAGAAAAAGCAGAGGAACCAGAGGTCAAATTACCAACTTCCGCTGGATCATTGAAAAAGCAAGAGAGTTCCAGAAAAACATCTATTTCTGCTTTATTGAATATGCCAAAGCTTTTGACTGTGTGGATCACAATAAACTGTGGAAAATTCTGAAAGAGATGGAAATACTAGACCACCTGACCTGCCTCTTGAGAAACCTATATGCAGGTCAGGAAGCAACAGTTAGAACTGGACATGGAACAACAGACTGGTTCCAAATAGGAAAAGCAGTACATCAAGGCTGTATATTGTCACCGTGTGTATTAACTTCTATGCAGAGTACATCATGAGAAATGCAGGGCTGGAAGAAGGACAGTTCGAGTCAAGATTGCTGGGAGAAATATCAATAACCTAAGATATGCAGATGACACTACCCTTATGGCAGAAAGTGAAGGGGGACTAAAGAGCCTCTTGATGAAAGTGAAAGAGGAGAGTGAAAAAGTTGACCTGAAGCTCAACATTCAGAAAACTAATATCATGGCATCTGGTCCCATCACTTCATGGGAAATAGATGGGGAAACAATGGAAACAGTGTCAGACTTTATTTTTTCGGGCCCAAAATCACTGCAGATGGTAATTGCAGCCATGAAATTAAAAGATGCTTACTCCTAGGAAGGAAAGTTATGACCAACCTAGATAGCATATTCAAAAGCAGAAACATTACTTTGCCAACAAAGGTCCATCTAGTCAAGGCTATGGTTTTTTCCAGTGGTTATGTATGGATGTGAGAGTTGGACTGTGAAGAAAACTGAGTGCCGAAGAATTGATGCTTTTGAACTGTGATGTTGGAGAAGATTCTGGAGAGTCGCTTGGACTGCAAGGAGATCCAACCAATCCATCCTAAAGCAGATCAGTCCTGGGTATTCATTGGAGGGACTGATGCTGAAGCTGAAACTCCAATACTTTGGCCACCTCATGCGAAGAGTTGACTCACTGGAAAAGACCCTGATGCTGGTAGAGATTGGGGGCAGGAGGAAAAGGGGACAACGGAGGATGAGATGGCTGGATGGCATCACCGACTCGATGGACGTGAGTTTGAGTGCACTTTGCGAGTTGGTGATGGACAGGGAGGCCTGGCTTGCTGCGATTCATGAGGTCGCAGAGTCTGACACGACTGAGTGACTGAACTGAACTGAACTGACTGAACAAATGTATTGAAGAATGTATCACTTTAAAGATCACTTCAAAAAAAATGAAGATCACTTTAATTTTTAACCTCCTCAGCATAGCTATTGTTGTTAATCATGTGATGGACAGTAAATAGTTAGGAGCTTTACTACTGCTGCTAAGTCACGTCAGTCATGTCCGACTCTGTTCGACCCCACTGATGGCAGCCCACCAAGCTCCCCCCATTCCTAGGATTCTCCAGGCAAGAACACTGGAATGGGTTGCCATTTCCTTCTCCAGTGAATGAAAGTGAAAAGTGAAAGTGAAGTCACTCAGTCATGTCTGACTCTTTGCGACCCCATGGACTGTAGCCCACCAGGCTCCTCCGTCCATGCGATTTCCCAGGCAAGAGTACTGGAGTGGGTTGTCATTGCCTTCTCTGTAGGAGCTTTAAGATGGCTTATAATGCCTCTCACTTTTCCTTTTTGAGTTCATCCCACTTCCTTTAATACTGCTACTGATGGAGCATTTATGTGTCAGTCCCATTTCAACTCCAGGGTTTGCAGAATTAATGTAAATTCTGGTAAAGAATATTATTTTGTATTAACCCATTAAAGTAACAATGGGCCACATCAGTAAAACTATAGTACAGTTGCACCATATACATGCTTTAACTGAAGTATACTTATTATACTTATTATATCTTTCCAGTTGTTTCTATGTTAACCTTTCCTGTGCAGTTGTCACCTGAGAAATGAGATTGTCATAAACACCTATGTATCCTAAACTTTGCCCAGGCCTGGTGCATAGTCAGGTTTTAATAATCCTTTGTGGAGTAACGGTATTGCAAGACATAGTCTCAATAAATTAATAATAAATTTATTCTAAACTAAGTAATGTCCATTTTAACACTAACTGCTCATAAATGGAAAATTTAATAATATTGGTTATTTACAACTCTTATAATGTATCTATTATTTTAAAATAGATCCTGGAAATTCAATGTGCTTAATCAATTGTCCATTGATGGTTTACTAGAGCAGAATTACAAGTTCACAGTTCCATTAAGACGGTTCCTTGTAGTTTATAGTCATCCATTCTGGTGCGAGTAGTTTCCCTTGGTTCACCAGTTCTGTTCCCAGAGCATTTAAGCTGGGATATGCAAACAGGTTTAGCTGAAGATATATAGGTGGAATAAAGGCTTTAATCAATAAAAATGAATTATATAAGCTCAAGAACTAACCTGAGATTTTAAATACCATGTTGACATGTTTCTAGTTTCTGGTTTGAAACTTCCATATAAATTTGTGTCAAAGCTGTGATTCAACATCTCTCACTTCCCAAGTACTTGTTGGATGAATATAGAATCACATTTTGAATAATATTTTAGGATTGTTTTCCTTGTGTTGTTTTTACTGTATGTTTAAATATAACCATAGGAATTGTAGAAAGTAATAGAATGTCATTCCTACTTAAGTGGTTGTCTTTTGCAGAATAAAATATTTTAACTCAAATTATAATTTTAAAAGACATTAATTATTTAAAAATCAGGAAATCTGTAATACCAAAAATGCAGAAAGAAAATGTCAGAGACACCATCATTCAGTGCTTTGTTTATGTATATAATACATATACTCAATTCCACTTTGAAATATTAATATGCATGTTTCCAATTGTTTTTATTAGAAATTTAGTGATCTTTAAACTATCAATGTGAAAAAAAACACTTCAATTTCTGTGAACCTATTTTTTTTTCCTGAGGGAGCTAAGTAAAGCTTAATTAATACATAAATACATAAATTTCATGGAAATAGTGCAGTGAGAAAGAGGTAACAATTTTAATATAGGAATATTAATTTCTAAACCATTCAATTGAGATCTTACAATGAAATCAGATTCTGGATGGGAATGAACAGAAAACAAACTCTAAAAAATTAACCGCCTCTCTCTCACCACCAAAACAAAAATCATTGTTCTGTGTTCATGGCTCTTCTAAAGAATTATCGGTTGAGAAGTTCATTTTTCATTCTGTCATTAGTGGCAAGATTGGTAGATTTAGTCAATATCATTTGAAATTATCAGCAGGCTTACTTAAACACTAATAAAGTGACAGCTGCTGCTTCAGCAGCTGAATCTACTGCTATTAGTGTTTAATTTTTGACTTTGCAGGGTTTTTTTTTGTTTTTGTTTTTGCTGCTCCATACAGCATGAGATCCTAGTTCCCAGCCAGGGACTGAACCCATGCCCTCTGCAGTGGAAGCTCAGTGTCCTAGCCATTGCATAACCAGAATTCTCTTAATTCTTGCTCTGTTGTACTTGTGGTTGCTACTTTGGTGGAAAACAACTATAAGGCATATTTTTCAAATATAAGCTTTTTGTAAGTCTAAAAATTGGATACTAGTTTGTATACAATATGTTGTACATAGAATTGATGGAAGTTTAAACTTTGATATGAAATTTATACAACTTATACATCTCTCTTTCATGCTGCCAGAAATAGAGACCTAAAAATATCAGTGGTCTGAAGGAAAAGGAAGCAGGTGTTTTCCCTAAATATTTTTATCTTTATTACTGTATGGCCTTTATGACAACAATGATACAAAACCAATCTAGAAGAATTCTTTAGGAGAAAAATCAGTCAGAAGATGAACCTCAGGAATATTATCTTCTATAAAGAAGTTTGAGGAGTGGCTGGGGGTAGAATTAGCAATAGTAATAGTTTTATCTGTTTATTCATTCATTTAAAATGTTCATTAATTTATTTATTATAAATTAATTAATTATTATAAATAATTATTATAAATTAATTATTATAAATTAATGACTACTTTGTGTCAGGCACTGTACTTAGGTACTGGAGATACAGAATTGTACAAAATAAAAGAAACTCCTTATTCTAAAGGAACTTCTATTCTATTGGAATAGGTTGACAATAAGTGACATAATTGCAGGTTATGATAAGTTTTATGAAGAAAAGGAAAACATGGTCAGCAAATAAATGTGATAGAATGAGTGGTCAGGAAAGATCCCTTTGAGTGACTGACATCAGAACTGACACATACATGAAAGAGGAGAATAAGCTATGTGGAAGTATGAGGGACAAGATTTCCAGGCAGAAGGAATAGCAGGTAGAAAGATCTTGAACAGAAATGTGTGCACAGGTTTGAAAATTAGCATGGGGACGAGAGTTGTTGGAACAAGAGTAATCCAACTAAGACCAGCAGGTGATTGGAACTGATGACATAAGGTAGCGTGTGGTGTAGGCTGAGATTAGATTTTATTCTCTGTGTGTTGGAAGTCAGTAGAAGATTCTGAGCAAGAAATGATAATTTGGTTTGTACATTTAAAAGACCAGAAAGGTCTTTCTGGTAGCAGGAGAAGAAATGGGAAAATGAGTGAGTGTGCATGTGTCTGAAATTCACCATTTGCTCCCACATGTGTCTCGCTGAACAGGTATTTAATGTATTTCACTCCTGACTGCAGTGTGGATGTATTCCCCTCCCCAACTCCATGTTTTCTAAACCTACACTTAAAAGGAGCCATCAAATCATCTTTTTCAAATGGCTCAGGATTGCATTTCTTTTGCTTACCCTATGCTCTTGGGTTCTATAGTATTTCTATAACTATTTAACAAGAGTGTTGCACTGTAATCTCTCATATAGAGTTATATGTATGGAAATTTTTGATCAGTATTTTTTTAAGAAATATATTCTGTTTACAAAGCTGCAATAAAGTTGCATCTTATAGACCATAGGCAATAAAGCTAACAATAAACCTTTTTTAACACAAACCATATTCACATTCTCTGTTCATTTGATCTTGAGAAAAAGTGAGTGTATCCAGTAGTTTCAGGGACCTCATTTTAACTTAAAAAGTCCTGATATATTTAATTTATAAATTTTAGATAGATATAATAGAATTTTGGGAAAATATAAGAAATGCTTTGTTAATGTGTGTTTCTATGTAAAGCACATGGCTTCTCCTGTGTATAGTTTTCAAAATTAAAGAAATGCACATTTGAAAAAAAAAAGACCAGAAAGATCTTTTAAATGAAAGAAATCAAAGATGACATAAACAGAGGGAGAGATAATCCATATTCTTGGGTAGGAAAAATCAATATTTTGAAAATTGTTATATTACCTAATGCAATCTACAGATTCAGTGTGATCCCTATCAAATTACCAATGGCATTTTTTCACAGAACTAGAATAAACAAATTCACAATTCATATGGAAACACAAAAGATGCCAAATAGCCAAAGCAGTCTTGAGAAAAAAGAATAAAGCTGGAGGGATCAACCTTCCTGACTTCAGATTATACTACAAAGCTACAGTCGTCAAGACAGTATGGCACTGGCACAAAAACAGAAATATAGACCAAGGGAACAAGACAGAAAGCCCGGAAATAAACCCCAGCACCTATGGGTACCTTGTTTTTGACAAAAGAGGCAAGAATATACAATGTTGCAAAGACAGCCTCTTCAATAAATGGTGCTGGGAAAACTGGACAGCTATGTGTAAAAGAATGAAATTAGAACACTTTCTAACACCATACACAAAGAAAAACTCAAAATGAATTAAAGACCTAAATGTAAGACCAGAAACTATAAAACTCTTAGAGGAAAACATAGGCAGAACACTCGATGACATAAATCAAAGCAAGATTTTCTATGACCCACCTCCTAGAGTAATGGAAATAAAAACAATAGTAAAGAAGTGGGGCCTAATTAAACTTAAAAGTTTTTGCACAGTAAAGAGAACTATAAGCAGGTGAAAAGACAACCCTCAGAATAGGAGAAAATAATAGCAACTGAAACAACTAACAAAATATTAATTTCCAAAATGTATAAGCAGCTCATATAACCCAATGCCAGAAAAACAAACAACCCAATCAAAAAGTGGGGAAAAGACCTAAACAGACATTTCTCCAAAGAAGACATATAGATGGCTAACAAACGCATGAAAAGATGCTCAATATCACTCATTATTAGAGAAATGCAAATCAAAACCACAGTGAGATATCACCTCACACTGGTCAGAATGGCCCTCATCAAAAAGTCTACAAACAATAAATGCTGGAGAGGGTGTGGAGAAAAGGGAACACTCTTGCACTGTTGATGGAAATGTAAACTGATACAGCCACTATGGAAGGTGGTATAGAGATTCCTTAAAAAACTAAGAATAAAGCCACCATATGACCCAGCAATCCTACTCCTAGGCATATACCCTGAGGAAACCAAAACTGAAAAAGACACATGTGTCCCATTGTTCAATGTGGCACTATTTACAATAGCTAGAACATGGAAGCAACCTAGATGTCCATAAAGAGATGAATGGATAAATAAATTGTGATACACAATGAGATATTACTCAGCCATATAAAGGAACACATATGAGTCAGTTCTGATGAGGTGGATGAACCTATAACCTATTATACAGAGTGAAGTGAGTCAGAAAGAGAAAGATAAATATCGTATTCTAACATACATATATATGGAATCTAGAAGGATGGTACTGAAGAACTTAACAGGGCAGCAATGGAGAAATAGACACAGAGAATAGACTTATGGACATGGGAAGAGGGGAGGAGAGGGTGAGATGTATGGAAAGAGTAACATGGAAACTTACATTACCATGTGTAAAATAGATAGCCAATAGGAATTTGATGTATGGCTCAGGAAACTTAAACAGGAGCTCTATATATAGAGGGGTGGAATGGGGAGGGAGATGGGAGGGAGGTTCAAAAGGGAGGGGATATATGTATACCTATGGCTGATTCATGTTGAGGTTTGACAGAAAACAACAAAATTCTGTAAAGCAATTATCCTTCAATAAAAAAAGAAGAAAGAAACAACTGAAAAAAATCTAAAAACCTGGTTTTTAGATGAAGAACAAATACTAGTTGCATAAGACTGAAAGCAGGTATCATGCAAGATTCCGACTGGGAGGATTCTCTACCGTATTTACAGAAAATGAACTGTTTCTCTGAAAGTACACACAGAGGCAAAGCATTTGTTCAGATTTATACTTCGTGAAGAATTTGGGAAAGTATGCTACCACTGATAAGTGACATTTAATTTAATACACATCATTTTTTTAACTAGCTTAAATGTCGTAACTAAATTAGTTAAAACATTCCAATTTATTCATGTGCACTTACTACTTTATTTTACCCTTTTACTAAGCATTTCAGAAAACTATGGAAAAGAAAATGTTTAGAACTGGTTTTCCATTGTTAAACTGCAAGAACTTTCAGAAGTATATATAAAATGTTTCACTGATCAGGTCACAAATAAGATAACATTGTTATGTTCTTTGATTCTTGGACTTCATAATAGAAGTTTCCTTAACATGATCAAATTTGGGGTCATTGTGGCATTCATGAAGATTTACTTTATTATCTAATTTTTGTATTATGGAATTAGAACTTAAACCAATAAATTCTACCATTCTACTTTGATCTTAATGAGACATTAATCAAAGGACTGCTATTAGCTATATAACTCCACAAAAAGAATTATTCTATTCTCCCTAGATGGCTAGTTCACTAAGAATTATATTAATGTACAAATATCTCATTTCTAGTACAAGATCAGAAAAGAGTTTAATTTTAAAATTCTCTGAGTGATTTCCTTTTAATTTTCTTTTAGCATTTCAGTAACTTAAATTGAAACTGTGTTCAGCAAACATTTGCTAAGCTATTCCTTGGTGTCAGATTTGTCCAATACCCTAGAGATGTTAGATTGATTATGATCAAGGGCTAAATAAGACAGTTTGGAAGAGTTTCACATACAATGATAGTAAATTAATCCTTATTAAATTAATAAAATAGTGCTGCCTAGACATCTTTGTGAAATTTCCAGGGAGAGCTACTTTACCATTCTCTCAGTTCAGTGCTATGTGCTTTGATTGAAGAGAATGCCTGCAGGCTTCAAAGTGCTTACATTCTGATAATACAATTGCAACAATGTGTGCATTCAAAACTCTCTTATTAGGTGACTTACCTGTGAAAAACTCAGAAAAAACACAACAAAGTATTGTTGCATGTTAAATTGCGTGGTTAAGTTTATAAGGGCATACACATTTGCTTCAGTTCATTTCAATTCAGTGGCTCAGTCATGTCCAACTCTTTGTGACCTCATGAATTGCAGCACGCCAGGCCTCCCTGTTCATCACCAACTCCCAGAGTTCACTCAAACTCATGCTTAGGAGAAATTAATGTGTAGAGTATATTCAGGGATGCCTACATTGGAGGAAAAGAATCAGAGATGTGTCATAGGATTTGTATAGTGGAGAAATGGGGAGATCATTTGGGGTAGGGGAATATAGGAACTGTAGCAGAAGAATTAGTCATGTTGTATTTGGATGATTGTACAGAAAATGGTGGGAAATTAATATGGTTAAATCATCTTTGGGATCAAACTGTTTGAACTCTCACCGTTCTGGTTTTTTCATCCATGGAAAGGAAATCACACTACAGATTTGGTTTATCTGTTGTGAGAATTGATGATAACTATTACGGGCAAAGAATGCAATATAGTGTTGGCCCAGGATGAATCCATTTGATGCTAGCTACTGCTAACATATTATTTTTTCCTGCTATTATCACCTTCCTAATTCAGACCTTTGTTATCTCAGGCTCCTTCTTCAAGCTGTAATGCAAGTATAATTGTTTGGAAAGGTCTTCTGTGACCCAATCTGGTGGTAGAAGTGAACTCTCCCTTTTGTTTGTACTATTCATGTGACACTTAACAATTTACTTATTTATATTTCTATTGATGAAATAGTTTTTAAAAATCAATTTTGACTACTGGCTCTTCCTAATCCAGGAATACTTTATTCTTTAAAATAAAATCAATTACCAAATCAATTTTCATTAAATCATACTAACCTCTATCTACAGAGATTGAAAGTTCTGAGGTGATTCTATTTTACCATCAGGGGCTTTTCTCCAAATGCTCAATCTTTAATAACATGATGTTTCATGGGAAAATACCACAGCTCTCATTATAAACATCTTTAATATAATAACATCTTGATTAGATTCCAAAATTATCATATTATTAATGGGTTTCTACTGAGGTCAGAGCTTATTAACGGATAATGCTATAATGTATAAGTAAGTGGTCATCTTTATCGCTGCAAGATAGTTCTGAGGTCTCATTTTTTAAATGGATTTTTAACATATCTTTGGTGTGCATTCAGTTCAGTTCAGTCACTCAGTCATGTCCAACTCTTTGTGACCCCATGAATCGCAGCACGCCAGGCCTCCCTGTCCATCACCAACTCCTGGAGTTCACTCAGACTCATGTCCATCGAGTCAGTGATGCCATCCAGCCATCTCATTCTCTGTCATCCCCTCCTCCTCCTTCTCCCAATCCCTTCCAGCATCAGAGTCTTTTCTAATGAGTCAACTCTTCGCACGAGGTGGCCAAAGTACTGGAGTTTCAGCTTTAGCATCATTTCTTCCAAAGAAATCCCAAGGGACTCTCAAGAGTCTTGTCCAACACCACAGTTCAAAAGCATCAATTTTTCGGTGCTCAGCTTTCTTCACAGTCCAACTCTCACATCCATACATAACCACTGGAAAAACCATAGCCTTGACTAGATGGACCTTTGTTGGCAAAGTAATGTCTCTGCTTTTCAATATGCTATCTAGGTTGGTCATAACTTTTCTTCCAAGGAGTAAGCATCTTTTAATTTCATGGCTGCAGTCGCCATCTGCAGTGATTTGGGAGCCCAAGAAAATAAAGTCTGACACTGTTTCCACTGTTTCCCCATCTATTTGCCATGAAGTGATTGACTGGATGCCATGATCTTCGTTTTCTGAATGTTGAGCTTTAAGCCAACTTTTTCACTCTCCTCTTTTACTTTCATCAAGAGGCTTTTTAGCTCCTCTTCACTTTCTGCAATAAGGGTGGTGTCATCTGCATATCAGGTGATTGAGACTTCTCCCAGCAATCTTGATTCCAGCTTGTGCTTCTTCCAGCCCAGCGTTTCTCATGATGTACTCTGCATATAAGTTAAATAAGCAGGATGACAACATACAGCCTTGACGTACTCCTTTTCCTATTTGGAACCAGTCTGTTGTTCCATGTCCAGTTCTAACTATTGCTTCCTGACCTGTATATAGGTTTCTCAAGAGGCTGGTCAAGTGGTCTGGTATTCCCATCTCTTTCAGAATTTTCCACAGTTTATTGTGATCCACACGGTCAAAGGCTTTGGCATTGTCAATAAAAGAGAAATAGATGTTTTTCTGGAACTCTCTTGCTTTTTTGATGATCCAGCGAATGTTGGCAATTTGACCTCTGGTTCCTCTGCCTTTTCTAAAACCAGCTTGAACATCTGGAAGTTCACTGTTCACCTATTGCTGATGCCTGGCTTGGAGAATTTTGAGCATTACTTTACCTGCGTATTCAATATGGCTTATTTTTGACCAGTGATGTTCAGTAAATTTTGTGTTTTATTTTTAATAGTTAACAACCTAGTTTTAATTAATCAAGATATAACATGAATTCTACTAACTGAGGATATGGTTTAAAAACTCTCTTATTTAAAAATAGTTAATAGACATTTTAAGATCTGTTTTAGGTTTATTATTAAATTGTGCAGAAAGTAGAGATTCCATATATCTTCTTCTATCTTACCGCCTTTCCCTACAATTGCTCTTAATATCAGATACCTTGAGTGTAGTACATTTGTTACAAGTGATGAACTTTTATTGATATTATTAGCTAAAATCCATATTTTTCACTAAGGTTCATTCTTCTTTGTATCTTCCATTTTATGGATTCCTTTTAGTTTTATGGATTTTGATAAATGTGTAGTGTCATGTATCCATCATTGCAGTGTCATACAGGATAGCATCACTGCCCTGAAAATGTTCTGTGTTCTACCTATTCATTACTCTCTCATCTCTGGATATCTGGGTACTCACTGATCTCTTTATTGTATTTATAGTTTTGTCTCTTCCAGAATGTCATATATATGGAATTGTACAATATGTTGTCTTTTCAGACTGGCATCTTTCACTTAGCAATTTGTATTTAGGGTCTCTATGTCTTTTTGTGGCTTGATAGCACATTTCTCGACGGCTTCCCAGGTGACACAGTGGTAAAGAATCCACCTGCTCATGCAAGAGATGCAAGAGTTGCAGGTTGGGTCACTGGATTGGGAAGATCCTCTGGAACAGGAAATGGAAATCCACTATAATATTAACGCCTGGAAAATTCTATGGGCAGAAGAATCTGGTGGGCTATAGTCCATGGTGTCACAAAGAGTCGACTGAGTGACTCACTCACAGCACATTTCTTTATGTTGCTGGATAATATTCTATTCTACACATGCAACACTGCATTTTTTTTAAATGGGTAAAAGTGTCTGTATCTTTTGTTTCAAATAATTGATTTATTTTATAATTGAAAGCATATTACATATATTTGTGGGGGTTTTTTCCTTTAATAATTGGAATATAACTTTTTTAGGCAGTGCTGAATAAATTTTGAAATTTGATGTATGCTTTGTCAATCATATTAATATAAGCCTATGGAACAACATCTTTGGAATAATGTAGTAAATTTGTATTAATATATGTTACTTGAATTGTTTCTTTTGATAATATTTTATGAATTAAAAAGTATTTTATGAGTTTAAAGCATATTCACTTGCACATTTTATATGTGACAAAATTTTGCTTTCTGTGTGCCTAGGAGGAGGGCAGGTTGTGAAGTTCAGTGATACATGATAAAACTGTGCTGAATTCAATCAGCAAATTAGGAATAAACCACCACTCTATGTTGTCCTTTTTGAAAAATTTATATATACATTTATATATACAAATCTTGTAATTATCACTTTCCTTCTCTAACTTGTTTGTTTTTTCAGACGATCTTTACTTCCTTTTTTCTGTCTTGGAGGAAGTGCTATCTCTTTTGTGGAAAATACTCTATTTGCTTGTACTCTGCACCTGACCCTCTAAATTCTGAGACTATAATCTATCAATTCCCACCCTTGCTTCTGTGGATTCTTGTTCCCTTTCCAGTTCTACAAAATCTATCATGAATGAATGAATGATGTCTCCATGGTTCCATTTCTAGTTTCTGAGATGCACATCTTGGTTAGTTTTAGTATAAATTCCAAAAGCTTAGGTTTATGCCCTTGGTTCCATTGCTAAATTCACACTATGACAATGAACAAGTTTTTAACATCTGTGGTTTCACTTTCTATATCTGAAACTGGGACTAAATAGTAGGATTGTATAATAATTAAATGTAACAATTCAAGGAGCCTTCTTAGCACAATGCCTGTTGCATAGCAAATTCTCCAGGGATATTATTAGTGATAAGTTGATATTCCTTGACTTATGAATGTGAAATAAGATTGTACTCTTCCCAGGACCCTGAAGATCTGTTTTTCCTTTCTGGTTGTTAGGAAATGTCTGTCTTTCTCCATTGCTACTATCAAAGATATTCTATCCAACATCTCCCACGCCCCCCAACAACACACAAATGCGTATAAACACATACTCAGAAATACATTGTCAACAAACTTAGCCTCTTAGAGAAATTTCTTCCTTAGGTCCTCCAACAATCCCTGAGAAAAGAAAACAGTAGAGGGCCAATTTCATTTTGTTGTACACCTTGCTGTAGCTCTTTCAGATGAGCATTTCTATATATTCTCTGAAAGCTCCATATATTTATAAACATAAAAGAAATATAGAAATATAGGTTCCTATCATAGGTTGAAATAAATGCTTTTGTTATTTCAAAATATTATAATTATTTTTTGAAATACGTTAGAGCTTAAGTTCATCCCTGACAGATGGTTATAACATGGTGAGTGAAAAGCATTAGTAATTTAACATATTTAAGCTACCGTGGAAAATTAGCAACTTTGTGAAAATTGAAAAACTAATTTCCTAATGTGATTTAGGCAAGGCTGCAAGGATTTTCATTAAATAATATAAAACAAATTAGAGAGATAGAAACAAAACTCAGAGGCAGTAAACACAATCATATTAAAAGAGGATTTTCACAATGTTAACTGTTTAAAGACTAAAACATTTTAATGGTACTCTATAGTTTTAAAACCAGTAAAAGACATGTTTCCTGATCAGTTAAACAATTTGAGGTAGTTATTATTATTGTTTACAATTTGGCCATAGTGTTTAGAAAATAACAATTGATATTGTTTATAAAGTTCAAATTAAAAGTATTATGAGCTAGTTTAATAGCATAATAATTCAGGTCCTAAATGTATGATAGTTTTTTCAGTTTTTTCATCCTATACAGTTTTTTCTTTCTATATGTACTTGCCATAACTGCGGATTTGCTAATCTAGAAAATCATAGAAATGAGTAGCAGAGTAAATCAAATACTTCACTTCAGAGTAAAGAATGCTTTAAATGTTAACATGACTGTTTTGAGACAATTCTGAAGTGTAAAGTCTTTGTTTTATTTAATATGATTGCCACCTTCTTGTGACTTAAGAGCAATTTTTTTTTCCCTTTTTTATGTTTCTCTCTACAGAAAGCTGACCTTGCAGTTGCTCCACTGGCTATTACCTACGTTCGAGAGAAGGTCATCGACTTTTCCAAGCCCTTTATGACACTTGGAATAAGTATTTTGTACCGCAAGCCCAATGGTACAAACCCAGGCGTCTTCTCCTTCCTGAATCCTCTCTCCCCTGATATCTGGATGTATATTCTGCTGGCTTACTTGGGTGTCAGTTGTGTGCTCTTTGTCATAGCCAGGTAACATGCTCACTTTTGTGATTTTTTTGGCAATTGTTACCTCTTTTTTCTAACTAATAATTGTCAAAAGTCACAATCAATTTTACTTTTCTTTTTCTTTATTTCCCATGTAGTGCTGTAGAATAATGAACTTTTAAGTCATATAGCTTATAAAATGTACTGTGATGCCTTTTTGGGCAGAAAGCATGCTGGTTATGTCAGTAAGCTATAGCAACCCACTCCGGTACTCTTGCCTGGAAAATCCCAAGGATGGAGGAGCCTGGTGGGCTGCAGTCCATGGGGTCCGCTAAGAGTCGTACACGACTGAGCAACTTCACTTTCACTTTTCACTTTCATGCTTTGGAGAAGGAAATGGCAACCCACTCCAGTGTTCTCGCCTGGAGAATCCTAGGGACGGGGGAGCCTGGTGGGCTGCCATCTATCGGGTCGCACAGAGTCAGACACGACTGAAGAGACTTAGCAGCAGCAGCAGCAGCAGAGATGTGTTAAAGATTACTCTTCTTAATCAGAAACTAAAAGCAGTTCAGATCACTATGATATAAAAATTACTTCCTCATTTTGAAAATTTATCTTGGACCAGACAGCAAAACAATATGTTTTACTAATTTAAATTAATGAAATACTTATAAGAAAAACCAAAGTAGTAAAATTTAAAAGGAGGCTTTTTTTAAAAAAAAAAAAGCTGATCAAAAATAAGTTTTTTAAGTATAAAAACCTATCATGATTTTCTATGTAAAATGTATATATTTTTTCACATAATAAACACATCACTACAAAAAATTCCATTATATTTGTTGACATGTAGGTATATTTAAATCACAGGATCAGAAACTCAATTGCCTAAGTGAAAAATATATATGTTTATGTCTTATAATGACTTTTAAAGTCTATGATATACCTCACTATATGTGGTTTTTGCTACTCTGTTGTCACTCTGGAAGTGAATATTTGTGGTCATGTTTTATTTCTGTTTACCTCACTATCAAATTTTCAACAGATAGATTATTTTGATATGGTTTAGTTTTTTGTTTTTTTGTTTTTTTGTCTTGATTAAGGAGATTAAAACTATACCGGACTCAGAGTTCCACTGTTACTCAAATGACTTTCCAAGTCAATACTTAGTGTAGTCTTTGAATATTTATTTTCTATCAGATATCAAAAAGAGAACTCTAAATCCAAGATGAATTATAATTTTTCACATTGATAATAACACTTAAAAAGTGCAACTATAAATATTTTTGCTTTAATCCAAATTTAAGTATTAAATATGTGGGTTATTTTTTTCAATTACATTATGTGCGAGTCTTCTGATCAATTATCACTAAGAACATTTGTTCTTCCTTGAACATTTTTAACAAAGTCATATATTTTTTCCAAGCATGAAAAATGCTTAGTTTATTCAGTTAAGAAAAAAAAATTATCATATATTTATATTTTTATAATACACATTTCTGAAATATATGTGTATATATTTACACATAAATGTTATATAGACTTATTATTTTCCACCTAATAATTTCAGTATTAACATGTGAGTTCTTCAGAAAATTATTAGTTGTATTTGACTGAAAATCTATATTAGAATCATATATTCATATTACATATGTAGTTATATGGTAGATTGAGTTAAAAATTTTATTTGAATTTTAGAGTGTTTTCCCCCCAAAGTGAGAATTTGGTATATGAAGCTCATAAATTTTTAGCTCCAGTTTTTTCCATATCTTATGCAAATAAAACTCAACCTCATGTTTGAGATTCTTTGGACCAATTGCATCATTTTTTATAGTGTCTAACACAAGCCATCCTGGTTTATGTGTTCAGAGAATTGAGTTCATGGATTACAGCTTAAATAATTCAATGAGTAAAGAACTCTGCAGCCCACCCACAGAACAAACAGAAAGAAACAAAGATTCTGAAGTATAGAAAAATTCTTTTATGATGTCTGCAGGTACACCTGTTCCCTCTTAATCAAATTAACAAAATTCTCAGGAAGCATATAAACAAAGCCTAGAGGAAAATGTCCTGAGACAGTTATGAGGCCATTGTGTGGGCATCAGTCAGGCTAAATTAAGTTCTAATATCAGTTTCCAGGGAATCTTAAGCAGAGACTATTGAATTACTTTAAAATCAACTTAGAAATTTTAGATATTCCTATATTCTGTGCCTAAATCTAAAATTAGGTTCAAAAGCAAATATGGAGACATCTGAGTATAATTCCAGCTTAAAAGTGTATTAACAAATAGAATCATGTGATATTGATTTGCACTTCTAAATTTATCTATAGCTCTTTGATAAACATGAAATCATATAATATCTGTAAAATTATGATAAGCTATACAAATTTTACAGAAAAGAAATCCATCCATGTCCTTCTATCTGAAAACATACCATTAACGGGTATGCCATTTTTTTGTCTTTGACTTTTAGAATATTACTGTTGAATTTTGTCAGTGATTAAATGAATGGATTTGAAAATGATTCTATTTCAGCACATCATTCAATAATGAGATAACAATTTCATATAGTTTGAATAATTAAGCTTAATATCTTCATTTATAGGTCAATTAACAAATATTCTATTAAAATAGTATAGGGTATCCTCTATTAAGTAATAAATATATTTGATGTTCTTGAAAAAGTATACATAGTGAAAATCAATTCTTTACATATTATCTCAGAATATTTCCTTCAATTCTCAACATTGTTATCTCATATAAATATTGTCAAATTAAAAAATAATACTAAAACTCAAATGAAAAGAAAATTTCATGAATAGAGTCAATTTAAATTCTAAACGGAACCTCCAAAACGAAATGATTTTGGATAACTAAAATCCACTCTGACACTGTATTGAACTCCTGCTACTGTGAAAGAAGTTCACGATGTACAATTAACAACAAAATGTCTGAATTTCAATTGCAAAGAACTTAATTACTTTTCTAACCAAAATGGCATTATAATCATTTGTTATCAATTCAAAATAAGCATAGCATTTTTATCTATGAATAAGCATTATATCTTATGCCATCTAGAGATCACTGATTTTGAAAAATGAAGTGAACATCATTATTGATGTCAAAATTAAAATCACATTTTCTTTATGCATATTCTTTGTCCTTATCCTCATAAGATAACAAAGAAAGACAAATTACAGTTAAAAATTCTCAGATATCACTTTATTTCCACTGAAATTCATAAAAATGAAAAGTTCTAAAGTAATATCACTTCAACAGAATTCATATTTCTTAGATTATTGCATATTATTTTATATGATATTTTGAGAAACTATGTAACATCTATTTTATCTCAAAATTAAAATATAATAAATGATTGAAATATAATTATAATTTTTAATTGGCATTACTTTACTTTTTTTAGTCGCCAGATGACATTGTCCCAGTTTTTACTGTTGCAATTAATCTTCTTTATCTTTTTAGCTACCAAGCCACACCTTCAGTTTGTTTTCTGTTTCCACTTTAATTATTCCATCAATCATTCACTTGATTAGTCAAATATTTCTTCAACCTGTAGTGAACACTGGAGAATTAGTATTCCATAAAGTATTAAGCATTAATTTATACCCTTCATCTATAGATTAATTTATTCAGCAAGTATCTACTAGATACCTATAATGTTCTAAGAATCGTACCAGATGCTCAAATCCAAGAACAAACACGACGATACATTTATTCACTAATAAACTCTTAACCAATGTGTTTATCTGACACATATATATTGGGTTTGAATGAAAGTGGTGAAAATATTTTATAGTTATCCAACATTTTTAATGATTGCATATGTTTTATATGTATTTATCTGAAGATGACTTGTTAATGTATGTTTCACTGAAAAATATACAACTATAAAGGAAATAAGACATAAAGCAGTTCATTATTTATTATTAGAATACTAGATTTGAGTCTTATTGAATATCTGTTGTATCATAGTATTAACAACATTAAATTTGTGATAAACTAATAAATGATAATAATTCTTAGATTTTTATATTTTTAAAATTAAATTTAAAGGTAAATTATAATACCATTTTAATATTTCCCCTCACTTTTTTATAAGAAAAATTCTAAGAAATACTTGAAGATTCTCTAAATTTATTTTAGTGAATATTAAAATCAAGATATATGATATTGCTTGTTTGTCCCGGAATGGCTTTATAGACCATGATCTCTCGCAAACAGTTGCATTATTGTTTATAGCATAATGGCATAATCAGCATGCTTATCTTAATTAACTGAGAACTCTTATTTAAGAGTAAAAATGAACCTGAGCTACTACATTCTAGGCATACAATGGCTTTACCCTAGGTATTCTAACAATAGCTCTTGGTTGACAGAGGATTAGGAAGAAATCTTTTCCATAATGGGCTTGTACTTAATCATATGTGCCCCTAAATCTTTTCCTCTTTCTTTCTATTCTTTTATTTTCTTTTTCTAGGTATATTAGTATAGAGATGGCAATTAGTCATATAATAAGCCTATTTAGGGAACCCACCCTTTGTACTAATGAGAGATTATTTTTCACCTTGCTTCAAATATTTCCTTTTTAAAAATATAGATAGTATTGCTATAATAGGTCCTATTTATAAAATGAGTCAATTCAAATCCCTATAATATTAGAGAGTTTGAAATTTTCTTTTAGCTATAGTTGTTTCCAGGAAAACTAGGGCTGTTTAGAAATTTAGCATGTAAATCTTGGTCTGAGGTCCTTAGTAGTTTGGTATATAGAAATTAAGAACTAAAAATTGAACCTAAAAGAAAGTAATAATGGCATATACATTTCCCTCCAACAGGATTGATGTAAATTTAATAATATTCACTGAGCATATAAGAACATTGCATATTTTATTCTGAAACTGGCATTTTAAAATTAGATACAAATAAATTCTGAAGATGAAAAATAACACTATACCAAATTTGGTAGTAAGGATATTATTACACAGAAAAATTTCTTAGGTTACTTAATTGAGCAAATGAATAGGACAAACATAGAAGAAAGAGTAAAAGAAACCAAGCAATATTTACTAACCTGGCCTTCTTATCAAGAATAGAAAATCAGGGCTACTCAAACTGTTAAATATATAAGATTAGATTTTCTTAGTTAAAAAGAATATAGGAATTTCTTATGTAATTTTGTGTTGAATTACTTTGCATGGTTTTTATGATTTTAGAGTATTAACTATTGTATTATTGGGTTAGTTTGCAGGGGAGCAAGGGTTTGTCTGCCTAGAACCTGTTCAAGGGTTTGTTATTACAGTGACTGCCAAGACCATCTTGATATATGTGTTGGCTCTAACATGGTCTGCAGTCACAAGGTGACAAGGCTACTGCCTTACTGAGAGTCCTCATACTTGTAAAAATAGTCTATATTTCTCTTGGAGCTCAGGGGTAAAGATGTTGTAAACATAGTGGGTTTTTTTTGATGGTTTAACTGGGTTTGGAAAACCCTGTCCAAAGTGCTTGCATTAACAGCTTTGATTTTGGCTCCTGACTAGTGTGCAGTAGCTTTTATATTCCTGTCACAATGATGGGTGACATCTAATATACAGTGAAGGGCAACAATGAATTATTATGCACTTGGAAATGGATTACTGTTTTGGTGGGATGTGCAATGTTAAACTAACCTGCTGTCAAAAAGACTGTTGTCACACTGAAATGAAATGCCAATTTTGTTCTATGCCTTTGCCACCAACTTTCCCACCTCTTACTAGAATATCATTTCAGGTTTACCTCTCCATAATTTTAGATATATTTTGCTTTTATTTTTCAGTATTTTTTAACCTAAGTAAATTGCAGAGAAGCCTATCTGTTGTTCCTCTTCCTATTTAGATTTTTTTCTAGAATTTAATGAATGTTTGGCTTGAAGTAGTCCTCTTCTGCCTTTCACACCTGTGAAGTGATTATTATAATTGATTATACTAATAAATATGTCAATTATGAACCTAAAAGTCACATTGAATAAAACTAAATGCACATTCAAATTACATTTCCATACAAGTTAGGGCTACTTCTGTGTTACCAGGCCTTTTTTTCACAATTGCTATTTGGTAAACTAATTATAAAATAATTTACCTCTTTATTTTTAATGATTCCAATAATATTCATGGTTTTAAAGTATAAATGAAGTCACTAATGAAGAAAAAAATTAGTTTTTGAAACTGATAGAAAAAAATCAATTGAAATTAAGTTGAATCAGTGACTTTTTTTTTAGCTATGGTGAATATTGTGTCTTGACAATTGACACAGTGGAGCTTTTGACTGAAATTATCTGTATTGGATAAAGAACAGACTCTCAATCATCATAAAAGAAGATAAACATTTTCTACTTCTTAATTTCATAATTATGCCAGACATTTACAAGGATAAAAGATACGATAAAAAGTTGATTAAGACAAAAACAATTTAAAATTAAAGTGAATTTTTGGTAATCTTCTGTAATCAAATGCTTGTTGGCATCTTCTTTTAAAGATAATTATGCTTGACTATCTTTTACAATTTCCATATCTCTTTCCAAAGTATTTTTTCACATTTTTTTTTATTGTTAGGCCAAAATTAAGTATAAATGCAAGACAAGCTTGGTAGTCTATTTTCACTTTTTGTATCCTATGGATAAATTATTTGCCTCTGTGTCTTTACTTGCCTCCATCACTGAATTGAATTCAAATACCCCTAGAAGCAAAATAGCTCCCTCTGTCTAGTCACTTAAGCGTGTCCATTCAATACCTATCTCAGACAATAAGCTTCTGAGAACTCTGATCACCTTATGGTGATTTATTTCAATTTAGCAGTTGAAACAATGCCTATCTCAGTAAATCACAGAAACTGATTTTGGTAAGTGACAATGTATAGACTTACATTAAGAAACTTAAGAATGCTAAAAAAAAACCACCTTGGAGTTGGATGTTTATTAAATTATTTTATTTGCTGCCAAAAATAGCACATCTCTGTTCTTAATGAATCCTTATGGAACATGTAATCATATTTTATATACTCATGCACACACAGATACTTTATCATACATGCACACATCCTGATGAGAAGCAGTACCTTGTAAGAAATTATGTTTTTCTTTGAAATATTTGGAAAAGGAGTGTGGTAGCTTTTTGGCAGTTGCTACCATGTCTCTAGTACATTTCTCATTAGCTAATTCAGATAAAAAAAACTAATAGGAGAAGAACAATACTCTGTTGGCTTATTTCTCTTTCTTTTTATTTTTTCTTTGCTCTCTTATCTTTTCTTTTCGTTTATGACCATTAGAAAGAAATTCTTTGAGATGACTCTTGAGAAAGAGCCTACAAGATAAAAAGAACCCAGAATTTCACCAAGTAGTACACTTTTTCTTTTATATTTTGTGATTTCTCAATAGCTCCTTCTCCCACAGCTGCAGAGTACTGTAATTGTGAGAAGCTGTTTCGCAGGCACGTTTTGTCTGTGTTAATTCTCCAAACAAAATTGCACTTCTCTCTTTCTAGTGGTCCCCTTGGACTTTGGGGAGGTTTCTCAGCCACTTAAGGCAGGTCTTCATGATCTGAAACTATCTCAGGAAAGTCAGTATCTTTTTAAAATAATTTAATAATACTCATTATAAAATATTTTAATTTACAATGTCTTGTCAAGAGAGATCAAAGCTCTCACACACACTTTGAAACAGTAGAGGCTGTGCAGGACACACCAGTGAAACAAAGATAGTGAGTAAGGAAATATTCTCTAGGAGCTTGTTTTTCTCTATGTATGTTTGTACAATGATTGAGACCACTAGCTCAAAAAGGTAGTTGTCTTAAGAAGTGCAGAGAAATAGATGTTTTTAAAATTTAATCATAAGCATGGCACCTGAATTAGTCACATTTTTTACTTGGATGAAGCTGTCCCTTTGCTGTCAATTCCTTGGAGTAAGAGTTCTTTTACATGGATGTTTTCTTTTGTAGTCTTGTACTGGGCTGGTGCATGATGTGAAGGAAGTAATTGAGAGAGAAAAAGGAGGGAACTAATAAATACTACATGTCAACAATAGTCAAATTTGAGAACCATAAAGAGATTAATTTATTAGCTTTTTTCAGTAACTATTTCTATGGCTTAAGAAATAAATAGGTATACATCATTCCTGCTCCCATGCCTCTCAAAAATTAGATGAGAGATGTTTTCTGTTTGTTTAATACTATTACTGTTATACTTTTAAAATTCTAATTTACTATACAGAGGAAGTTCTAGAGAAAAGAAAACAGATTTAGAAGAAGTGAGAAAACAAAATTTTAAAAGATACTTCTATCAACTTGGGTCTATCTGACTATCACATTAAAGTCATCATCCACCTTTTCCTTCTAAAATTTCAGAAAAAAAAAAGACCTTGGCTACTTTTAAAAATATTTAAAAGAATGCTATCATTAATATTTGCACTATGTGCTAGTGGTATATTGGTTTATATTAACAGGTGATTCCTTAAATATGTCACCCTAATTAGGGTGAAACTACACCCTACACTTAAGAAGTATGTATTTTCTCTTTAGATCTGAAAATAAGAAAGCTTTAAAAATATTTCCAGTCACTTGGGAATCTAAGCAGGCGACACAGGCCATACATGTGTAAATTTGCTTTATAAACTTACTCTCTAGAAATGCTAACTTTCTTCCCCTGAAAATCACTAGCTGCATATAGTGAAGAACCGAACCATGTTGTGAGCTTTCCTGGAGAATACAAAGTGCTACTGATATTGTTTTGATTTTTTAAAATAATTTGTGGATGTTTGAGAAATATCATCAATATTAAATGAAAATGTATGGATACAATTTTTAGTGGTAATTTATGGCTTTATTTCTTCATGCTATGTAACCTAATGCACTCTATCCAAATAATTAATGAGTAGGAGATATAGTGTCATCAACCAATGTAACTTCATTCATTAGAGCATGTCACAACAACTTTAATTGCTATAATTTTTTTACATTCCATTACATAATTACATCATTCAACTTAAATTGTTTTCATATCAATCCTGTTGGGTATATATATGTATATTTTTTAGGGTAAAATATTGTTCTTTCAAATAGCAATAGGAATTTCAATATGATATTTGAATGGAATGAGCTTGAAATCATTTATTTTATATATAAATAGGATTTGTAAAACAAGTGAGCACACAAACTATTCTGTTAGTTTCAACACCTATAGTTTTAAATATATTTACTCAACCATTGCATACTAAGGTACACTGTAAAAATGTGATGTTATCTCTGTTAGAAATATGTGGATTTTATATCTATTTTTAAAAGTTTGTTTGGAAGCCCCAGAAACTAAACTGATGAATTTATGACCCCCACCCCAAAAACCTTATTAGTGAATTAATTATACAAATTATATACATTTGCATTTTAAAACTGTGATAATTCTATTCATCTAATGTACACTGAATTGAAGCAGAATTTCAGTTTCAATACTTTATAATAAATATAAAAAGTCATTCCCACTTCCCTTCCACCCCCAAATCTGGATATAACTTAATTTCCTGCTATTCTTTATGAGAGATGCTTAACACTAAATTATTTTAAAACATTACCCACTGTCATGTAGCCTGACTACCTCTGAGATGATAAAATGAGGTGAATAAATTTAAAATAGATTTTCCCTTTAATTTAATGGACTTGATATTTGAAGCAAAGGTGAAATTGTAGGCTTTGAATGTTACTGGCATGATAAACTTTATAAACAGAATAGGGCTACAACTGTCATCTAAGTTGGTTCAGAATATGCACCTGAATATTATTTTAACATAATAAAATTTAGGTAAGTGTTTCCCTGCTTCCCTTACTATTACTGGTACTGAAAATGGGGGTGCTGGGAGGTGTGTTAAACATAAGTTTAGCAATTCATTAGACTGACTGAAGGTATGTTTTGGAAACTGATATTACTAAGGTGATTTTACCAAAAGAAATTGAAAATTGTGAAAATTTTCCTTGTAGAAGGACATGCAAAAACAATTTACATTCAGGGAAACATGTTGATTTCAAAATGTTCATATTACTGCTTCAATTTTCAAATAGGGCTTCAAAATTTTTGAATTAGGAAGATATTAAAGATAATGTTTTAAGTCTTCTTTCTGCCAAAAAAATTAAAATATTTATGTTGATTTTTAAAAATTCAGATATTTGAGCTGAAAAGAAAGATAGTGAATGCTTTCCAAACATACTTCAGTTGTTTTAGATACTCTACTATGTATATGGTGCATACACTTAAGTTTAAAAGATTTTATTGATATAGTTGGTACACTAGATTAAATTTCAAAAGATATTTAATTGAAGAACAGAAAGCCCACCTGTGAAATTTTATTTAAAGTCATTTTATATTTAAAAATTCAATGAGAAAACAAGCCTTGTAAGCCTTGCATGTTTATGGTAGCTTATTTGGTACTTTGGTATATTCCAGATATTTGCATATTATCTAAAGCAATTTAAATGTTCAATTGATGCTTAAAAAATAAAATGCTACCATTTTAATGCTGGCTTCAAATTCTTGTTAACTCTTGTTGATAACTTCATTTACTGAATGTCCTTTAAAAAATGCATAGTCTGTTTCATTTTTCAGTATTAGAATCCACATAACCATGAGACTGATCAGAGGGACAGTCTGCTTTGAGCTTTTTAATACTGGACTTTTCTTTTAAAATCTTTAGCAAGTGTATTGCAAGCTAAACACTTGCTTCTGGTGTGTAAATCTAAGACAGAATCTTTAATCTGTAAATTATGCTAATATTGATTTTAATAGAACTACTTTTTAATATTTGGTACTTCACTTGGAAACATATAGCTGTATTAGTAAGATATTGATAGAACAAACTTATACTTTCTGATGCAATGTTGGTATGTTAGATATTTTCCTTTTTATTCTCAGTTTAAAGCCACTCAGTTTAATTTGATTGAACAATTGAGTGTTTTTTGAAAAATGGCATTTTAACTATTTAATGAGACAACAGAAAAGCTATTGTATAATTAAAAAAGAAACGTTCCAGCTTTAAATGTAGAAATCTATATTTTTTATCTTACATTTGTAAAATTAAGTCTGGATTTTATGGAAACCAAAATAATACCTTTCCTTCAGAAATCTTAAAATAACTCATAGGTGATTATAATAAGGCCTTTTCTTATTTCATTCAATGAAAACAGTCTGAGATAGTTTAAAATATAAATAAGTTGTTGTACATCCTTATGACTTGTTTATTTAAAAAATATTTCTTAGAATAAGTGTAGGTCATAAGAATCTGAAATCAGCCTATTGTTGAAGTTAATTTCCTACATCAAATATAAATTTTAAATGGAAATCAGTAGGAAGTCCTACATTTTGAAAACATTTATTTTTTCTAGTAATCCCTTTATAGTTGATAGTGATATTTAGTATTTCTCAATTCTACCTTTAATACAACTGATTACAGTTTAAATTTAAATTTGTCATTACTAAATTACAAATCAATGAAACTGATCATTGTTACCATTTCATTAAGCCCTTCCAAACCATTTAGATCTAGTAAATAATATGTTCAATAACATATTATAGCTTTAATGTACAGGTAATCCTTGTGCTTCACTGTGCAAATCTGGTTACTTTTTGATATTAAAGCTACCAAATAAACGGTGCCAAAATTAATTAAGGAAAAATGTAAGGCATAGAATTTTAACATGAATGATTTGTATTATTCAGTGGTATGATAAAAATTGTTTAATAACTGACTACACCAATGAGAGAGGCTTTGATTTGTACTTATTGCCAATTTTCATGGTATTAAATACTACCACTATGGCTAATATCAAGTTACCAATGGAGTCTCACTGAACATGGAGTTGGGAAGACAGGTAGAAAATTAGTAGGTCTCACAAGCCAGTATGAACTGCCTTCAGCATACTGCTAGATATATACCAGGTTCAAATGAAGGGGGAAGCAAAGGTCATAAAAATGAATAGCAAATTATCCAGTTGGAATGTATTTATAGATATATGCAGGGTGTATCAGAAAGATGAGGATGATTTTGTTGTTCAGTTGCTAAATTGTGTCAGACTCTTCACAACCCAGTGGACTGCAGGCCACCAGGCTCATCTGTCCTCCCCTATCTCCTGGAGTTTGTTCAAATTCTTGTTCATTGAGTCAGTGATCCTTATCTAACCATCTCATCATCTCCCTTCTTCTCCTTTTGAAGGCTAAAGAAGAAGCCACCCCCTTCTGCTTTAGCCTTTAATCTTTCTCAGCATTAGGATCTTTTCCAATGAGTCAGCTCTTCATATCAGGTGGCCAAAATATTGTAGCTTCATCTTTAGCATCAGTCCTTCTAATGAATATTCAGGGTTGATTTCCTTTAGGATTGACTTGGTTTGAGCTCCTTGCTGTCCAAGGGACTGTCAAGAGTCTTCTCAATAACACGAGGTTATAAAGCTAGCTGCAAAGGGCTTCCCTGGTGGCTCGGTCAGTAAAGAATTTGCCTGTAATGCAGGAAACAGGGGTTCAATCCCTGCGTGCAGAAGATCCCCTGGAGAAGGAAATGGCAACCCACTCCATTATTCTTGCCTGGGAAATCCCATGGACAGAGGAGCCTGGTGGGCTACAGTCCATGGGGTCGCAAGAGCTGGACAGGACTTAGTGACTAAACCACCACCAAAAAACTTCAAAAGAAAAAGTTAACAGTTGGGTTTTTATTAATATATTAGAACCTTTGAAGTAATTCTAAACTTAAATATCATTTTTCCCTTCACTGATAAAATAATTTGATATCTATACAATTTGCATAATTTTTGAAGTCAACTGCATATTAAAACAACTAAAAAGAGAAAATGCACTGAGGAATATGCTAGCTATCTGACAGTCTCATGAAATTTGTTATTGCGGATGCCAATTTTATCATCCTATTAGAAAACCTTAACTCTTTACATGGAAAATGTTTGATCATAAAATGGTCTTCCTTGCTTATAATTTTTAATCAAAAAATCTTAAAAGATACATTTTCTAAGAGTATTCAGTACTAATATAAACATCAATAATATCCTCTGAAAATTTAAGTAATAGGTTCAGACCTGTGCTAGTAGGAACTGTTTCATGTGTGGGTAATGGGAAATCTGATGAAACAGTTATGTAAATAAATAAAATTGTTGTTCTACTGGAGGCTTAAGAAGGGCAAGGTTGAAACAGCTGCTTAAATGTGGTATCAGGAATCTTGGTACCTTCTATCTCTCTGCTACACTATTCTTAGAAAGAAGCTGTCATCTGTTTTCAGGGTGCCTACCTCTAGCCAGCCTATCTCCTTCCTGTTTTGTTATTTTCTTCTTTTTTTTTTTAAACAAGTTAATAAAGCTTGTCTTTAGATGTATGAAAAAGAAGTGTAAATATTTCATATTTTAGAGGTCCTGTATACTTTCTTTCTTCTCCTGGCAAATATTCTTGATACACAAAATTACCAAATTAGTTTTGTATAGGAAGCATGAATTGTTAGCCTATGCAAATTTTCATTCCTATAGAAAATAACTCTGCTTTCTTATTGATATGGAATATTCCAGCACATCAGTGCTTTCCCTAACTTTTCTAAAACAAGGAAGAAGTTTGAGCCTTAAAAAATGTGTAGGCTCCATAGCACACTATATAAAAGTATTATACAATATTTTAGGGATAATACAAAATCTTAGATGCTAAACTCTTTCTAGAGGGAATAAAATGAACCCAAGATCCCTGGTGGCTCAGAGGTTAAAGCCTCTGCCTCTAATGCAGGAGACCTGGATTTGATCCCTTGGTTGGGAAGATCCCCTGGAGAAGGAAATGGCAATCCACTCCAGTATTCTTGCCTGGAGAATCCCATAGATGGAGAAGCCTAGTAGGTTACAGTCCATGGGGTTGCAAAGAGTTGGACACGACTGAGCGACTTCACCTTCACCTTAAGAGCATTCTACAACTGAGTAAGGTCAGGAGAATTGTATACTAGATCCTCCTCTTGGAGATCCGCTATTAGCAAATTAAAGGCTCTGAAAAGGTTTGCAGTTTAAAAAAAATTACATTGTGTTAGTTTAATGAAGCCATTTCCAAATATTTTTGGCCGCGAGCATTTTTCTTCTTTTAATCTCTAGCTTCTCTCTTATTATATGTTCTTCATTAATAGCCAGACAATTAATTTGCTGAATCGAAGGTGTGAAGAATTGCTTTAATGTACAAGTGTATTTAAATTTTTAGTTTTTATCATACCCATTCTGTACAGATTGAATCACCTTTACCAGACTGATTTAGCATCCATGCTCCATTCCTCAAGGAGTTATTATCAGCTCTCACTTGCTTATTTATAAAGACAAGATTTTTTCACATCTATTAAGTGGAAATATATTAATAATTAGCATTTGAAGTTTTATAAATTATTTTTATTATTTTTTCATTTTTAATATTCTGTTTTTTAAAAGTCATATAATAAATGTGAAATTTTTGTTTTATTAGGTAATTAAAATCTTTTTTCTTCATTTCTTCAAAATGTCTGATATTGTGACATTCATTATTACTTACATGTGAACTTGATTAGAAAATCAAGTTTTTCTATTATATTGTCAGAAAGATACTCACTGAATTTCAAAAAACAGTTCCCTAAATTTGTTAAAAGTTATAAAATAATTAGGCAATTGGGAAAAAATTATTTTGGAATAATGATAAATTTACCAAACAAACTCTGTTTTTTATTCTGGAAAATTGTGAGTTGAGTGCAAACATGTATCTTAAATATATTCTAGCTTTGTTAATAGTACTTCATGTGTTTAAGGAGAAAGTATTTTATAAAATAGTTGATAACTTATTTTGTATTTATTGCAAGGATAAAATTAATTATCTACTTTTGTATATAAATGATCAGAGCTCTCAAGGTAGATAAATTATATAGATTTTAACTTGAGACATACTTTTGAGGCTACATATTTTTATGAGGGCAAAACCTTTTTAAAATTTTACTTGTTTAGCTTATGACTCTATTCTATAAACAAGGATGAATGGTCACTGTATTTTAAATTTAACTTACATATTAGACAACATCAAACATAATTAAGGCTGTAATTTAATATGGATTACAAGTACCATATGTGCAAAAAGCCAGAAAATAAGTAGTTAATTCAGCAGACATGTGAGCCTGAAGTGTTTAAAACTCAGCTACAGGGATATTAAAATGGCCTGTCTTGGGACAAACAGCATTTTTTTTACATGCTTCTAGTTTGCTCACCGTATGCAGGTTGGACAGGTAGCAATTTTGAATGGCTCATCTTAAAATGAATGCAATTATTAAAGGATATGCTCTATCCTGCAAGATATTTGCTCATTTTAATCTTTTGTTTGTAGCCTTCTAGCTCCTCTTACACACTCTCATTTATAGTTAATAGAAAGTATTATAGATTAGGTCTTAGGCTAGTTTGAATGAAAAATGCTATTAGGTAAAAGCTTCATAAATGGCAGCTACACCATCTAATTTAGACCAAGTATTGTTTATTTGCTTTTTAAAATCAATGTAAATATAACATTTATTTACTTTATGATCATATGATGATATATATACAAAAAAGTCTATGGTCATAATTTATAACAAGTTTGAAGTTATATAAATTCAGATTAGGTTCTAAACAACAATCCCCCACGATTTTCAGTTCATTGATCTTTTCATTGTCTGAAAATTATACCAGCTAGATCTATCAAAACTCTTCCTATGTCCATCAGTTTATTAATAAGTAATACCATATTAAGAAAGATGGGCACAATAAAGGAGAGAAATGGTATGGACCTAACAGAAGCAGAAGATATTAAGAAGAGGTGGCAACAATACACAGAGGAACTATACAAAAAGGATCTTAATGACTGGAATAACCACAATGGTATATCACTCACCTACAGCCATTCATCCTGGAGTATGAAATCAAGTGAGTCTTATGAAGCATCACTATGAACAAGGCAAGTGGAGGTGATGTAATTCTAGCTGAGCTTCCTCAAATTCTGTAAGATGATGCTGTTAAAATGCTGCACTCAATATGACAGCACATTTGGAAAACTCAGCAGTGGCCACAGAACTGAAAAAGGTCAGTTTTCATTCCAATCCCAAAGAAAGTTGGTGCCAAAGAATGTTCAAACTGCTTCACAGTTGCACTCATTTCACGTTAGCAAGGTAATGCTCAAAATCCATTAAGCTAGGCTTCAACAGTATGTGATCTGAGAACTGCCAGATGTTCAAGCTACGTTTATAAAAGACAGAGGAACCAGAGATCAAACTGCCAGCATCCATTAGATCATAGAAAAAGCAAAAGAATTCCAGAAATGTATCTACTTCTGTTTCATTGACTATGCTAAAGCCTTTGACTGTGTGGATCACAACAAATTGTGGAAAATTCTTCAAGAGATGGGAATACAAGAGCACCTTATATGCTTCCTAAAAAACCTGTATGCATGTTAAGAAGTAATAATTAGAACTAGATATAGAACAATGGACTGGTTACAAATTGGAAAAGGAGCATGTCAAAGCTATATATTGTCAACCTTCTTATTTTACTTATATGCAAAGTACATCACGAGAAATGCTGGGCTGGATGAAGCACAAACTGGAATCAAGATTGCCAGGAGAAATATCAATAAGCTCAGATACACAGATAATGCCACTTTTATGGCAGAAATCAAAGAAAAACTAAAGAGTCTCTTGATGAAAGTGAAAGAGGAGAGTGAAAAAGTTGGCTTAAAATTCAAGATTCAGAAAACTAAGATCATGTCATCTGGTCCCATCACTTCATGGCAAATAGATGGGGGAACAATGGAAACAGTGAGAAGCTTTATTTCCTTGGGCTCCAAAATCCCTGCAGATGGTGACTGCAGCCATGAAATTAAAAGATGCTTGCTCCTTGGAAGAAAAGCTATGGCCAACCTAGACAGCATATTAAAAAGTAGAGACATTACTTTGCCAATAAAGGTCTGTCTAGTCAAAGCTCTGGTTTTTCTAGTAGTCATGTATGGATGTGAGAGTTGGACTATAAAGAAAGCTGAGCACTGAAGGATTGATGCTTTTGAACTGTGGTATTGAACAAGACTCTTGAGAATCCCTTGGACTGCAAGAAGATCCAACCAGTCAATACTAAAGGAAATCAGTCCTGAATGTTCATTGGAAGGACTGATGCTGAAGCTGAAACTCCAATACTTTGGCTACCTGATGCGAAGAACTGACTCACTGGGAAAGACCATGAAGCTGGGAAACATTGAAGGCGGCAGGAAAAGGGAACAACAGAGGATGAGATGGTTGGACGGCATCACCAATTCACTGAACATGAGTTTGAGTAAGCTCCAGGAGTTGGTGATAAACAGGGAAGCCTGGCTTCCTGAAGTCCATGGGGTAGCAAAGAGTTGGACGCAACTGAACAACTGAACTGAACTGAACTGAACTATCTTTATGTACTTTATAGAACTCAGTTGAGCTAATGTACTTGAAATTTCTACAAAGAGGGGTATGAATTGACAATTTAAGTGCTTTAAATATCTACTAAAGTGATTTTGGATTGAGTGGAAATCTTTCGGATGCTGAAGGAGGGAGCTACTTTCTTATTTTAAAAAGTTCACTTGGGATTGAGTTTAAAAGTTATTTATTGCTAGAAGTTGGAACAGTTTATTGGATGAATCAGATAGTTGAGCTTGAGATAAAAAATATTTTGAGAAATTAAAGAACTGATAGCTCAGATAAATGAACAGACAGATGGACTTCTTGGCCACCTTTCATGAGCATATTTCCTAATTTATTGGCTTAGAATAAGTAAATATATTTAAATGAATAAAAATGTAGAAGAAAACTTCATCATTTGGAAAGATACAGTTTTCTCTAAAAATAAATGGCTATATATGTGTGTAGAAGATTGTATATAAACATATATATATACCCTGGAGAAGGGAATACAACCCACTTCAGTATTCTTGCCTGAAGAGTTCCATGGGCAGAGGAGCCTGGTGGGCTGCAGTTCATGAGGTCACAAAGAATCGGACACAATTGAAGCAAATTAGCCCACATGCAGGCATGCATATATATGCAAGTGTATATATTCGTTGTCATTTGCTGCAAGTTAAAAACAATTCTTAATTGCATGACAAAACAAATCTTATTTGTATAAATGCAATACAAGAATCAGTGAGAGAAAAAAATTCTGATTAATTAGAAATGTTTAAAATTTTGAGAACGCATAACTAATATAAATGTTATAAAGTGTGTAAGCTCTGATATGATTATTTTTAAGACATGAGTTGCATAAAATTCACCTATTATATGCAGTTACAGAATTTGAGAATTAAGCAGTATTACTTAAACTTTAGTATTTTGCAAAGAATAAAAAAGCAGTATATTTTTCTATATCAAAGAACAAAAGAAAGATGTTATTTTAATCTAATACATAAGTATTTTGTATATGTTAAATAGTCTAAAGTTCCTGTTTGCACTCAAAATTATTATATACAAGTTAAAATATTGTGAATTAATGGTACTTTCAGGACCCTGGGCCAATATAATTCTTATGCCATTTTCAAAATCCAAATGCTTAGGGAATTTTCTCTGGAAAAAATAATAGTACATTTTAGAAAATATTATAATTTTCCTTACAATTATTAACTGTGTTCTAAAATTTTACATATCACATAAAAGGAACTAATATAAAGGAAAATAACTTCCCTGGTGGCTCAGAGGTTAAAGCGTCTACCTCTAATATGGGAGACCTGGGTTCGATCCCTGAGTTGGGAAGATCCCCTGGAGAAGGAAATGGCAACCCACTCCAGTATTCCTGCCTGAAGAATCCCATGGACAAAGAAGCCTGGTGGGCTACAGTCCACGGAGTTTCAGAGAGTCGGACACGACTGAGTGAGTGAAGTTGAAGAAGTGATAGAGAATTCATAACCTGATTTATATATTAGTGAACAGTTACTAATCTTCTATTACTGTTTACTGCTACTTTCTACTAATCTACTTTTGTGTCGTACAAATATAAGATGTCTTTAAATGCATGCTTTCTTAGTTAAAGGTAACTAGTACTCCATTTTTGCCTTTCTGACTCCAGGATTTTATTCTAGCATACAGTTTTAGAAGTTAAAGCTGCTTCCTCTGCCCACAAAATAAGACAAAAATCACATACAGAATAGGAGGTAATAGAGTAAAGGTTGGCTTTATACAAAATGCATCACATTATATAGTGTGTATTTTGTATCACATTCCTAACAGCCACATATTGCATTGATATAGATGTAGAGATAAAATATAGTTGAGCTACAATAAATATACAAGTAATATTAGACATGGATAGTTATTTTCTGATGGTACAGTTGAAAGAAATGATTTTAGGGAACAAGGCTGGACAATATTAGTTTTAAATTTAAGAAAAGATTTAAGGAATTGATTTGAGCAAACAAAAAAATGTATCCATAATCTGAATTTATCCCTCCTGTTTATATCCAATGGCAGATTCTAAGAAATTATTAAAATAATTGCACAGCCATACTATGAATTGATTATAAAAATAGTAGAAACTCATATGTGATCTTCCAAATCAGTGTAGCTTACTATAATGTCCAAAACAACAAGCAAACTTGAATAGGCAGGTTGAGTCATAAGGAGGCTACAGGGTAAATTTTTAAACATTGGTATGAAGGTATATATTAATGATAAGGTTCATGTTATGTTGTGTGTGTAAAAGTAATTAGAAAGATGATCCACCTTCTTATATGTATGAAATTTATAAAATGCCTTTATCCAAACAATAGAATATCATCATACTCTGGAGCTTGTTCCAATGTTATAAAATAATCTAAGGCAATGATTCTTTTTCTGGCATTAAATAAATGTGCCAAATGCTATTTTAAGTCTTGATATTCAAACTACATAAGAAGTTATATCATTAATGTTTTAAGTTTTCTCAACCATTGTTTGCATACAAATCCATTAAATGTACCCATATTTTTTATAATATTCAGATAATCTCACAGTTGCTGTGAATCAATGTTGCTATATATTCCTAGTCCTAAATTCTTAACTCTCTTTGTTTTAAAATAAGGAATGTTTTATTCATATTTATGAAAAGGTATTTTGATTGAGTCGCTGACAATGGTTTACTGTGAACATAAAAGCTCTAAACATATTAGTGATTCATGCATTAGAGCATAAAATCAGTTAACCAGATGCAAAACCCAAACCAATCTAATGTTTACTCTGTTTTGGCCTTAAGTGAAAACATAACAAACTAAATTTATTCTTCCAGCCTTAAATTGATAACAGATAGAAGACAAATAGATAAAGATGGCATGTCATCAGCTCTTATCGAATTAAGCAGTTTGTAATTTTGTGAGATTTTTTTTTTTGGTGATAAATATGTAGCATGGTTTTATACATAACGCACATAGCTCTAAATCATGTTGTATATGTATATATGGGCATATTATATATCGAAATAACATGGCTTTCAGATGTTTTAATTTTCTTAAGTTTATAAAAATTACAGTAACCACCTAGGCTTGCCTTTTAATTAATAGATTTTGCCATTTATCTTGAGGGCTTCCCCAGTGGTTTAGCAGGTAAAGAATCTGCCTGCAATGCAGAAGACACAGGAGACACTGGCTTAATCCTGGGTGGGGAAGATACACTGGAGAAGGAAATACAGTCCATTCCAGATATTTTTGCCTGAAAAACCCCATGAACATAGGAACTTGGTGGGCTACAGTCCAAAGGGTCACAAAGAGTCATAATTAAACAAATGAGATGGTATAGAGGTTAAAGAATGCTGTAAACATTCTATCAAAATGATTGGATAACCATAACTAAAGAGAGTAATAGTAAAATACTGCAGACTCACAACACACACACACCCCCATATACAGCACACATACATTATCAGGTTAATAATTTTTCAGGTATCTTTATGCATTGTTAGATGGCATTTTTGTTTTGCCCTTTAGGGGATTCACTTCATCTGTAAGAACAGTGGTCCCTTAGAGCTAGAGAAGCAGCCAATCACTGTCTGCATTGTTGCCCTCTTGTCACTGCCATTTAAATGTGAGGGCTGTTTTGTCTTCCATTCAGATTATGGTAAACAAGGAAGAAATGAGCTGGAAAGGAGAGGTTAAACTGTATCCAGAAAAATCAGAGCCAGTTTAGGGGAGCTGATCATACAAGGAAAATAGACAGGAAGGTAGAAGGAGTAATTAATGCCCTCATGAGGAGACTGGAACTATAAAAAAGTGCTTTAACCGGAGTCTCCCCTTTCTTGCCAACATGGGGTGCCTGCCACAACCACAAAACTATTTGTCTCTATGCCTATGGGTTGAGTGTTCAGATCTAATTAATTATTATAATGATATTTCATCAGCAGGTATTTTATTTGTATCTATTTGATTAAACATTTCATTATTATAGTTCTATTTCCTATATATGTATATATCTTCTCATATATTGATATTTTCAGATATTTATGTATTTATCCATATATCCACTAGGTAAACAAAGGAAAATAACTATACTTTGATCACAATAAAAATTTGTGCAAGCTAAACCAGTTTTCTGTTCCTCTAAAATATAACCGTAAGTAGTAAATGACAAATCTGCACTGAATTATGCTCTGAGAATGACAGTTTTCAGAGTTCTTATCTAGATCAAATTTATGCAATTATGTTATTAGATCATAATTTAAATATGCATGTTGAAAGAATTGTACTTAAATTGCATTATTATGTAAAGTTTTTACACAAATTTGCTTATATATTTAAAGCTTATCCTATTTGTCCTATTTGAATAATTACTCACATTATTGTTGTTTAGTCGCTCCATTGTATTGGACTCTTGTGACCCCAAGGACTGAAGCCCTCCAGGCTCCTCTGCCCATGGAATTTTCCAGGCAAAAATACTGGAGTGGGTTGCCATTTTCTACTTGAGGGATCAAACCTCGTCTTTTCTGCAAGCCTCCTGCATTGCAGGCAGATTCTTTACCAATGAGCTACTGGGGAAGCTCCAACTACTCGTATAATATGGTGCAAATAGGTAGATAGTTAATGGACATAGTTTTAAAAGAATAATGAAATCCTGGACTATTAATATTGAAGGAAGCTGTAGTGATGACCTGGGGCAGCCTCCTCACTCTACAGATAAAGACACTGAAGATGAAAGATAAGACATAGAGATGGTGACAGATAAGAATACTAATAGTAATGGAAAATTTTTTGCAATAATTATTTCTTTATCTCTCTATTTGTTAAACAGTGTCTGCACACATACAGTCTTATGTATTTGACATGTATTTTAAATTTAAAACATTTCTGATGTCCATATTTAACAGGCAAAATATTTGTGAATAATAAAATTAAAATGATAAAATTGAATGCAATTAAATTTTAAGATTTTCTTAAAACTTTAAATAATCTATAACATACTTCTAGAGTTGCAAAGGATGATGTTGAATAATGACTTCTGATTCTTGAGGAGTTAATATACATAAATTTCACACCCCTGTGGCAGTATTTTATAGATATATCAGTGAGTAGTTTAATACCGTGTAAAGTATAAAAGCACCCACTGTATTGACTGAAGGAAAGACCTATAAATACACATAAAATTTTATTTAAAGTTTTAAAGAGTTAAGGAAAAAATATTTCTCTTCCTATAAATGTAATAAAAGCTATCTGGATGGTTTTAGTCTATCTGCCACTGACTTCGAATGTGCTATTTTATAAGATATTGAGTTAAAGATTAACGTAGACATCCTTTAAAGTGATCATTATTTGTAGCTTATTTGTTTAAACATTTTAATATATTTAGATAACTGATTGTTTTACATTGAACTTATTTTTCATCTTGAATCTAACCCAATGGAAGTCATTTTTCTTTAGAATCTGACATTTGAAGTGATGGTATCACACATTATAAGTAATACTGAACAAAGTGCCACAGGATTATATATATGTATGTGTATATATATATATGTACATATATGTATACAGGTACACACACACTCAATAAAACAATACTGTTATTAAGTACTTATTCTATTTCCAATATTGTTCTAATGGTATACAATATGTAAAATTACAATGACATGCTCCCTTCTTTTAAACAGCATGCCATCTATCCCAATAAGTGAATTAGACTTTAAAAGATGAGGAAAACTATATTAAGTAGAAGAAAATGGAGAGAGCATTTCAGATGGAGGAGTTTAAAATAAACATAGTATGTCTTCTCCTATGAAAAGACTTTTTGTCCATTAATTAAAAGTATGTTTTAATTAACAGACTGTAATGGAATGTTTTCATCTGTAGGAACAGCAATAGCAAAAATGTGGAGGTGTTAATATGAATGTTTTATGTGAGATATTTATTGGTTTTTTAAAATAGATTTTAAGATTTTTGTTGGGATATAATAGGAAACATGGGGTTCCCTGGTGGCTCAATGGTAAGAATCCGCCTGCCAATGCAGCAGATGCAGGTTCTATCCCTGGGTTGGGAAGATTCCCTGGAGAAGGAAATGGCAACCCACTCTAGCATTCCTGCCTGGGAAATTCCATGGACAAAAGAGCCTGGCAGGCTACAGTCCATGGGGTTGAAAAAGAGTTGGACACGACTTAGCAACTAACCAACAGCAATAGGAAACATGGTGAGAAGGCTCAGCTTTCTAAAGCTTTGAAAATTGGACAGAAAAAGTTGGAAAGCAATATTGATTTCTTGTAGGATTTTGATGACAGAACTAACAATATTAAGGTCCAGAAAGATTTACCTGGTAATTATATGTAGGATGGACAAGAGAGATGGTGTTGGGAGAATCAAAAGTCAAGAAGACTTATTGCATTAGGGATAAATAAAGCCTAAGCTAAAATTTTAGTAATAAGGCATTGCAAAATGGAAATAAAGGGCAAATTCAAAAGTTATTTTGATGAAAAATCCAGTAAACTTTGGTGATATGCTGAATAAAGACATTGAAGGGATGACAGATGACTTCAAGAATATTCATCTCGAGCTTTGGAAAATGCCTAGATTATTTTTAAAATCAGTTGAGTATAGACATTGGGTTGTTTTGGTATGGGAAAGTTGACCAGTTTGATTTTAGTTGTGCTGAGTTTGAAGTATGGCTTTACAACCAGGTGGAAATCTCTCATAGGCAGCTAGAAATACAGGATAGAGAGCTGATGAGATTTAACTGAGCGTCTCATCAGTTTAACTGATGAGAATACATAGATGTTCAAGTTAAGTTAAAGTCAGCATAGGATTATGCCAAGAATAGAGCACAGGACTGGTTTTCAGTTATATGGATAATAATCACTGTACAGAGAATCTTCAACATTATAGTTTTTGCAATAAGGAAGTTACTTTGGTTCGGAGTGTGAAGTCATATTATTGCTCTCATTTTTTTTTTATCATCACTCTATTTGGGCATCTTCTGACACAGTGCTAACTGGCTAATATACTAAAATAGAATTTACCTACTTTTATCAAATGTGATCATGAATGTACGAATAACAGCTAATTCTTACTCCTTAAGATATATTTAATTGAACTAAATATATTTTGTGGAATTGTGTTTATTTTTTAAAATCATCTTTCTAAATTGCCCACTCATATTATCTCCTAGTTTATGTAATAATGATTTCCAAATGTTTTGTTCCTTTCATTTCTTTCTTAACCATAGTTTAACTCCATCCAATTTCAAACCCTCACCACATCATATTACATTATGAAACCTTTTACATCTGAGCATTGAAAACACAATATAGCCTTAACTAATATCCTGCTCATTAATGATTTGGAAGGTAATTAAAATTAACTATAACCATGAAAGTCTTTTCCTTAAAAACCAATTCTTATAGTCCTTAATGTATGCACAATTAAAATATTCCAGTATGAGCTTGTATGATTCTTAATCCAGTGCACACACAGTCACTTCAAGTAAAACAAATTTAATTTAATGAATAATAAGAACTATTTCAGGATATGTGTTTGTTATTGATGACTATCAACATAAAATATACAGTATCAACTACTATAGAATATTAGTTATCTGTATTTGTCAAAATAAATTATTTAGTTTATATAAACTATTTATTTGGAATGATCACAACACTACTTTTCTGGCAAGAAATAATGTTTAGAATTAATTATACACCTAAAGTGGCCTATTTGGTAGTAAGGATTCAGAAAGCAACAAGCAATTGAATAAATTAAAAAAAAAAACACTGAAAGTAAAATGATACTCCTTGAATATAAGTTGATCATGCCCTTTAAGCAATTGGTCAGAATCAGTTTTGATTGTTGGTAGAGCCTACTACTAAGATACCGCTCTTTTGTTTGCTGTGGAGTAAAGCTATTAGTGTTTGAGGAAACTGTCTCTATCTTAGACTTTTGGAACCATAAAAGATAAGGGGCAGGTTAAATTTTAGGATGACAAGTGCATTTTTAGAGAAGCTTCTTGTCAGGAAGCCCTGCGTTTTCGACAGATGTCAGAAAGAGAACCTAACAGCATTGTTGGATGTAGTACTTTCCCAAAGTCATATGGCATTATCTGATCATAATGCCGTAATGACTGCTAATATGCACACAAAAACACTTCAAGTTTACTTCTGGACATTTTCTTCTCTGAAATCAAAGTTAATTAAAAATAAATTATTTTGAAAAATAAGCGTCTACCCTAGAATATTTTTTTCCTCTTCCAAAATGCTAAATTAAATTCCCTTAACTTGATTTATGTCAACTCAAAGATACTGTGATGGTTCACAAAAATTGCTGAGGCTCCTGCTTTTAGCGTTTTTTCATGGATTCAAAAATATAACTTTCCCTGACAGTGTAAGAGAAGCAATATTATATTACATGTTCAAAATAGCTAGAATTCACATGGTGATGGTAAAATTATAGAGAAAAGATAATATTGTAAAAATACTTTAAATTTAGGTGAATTTGAACTTTCCTTAAGGATTTCATATCTATGCATATATTATTAAATTTTAACATTTATAATGTATTATCAGGCTTAGTCGGGTGGTAAATTTAAAAACTGACATTCTTTCTGCAATATTTCTGAAATCAGAGAGTAGTTAATGCCTTTGTTAATCAAATTATGATATTTTGTTGAAAAATTTGGGACTATTTTTGTACTCCGGTGATATCAAGGCATTAACTAAATCTCAATTTTTGAATGCTCTGAATGTGCAAGAATTGACTTTACAGAGTGCAAGATATAAGTATGCTAAAAAGTGATACAATAAAGTCTTTTTCTATCCCTAATGAAAATCAAGCAGTTTCTCACTGCTATCACAGGGAACTGAATCAGAACATAAGAATTCCCTTTTCCTTTTTGATGGGGTGTGATAACGATTGGACACTGCAAAATGAGATAAAAGGGACTTGATTGCACAGCTGACTCTAGCCTTCTTTGTGTATTGGGAAGATCCCTGATCTATCTAAATCTCAGCTTTTAATAATAATAATGATAATAACGTTGTCATTCTCTCTGGTCATTTGTGGCAGTTCAGAATATAGCTGCACTTGTTTTTGTAATTGGCAAGTGTGACACAAACTGATATTATTGCTATTAATTCTATATTTCATTTCTAATAGTGTTTTATTTAACCTTGACTTCTTTTGAGTAAATCAAGTGGTTCTTTGGTGCCTTGCTTTAAACTCTTCCTACTACAAGGCAACCCTGCTTTTCAGAGACTTTAAAAGTTCCCACATTATGTCTGCTCCCACAGGAGTTGTCATCAAAATGGCGTACTTTCAATAAATACACATGCTTTATCCCTTCCCTAGATTATAATCTGCTATTCTGCCCAAGTATGGGAGCTCTTATAGCTAGCTCTCCTCAGGGCATTCCTGAATTAAACTAATGGTGCCTTTAACTTCTAGAAATGGAGTGACCTTAGCACCTCTCAGTCCATTTAGATCCAGTTTCTAGAAATATTCTCACATTTATGGCTATTTGCTTTAATGCTGGGGATAGTTATGACATCCACTTCCATGTTCTGCTTCTCAAGTAAGTACCAAATACACTGGTGGCTCCATGCTAACCTGTATTAGTGCAAACCTATCCTGATCACCTCTTTTGACCAAGTATGTCATTTACATGTGTCAATAAATTATATCATTTATGTTCAGTGAATAGCTGAACATAACTGAAGTGGGGGGTGATTCTTGGAAAATTCAGAATTATTGCTGAAAACATGGGTTATAGTTATTCTGTGAACAGTTTTAATGTATATTGATTTTTTATATAGCATTTACTCACTTCTCATTTCTTCTCTAAACAATCCAGCATCACCTGTCACTTGATTATTAATAAAAAAGAGAGAGCAAATTTGGATTCCATAACCTTTTTTATTCAGAAGGGTAATTTTATGTTCTCTTGAGAATTCTAAATTTTATTCAGTAAAATGTATCAATCATTGGACCATCATTTAAAATAGTCTATTTTCTCCACTAATCAGAGAAGTAATATTGAAGATTTGAATACCAAATTTTAGATTTTCAAATTATTTGGGTGTTAAACTGAAAAGTGTCAAAAGATCATTTGTTATTACATCCTCAGTTTAATTATATGACCCCGAGGGGAAAAAAAAAACATAGTCAATATGTAAATAGTATATAGTGCTAAAAAATTGTATTTTCATGCTAGAATGTTTGTTTATACTTGATTTTGGAAATGGTTATGTCTATTTTGTTTCAAAATAATTTCAGTTAGAACATTGTTTAATTCCCTTATTACAACCAGTTTAACCCCAAGTTTAAAATGAGGTGTAGAATTGCTGTCTCAGTAAATAATTAAGTAGAGTAAAGAAGAGCAAAAAATTCATAATATCCCAGTTACTCCTGGTGAATTTTCAAAAACGATTTGTTTTGAAGTTATGATGCAGATGAAAGCTGAGGATTATTATAACAATGACAATGAACTTATGTTGAATTTAAATCCTGAAATATAAATGAGACACTTTGCAGAAAGGTCACTGCAGCTTAAAGAAGCAGCACAAAAATAGTATTCAGATATGTGAAAGTATATAGCTCATTGGTTCAGAATAATAAGTAATGGAAAAATTGTGTTCTCTACATTGGTTGTGGTAGAATTTGCCTCTGCTATAAAAAGTTGTTCAAATAAATGTTAAATTAGCATTTTGCATAATATGGTAAAAGTATTTCCTCAATGAGCAGATTATTTCATATGTAATCTAAATTATTTTTGATATAAGACTCTAGAGTAAGAAATCATTAAAAGATTATACACTTTTCATTAACATTTTGTAGCACTGTATAGTCTGCAAAGTGCTTTGCATATATTATCTCTCATGCTTAGTTTAGTTTGTTTTGCTCTTCTTTAGAAATAAATCTTCAGCTTAGAGAGATTTAGCAATATGTCATCAAGTACAAAATATACATATGGCTGAAACTCAAGTTTTATAGTCACCAATCCTGTAGGCATTCTGTTAGGCAATTTTTAGGCCCTAAAATAATAAAAATATTATGTTTATTTTAAAATAAATAAAATATTAATAATGACAGTTATATTGATAAACAGCCTATCTAAAAGGCATCATAAAATTTTGAAAATAAAAAATTAGTATACAAAATGCCAATAGTAGAGCACAAGGCAATATGTAATATATAGAGATTTGAAATAACTAGGCTTTGGGAGAAAAGTAAGCACTATGGAATTTCAGAAAGGAGTAGCACAGACACATGGCTGAGCGAGTCGACTGAAGGGAAGAGGATTTTTCTATTAACAAGAACAGCATATACAAAGACAGTGAGACAACTGGCCAGTCTACATAATAGTTTGAATAAGGTTAAACACATTGAGTCATATTATATAGAGCATTGAAATTCAGAGGCATAGCAGGTTAAACCTGATATTTAATAGAATTGATATGTTCTAGACAACCGGAGTTTCATGGTACAAAACTATATGTGAAGACATTTGCAAAACAAAATAGAGAAAATAGGAAACATGTAGGAACTGAGTCCTAAAACCTTCTACTCAGAACTGAGATAAAGTGCATGGATGGAATAAAACAAAGAGGCATTATAAAACAAAAGTTGATACGGCTTAAGTGTATCACATTAGTTTGTATTTAAGAAAGGGGATAGATTAAAATAAAATGGAAATAAGCTTTTAATCTCAACTCAGAGAAGTGCTACATCATTATAGAGCTAAAAAAAAAAAAAGAAAATGTGAAGGTAAGTATGGTTGAATTTTTTGGTTTTTGTTTAAGGCATTTTAAGTATAAGGTAATGGTGAGCTGCCAAAGTTGGAATATACAGAAATGGATGGAAATGCTTTGAGAGAAAATTTATGGCTATAAATTAAGAAGATTTTGTAATTATCAGCACAGGAGTTCAAGCAGTGAGTGTGTTAAGTCATTAAAGAGGGAGGAAAGATCTGAGAGCCATGATTTAGCCAAAAGGGATCTCCTATTAGTGGAGCACAGAACAAATAATCAGGAGAACACATCACAGAGTTAAAAGAGAGGATATCAAAGGGCTGGCGTTCAGTGAGAATTTCATCAGAAGTTGCAAACTGATTAAGTGATAGTCTTAAGGAAAAAGATGATGCATTCAAAAAGATTTACAGAGATGGAAGCATAGGGTGAAGGAGATATTAAGGTATAGAGAAATAGGAGGATTATAATTTTAGATGTATAGCCTGAAATTGAAAAGGAAAGCGAGGTAAAAAGATCTTCAGAATAATTCAAATATGCTTGAGATGACCACGAGGTTTAACACCTTGTGCTAGAAATTGTAGCAGACACAAGATTAATCAGATACTGCATTTGCATGTACTCATTCACAATTAATAAAAGGGGGGAGATATGTGTATTAAATTATAATGAAGAAACCAGGTTATGATAAATGTAACTTGAAGCTTTTAGAACTATAGATATGTAAAAATGAGCAGAGTACCTGAGTCATTCAAGTACTGGTTAAGCTTCTTTAACAAAGATAGCCAAAAATACAGTGCCTTGATTCAGAAAGCATTTATTTCTCCTATTGTGCAGCCTAGAGGAGTGTAGTATAGGGTCTTGGGGCATCTCTGTCATCCTCAGCCCAGGGCTTCTAATAATCTGTAGTCATCACCATTTCCTAAAAGAGGAAGAAGGCAAAGAAAGTCCAAGGCAAATATCCTTAAAAAGAATTCTCAGAAGTTATACATATCACGTCTGTTCATATTGCAAAGGCTCATATTTAGTTACATTCAAGGGAAGAAAGTATAGTTTATTATGCGGACATCAATGTTCTTAGTAAAACTCAGGCAGGACAATGAATACTTAGGGGTAGTTACCAGTGTCTACCTTAGATACTTCAAGAAAAGATCAGGAAAGGTCAAACTAAATGATGGCAGTGATTGGAATTGAAGGGTGGGTATATGATTTGAATAGTGGAGGGAGTAGAGAGGGTATTACAGGCTAAAGGACAAGATGAGCAAAGAAATGGGTAAGAATCAATATAGGATTTTGGGGGAAAGTGGCCAGAGGCTGGTGAGTAGGAAAAAAAGCAGTAGAACATAATCCTGGTATGGTATTATGGAGCACAGTGCAGAGGATCTTAAATTCCATGCTTAAATGTCTGGGTATTTTGTATGTAAGGCTGTAGACATGATTGAAGTTTTGTTTGTATCATTTTAAAAATTATTCTACATGACAGTAAACTGGGAAGCAATATTTGGAGCTTTTAAATTTGGAATGCAAGGTGGAAAGACTATCTCGGAGACAATAGCTACAGAATATGACAACCTGAACTGGCATTAATGCCAATGGAAATAAACAGGGAAGGAGGAGAGGAGGAAATGAAAGTCTTTCTGTAGGGAGACTGATTTAAATTGACAACTGAGGGCTTCCCTGGTGGCTCAGAGGTTAAAGCGTCTGCCTGCAATGAGGGAGACCTGGGCTCGATCCCTGGGTCTGGAAGATCCTCTGGGGAAGGAAATGGCAACCCACTCCAGTATTCTTGCCTGGAGAATCCCACGGACGGAGGAGCCTGGTGGGCTACAGTCCACGGGGTCGCAAAGAGTCGGACACGACTGGGCAACTTCGCTTTCACCTTCACTTCGGAGGTCAGTGTTAGGAGAAATGAAATGTAAAGAACAGAAGTTGACTAAAGTGTTCAGGATAAGTGAACTAAGGACTAAGAGCAGGACCTTTGTAACTTGATTTGGGAATGCCAGCAGGTGATGCTATTGACAGAGACGGAGAAGACAATAAAAGGGAAGGATTAGGGAGAAAGATTGTGGGTTCATATTGAACATATTAGCATTGAAAAGTCTATCATCTGGCCACTGGAAATTCATTTTAGATCTAGGAAGTGATTAGGGTTAAATATAGATTTGAGGTGGTTGAAATTTTTCTGATGGGCAGAAAAAAGTGTGGAAGTCAATCGAATTTTTAAAAATGGTGAGTCAGAAGAATTAAAAGGAAGAAATATTGATTCAATATCTGTTGGAAATACAAAGGAAAGGGTTAAACATAGCAGTTAATCTTAGATGGGAGAGGTAATTCAGTTCAGGAGAAACAAAACAAAACAGAACAAAACAGACTGGAATCAGAATCAGAGCTGTGTTGACTTCAATATGAGGGAGATAAGCAGCTAAAGGACAGTGCAAGGCCAGTGAAGTGCGTGTGTGTGTGTGTGTGTGTGTGTGTGTGTGTGTTGAAGGATAACCTACATCTCACTATTAGAAGAATGTTACTGCATCAAATGGAGACAGAAGAAAAGCTTTCTGAGTGTCAACATGAAGAACAAATTGCAAATTCAAGTTAGGTAGCATTTTTGTTAGGCTAATTCCACCTCTTTTGGGCCCACTGGAGATCTTCCTGCTAAAGCAAAAAGCAGACAGAGTGGAGAAGGTGAAAGGTGTACATAATTTGAATTTAAGTATTAGTTTGTCATACATTTTTTCTTTTCTTTCAATTAAATTATATAAAAATCACTCACCGAGGTAATTATTAGTCTCTTGAAACAAGTGTATTTCCAGATTTTTCCTCCATACTTTTTCCACTTCTCCTTCCACTTTCCTCCCTCATTTCTCTTTCCCTGTCTTCCTTCCTTCCTTTCCTACCTTCTCAGAATGAAAAATATGTGTATATGTTTATATGTACATGTAAAAATAAATACACATACGGAGAGGAAGGGCAGAATCCCCCATATTTATACTTCCATTTCTGCAGCCCCCAAAACTACATCTCCCTCTCCCCATTCAATGGAATCCCCTGAAGCACTTATAAAATTCAAGGGCTCATGGGATTCTGTGTGAAAACCAGAGATCTTGATTAGGCAGGTTTTACATGCTCACCCTCTGTGGTTATGTTTTTGAGATTTGTCATGTACAAGAACTAAATTGAGCTTTTACAGACCAGCTTTATGTTTATAGCTGATATACTGTCAACAGTAGGAAAAGAAAAGTTTAATTATCCAGGAATCAGAATAGGAGTCAGAATATGTAACTACAGGCAAAGTCACATTTTAAAATATTTATTATTTACAAATAGAGTTTATATAACTTGTCCAAGGCCATGGAGATGCATGGCCCAGCTGCAGAGCCTGTGATCTGATTACTAGATCACATTTCTTCTGATGAACAGTGAATCGTTTATGGATAATTGAAAATTAATAATATTTTTCTTTTTTAAAAAAGACAGTCTTGGATAAAGTTTGATGACCAATATTCTAATACTTTGAAGTACTTTTAAAAATGTATATAACTATTTTTACTAGGGTAAAAGTAATAAAGGCATTTAAATAAAAATAAAATGTTTACAACCAAAGCTATTTCTACTTCAGTCAGACATAACAAATCATATCAGAATGTTTAATTACTGTCCAATCAACCTTTCTGTTCAGTGTGTCAGTTTAACTTAGAGAACCAAACAAAACATTCCTTCGTTTGTCAATGATAGCCTATTAAAACAAGGGTGTTCTAAAAATTGCATTAGGAGGATGTAAATGGTTTGTTTGATCTTCTAAATTTTAATATGTCAGAAAGATTATTGTGAAGAAAATTGGGCTTTCTGAAGTGACAGATACATTATTCAAATAACTTTGATTGAATGCAAGATTTTTTAATGCTTTCATAAAGGGCACGCACACTAATTTTGATTTGTAAAAGAGTGGCTTTAAAATTTGAGATATTAGGGAAAATATTTTGTTTATTTTTGATAGTACCATTAATTGAAAAATATATCTGGATTATAACTAGGATAAATTATGTGTACACGTGACAATTTATAAAGTTCTTGGTTTACATTTTTCAAGAGATTTTGTTTATATTTCTAAAACCATCTATAATTGGCCTCAAAAATTATTTGTCTTAAAGCAGTGATTCAAACTAATTGTAGATTTGAAAACAAATAATATGTGGATACCAGTGTCCATATGCATTCCTGCTTCTCATACTACTTTGATATCTTGCATATTGCCAGCCTCTCTGAAACACATAATGAAGTCAGAAGCATATAAAAGAGTGTAGTTCATTCTGATTTGGTTCTATTTGGATCTGAGTTTGTCACACATAAAGATATAAATCCATGGTACTGTATTCTTTTGTGAAAAATAATTATTCACTGATTACTCAATCTCTTCCACTTTGGTAGTTTCTATAATAGCATACAAAAATTCTGAAAGTGATGTATCATTTCTCCTGTTTTTAACAGGTTTTCCACAGTTTTAAAAATGTTTATTTCATACCGGTTTATTTTCTTCTTTAATGAATTTCTAGTCTTTAAAAAAATTTTGTTAATCCTTCTCTTGAAAAGCCTACATCTTAAAAATCTTTGTTTAATGATACACAGATTTTTCTCTTATGTCATATATGGTATATGGTAAAGAAATGCTGCTAATCATCTTAGCATGTAATCAGCTGATAAGGATAGGTATCTTTAAAACCTAGAACTTGCTGTCATGAATATGAAATTATACTATAAAAATGCTGATTTCTGGTTTCTGCTTAATCTTACCTGTCTTTCTGTTTCTTTTGCAGCAAAAATGCTGGATAGAATGTCTTCTTACTGCCATTTAAATATATTCTTTTCTTCTGTCAATTACCACAGGTTTAGTCCCTATGAATGGTATAACCCACACCCTTGCAACCCTGACTCAGACGTGGTGGAAAACAATTTCACCTTGCTAAATAGTTTCTGGTTTGGAGTTGGAGCTCTCATGCAGCAAGGTATACGATTCAGCCTGCTATTTCCCTTGGGCACCATGTCCCACTCTTTGCTGGGGGTGACAGCTCTTGCTGGCACAAGTCGCTTGCATGGGTGCCTCTCTGCATGTAACCATAATCCAGCTTCTCCATCTATCTGATGCATTTAGGCATTCTCAAATCCCATCCAAGGGAGATTCTGAGAAAATAATTAGCTTTTGCAATTGCACATAACGTATATCATCTAACTTTCTTAACCTATGGTAGATACATTATCTCATAGATAACCCAGCTAACCTGATCCATTAGCTAGAAGCTGCGTTTAAAGCACTACTAAGACTGCATCTTCTTGAGACAAGAATACAGTGTATTGCTCCTGTTTCTTGTTTCATTTTGATGTAAAAAATTCCCTTTCCTATCAATTCTTGATGACTAGATGCCTTTGTATTGCATGATTAGTAAATCTATTGCATATAAATTTGTAAAAATAAAATATTTAACCATTTAGAGTTACCTTTACAAGTAAAATATTAGCTGCATCTGATAGTATATAAGAATATAAAGTATTGCATGCTCAGAAGTGCATGCAAAAATACTTTCATAATTATTTAAAAATTATAATATTAATGTTAAAAATAAAGGCTACATTTCTTAGAAAATGACATAATATATGCAATATGTTTTAATGGTATATTTATAACTATGAATTTATTATTTTAGTCTCAGTTCTCCCAAGCTAACTGTTTTTTTTTGCTGCTGTGATTTCTTTTATTAATCTTTCAATATTTATATAAAGTTCAGTAAATTAATGTCAGACCTACTACTCAGTATAAAAGATTTCAAAACCAGACTATTTTATGCATTTAAAATGTAATATTTTTAAGTTTTAAAATTTTGTAAATAAATCAAAATGCCCTTTAACAACTGACAGTGACTGGATTAAGGAAAGAAAACATACTTATTTATAAGGGTTACCACACCCATATAAGGGTTTACCTTAAATTTTACTGGTGTATTTATGATCCACATTGAAGAAATTCATTCCATAGCACTGAAGAAGAGAAAATTTATTGTTAAATTATAAATTGTTAATAAAATAGGTACTTTGCTTTTGCATGTTTAATATTATGCAGAAATCCATTATTTCTGACTGTTTCATTTATAAACTACTTCCTAAACTAAAGGTAAATATTTGCATATTAAAAGGAAAAAATTAACTTAAATTCATGTTGCAAGCAATCCTACTAATGAGATAATTTTTGCTTTTAAAAATATGAACATCCAGATATATATGTATTTAAATCTGAAACTTGAAGGTTCAGAGAACTCTTACATAAACTAATTAAGCGAGTGGCATCTCTTTCTAAATAAAATGAATAATCAATAACTGTATTTGCCCTTTCCTACATTTTGAGTCCAGTGGCTTTTTTTTTGCCCTTAGATTTATTTACAGTTGGAAGATAATATTGGAGTTATCTTAAAAAATATAAAAGTAAATAAAAATACATCATATGAGACAGGAATCTCTTCCAAGTAGCACTGGATTATGTGATTTACCCAGGCACATTGCTAGTAACCTGCTAATAGCTAACTCTGATAGCCTGGAATGAATTATTCTCATAGTAAAGATCTAACCATAATAAAGTTTTTAAAATTATTTTTCCTACCACTTTGAAAAATAGTATATCATTTTTATGTATAATTTATAAAATATTTGGATATTTTTGAATTTCAATATTGGTGAGATGAACTTGATATTTATAAAATCTAGCAATAAGAAATAAAATTATATCTAATATCTCTAAAAATGATGACAAGCAATCCAAGCAATGAAAAATTCAAATGTACATTTGCTTTGCCACATAACTACTTCACTGCTGGTGGATACATGAAAGAGGAACCCATACTATTCTGGCTGATGCCCAGCTCCCCAGGAATTAGTGGGATATAGTGCTGGACATGACGTTACCTTGAGTACATGACAGTCAGCCCCTAACCAGGCTCTGATTCACAAGCCTAAGAGGTATTCACTTTAAGTCCTTGGGTAAGATATGAACTTGTGGTAATTGGGCCTTTTTTGTCGAATGTCTCCACTGTTCTTTTCTTTCTCAGTCTTGTTTGACTTTATTGGTGTTGTTGTTCAAAAAAGAAAAAGAAAAGAAATGGTAGACTGGGCAGCCAAAGCTGCTGATCATGGTGGGAATGTTTTAGTGTTTCGGTGTCCAAGTGTGTGTCTGACAGGGCCTAGGAGCAACTACGTCAGAAAGGTACTTTTCTGTTTTATTTTGTTTTGTTTTTCTTACAGAGTGGTAGGCAAGAGTCTGGAGCTGGAGTTGGCTGTCATGTCCAAGTCTGTCTGCTTTCTAAAATGTTGTTTGTTTGTTTGAAATTGGAAGGGTAAGATGAACTGCAGTATAAGATGGACTGTTTTGCTAGAACCAAGTTATGATACCATTTCTTTTCAATGTTAGCATGAATAATTTGTTGTATGTTTAATGCATATAGAGATATGTAATCTTGCTGTATTCGTTATTATATTTAAAAATATATAAAACATGGAGTCCATCTTTGCTTCATTCCATTTTACTCAAACCTTATTAAAGTTAATTTATTTGTAGACAATGCTTTCTTGATTATAGGTTCAAAATGATGAAGGGTAAATAGTAATATATATACATAAATTTTGTATAATTTTCTTATTAAAAAAGTTATACATGCTGATATTTATACATTTACATATTAAGGCTAGAAATAACATGGTAAAACTAAAAGACTCAATTTAAAAAGTGTTAGAATTTTAATGTATAATCTAAATTAATTAAAATTAATAATAATCAAAAGCAATATGTAATGATCAGATCTCATTCTCTTATTAATACCATGAGCAGACAACTCCAGCCACATATTGTACTATAACTATGAAATTTGTATATATGTGTAAAGATAAATTTATGCCAGTTTAACTATTTATTCTTATTCTGATTTCTCTCACTGAAGCTAACTATAGTGACAGGAGACATTTGTTTATGCATAAAAAAATAGTTGACTACCTATTTTAAAATAAAAACTGGACTGAAGCCCCATGGCTCAAAAAATGTGGATAACTGAAATTGTTTTCATACATTACTTTTTAAAATGGCAGTATAGATAAGATTTTTGAGCTTCATGCACATGAACAATGAAACTTCACATAAATAAAGCTTGTTATGAAATGGATCAAAATGTACATTAAATAATTTCTTCTAAAACCTGCTTTTTTATAGAATATAAAAATCTATAAAAGTAGTTTATAAACAGGAGAGATATTCTCCATTCTAATGATAGTTTTATAAAGGCTATCCAGTCATTACTATGTGATTCTTATTTTGTACTGTCTCAGGTAGAGCTCAGTCTCCTGTCACTATATGTAAGCACAGATGTCCCAAGAGACATGCTATCTGAAGTTAGCCTCTGCTCTCCCACGGGTTGTTCCTTGCTTACTAAAGTGATATGTAAATCTATGATTTAAGCTTTTATTACACAGTGATTCCGTTCTTCCACTGTGACCAAAAGTACCTGACTGCTGATCAAATTCTCTGTATTCGTCTCACCTTTTCCCCCCAATCTTTGTTAGGTTCTGAGCTCATGCCCAAAGCGCTCTCCACCAGGATAGTGGGAGGCATTTGGTGGTTTTTCACACTTATCATCATTTCTTCGTATACTGCTAACTTAGCCGCCTTTCTGACAGTGGAGCGCATGGAATCCCCTATTGACTCTGCTGATGATTTAGCTAAACAAACCAAGATAGAGTATGGAGCAGTAGAGGATGGTGCAACCATGACTTTTTTCAAGGTAAGTCCTACTGGTTATCTAAAATTTATGTATTAAAATGATAGAATACAAACAAACCTTTTCTTGTTAATGAATGTAAGAGCATAGGAACGTTGTTATTTGTAGAGAATAATCAATAGCATATTTCTTATGGGATGGAGACATATTCAACTAAATATATGGTCATCAAAGCAAATCATTTTAATACTTGCAAATGGCAAGGAGTTGTTGCTTTATAAGTATTTCATCTTTGTTTGAAGGAAAATCTGTTTAGAAGTAACATTATTTTCCCCACCAAGGTTTTGTCATTGAATGTAAATAGACAAAGTAATGTATTTACTGAAAATTGAATAGTGGGAGATTCAGACTCTACAAGGTGTGGATATTCCAGAAGAATAAAATGATTACATGTAAGAATGTTTTCCATATAGGCATTTATTTTTGTTAAGATGAAACAGGTTTTACTTGTTGAGACCCTACAGAAAAACAAGGAAAATAAGCACAAAAAGTTCCTATTCGCTGGACAATCATCCATCTAATATTCTGGAAGGCGTAGAATCTCAAAATGGGCTACCCCATTGGCATGTAGTGGTTTGCAGTGGGGAAGTCTGTTAAACATTTACGTGGAAATTATGGTGGCACCAAATTCCAGGTACATAGCATCTTGTCCTCCTCCATAATATTCAGATTGTCTCCTTACTTCCACTGATCTCATTGGGTCAGAGTAGAGCCAATGGGGAGATTCCACTTTAGGGAATCAGTATCATGTCATAATTTATTTTCTATTTTACTGAGTATTTTTATATTGTTTGTAATTTAGCAAATTTTTAAGCCTTGGTATTTTCCTTCATTGTTCACACAAATGCAATTGGCAGTTCAAGTGGACAGAAGTGGTATATTGTTTTTCTCTTTAAAAAATAATTGATTCAAGATATAAAATAAATTATTTCAACAAAACTCCAGGCAGCACCTACCAAGTACCAGAAACTGTGCTACACATTGGGTATTCTAGAGCAAATAACATCTAATTCTCACTTTTAAGAAACGTATAGTTTGTTGCAGATGGGATCAGCAATCATATAACAGGATTTTATATGACTTAACCTGACAAATAATTATATAATTTTCTTTGTAAAAATTCTTACCAAATTAAATCAGCTTTTTGGGGGGTTCTGGAGATCACCAAATACCTAAAGAACGAAATCGATTGAATGTTTTGGTCAAATCCACATAATTCTTAAAATTAAATTGCTTTCAAAGAGAATATTTTTAATGGCTAGCTTAAAGATTGGATGCATATTTTACAATTAATTGGAAAACTTTTATCATTTAATTAAATTTATTGAATAATCAAGTATGAGCAAGTCATTGAGATCAATATGGTGCTATTTGATTACATTAATTGCAATTGATCATTTTTCCCAATTGAGTATTAAAAATTAATAGCGATTGTTTTTCTTATTAAAAAACCTTTTTTAATATAAAAAGAGACTAGCTGTTGAAAATTATGAATGTATTTCATCAGTGTTAGTAACTTTGTAGAGAGTGAATATGTGGTGCATTTAGATTATTGCAGTATTTGAGGGGCTTTTGAAGTTGAGTTTGTACAATAATGCATATAAAATACTAATGCAAGTGGTCTGATACCAGAAGTAATAATTTTAGCCTCACAAATACTTCAAATTTTGTTTTTATTGTCTAGATTACTCACATATCCTGTTTCAAAGCTCTTGTGTATTATAGCAAGATACACCTCTGGAAAAATCACTGAAAATTTTCATCTTTTCCCCATCTTTTAGCTTATCTCTCCCTTTCTTTTCTTTACAATCTTTCTAGTCTTCTGCTATGCTTTTTGTTGTTGTTGTTTTAGTTCAGTTGCTCTCTTGCAGTGTCATTTTACCTAACTTCACGTTTCTTTGCTGCTCACTTTTCTTCTTAGTCTTTCATCTCTAGTTTTCCTTTCTCACACATGGGAGTGCCTCTAGCACCCAGAGAAAATTGATGTGAAACAACTTTCTGTTTTTAGCATCACAGACTTTCTTTCTATAAAATTGAAGCCTTTGGAAATGTGCAATAGTCACAATAAAAGCCACACAGTGATAATCACTAAGGTGACAATTATGTTGATAGTTTTATCACATGCTGACATCTTACTGTTGAAACTTGAAAAGGCATTAAAATTTAAAAGGATACAGTATTCAGTAAATGTTGATTTTTCTTTAGTTATTTTAGTGTATCCCTGTGATACTAATTTCAGCTACATATTTTGGCTTGTTAAACTATATGCTTATACCAGCTATTGGTATGAAATTTTGTTCATATGAAAGCTCCTTTCCTGGTGGCTCAGAATATGCCTGCAATGCCAGAGACTCAGGTTCTATCCCTGGGTTGGAAAGATCCCCTGGAAAAGGGAATGACAACCCACTCAATATTCTTGCCAGGAGAACTCCATGGACAGAAGAGCCTGGTGGGATATAGTCCGTGGTGTCCCAAAGAGTCAGACATGACTGAGAGATGAACACTTTCATTTTCTATACCAGCTATTAGTATGAATTAAAAAAAAAAATCCCTACCAATCTGGAATTGAAGCAATTGCACACTCATTTTGAAATTCTACAGTGAATCAGAGACTATTGTGTGTAGTGAATTTACATCTGATACCATTATTTTTTTCTTAATTAACAGCAATGCATACAAACACTCTAGGAAGCACCCTTAAGGCATTGACTTTCTAAAGGAATTTCCATCCTGTTTTTACTAATTGAGTAAGACCCTGCTGCTAGCTAATTGTTCTGGAACAGCTCAGTTCCAAAATTTATTTTAAAGAATGGTAAAGTTGTATTACTACAAGCAAGAGCTGGCTCAAGATATCTGGGCTTAAAGGAGGGGTGAGTGTTCAGTATTGCAAAAACAGAGTTACACAGTCATTCTACATCACTGAACAATTCTTTTTCCAAAGAACATGCCTGACTTTGTTCATTGACCTTACATGTATACTGTTATCAAGAAGATTTCATTCATCCCCCCTATATCCATTACCTGCCACACACATTCTCTCCAGGGATAAATGTAAAGCAATGACTGGGAAAGTAACTCAAAATTGAGCAGACGGTGGTTCTTCATTGTAATCTCATGTAAAACAATAGAAAGCTATATGACATCACCAACATGTTCATAGTCATATTTAGATAATAAAATAGCTGAGGGCCCAGGGATCTTATTGAAAAACAATAAAGTAGGAGTCAAACCATTCTTCTCAGAATCTAGGAACTTGGTGTAGCCAAACTGAAGCCTCACCCCAACACGATGTAGAATGTTACCAAGCAACTAGCATATTCTTTTCTCCTTGAAGTATAAAAATTAGGAGAATGAATACATGTAGATTATCAGCTCAAAAATGACTTAGCCATAGCCTGTAAGGCAGTATGGTCTCTTTCGAGAATCCCTAGATTTTCAGAGTGGATCGTGTGTTTTACAAATGATGCTGAAATCACCTTGTTTCTGTGCAACTTGTGACTCAGGTTTTTCAATTTCTACAAATTTTCTCTCTGGGTTTGGTCTCCCTGAAATCTCTGGTTTTGTTACATATACTAATATAGTCTGTCTTTCCTAAAGATATCACAGGAAATATGTGTCCTCTTTTATAGGTATTAAATAAATTCTGCCACATGTTGAAAGGACATTTAAGTAGTATCAAATATCTAATGTAAATCACTTAATACTTCTGAACCCATATTCTACAATTTAGAATAGTTAAGAGGGAAGGCAACTGGAATCAGAGAAACCTGAGCTTAATTCCTAACTCCACCATTTACAGCAGCAACTCACTTTTTTTAAAGCAAATTTCTGTACAGTTATCTTTTGGAACAATGAATATTCCATTCGTTGATGCAACACCTGTGATAAAGGATTTTAGCTGTGTTTAGAATATGCGTTTACTTTGAAAATTTTTCTATTCTGTAGAGAGTTGGAAAGGTTTCTTCAAAATATGTAGCCCTCCGTAGTATTTTCATTTTAGTGAAGTCGCTCAGTCGTGTCCTACTTGCGACCCCATAGACTGTAGCCTACCAGGCTCCTCTGTCCATGGGATTTTCTAGGCAAGAGTACTGTAGTGGGGTGCCATTGCCTTCTCCAGGGGATCTTTCCAACCCAGGGATCGAACCCGGGTCTCCCACATTGTAGGCAGATGCTTTATCAACTGAGCCACCAGGAAAGTCATCATAGTAACAGGCCTCCCTGTTACTCTATTTTCATTTTAACCTTGGGTTAAAAAATCAATTTATTCAAGCGTGTATGAAGGTTACAGAGTTAGGAATGCAAGCAAATGAATTAATCCATCTGGGAAGGGTAGTTTTATCTTTTGTTACTTAGAAGCAAAGAAGGTATTATTTTGTTTCATTTTTCTTTATGCATAGTTTCCCTCTTTAGAAGAATTCAAAGTACATTCTAAATGCCAACTCATTAATCTTGCCAGAACCCCTATCAAGGTAGGAAGCAATTATCATTATGCTCATTTAACAGATGAGGAAACTGGGCCATGGAGAGGTTAAGTGACTTATTAATTATGAAACCAATAACCAAGAAACTCATAATATTGACAATAAAAGTAATAGCCAAAGACATCATGGCATAACCATCATTACTCAAAAGAGCTAAATGCATTTGTCATTTGGGCTAACCCACATGACCTCAACTATTTGATCATATTAAGTTTCTAAAATATTTGCCTTAAACCATTGGAGCAGATACAACTATAGCATGTTCGGTATAGTCTACTACTTATTCTAAGCTTATCAGTTCAATGGTCTTCTAAAATTAAATTATGCTGGGGTGACAGTACAGGTTTTTAAGGCTGAATTGCTTGTGTGGCATGCCTGTAATGATTTTCTGAAAGCTTGACTGATTTTTGCTTCTTAAATGCCAAGAGAACATAAGTAATTTCTGACTCAAGGGATAGAATGTAAAATGTTGACAGTTTACCGCATGCACTTAATAAATGGATTTAGAAACTTACTATTCATAGATCTTAATTTCTACAAAACATAAAGTCTGTTATTTTTATTGAGAATAGTGCTGCTAATGGAATTATAATATATTTTCTATAAAGAGATTTATACATTAGAAAAGTCAATTCTTCACATGGCATCTATAGTTATTTTTCAGATCAAAAAGTGTTTTCTGAAATAAATGTTTATTTTCCCCTTAAGTTGATGGTAAAATACTTGGGAATTTCCATTTTGCATATTCAGGAAATTGACCTAGAATACTTTTTGAACATGGCAAAGGTATTTAACATTAGTTTTGAATTTATTTTATTTAGTTTTAGTTTTTATAACAATCAACATGCAGCATTGTGCAAGTTTATGGTGAAAAATGTATTGATTTGAGAGACATATGTATTGCAGTATGGTTACCACTATAGCGTTAGATAATGTCTCAGTGACATCATAATTATCATTTCCTTTTTGTGGTTAGAACAACCAAGAGCTAGTTTCTTAGCAACTTGGAAGTTTATAATGCAGTATTGTTGACTATAATCATATGCTTCACATTATATCTCCAGAACTTATTCTTTAATGACTTTATTTTTTTTATGGCAAATTCTTAGTTAAGCATGGTGATCACAAAAAAAGGTTCAATAATTATTTGCACATGGATAGAAATTGAGTATGATTTTCATTGTGTAATAGATTTACTATTTAATATAAATTAGAAAAAAAGGTCTCAAATGTTATTTTTCTGTCTCACATGAGAAATATTTTCTCTATAACTATAAAATAATTTAAAGATAAAATATTAATATGAGAATAGTTATATTGGCATCAAATTTTGTGATTAAAATTTTTGACTCATTGATAGAGTATGCCTCCCTATGTATGCATCAAAAATTCTAGACCAGCAGTCCCCAACTTTTTTTGACACCAGAACCAGTTTCACAAAAGACAATTTTTCCAGGGACTGAGGTGTCTGGATATTTTCAGGATGATTCAAGCACATTACATTTACTGTACACTTTATTTCTGTGTACTTCCCTGGTGGCTCAGAGGTTAAAGCGTCTGCCTCCAATGCGGGAGACCTGGGTTCGATCCCTGGGTTGGGAAGATCCCCTAGAGAAGGAAATGGCAACCCACTCCAGTATTCTTGCCTGGAGAATCCCATGGACTGAGGAGCCTGGTGGGCTGCAGTCCACGGGGTCATAAAGAGTTGGACACGACTGATTGACTTTACTTACTTACTTTACTTATTTCTGTTATTATTATATCAACTCCACATCCAATGATCAGACATTAGATCCCAGAGTTTGGGGACCCTTGTTCTAGACCATAGCCCAGTAAAGTTAGTCATGCTGACTACTTTATTAAAACTACTTTATTAGCACTACTTTAAATCATGGGGCTATTTTTTTAATCTACTGAAGTCCTAGAAAATATGGCAAACTATAGGACTAAATCGCATGCATAGCGTATGGAAATATGGTCTTGTCTGTGACAGTCATATCACTGATTAATAGTCTTGGTTTTCATATCAACTTTTCTTTTACAAAGGATAGAGTCACTATTTTGTCCTATTGGATATACCATCTGCTAAGTTATAAACATCTTTAAAATATCCATTCATGTACGTCATTAGTCTCAACCTATCTGCACATTAGAACAGTAGAATCACTTGGGGAGCTTTCAAAGAGCACTTCTCTCCAAGCCAAGTGATTAAAACTTTCTTGAGGCAGGATCCTGAGCATCTTTTTTATAACCTCCACCAGTGATTCTAATGTGCAGAAAGAGTTAATTTGATATTTAAATAGCCCCTTGTTTATTGGTAATAATTGTTAGTAACTAATTGCATCCACTTCTACTTCTTTCAATTTACAGTGGGCATTTTTTCTCTTCTGCAACTCAGACATTACAAAATATCAGACAAAGGCATAAAATGATAATTCCGCTGACCACATTCTTACTTCTTTTAGATTATTTACTTGAATTGTTTAAAGCCTTTTTCAACAGGTTTGCTGAGAATAAATAGTATAATTACATCTTCACTTTTGACACCATTCCTGGAGGCTCTTGATAGGTATGCGTAAGAACTGTCTTGTAGCAGGATGAAGAAGGTTAGAACTTTCTCCTGCTTAAAGAAATATGCTGGGGTAAATGCTGATTTTTGTTTGTGTACCTAAAAAGTTGAGAAAGCATATGTTTTATGGGAACTGAGCAGTGAATATATTCACCTTTCCTTTATAAACCTTTATTGCAGTTTTTTCTGTCAAGGCGGTGATGGAGGGGCAATTAAAGAAGAGACCTATAACAGGGCATACTAGAGTCTTGAAAGGATTGTTGTTGATACATGTGACTTTTATGTTTTCCTAATGGGGAGGAGATTAAGAAGAGATGAAACACTTCATGCCATGTGTGTGCCTGCTGAGTTGCTCAGTTGTGTCTGACTCTTTGTGACACTATGGACTGTAGCCCACCAGACTCCTCTGTGCATGGGATTCTCCAGGCAAGAGCACTGGAATGGGTTGTCATTCCCTCCCCCAGGGGAACTTCCCAACCTGCACCATTTGAAATTTGGGCTCATGCAGTTTTCTTGCCTGAGCTTATTGTACAATTCTGTAATATTTGGTGAGCCACTCTCACTCCTTTCCTTGTGGGCAAAAGAATGTACCTACATTAATGGATGGGAATAAATTATTACATAATTAATATTGAAGTCTTCCTTTGTTTCACTATAATTCTTCAGTATCCCCCTAGAGATCTAAACTGAAGCAAAATGTTTCTCAAACCTAACATTCTGCTTTATCTTGGGAAATGGGAAAACCAGATAGTTTAAATCTTGGCCAAAATCTATTCTTGATAACTTGCTTGCAAGTTACTACCTGGGCAATTACTCTGTGGTCATTCAGAATAAATAGAGACTTCATTTTAAATTTTTTGTTTACTTTGTGTATTCAACTTTGGGGATAATTTAGTTTACTTTGAATTTTTTTCTATAAGCTTAGAAGAGTGAAACAAAACTTACAAGTTTTGTATGATTGAAAACCAGCATATCTGAGTAGTCAGTTTAGATTAGTGATTAATACTATTACTGAAATATTCATTTCTTCATGTTGATATATTCTTCATCAGATACTTTTTTCTAGAAATAAAAAAAAAACACAGATTTTTGTAGCCATGTTATTTCTCTGACTCTCCAAAATTATTTTTTTCTCTATTAATAATATCAAGATATTGATTGTGGGTAATGGATCATTGTTAACATTAGTTTAAATGCTAATATTTTGTTTAATATTATATGGTTGGTATTTTTGAAGTGTTTTTGTATTCTTTTCAGTGTCTAGTATGGCTTTGATATTAATTAGTCAAGTTTGAAATATTTAAACCATGTATTTATGATGCATTTAATTTATTGGCAGAATAAGGGAGTGATTTTTACCCAAAGAAGTTGTCTCCTTCCCCCATCCTCATCTAACACACAATTTATTGTATGTGAGGCCCGATCCTATGTTTATTACAGGGATTTGCATAAGGCCTACAGAAAACCAACACCATTTTACTATGTTCCCATTGCAAGAAATAAAATGGTGCCTTTGAGGAAAGCTGCTTCATCAGACACTAGTTTAGCATGCCAAGTTACAGCTATCAATGGTGAGACAGCAGATGTGAAGGCTAGCTGGCATCAAAGCATATGAGTCAAAGACTTCCCTATGGGAAAGAAAGTGCTCCATTACACTTTATCTATCCTAAGAAGAGTGGTTCTGTCAAGCTGTCTGAAAATTAGAATATGATGGTTTTTATTACCCAAGCTCTGCCAGAGTGAATTCAGTAGTTAAAAAGTAAGTGATAACACCATTCTGGGAATTATAAGTGATTAGAGTTTCAATGTATTTAAACTCGGAAGGAGCAGCCACTTTTATTCTAGCTTCTGTGAAATATCAGAGACAAAAATTTAGTCTCTAATTGTTAAAGTTTCAATATGTACCAATAAAGATTTGCAGCACTGGAATGAAAGAAACAAGTCATGCGTTCCACTGAAGTGTAAAGTTTGAGAAGCAATGTTTTAATTGCCTTGGAAAGCAAGTATGTGGAGCTCCTGTTATTCCAGGATAGCTGTGGTTCTCTCTCTCCTTTGCCTTTCCTTCTCTGCTCTGTGCAGGGACCACTCTTGCTATTTGTGAGGTCAGAATGGCAACTCAAACACTGCCTTGTACCTCATCAATCGTAGGAGAGAGGGCCCCCCAGAGAATGAGAAAACTTGAAAATCAGTTAATATAGTGATGTCGAGCTGACATGTCAAGTGCTGGATAATGATAACAGTTGTCACTGTAAGAGTTTATAGCCACTGGTTAGGCAAAAATTTGAAGGAAATTCAAGAAAGACGCATTTTTGAACACACAAAAACTAGGCTGAGATAAATATAAAAAAACCCATCATGTTTTTATGTCTTAAAAAATAAAGTGATGATTTCATCTACATACATAGCCATATACAAGAATGATTCAAAAGCAAACGTATGAACAAAAAATCCAGACTCTCTGTTATGTAAATGTTTTTAGGAAATTATATTTATTGGCATTGGGGCTAAAAGATCTATTAATCATGCTTACTTTTTATGGGTTTTTTGGGGGGCATCCAACTTTAAAATATCATAAAAGACATATTATTCTATTCCTCTGGATCGTCTGTTAATTACAGAGTGACAACACTGAAACCTCTACTAAATCCAAAATATCTCTGGCAGTTAATGTTCTTGGTTTTTCATGCACTGTAATGTCTCTTTGGAGAGAAGCTGTTCTTTCCTTACAAATGGAATTTACACTAATTAGAATTTTTGGTCAGCTGAATTTTCTTTTGTTCATTTGTGCCTTATTCCTTTCCCAAAGTCTGAATAACAGTAATATCACTTTGTTCTTTGATATTAAGAGCTGATTTAAGACATCACATGATTGTTGAATTAGTCCTTTCATTATATCATAAAGTAAAATGAAGTTTACTGTTACTGCTGCTGCCAATGGTTATTCCCCTTTGGAAGCAAACATAATGCATGGTTATGAGTCCTTCTGACACTCAGTGATCTGATACTCAATCGTCATGCATATTCACAAGGAGTAAAGAAGTCATAACTCATTCCTAGTTTTTTATATCCTTCTGCTTAACCCACACATAGATTGGAAAAAAAGACAAAATAAACTTCAGAACTTGTTAACAGGCATTGATAACTGCAGGCTGAATAGCAGTGTCCTAAAAATATTGTTTTAAAAATATAACTGGATTAAACATTACTATTAAATGTCTTAGTTTTAACTCATTTCTTTTTCTGTAATATTAATGATCCTGGCAGTGTCTACAATTGGTAAAATATCTAATGCTTACTGGTGAGCACTCTTATTGGCCTCACATATTCAGAGAAATTCTTTAATAGTAATAAATAACGAACATTTCAGATGAGTGAATGTATGTGTATACATGCAAACATGCTTGAATGAATGAGTTATTTAGGAATAAAACATGCCAGCTTAATTGGAGTTAAATTATGGATGATTACATAATTTATTTTTCTTATAACCAGTTTCCACGTGAAATCTGTTTTGGTAGAAAAATGTTACAGGGTTTGCAATAAATTGTGCTTTTATATTTCCTGACAGCATTTGAATAATGCTTTTGATTGTTATTAGCCTATACTAGTGGAGTATAGTGAAAAGATTTGATTATCTCTAAAAGTAGGTGTTTCATTTATTAAATATTGTAATTACAGCTAATTAGAGGCTACACCATAAATTAGTTTGCTTTGTAGGTCCCTTGACTGTTTTCAGAACACTGTGAGTTTGTGCCTCATTTTAATTTACTACAAAAACAATTAAGTACAGACCAGAGAAACATAAAACAGCATTAATAAAGTATATAAAGAATTGTTGAGTCATTATAATGCATTTTAACATAATGATTAAGTGCATAGTCTAGATTGTGGCATGAAATCCTACATCTGTCTCCCACTTGTATTATTTAGCCAGTCTCTCCAGGTTTCTATGTTCTTAGAGGTTAAACTAGGGGTATAAATTTGGGTCTCATAGATTGTTTACATAGAGACCTGAACATGTGCAAACTCCCATTATGTACTTACTACAATTCTTATTGTATGGAATTTAATAGTTGAATTGTTAAACTCTGTAGCAGGTGAAATGATTTCCCCAAATATAAATGCTTTAATTCCTGGAGATATACCCAATTTACCTATTGTTAGTGCTAGGATCTGACACTTCATTGCATTTTTGTTTCATTAATAATTTGATCTTGATTGTAGATTATTTTCAAATAATTATTTAAGGATAATCTTCTAGATTATATTTCAGCTCTTGTACTGCTGAAAAAATAAAACTAATCATGAATCTAGTTCCATCCATAACTTACATATAGTTTAATTAATGGTTTATATTAATAGTTTAAATAATGGTCTTTTTAATTAATGTGAGATTTGCTTTGAAAAAAATTCATGTTCAGAATTTTTGCTTATAAAGAAGAAAAACTCCCATTTCAATTGTTCTTCTCTATAAATTTTAGCCATTGTATTTTTAAGCAAATTTCTTTTTCTCTTATGAAAATAATATATATGACTCGTAATAATTTTAGGGGAAAATGTCCCAAGTCCAACTCCAAAGACAATTCTTAATATCCTGTCACAATAACCTCCAGCATTTTTTCTATAGATATATTTTGATCTTCTTGGCTTTCCTCTTATTTCAATATTAAAGACTTTAGCACTAATACACAATGTATTAGCGCACTAGCTACACATTTTCTTCTACTTTTACTAAGCACAGGTAATGGTGCTCTTTTCAGGAATACACTTTAAAGATTTAGTAGAATAAGGTTATAAGAATGTTCTTATGATATGTATAGAAATATTTTTTCTTGAGGCATAGTTTTAAAAATATAGTCTTTTGTTCATTTCCAAACCCATCCAATTTAATCATTGCACAGTTGTGAAGTATGTTCATATATAAATGCACATATACATCAGAGAAATCATTTTTAACTGAAATATTTAAGAGATTGGGATGTTCATTTTTAATGTCTATTTCATTAAAATATTAGAAATTCAATGCTTTAAGATATTTAAATTTAATAATTCTTTTTTTTAACAAACTTTAAAGTAACATCTGTAGAGAGATGATATTAACAGTTATCTGTTTAGGCTTCCTAATGTAATCTTGTTTTCAGATGAAAGAGCAAAAAAGATATGTAGTAGAAATAATCGTTAACCTTGTTCAGTTAAGTTATATTAATAAACATTTAGAGGAGTGATCATAGAAACATTTTTCTTTGTCTGTTAGCTGCAGTTTATCCAGCCTTTCCATTTCTATGAATCAGAAAGATCGCTTGTATGCCTGTGCCCCTCTCACAAAGAGTTAACATTGAATGCATTTGGGTTGGACTTCAGTTTCTCATTGATACTAGGCTGCTCAGGACATGCTAGCAGCAGGGACCCCAGCCTGACGCCAACAAATAATTAGAACTTCACTGGGCAAATTCAGAATCCATTTTATCAAAATGAATGAAGTGATAGCATAGTTAGCCATGACTAAGAAATGAACATGGTTAAATATAACCATTTTAGGCCTGCCTGGAATATTATGTTTTATAAAAGATCTCATAAACAAATTTGTTGGAGACAATTCCAATGATGATGTTGAAGGTGTTGAATATCTGACATAGATCCCCTTGAAATCCAGGAAAAATACTATTCACATTTGTGAGGAAAAAAAAAAAAAGAAGAATTAAAGAAAAAATAAATCAAACAGCAATATTCCTTTTCAAGAGCCCAAATAAACTAGCCTTAGGTAAAGGGTGATCTTCCAAAGACAAAAAGACTTGTATCTGCATTTGAAGGTGTCTGAGAACTAATATTATGCAAACCAAAGTCTTCAGATCAATTTATTAAGCCTTTGTCTAAGTGAAGCAGTTGTTGAGGAAGCATCAAGTCTGCCAGGCTTCACTTTCAGCGCTGCTCTTTGGGGTCAAACCATTGCAAGTTTTTGCTTCCATTTATTTCTACACTGATACAGTAATGTATGCCATCCTTAGTGTAAAACTCTTGTGGGTAGAAGAGCAAAATTAATTGTATACTGAAAATAAAAGTGATAGCCAAACCCTAGTTACATTTCTTTTTTTTCTTTGCATTGCCAGTTGACCCACAGTAGCTCCCTTACCATCCTTATTCTTGTTGTTCAGTCACCAAGTCATTTCCAACTCTGCAATCCATGAACTGCAGCAAGCCAGGCTTTGCTAACTTTCACTAACTCCACCCTAACTCATTTGAAAAGACCCTAATGTTGGGAAAGATTGAGGGCAGGAGGAGAAGGGGACGACAGAGGATGAGATGGTTGGATGGCATCACCGACTCAATGGACATGGGTTTGGGTGGACTCTGGGAGCTGGTGATGGACAGGGAGGTCTGGCGTGCTAAGGTTCATGGGGTCGCAAAGAGTCAGACACAGCTGAGCAACTGAACTGAACTGAACTGAACCCTAACTCATCCTTGTCAGAGTTTTTTTTTTTTCTTTCCAAATCTCAGGCCTAATGCATTGCTAATGATATTTCTTGAAAATAAGGATACAGTGATTTACTGTTAGTAGTCATTAGAGAAACACTTGAGTATTTTGTCCTTGATCCTTTTTGAATTTAGGAAAACTTTTGACAGTATCAGTAGTTTATTATGATACTCTTCCAACAAGTTTTACTATCTCAGGCTAAGAAATAGGCCTGGATATTTTTTTTTTTTTATTATGGCTTTTCATAAAATGGCTTTTCAGGGCTGTTGATCACCTGATATGTGGCTAGTGGAACTGAGAAATAAAATTTTTAATTTTATTTCATTTAACCAATTTAATTTTATTTCATTTAACTAATTGAAACAATGAAGCTGAGGCTGTATATTTCCCCATTAAATACAACATTATATTCTATTTTAAAGATTGTATCATGAATGATGTTATACTATACAGCATGTGATTTAGCACCTGTGTAATTTTTATTGCAAATTAACACAGCAGTGATACAGTCAGCAGCAATGGAGTGACTCAGTTCAAAATGATTTCTTGTGTATACTGGTATAACATTGTAATATACTTGTTTGAATAGTTTATGCAGATGGTATAAATTACACTGACTTATATAATCCATCTGGTACTTAAACTGAAGTATATACTATTATTTTAAACAAAAAATAATGAAACTATCTTTTTAGTTTAAAAAATACATGTGGACAAATTTGAGGCTTCTCAGGTGGTACAGTGGTAAAGAATCTGTCTGCCAATGCAGGAGACACAAGAGACATGGGTTCAATCTCTGGGTCAGGCAAATCCCCTGAAATAGGAAATGGCAACCTCCTGCAGTAGTCTTGGCTGGAAAATGCCATAAACAAAGAAGCCTTGTGGGCTACAGTCCATGGAGTTACAAAGAGCTGGACATAACTGAGTGACTAACACACACAAAGGGGACTTAAAAGGAGTTTCAGAATTTCAGAGGATAAGTCATGATCAGATAATATTTAAATATTTTCATGTTCATTTATGAAAGCAAAGTCTAAAAAAATCAACTGTTGGAGAAACTAAGGAAGAGAAAGGGTTTCCTTATATAGCCACAAAAATGGAAAAAGAAAGACAATACTGGCAATATGCTGAACAGCCACGTTTAAATTTTCTTCATTGGTTCATTCATTCTTCTGTAATCAGTTTTTATACCTTTTAATTATGGAATTCTGATCTATTTCCATGAAATATGCCTGTCTTGGGTAGATAGAAGAGATCTAAAAATTCTGACTCAGTTCACGTTTACAGTCTGAATATTTTGTACTAATGACAGCCCAAAGCCTATATCCAGGAGTCTATTCATTAATGAGGTAAGAATTCAAAGTACATTGTAGAACTTATTCATGAAGCTCTGTGAAGGCCTTTAGTTAGAGATAAAATTTTCATCTCATATCTTATATTAGAGCCTTTAGATATGCATCAAAGTCTGAATAATTTGTTTTAGCAACCAATTATGTTAAAAAAATGGAGAAGTATAAAATTTCTCTGTTAGGGTCCAATACATAACTATTTAATACAAATTTGATCAATATTTCTCCTGAAGGTAACAGAATGATATAGATAATGAAGGCACTCTGAATGCTCCAGGGACTCAGATGGAACTTAAAATCACTTTAATAGTTACACTAATAAGATTGAACCAGTATACCTTAACTAAGGATGAGTGCCTCTTTGATTTGAAACCCATTGCTGTTTAGCTCTTCCCAGCCAACTCAGTGCTTAACTAATTAAGCAATATGGAATATATGAAACAACCCTAACTAATCATTTCCTACTTGTTTTTAAAAAAAATTTACTCTTCTCTTAGCTCTTGGTAATCACCATTCTAATTTCTATCTCTACAGATTTGCCTGTTCTGAACATTTCATACAACTTATATCAACATGCAGCCTTTTGTGACTGATTCTATCACTTAGCATAATATTTTCAAGGTTCATTCATGTTATAGCATGTATCAGTTTGGAATAGTCCCCTCTTCTTCCATTTTTTGAAGAGTGTGAGAGGGGTTAATATATTCAGTCTTCTCTTGAGCAAGAGAAAAAGAAAGAAACAGAAACTATAAAAGCAACCAGTAAACAATTAACAAAATGTCAATAAGTACATACATATTAAATGTTACTTTAAATATCTCTTGTAGCAAAAGAAACCTGGAATGGCTACATTTATATCAGAAATGCTTAGTTAACATACTCATGGGGCTTCCCGGGAGGCTCAGTGGTAAGGAAGCCACTTGCCAATGAAGGAGACATGGGTTCCACCCCTGGGTGGGGAAGATCCTCTGGAGAAGGAAATGGCAATCCACTCCAGTATTCTTGCCTGGAAAATCCTATGGACAGAGGAGCCTGACGGGCTACAGTCCATGGGGTTACAAAAGAGTTGGACATGATTTAGCAGCTAAATAGCAACATTATTATCCTCAGTGTTAAATGTTTCATTATATTATCTTAGAAATTATTTCCGTACTCAATAATACCCATTAACTAACTCAGTAATATTAATCTAAGGTTTAAGTTACCTAAATATCTTAGAAATTTTGTCAAACACACTGTAGAACACAAAATTATCCATATACAAAGTTTGAGAGAGTAATAATTCATTTTCAAAAGTATATTTTTAACAATATTAAGCATTTATATAGGAATGAATTTAGTTTATTTGATCAGTAAATCATGATAGTAACTTCATAAATTTATATTACATATATTTTTCATAAGAAATCAAACCTAAATCTTATAACTGAGTTATGTCCTTGTATATTATATCACATTGGCAATTTACATAAAATCATATAACCATTTTTCTTTGGATAATTATTAAACCAATCTTATTTGGGTTTTTATTGAAAATGACCTTTGAATAAGCATCTTTTAGAGATTATCACAATTCATGCATTAGATATTCTGTTTATTATTTTCTGAGTATTTAAGAATATTCAGGTTTATGTAAGCACTTATTTATTTCTATAAACTCATCAGAATAGTGTTTGCTTAAGTTTAAGAGGTGCTAATTTATACTGTCAATACTGGCGTGCTGCAATTCATGGGGTCACGAAGAGTCGGACATGACTGAGCGACTGAACTGAACTGAACTGTATCAATACCAACCATTTCAATACCCTCTGAAGGTAGAAGTCATGAACTTTCTTAATGGGAGACACAGCAAAGAGTAGTATTGAAATGATTGTTATTGTTTAAAAACTATTATAGAGAATATGGTCACCTCAATGGCATAAATAATTATTTCCAAAAATATAATGTAAGTTTTACTCTCTAATAGAATTATTTCTTTTCTTACACCCATAAGATACATTTGGTCTTGGTGCATAGATTTAATCTAATACACAGTCTTTCCAGTTGTGATTTTAATAAATGTGTCTCGTGCAAGCCCAAGTGAAATGTAAATTAAAGTTAATGGTAAATAGCAACATCAGCATTTGGACAGTAAATTCTTGATGTGAGAATGAGAAGAGAGAGACTAGAGTTGTAATAGAACCTCTATGTTTATAATCTCTTAGGACACACAGAAAAAGAGGCAAGATCACAAGTATAAGTTTATTAAAAAGATAAAAATCTGGGCCGTTCCCCCAATTTACTGAATCAGAAACTCTATCTTTGGATCTAGAAGCTTTCAGTTTTAGCAAATACTCCAGGTGATGCCTTTGAATTCTTAATTTTAAAACCAGAATGCTTTAATAGTAGACACCTACTTTTAAATACATTTGTGCTTATAGTTGCAAATCTAATACCTAAAATTCCAACAACTTAGGGATCTTTTGTAATGAAAGATATATACTCAGAAAAATTCTATCTGGAAAAACATGTTTGTTGACTTTTCTTGGCAATTTAGAAACACTAGGATTTTTCAAACTCTTTGTAAAACTCAATCTGTGTCCTAGTTTTTATTTCATTTGATCATGTTTTCCAATTGTAACATTATTTGCATTTAAATAATGCTTTTAAAGAATTAAGAATGTGATAAGACTGGAGTATATAAAATCATTCCCAAGTGGGTTTTAAATCATCAATATTACTCAAAGCAAAGTTTCAGAACACTGTTCCTTAGGACACAGTGTGAACCAAAAACTTTATTATGGTTAAGTGTGAGAAATGCTGTTTTGTGAGCACTTCTCAGTGCAGTGTCACAGTAAATGTTGACATATTAAAGGCTCTGAGAAGTTATTTTATTTTATTTACTTATTTATTTTTGGCTGCACTGGAACTTCATTGCTGTGCATAGACTTACAGATTTTCTCTAGTTGTGGTGGCTCGGGGGATGGCTGCAGTCTAACTGAGGTGCATAGACTTTTCCTTGCAGTGGCTTCTCTTGTTGTGAAGCACTGGCTCTAAGCACATGGGCCCAGTATTTGTGGTACATGGGCTTAGTCGCTCTGTAGTATAATCTTACCAGACCAGGAATCGAACCCATGACCCCTGCATTGGCCTGCAGAGTCTTACCATTAGACCCCCAGAAAAGTCCTCTGAGAAGTCCTGAAATGTCATAATGCAATCTGTCCCTAATTTAACCTAACTAAGGTATTTGGTCACTTAACATAATAAAGCTTGAAGAAATATAGCACTAAATTAAATTATGTGAATCATTAATTATTTTTTAAATTAGTCATTAACATACCATATTTAAATTATACAAAATCAAATTCTGGAAGTTATATTTATTGATTCTGTACTATAACTTTGATTACTTATATCTAGGGAAATTTATCAAACTTGCCTTTTTGTAAAGAATTTTGCATAATAAATTCATTTTTAAAAATATATGTGATACCAAAGAGTATTACAAAGAATTAAAATAAATGAGACATGCAACATTCTTTATACTTTATTTCAATAAACGTTTTTAAGCATATACAGTATGTGATAGAAAATGTGCTAGATTCTAGGGATACTGATTGATAAAAGAGTTATATCCTGCCCTCCTGGAGATTAGTAATTTTGAAGAGAAGATAAATATTGAAGACACAATTAGATATATCAGTTCAGTTCAGTTTCAGTCACTCAGTCATATCCGATTCTTTGTGACCACATCAACTGCAACATGCCAGGCTTCCCTGTCCATCACCAACTCCGGAGCTTACTCAAACTCATGTCCATCAAGTCATTGATGCAATCCAACCATTTCATCCTGTGTTGTCCCCTTCTCCTCTTGCCTTCAGTCTTTCCCAGCATCAGGGTCTTTTCAAGTGAGTCAGTTCTTTGCATCAGGTGGCCTAAGTATTGGACTTTCAGCTTCAACATCAGTACTTCCAATGAGCATTCAGGACTGATTTCCTTTAGCATGGACTAGTTGGAACTCCTTGCAGTACAAGGGCCTCTCAAGAGTCTTCTCCAACACCACTGTTCAAAAGCATTAATTCTTCAGTGCTCAGCTTTATTTAGAGTCCAACTCTCACATCTGTACATGACTACTGGAAAAGCCATAGCTTTGACTTAATGAACCTTTGTTGGCAAAGTAATGTCTCTGCTTTTTAATATGCTGTCTAGGATTTCTGCTTTATTGACTATGCCAAAGCCTTTGATTGTGTGGATCACAATAAACTGTGGAAAATTCTGAAAGAGATGGGAATACCAGACCACCTGACCTGCCTCTTGAGAAACCTGTATGCAGGTCAGGAAGCAACAGTTAGAACTGGACATGGAACAACAGACTGGTTCCAAATAGGAAAAGGAGTACGTCAAGGCTGTATATTGTCACCCTGCTTATAACTTGATGCAGAGTACATCATGAGAATCGCTGGGCTGGAAGAAGCGCAAGCTGGAATCAAGATTGCTGGGAGAAATATCAATAAGCTCAGATATGCAGATGACACCACCCTTATGGCAGAAAGTGAAGAGGAGCTAAAAAGCCTCTTGATGAAAGTGAAAGAGGAGAGTGAAAAAGTTGGCTTAAAGCTCAACATTCAGAAAACGAAGATCATGGCATCTAGTGGAAACAGAGTCAGACTTTATTTTGGGGGGATCCAAAATCACTGAAGATGGTGATTGCTGCCATTAAATTTAAAGATACTTACTCCTTGGAAGGAAAGTTATGACCAACTTAGATAGCATATTAAAAAGCAGAGACATTACTTTGCCAACAAATATCCGTCTAGTCAAGGCTATGGTTTTTCCAGTGGTCATATATGGATGTGAGAGTTGGACTGTGAAGACAGCTGAGTGCTGAAGAATTGATGCTTTTGAACTGTGGTGTTGGAGAAGACTCCAAGAGTCCCTTGGATGGCAAGGAGATCCAACCAGTCCATTCTAAAGGAGATCCCTGGGATTTCTTTGGAAGGAATGATGCTAAAGCTGAAACTCCAGTACTTTGGCCACCTCATGCAAAGAATTGACTCCTTGGAAAAGACTCTGATGCTGGGAGGGATTGGTGGCAGGAGGAGAAGCGGACGACAGAGGATGAGATGGCTGGATGGCTTCACCAACTCGATAGACGTGGGTTTGGGTGAACTTCGAGTGTTGGTGATGGACAGTGAGGCCAGGCATGCAGCAATTCATGGGGTCGCAAAGAGTTGGACACGACTGAGTGACTGAACTGAACTGAACTGAGGTTGGTCATAGATTTTCTTCCACTGAGGAAGTGTCTTTAATTTCATGGCTACAGTCACCATCTGCAGTGATTTTGGAACCCCAAGAAAATAGTCTCTCATTGTTTCCATTTTTTCCCCAATCTATTTGCCATGAAGTGATGGGATCAGATGTCATAACCTTAGTTTTGTGAATGTTGAGTTTTAAGTCAACTTTTTCACTATCCTCTTTCACTTTCATCAAGAGATTCTTTAGTTCTTCTTTGCTTTCTGCCATAAGGATGGTATCATCTGTGTATCTGAGGTTATTGATATTTCTCCCAGCAATCTTGATTCCAGCTTGTGCTTCTTCCAGCCTGGCATTTCTCATGAATTACCCTGTATATAAGTTAAATAAGCAGGGTGACAATATATATATATTGATATATTCCTTTCCTGATTTGGAACCAGTCTGTTGTTCCATGTCCAGTGCTAACTGTTGCTTCCTGAGCTGTATACAGATTTTTCAAGAGGCATGTCAGGTGGTCTGGTATTTCCATCTCTAAGAATTTTCCACAATTTTTTGTTATCCACACAGTCAAAGGCTTTGGCATAGTCAATAAAGCAGAAGTAGATGTCCTTCTGGGACTCTCTTGCTTTTTCTATGATCCAACGGATGTTGATGATTTGATGTCTGGTTCCTCTGCTTTTTCTGAATCCAACTTGAACATATGGAAGTTCTCGGTTCATGTGCTTTTGAAGCCTGGCATGGAGAATTTTGAGAGAGAGAGAGAGATTCAATTTCATATATATTGAATGCCCAATAAAATATAGCAGGTGCTATAATAGCTGAATCCGTTAAAGTTCTCCAGAGAGTGAAAAAAAATTATATATAGATAATGAAGAAGATGAGTTTGTGTTTCTCTTAAAAAAATAAGAGAAATAATAGTGGTCCGCAAATGCTCTGTGGAATCTAAATTTGGAATGGACATTAGAAGTTAGAAGATAGGGTGAGAAAAGAAAGACTAGTAGTCAGTACTCCCCACCAAAAAAGGTGCAGTAGCATGTATTGAGCAGATAAGCAAGAAAGGTGAAAGTTTGTAGTTGTGCAGTAGAATAACTTACTTAAAGGAATGGAGGTTGCTTGGAGGAGTGGAGAAGATTTTTCAGAAGACAAGTTAGGTCTTTAACATATTTTCTGTGTAGCTATAAAGCTGTTGGTATCATTTCAAGAATTAGAATGAGGTGAAGAGACAGCTCTCAGAAAGGGAGAAAATAATAGCAAATGAAACAACTGACAAAGGGTTAATTTCCAAAATATACAAGAAGCTCATACAACTCAATGCCAGAAAAACAGACAACCCAATCAAAAAGTGGGACAAAGACCTAAACAGACACTTGTCCAAAGAAGACATACGGATGGCTAACAAACACATGAAAAGATACTCAATATCACTCATTATTAGAGAAATGCAAATCAAAACCACAATGAGATATCACCTCACACCTGTCAGAGTGGCCATCATCAAAAATTCTACAAGCAATAAATGCTGGAGAGGGTGTGGAGAAAAGGGGACCCTCTTAAATAATGTATGTAAATGATTCAGGGAATGTAAATTAATTCAGCCACTATGGAAGATGGTATGGAAATTCCTTAAAAAAACTGGGCATAAAACCACCATATGACCCAGCAATCCCACTCCTAGGCATATACCCTGAGAAAACCAAATTGAAAAAGACACATGTATCTCATTGTTTATTGCAGCACTATTTACAACAGCTAGAACAAGGAAGCAACCTAGATGTTCATCAACAGATGAATGGATAAAGAAGTTGTGGTACATATAGACAATGGAATATTACTTAGCCATAAAAAGGAACATATTTGAGTCAGTTCTGATCAGGTGGATGAACCTAGAACCTATTATACAGAGTGAAGTGAGTCCAGAAGAGAAAGATAAATACTGTATTCTAAATCATCATCATCAGCAGCAACACATATGTACAGAATCTAGAAGAATGGTACTGAAGAACTTATTTACAGGGCAGCAATGGAGACACAGACAGAAAGAATAGACTTATGGAAGTGGGGAGAGGGAGGAGAGGGTGAGATGCATCGAAAGAGTAACAAGAAAACTTACACTACCATATGTTAAAAGGATATCCAATGGGAATTTGCTGTATGGCTTAGGAAACAAACAGGAGCTCTGTATCAATCTAGAGGGGTGGGATGGGGAGGGTGAAGGGAGGGAGGTTCAAAAGGGAGGGGATATATGTACACCTATGCCTGATTCATGTTGAGGTTTGACAGAAAACAACAAAATTCTATAAAGCAATTATCTTTCAATAAGAAAAATAATAAGAAAAGAATGGAGAGCACTGTGTCATAGGTGATAGTATCTTAAATGAGTGAAGGAGTTTCGAGGAATTAGGTAGAGACTGTAATACGGGGAGAGAGGAATTTATAAAGCCTTATAGTGTGAACCGGGCTTCCTTGGTGGTTCAGATGGTATAGAATCCATCTGCAGTGTAGGAGACCTGGATTTGATCCCTGGGTTGGGAAGATCCTCTAGAGTAGGGAAAGGCTCCCAACTCCATTATTCTGGCCTGGAGAATTCCATGGACTGTATAGTGATGGCATCACAATAGTCAGACACAACTGAGCAACTTTCACTTTCCCTTTCATAGTGTGAACTAAATCGGAGAACTTTTTAGATGATAGATATACTTGAAATGGCTTAGACAGATTTATTCTTCTGAGTTAAATGCATTTGTTGCTTGTAGAAGAAAATGATTGTAATTCCTTTCTGGATCTAAACATGTTTTTAAAAATCATGACAGTTGCATTCCTGCAGATGAAACATTTTTCTGAGTCCCAAGTATTTATATCCTCCAAGACTTAAATCCATAAGCTTAGTTACCAGTTAGTTTTCTATCTTCATGCAGAGTTTGACTTAGATGTCAGCATGTGAAGGATCAAATCTGTTGAGTTGAAATTCTACACATACATCACAGGTGTTTCAAGTTTAAAGGGGACAAGAATCTCTTAATTAGAAAACTGATGGTAGATGTATGTACTTGATTACACACTTCCACTCCTAATTATGGAAAGTTTAAGAATAGTATGCCCACATGTCTGCCATGTATTACAAAGATCTTTAAAAAATGGTATGGTTGCAGTTTGTTTAGTCACTCAGTCGTGTCCGACTTTCTGGGACTCCATGGGTTGCAGCACACCAAGCCTCCCTGTCCATCACCAACTCCTGGAGTTTACTCAAACTGATGTCCACTAAGTCGGTGATGCCATCCAACCATCTCATGCTCTGTCGTCCCCTTCTCCTCCTGCCCTCAAACTTTCTCAGCATCAGGGTCTTTTCAAATGACCCTGAATGAATATAGAATTATACATTGCTTTGAGTTTCCCTTTGTTTTGACACTCAGATAGTAATCACAGGGTATTTAATTCTGATTTACAGCTGTTGGATACTTACACTCATCTTATTTTTTTTTCTCTTTGAATATTGCTCTCTTTAAGCTCGTTATCTAGCAGAATGTGGACTCCCACTTCACTTTGGTGACAGGAAACCCTAAAAAGTATACTTGGTTGTCTAAGCTGTATATTCTGTGTCTCTTACTCCTCTGAATATTTTGCCTTCTCCTTATTCACTTAGTAAATATTCATTGAATTGCTCCAAAGCATCAGAGGCCATAGTGAGTGCTTAGTCTTCGTCCTGCTGCAGTTAAGAGCAGAGGAGAGACAAACAAGTTACTTCACAAATAATGACCAATTAAAGCTATACCAATTTCCAGAGAGGAAAACTGCATTTGTCAGAAAAGCATATAGCTGGAGATCGAGATTTGTTTTTTGTTGTCAGAGGGGTTTCTTTGAAAAAAAAAAAAACAAAAACGACATTTAATATTTTTTGAAAGGGTTCTGGTGAGGTGGGCAAACATGTCAGGCAGGAAGAAACTGTGGAACGGAGGCAGCCCCAAGCTTGGTATATTTCATGCACTCTGTAAAATTCCCCTGAATGTCCCATTAAATTGCATACACTCTCCTTATGCTTGTAGCTTCTGAGATTGTTGAAAAAAAGCAAATGTCTTTTGAAACCTTATAAGGCAACTTCACAAATGATTATTTTCAGCAGAATGAAGAATGTTTTACCATTGTTCACACTTCTCTGTTTTGCTTGAATCTGAAGAAAAGGGAAATTTCTTTCTGAGTGAAGTAGTATCTTAGAGGTCCCTAAGTAGAACTGGAGATTACTATATTTCTAAAGTAATTTCTTATCTTAATGGCAGAAGAATTCAAAGAACTGAGAAGAAATATAAAAGCAACAGCATGACTTACTCAGGTCTTTTAAAAACCATTTGCTCTTTTTCATATGATAGACTCTGTACAGTAAACAATCTTTATACAATAGTAAGTCAGCAATATTTATCTATCTATCCCTTACTTTATGCCACCAAAAAAAAAAACAATACATGTTGTTTTTGATCAGTGTCACTTTTTCAAAGATGTGATATGTGTACTTATATAATATCAGGATTTCTGAATTTACCCCATTTGTGTTTCTAAGTATATTAAAAAGATCTATCATGTCTCTATACAGTTTACTCTTGTTCCTCTGAAATAATTGTAATGCTACCTGAAATTGTTTAAAAGATTTGCCTTAGTTAAAAGAAAGTAGAAAGAGTACCTTAACAAAATATCATAAACTGGGTGGCTTAAACAACAGATACTTATTTCTTACAATTCTGGAGGCTAGGTCCACAATCAAACTACTGGCCAGTTCGGTTCTGGGTAAGAACTGTCTTTTTGGCTTGCAGATATCTACCTTCTTTCTAAGTCCTCACATAGAAAAGAAAAATAGAGATGAAATTCCAGGCAAGAATACTGGACTGTGTTGTCATTTCCTACTCCAGGAGATCTTCCTGATCCAGGGATTGAACCCAAATCTCGTGCATCTCCTGCCTTGGCAGACGGATTCTTTACCGCTAGCACCACTTAAACCTAACTACCTCACAAAGACCTTACTTCCAAATACCATCACATTGGGGGTTAACGTTTTAATACATAAATTTTGCAGGAACATAAACATTCAGTCCATAACACAGAGCATATAATACATTAATTAAAATAGTCTTTGTAAAAGTAAAAGATTAGAAGCAGCAGATTCATCATGACCCTCTCATTTTTTTCAGGATAGGTAGTTTGGCTTAGTTCCTGGCCAACTAGTTGTCTCTACATCTTCTTGGGTCCTTAGTCAGGCAGCTTTCTGTAAACCATACCCTTTAGGCAATAGAATTGCATCTTAATCTATCATGCCAAACAGCAAACCAAGCTCCATTTTTTCCACTTTGCCTGGAACACTTGTATTCCATTTACAACATGAGCTGAATTCTCAGCTATCCCTGCCTGATTCCTGATGCAGACTCAACCAGTCTGGTGGAATCAACCAATCCACCCTCTCTACTCTGCTTTATTCTGTTTGTTTCAACTTTATTAATATATCTCTTCTTAGCATCATGGACTTAGAATTTTGTATTTATAATATCAGCATTGCCAGAAAATCCAGATATATTTCTTAACTTATCTTCTTATCTAAGAAAAATACTTTCTATACAACAGATTCACTGAAGTTTAACATCTTAGAGACCTGAGAAAGACTAGACCAGGCATTCATTTGGAGGTAGAGGGATTTAGAAGGTTAGAAGAACTTACGGTACATTATCTACATCATCAACATCATTCAGCTCAAAAATCATCACCTGAACATTTTTAATGCTCAAAGTCTACTAGACACTAATAGTCAGTGTCTAATAAAGAAGTAAATGATCCTTGACTTCAAATTTTTTCCAGTGTAGTAGAAGTGTTCAGCCTTTTAGATTAACATACAATGACAGAGGAAAAGTTACTATAATGATAGTACACTCAGAGTTCTTTAGGAATTCAAAGAAATGATGGTTCATTCTATCATGAAAAGTCAAGAAAGGAGGGCTATGGCAGTAAATTTACAGTGGAGTTATCACTTAAGCAATGACTTGAATAAAAGTTTTAAAAAAAGAACAGTGGAAAAGAAAAGTCTTCTTCCTTTGGGATGAAATGGAAAGAGAAGAAAAGTGGAGGCTAAAAAGTATTTTGAAATAGAAATGAGAAAATAGAATTCACTTAAATGGTCTTGGTCTTCTTAGATGAGTAGATAGAAGACAGATTTGTATGGTTAGTGAGAATGAGGTAGGGATCAAAAAACTAGGAGGATAATTGGGTGAATGTTTGGGTGGATGGATGGATGGAAGCAAAGAAATATAGAAACTATGGAAGCAAATATTTATTGAATTCCTAGTTTTGCCCAGGCAGTGTATTTTTATACCCCCAATTTTAAACCAAATTGAAAGAACAAAAGGGAGCTGGAATATTAGAGTTTGTGATGGAGTTAGGAATATCCATTTATAATTAATTTGTATCATAGTTCAGCAAAAATGATTGGTGACTGGTCTTTTTGATCCTTAGCCTTGCCTATTCATATAACTTGTGCCCACTCTCTTTCTCCTAGGGTGAAAATAACTCTCAGGTCATTCTTCTGTGTCTTTCTCTAATGACTCTGTTTTCTAAATGGTTCTCAATGGTTGCCTCTGTCCTTGAGATTCTCCAGGCAAGAATACTGGAGCAGATTGCCATGCCCTCCTCCAGGGGATCTTTCCAACCCTGGAACTGAAACTGTGTCTCTTACATTTCCTGCACTGGCACGCAGGTTCTTTACCACTAGTGCCACCATATAGGTAAAAATGAAATGTGTGGAGTTAAGCTCCAACACCATGATGTTTGCATTTATGGTCACTCTACCATATATATAAGATCGTGAATGGCAGACTGAATAATCATCCATTTAATCTAAATGTGAAGGAAGGTAATTTAAAGGGTGGCTTCTCTTTAGTCTCATATAAGTGGTAGATGTAATTTAAGGTAGGAAGGAGAGAAGCACGTCTTGGGAAGTGAAACTTGAAAAGGGCAAGAATGGAAAGGCAGAAGCCATGGCCATTTTCTTATCATTAACTGCTATCATCACCCTTTGTGTTGTGTACAGGAATCAGCTACAGGGATAAAAGGTGCCTAGAATTACAAAAAATGCAGATTATATACAGCAAAATGCTCCAAAAGATCCATATGGCACCATTTGCACATACCTTTAAGATGTTGATGACCTTATAAAAGGAATGGCATCTCAGCAGTGACATGTAAGAACCTAGAGTCAGCATGAGAACCAGACCCCTAACTCTATGTCTATAAAAATAAATCTATGTCTTTATTCACTCAGATGGTGGTTTTAGAACAAAGAAGGAAGCGGGAAGTTCCCTTGAAAAGAAAAAAAAAAAAAACACCTCTAAAAGATAGAATCCAAATACCAAGGTTTCCAAGGATAGCCCTGTCTGTTTAAATGAATTTAGTCTTTTAATTGCTTTAGTATCCACTCTTCAGTCACAAAACATTTCCATTGGACAATAAATGGCCATCTTGCAAACAAAAAGCTTGAAATTTTAATTTGGTTTAATATATGCCTGCTGAGACAGTAAAAAAATTTGCCTGCAAAGTTTGAGAACTCTATTTGATCCCTGGTTTAGAAAGATCCCCTGGAGAAAGGAGGAGTGGCCCACTACAGTATTTTTGCCTGGAGAATTCCATGGACAGAGGAGCCTGGTGGGCTAGAGTCCATGGGGCCCCAAGGTTGCTTCAGTTCAGTTCAGTCACTCAGTCATGTCCGACTCTTTGCAACTTCATGGACTACAGCATGCCAGGCTTCCCTGTTCATCACCAAAGCCAGAGCTTACTTAAACTCATGTCCATCGAGTTGTGATGCCATCCAAACATCTCATCCTCTGTCGTCTCCTTCTCTTCCCACCTTCAATCTTTCCCAGCATCAGCGTCCTTTCCAATGGGTAACTTCTTCACATCAGGTGGCCAAAATATTGGAGTTTCAGCTTTAGCGTTAGTCCTTCCAGTGAATATTCAGGACTGATTTCCTTTAGGATGGACTGGTTGGATCTTCTTGCAGTCCAAGAGACTCTCAAGAGTCTTCTCCAACACGACAGTTCAAAAGCATCAATTTTTCAGCTTTATTTATATTCCAAATCTCACATCCATATATAGCTACTGGTAAAACCATAGCTTTGACTAGACGGATCTTTGTTGGAAAAGTAATGTCTCTGCTTTTTATGCTGTCTGGGTTGGTCATAGCTTTTCTTCCACAGAGGAAGTATCTTTTAATCTCATGGCTTCAGTAACCATCTGCAGTGATTTTGGAGCCCAGAAAAATAAAGTCTCTCACTGTTTCCATGTTTCCCCATCTATTTGCATGAAGTAATGGGACCAGATACCATGATCTTCATTTTGTGAATGTTGAGTTTTAAGCCAACATTTTTACTCTCCTCTTTCACTTTCATCAAGAGACTCTTTAGTTCTTCTTTGCTTTCTGCCATAAGGGTGGTGTCATCTGCATATCTGAAGTTATCGATATTTCTCCTGATAGTCTTGATTCCAGCTTGTGCTTCCTCCAGCCCAGCGATTCTCATGATGTACTCTGCATATAAGTTAAATAAGCAGGGTGACAATATACAGCCTTGATGTACTCCTTTTCCTATTTGGAACCAGCCTGTTGTTCCATGTCCAGTTTTAACTGTTGCTTCCTGACCTGCATACAGGTTCTCGGGAGGCGGGTGGTCTGGTATTCCCATCTCTTTCAGAATTTTCCACAGCTTATTGTGATCCACACAGTCAAAGGCTTTGGCATAGTCAATAAAACAGAAGTAGATGCTTTTCTGAAACTCTCTTGCTTTTTCTATGATCCAGCGGATGTTGGTAATTTGATCTCTGGTTCCTCTGCCTTTTCTAAATCCAGCTTGAACATCTGGAAGTTCAAGATTCATGTACTACTGAAGCATGGCTTGGAGAATTGTGAACATTACTCTGCTATTGTGTGAGATGAGTGCAATTGTGTGCTAGTTTGAGAATTCTTTGGCATTGCCTTTCTTTGGGATTGGAATGAACACTGACCTTTTCCAGTCCTGTGGCCACTGTTGAGTTTTCCAAATTGCCTCGCATATTGTGTACAGCACTTTCACAGCAGCATCTTTTAGGATTTGAAATAGCTCAACTGCAATCCCATCACCTCCACTAGCTTTGTTTGTAGTGATGGTTCCTAAGGCCCACTTGACTTCACATTCCAGGATGTCTGACTCTAGGTGAGTGATCACACCATCATCGTTATCTGGGTCATGAAGATCTTTTTTGTATAGTTCTTCTGTGTATTCGTGCCACCTCATCTTAATATCTTCTGCTTCTGCTAGGTCCATACCATTTCTGTCTTAGACTGTGCCCATCTTTGCATGAAATATTTCATTGGTATGTCTAATTTTATTGAAGACATATCTAGTCTTTCCCATTCTATTGTTTTCCTTTATTTCTTTGCATTGATCACTGAGGAAGTCCTTCTTATCTCTCCTTGGAACTCTGTATTACAATGGGTATCTTTCCTTTTCTCCTTTGCCTTTTGCTTGTCTTCTTTTCTCAGCAATTTGTAAGGCCACCTCAGATAGCAATTTTGCCTTTTTCCATTTTTTTTTTCCGTGGAGGTGGTCCTCATTGCTGCCTCCTGTATAATGTCACAAAACTCTGTCCATCGTTCTTCAGGTACTGTGTCTATCAGATATAATCCCTTAAATGTATTTTCCTGGAAAATTCCATTGACAGAGGAGCCTGGCGGGCTAGAGTCCATGTGGTCCCAAAGTTGCTCAGATGCATCTAAGAGGCTAACATTTCCACTTTTGTACCCTTACATGCTCCGTTGCTCAGTTGTGTCAACTTTGCAACATCATTGACTGCAGTCCATCAGGCTTCTCTGGTCAATGGAATTTTTCAGGCAAGAATACTGGAGCGGGTTGTCATTCACTTCTCCAGGGGATCTTCCTGACCCAGGATAGAACCCACGTCTTCCACATCTCCTTCATTGGCAGGCAGATTCTTTACTACTGAGCCACCTGGGAAGCTTATATACACTAAAGTTATGGTTTTAATCCGAAAAGAGTAAACTTGACAAAGTTAATTAGCAGTTGTCTTTTGGTTGCTTTTCTCTCCATCCTTCCAAATTTCCTGCATATTGCACTATCATAGGAAACTCAAACTCAGATCAATATTAACTATAGAAAATCAAGGTTATTTTTGCACACTACTTTAAATGTTTAAATTTTAAGCCTCTGCATCAACCTTGGGTAGACAGTTCAGTTTGAATTGCTGCTGTGTCTCTAATTGTCATTTTCTCATCATCACCTTTTATTAGAGTATCCATAAAAATTTTCTAGTGCAACCATAAACCTCGGGTATCTCTCTACTGATTAACACACTGTGCACTAATATGTGTCTGTCAATGCAATTCAGTATTATTGAGTTTTTAATATTACTAGACACTGGCTTAAATTATGATCTTGCATATTAATGTAATTGTTGAGTTAATGATCAAAATATCTCACTTGGTGATAAATTTACTTGAAATCCCTCTTTCATTTCATATAAAGCAGGGCTAAAACAAATTAAAATTTTTTTCACCTGAAAGCACCCTACATTTTCCTATCAATCTCAAAGAGAATAGGTTGTGTTGAATAATGCTGTCTTAGGAAAGCATAGTGATTATTTACCTGCAATTCCTTAAATTAGTTTTGTTGATTTTTTTTTAAAAAAACTTAGGTTTCAAGTGTCTGAAATCCAAATCATATCCTGGTTTTATTTTCAGAATATCAACTTGAGAATAACCATAGTATTTAAAAATTTGGAAGGCATGTTTGTTATATTGTTCATAACATGGCCATCTTTTGTTTTTTTATTTTGAGTGAAATAAAAGCAAATTAAATATTTTTATAGGTATATCAAAACTGGGATTTTTCAAAGAGAAATCTTGTTTGTTCTACTTGTAGTACAACTACAGGAAAGTAACTTTTTATAAGTTAGAAAAAATAGTCAAGTTTCAAATGAGTAAAATTACCAAATTTTCTCACATATTTTTAAAGTACTAATTTGACAGGTATTTGTATAATGGGGAAAGAACAGAACAGAGATCACAGAGCTTTGGCTCATATTCAGTTTTAAGTGATAATCTGTTAACTTTAAACTGGAGAGTTTACCATCCCTAGTAGAAAAGTCATTTGGAAATGTGTGAAATGAGATGTACTATTTGGCTTCATCCTAACACAGAGGACAAGGGGTACTAACTTCCCATTCTTCTGTGTGAGATAATGCCTGGCCAGCAAAAAACTATCCCCCACAAAATGTGTCTTTAATAGCTTTCTTCTTGACTGGGACATTGGAACCCTTATTAATTTATTTTCTCTGGACCTCAGTCAATTTTAAAGGATACTTCCAGTGTTAAAATATTGCTCAGCAGTTATCTAGAAATAGTTTAACTGAAACAATTAATCTAGTAGAATCACAGATATCTTTGTGTTTTATACACATGAAAACACATCAAACACACACACACATGCATATTTTCTCTTTTAACAGCATCTTCTCTGTAGTGAGATTTGATCAAAGGCAACTCCATTTTGGAATCAATTCAAGGAGAATTAGTTTTGGAAGCAAGGAGGAGTCTTTCCATAAGATTATTTTCCAGAAGCCAATCTATAAGGCAGACCCCAGTGGAGAGGGAAATGGCAACCCACTCCAGGGTTTTTGCCTGGAGAGTCCCGTGGACAGAGGAGCCTGGTAGGGCTGCTGTCTCTGGGGTCGCACAGAGTTGGACACAACTGAAGCGACATAGCAGCAACAATGAAATTAAACTACATTTTTAGAACAGTGGTTTTAAAGCATCTTTTTTTCCCTAAGGAAACATGATTTTTTCAAACAAAGTAGCATACTCTCTAATGTAGAAAATGTATGAAAGTTGAGCTCTTCAGTGTCCCATAGTTGCCACCTTCTCCACATGCTTTCTTCCTCTCCAGAAACATAAGAGATGTCTCTATTAAACCCAAGGACTCCTTAGAATACTATGGAAAAAATGTATTGCTGTGAGGTAGAAGTCATCAAACTCAGTGACTAGTCAGATAATAAGCAATTGAAGTCAATTGTGCCAGACCTAGATAATCAGCAGTGGTAGGTTTGAAATGAACTTGAGACTTCCTATTATCCAATATTTTGTCCTTGAGGACTGCGTTTCTGCTGTATTCCAGATTAGACATTGTTACATTGTTAGAAGAAATTTTGTTAATTTATTATAATGTAACATTTATCTGAAAAGCCACCACCATCTTTAATATTTCAAGTCCAATAAAATGATAAAGTCCTACCTCCTTCCAGCAGTCTAGAGAAGTAATTCCACATCTCAGTCACATTCTGGCTTTTTGCATCCTCTTTGAATAAAATGTGAAATCTTTCATGAATTTTGGAGATTGATTGCCTTCTGATATATATGGACAGGTTTTGGATCTTATTCTGAAAACATAGATGTTAGCTACACTCAAAAACCAGTCAATAAATGAGACTCATTTCCATTAGCCAAACTCTAGGGCTATAATATGCATAATATTCTTATCCCTTAATAAAAGAAGCCAAAAGTTATCATTGGATGCCAAAAATGTGAATGCAAAGTGATAGCCCAGGATGAACTTGAAAGTTCTTAGAATCAATGCATAGAGCATCCATTGTAATAGAAGAGTGTAGAAGAAAGGGGGAAAAGAAAATGGTAATGAAATGGAATGGAAAATGAAAGGCAGTGCTAAGGTGCACACATGTTAGTATCTTAATTTTTATCAGTGTATGGTGTATGTAGTATTTTTGCTCCATTATATAATTACATCTTATATTTTCTGTCTAAAAATGGAAAAGATGTAATATAAATTTTATTGCATATTTTATACTCATTCTGTTGAGAAACACGTGTCTCTCTTATAAGGTTCATGTCATATGCATTTTATACTATGAGGAACTACATATGAATATGAATTTATGTACTTTTATCTCAATGTCTGGATTTCAGTCTTACAAATTAGCAATTAAATTGAACTAAACGTACTTCTGATATGATTTAAATGTCATTTGATTCTTTTTCAGAGCACTCATGAATAGGATCATTTTATTTTAGTGGGTTACAATTATGAATTCAAAAAATGAAAACTTGATTTTTGTTTCTCTAATTGACAAAGGAGTACAGACCCCAGAATTTATAAAAGAGATTTATATTTAAAATATAATTTTAATTTTACTTTCATTATATTTTACTGTATGTGTGAGAATTATGCCTCGTACTCAAAATTAGAAGAGTACCTTAACAGTTCATGAACGTGTATAGTTTGACTGGATACTTTACCTGAACAAACCACACATTAGTCAGTTTTCATATTTTCTGGATCATTTGAACTTGACACCTCTCTTTTGTCATCACACTAGCTTTAGTAGTCATAAGGAGATATATGTCATAAGGAGTCATAAGTGTTTTAAATAGTGTCCTGATGAAAATTTTTGAGGTTTCTGTGCTTTTTCTATCAGACGTGCTTGAGCTTATATGCCTGTTTGTTCTCTCTTGTTTTCATTCATTGGTACTTCACGCGCCCGCATGAGCTGCTGAGGCTGTGGAAGACTACTATATCTATACCTGAATATGATGTTATACCAGAATTAGCAAAGAATCATTCTGTTACAATTCATGCGTGAAACAAAGCCAATGCTTGTTGGTTAAATTAATGAATCTGTGAAAAAAATCTGTTACATATATGAAAACATGTAAAAGCCATTTTCAGTTCAAGAACAATAGTCTGCTTATCACTATATGAGAGGTATATTGTTACTCACTTTATACTAATTTTTGGAAGCCCTTTTGTATAAGACATTGTGAAGACAGATGTCTACATTCAGAGTGGCTGTATATTAGGTTGACTCAATAATTATAGCAAATGGAATTCTAATGGTGAGGAAACAAAATAAAAACAGATAAGCGGTATTCCTTTATTAATGATTACTCCTCCAATAATTAATAATAATTCCTCCAAAATAATCACATAATTTTGACTTAATAATTTCTATTACATCTAAATTTTAAGCATAATGAAGATGGATCTTTGATAATTTTTAATAGTAAGGTTGGCTTGTATATAAATGTAGTGAAAATGTAATTGCTTATTAAATTCCTATTAGGTATTTGATACTTAATATAAGACATGCAAGATTAATTATATACTAAATCCTACTAGTGAATTCATATTAAGCACTACTAGCTTCCTGTATTATAGTTATTAGATATATATTCATTATTAGCACAATAAAATATAAAAGTAATAACATATAGTATATTTAACTGCATAAGTATATATTGATCAAATTATACTTATAGATTTACATTTTAATATATTCACTTTTCTAAGTTCTAATCAGTATAGATTTGTAATGTACATTATGTTGTCCATATATAGCCAGTGTAAATATTTTTTTAAATTTCTTGTTTTCTGTTTTCTACAAGGCTTAATCTATTGCTTGATTTATATTCATTTCTATGAAATGGTAGCATTAATTCCTTTTCCTTCTTCGGCTTAAAATTCCTGTACCCCAATTTATAGATGCAAATCCATAACTAGTTACCTTGGAAACTTATCTAAAGAACATAGTCCCTTTATTCTTTGTTTTTATCAGATCATAAAACTGCTTTCTTTCTCCTTCATCTACTGCTTCAAATAACTAGGTGTTGTGGAAACAGATAATCTCAGAGATGATGCCAGTGTTAGGTCTATGTGTATGTGTGTATGTTCATGTTTTGTGCATGAGTTATAAAACTTGAACATAATGGCATTGTATATATTGATGATATATTGCTTCCCCCTATTATTATTTGAAAGAGTTAATCATGTGATTAAAAGTTGAAGTTTGAGAAAATTATCTTATGAGTATTCTAACATCTGAGTCTATAGTATGTAGTATTTCACCAATGAGATATATGCAATATTATCATAGTTTGTATTAGATGCTATGTTTGCAGTTATTTTTAAGTCTAATCTGCACTATGAAAGACTGCAGATAGAGATTTAAGATTGCCAAAGAGATTGCAAAGTAATGTGATAACAAATAATTTAGGTGTTGAGGCTCTACTGTCAATCTGTATCCCAGTTCCACCACACAGTAGTTGTTTGACCTTGGACAAGTTACTTAATGCTCTGTAACTGAGGCATAATAAAAGTACTCACCTTATAGTGTATAGTCATAAGGGATTTGATTTAGGTCATACCTGGATGGTCTAGTGGTTTTCTCCACTTTTTTCAATTTCGGTCTAAATTTGACAATAAGGAGTTCATGATCTGAGCCACAGTCAGCTCCTGGTCTTGTTTTTGCTGACTGTTTTGACTTCTCCATCTTTGGCTGCAAAGAATATAATCAATCTGATTTTGATGTCAATCATCTGGTGATGTCCATGTGTAGTCTCTGTGTTGTTGGAAGAGGGTGTATGCTATGACCAGTGCATTCTCTTGGTAGAACTCTATTAGCCTTTGCCCTGCTTCATTCTGTACTCCAAGGCCAAATTTGCCTGATACTCCAGGTGTTTCTTGACTTCCTACTTTTGCATTCCAGTCCCCTATAATGAAAAGGACATTTTGTGGGTTGTTAGTTCTAGGAGGTCTTGTAGGTCTTCATAGAACTGTTCAACTTAAGCTTCTTCAGTGTTACTGGTCAGGGCATAGACTTGGATGACCATGATATTGAATGATTTGCCTTGGAAACGAACAGAGATCATTCTGTCATTTTTGAGATTGCAACCAAGTATTGCATTTCAGACTCTTTTGTTGACTATGATAGCGACTCCATTTCTTCTAAGGGATTCCTGCCCACAGTAGTAGATGTAACGATAGAGATTCATGACATTTTACAGGAGATAGGAATCAAGACCATCCCCAAGAAAAAGAAATGCAGAAAAAGCAAAATGGCCCTCTGAGGAGGCCTTACAAATAGCTGTGAAAAGAAGGGAAGCAAAAAGCAAAGGAGAAAACAGAAAAAATAATCATTTGAATGCAGAGTTCCAAAGAATAGCAAGAAGAGATAAGAAAACCTTCCTCAGCAATCAATGAAAAGAAATAGAAGAAAACAATAGAATGGGAAAGATTAGAGATCTCTTCAAGAAAATTAGAGATACCAAGGGAACATTTCATGCAAAGATGGGCTCCATAAAGGACAGAAATGGTAGGGACCTAACAGAAGCAGAAAATATTAAGAAAAGATGGCAAGAATACACAGAAGAACTGTAAAGATCTTCACGATCCCAGATAATCACGATGGTGTGGTCACTCACCTAGAGCCAGACATCCTGGAATGTGAAGTCAAGTAGGCCCTAGGAACCATCACTACAAACAAAGCTAGCGGAGGTGATGGGAATGCAGTTGAGCTATTTCAAATCCTGAAAGATGATGCTGTGAAAGTGCTGCACACAATATGCCAGCCAAATTGGAAAACTCAGCAGTGGCCACAGGACTGGAAAAGGTCAGTATTCATTCCAATGCCCAAGAAAGTAACTGCCAAAGAATGCTCAAACTACTGCACAATTGCGTTCATCACACACACTAGTAAAGTAATGCTTAAAATTCTCCAAGCCAGGCTTCAGCAATACATGAACTGTGAACTCCCTGATGTTCAAGCTGGTTTTAGAAAAGGCAGAGGAACCAGAGATCAAATTACCAACTTCCGCTGGATCATTGAAAAAGCAAGAGAGTTCCAGAAAAACATCTATTTCTGCTTTATCAACTATGCCAAAGCTTTTGACTGTGTGGATCACAATAAACTGTGGAAAATTCTGGAAGAGATGGGAATACCAGACCAGCTGACCTGCCTCTTGAGAAACCTGTATACAGGTCAGGAAGCAACAGTTAAAATCTGACATGGAACAACAGGCTGGTTCCAAATAGGAAAAGGAGTACGTCAAGGCTGTATATTGTCACCCTGCTTATTTAACTTATATGCAGAGTACATTATGAGAATCACTGGGCTGGAGGAAGCACAAGCTGGAACCAAGATTGCTGGGAGAAATATCAATAACCTAAGATATGCAGATGACACCACCCTTATGGCAGAAAGTGAAGAAGAACTAAAGAGCCTCTTGATGAAAGTGAAAGAGGAGAGTGAAAAAGTTGGCTTAAAGCTCAACATTCAGAAAACTAAGATCGTGGCATCCAGTCCCATTACTTCATGGCAAATAGATGGGGAAACAGTGGAAACAGTGAGAGACTTTATTTTTCTGGGCTCCAAAACCACTGCAGATGGTGATTCCATCCATGAAATTAAAAGACACTTACTCTTTGGAAGAAAAGTTGTGACCAACCTAGACAACATATTATAAGAGACATTACTTTGCCAACAAAGGTCCATCTAGTCAGGGCTATGATAGAGAAATATGATCATGCCCCTCTTTTGCATACAATCTCTCAGTAGTTTTCACTGTCTGAAGGATATAGGACCGACTATATAATATATTTACAAGTCCTAGTCCCTTGGAGTGCAAGGAGATCCAACCAGTCCATCCTAAAGGAGATCAGTCCTGGGTGTTCGTTGAAAGGATTGATGTTGAAGCTGAAACTTCAATCCTTTGGCCACCTGATGTGAAGAGCTGACTCATTTGAAAAGACCCTGATGCTGGGAAAAATTGAGGGCAGGAGGAGAAGGGGAAGACAGAGGATGAGATGGTTGGATGGCATCACCGACTCGATGGACTTGAGTTTGGGTGAACTCCGAGAGTTGGTGATGGACAGGGAGGCCTGGTGTGCTGTGGTTCATAGGGTCACAAAGAGTCAGACAGGACTGAGCGACTGAACTGAACTGAACTGAACATAGTCCTGTAGGACTTCCCTGGTGGTACAAGTGGTATAAAATCTTCCTGTAAATGCAGGAGACAAAATTCCTGGGTCAGAAAGTTCCCCTGGTATAGGAAATGGCAACCCAATGCTTGTATTCTTGCCTGGAAAATCCCATGTACAGAGGAGCCTGGTGGGCTGTTGTCCATAGGGTTGCAAAAAGTCCCAATTGAACATGCACATGCATAGGGTTATAAAGAGTTAATTCTTGTAAGCACCTAGAATACATAGCTAATGCATGTTGCTTTGTTGCTGTTTAGTCGCTAAGTAGTGTCCAACTCATTTACACCCCCATGGGCCATAGCCTGCCAGACTCCTCTGTCCATGAGATTTCCCAGGCAAGAACATTGGAGTGGGTTACCATTACCTTTTCCAGAGGATTTTCCTGACCAAGGGATCAAACCCACATCTCCTGCATTGGCAGGCCGACTCTTTACCACTGAGCCACCTAGGAAACCCAAGTCACATTACAGATCCAACCAACTGACTTGAAAATAATGAATCTTAAACTTCAGTTAAAACCTATGCTAATACGTTGCTGATGATCTGAAGAGAAACTTAATTTACATCCTAAACTGATAATCTGCATGTTAAATATCAATAAAATCAAATACAGAACTCAATAAATACCATGCATTTTTTAGTCCCAATTTTGAAATCAAAGTACATTGACTTTTTATGTTTTTATAAAAGAACCTTAAGGAGCTTATTAATTATTTTTGGATGTCCTTGCAAACAGGCCCCTTCTGTTGCACATCTCACACCTCAAAGTTTTTTCTACATGAATACTTCACAGTGGTTTTGATGTTTTCAAATTCTTGCTTTATCAAAGACATTTATTAATTGAGTCTTTGAGTGTGTTATGTATGTTATGGATTAAGACATGCATGCTTGGATAGAACATCAGATTTTTTTTAACTCTTCATATCACTTAGGGTATTTTTATTTCATATCACTTCTAGTCAATCCTGATATTTTAACTCCTCATATCACTTAGGGCATTTTTATTTCATATCACTTCTAGTCAGTTCATTTGGGAGAAGAACGCAAGTGAATTCTGAGTTAGGAAAATTAGTTAATAAATTTGGGATTAGCAATGGCTTTATTCAAATAAGAAAATTAAATTATCTTAAGTAAGTAACATTTTATTTAATAAGAACTCACAAGCCTTTGTCTATCCTTTATCTTACCTGGGAAAAAGTTCTTTCACCTGAACCTCAGTTTCCTCAATACATCATGGAGCTTAAGAAATTCTACCTTGCAGGATTCTTTATACCTGGGAGTTATAAAACATACTTAATAGAGGGTCAAGCTGCTCATTGATACACAATAAATTTCAGAGTCATTATTTCCTTAGTGGGAGCCATGATTTTTTTTAAAGTACTTTTGTTATTTTGGATTATTAGATTCTAGAAACAGACATTCACTAAAAATATGATTACAACAGACAGGGAATTTAATTCATGACTCCTCTTAAGTCATTAGAGGAAATATGAGATAGAGTCAAAGAAATAAGGCATCTTCCAGGAACATTGTCCTAAATATATAGATATTTATCCTACTCTGTATTTCTTCTTTGTAACAGGAAACTATTACCTTTCTTTTTATTAATTTAATTATTAATACAATTAATTAATAATACAATTAATTAATCACAATATTTGTAGTTGTAAGGAGTCACCAACATGTGAATTGCCTCTTATTTGTAGGAATGATTTATTTCTGCCACACTGGTAATATTACCTAATGAGTATGTGGCACTAGTGGTAAAGAACTTGCGCATAGAGATGTAGGATTGATCCCTGGGTTAGGAAGATCCCCTGGAGGAGGGCATGGCAACTCCCTTCAGTATTTCTGCCTGGAGAATCTCATGGGCAGAGGAGCCTGGCAGCTACAGTGCATGGGGTCACAACGAATCAGATGATAGGCCCTTTTCATGATATTTTTTCATATAATTATTAAAATCAGGCTCAGATCTTGATGCTCTTATTTTCCACCTATAAAAGTAATTTTAAAATCTATAAATTTTAAGAAATTGATGAAAATGTAATTTTCATTGATAAAAAAGTAATTTTAAAATCTATAAAATTTCAGAAATTGATGAAAATGCAGATATAAATTGTCAGACCTAAGATTTGAGCTGAGACCATCAGTTCAAACTACTATATGCTATATTTGTTCATTTTCTAACTCAAATTTCCGCTTAATATTTCATTTCTCTGAAAATAATCAATGAGTTTGATTATTTATAACTCTAACAAATGATATTAAACACATTCTAAAGTCTGAATACCTCTGAGAGGAAGTGGAAGATTTGTACATGCAGACTTAGAAAATGATATGAATGTAAGCGTGCCATTTCAGATGGCTTTATGAAGAGAAATTGCTTCAAAAGTCTTATTCTAATTTGAATAAATAACAGCTAAAGAGGGGATTTTTAAGTCTACTCCAAATTTTCAATAAAATCTATATTATCCAGGAACTAATATTATTTTCTTCAGGCCCAAGTTAAGTAAGTGACTATTGAGAAATGATCATCATATAGGGATACATGTTTCATTGAAATTAACTTCTTAATTCTTTTCTAGATCTATCTAGTTTAGGGAATAAATTATAAAATGGAAGGTTTTTAAATACAGTGTTCATTCATTTTAATGGTAAATATACACATCAAATGCCCTATGGTGAGTAAATAATAAATTAAATAAAATGAAGTAGCTCTACATTCAATAAAATGTTTCATTGAAGCTCCTGCAGGTGTGAGATGCATATGCTAAAGTGTAAACCACCATTCTAAAAACTGCTTTTGTTGATACATGCTAGAATAATATTGCCAAAAATAAGAATTTTGACTGCATTCCTCCTCTCTGTGGAGTCCCACTCTAGCCATTGGTGATAATGAATCTCAGTAGTCAATGTTTGTTGTTGTTGTTGTTTTTGGTGTGGACCATTCTTAAAATCTTTATTGAATTTGTTACAGTATTGCTTCTGTTCTATGTTTAGTTTCTTTTTGGCTATGAAGCATCTGGGATCTTAGCTCCTGACCAGGGATCAAACCCACACTGTTTGCACTGGAAGACAAAGTTTTAACCACTGGACTGCCAGAGAAGTCCTTAGTCAATGATTATTAACAGGACTCTTTACTGAGTATTTCCCATGTGCCAGGCACCATGCAGAATGCCTAATGCATAATATATATTCCTTAGTTCTTCGTTCTCATTTCATAGATGAAGGAACTAAAGCTTGGGGACATGACTGAAGTGACTTAGCAGCAGCAGCAGCAGCAGCAGGGCATCTGATTCCAAAGCTCCAAATCTTATTTACTGTGGTTTCCTAAAGCTTGCTACTCATTGCCTTTTTTATTTTATAAAGAATAAAAATAATGAAAAAATATGAATCACTTCATGACAATGTTAGAGGACTTTGATATATAGCTGCTTTTGAGCCCAGATTTCTATATTAGTGAATTAAAATACAATACTCAAAAGGACAATGTATTTATTTTATCTACTTAATGGACCAATGGAAAATTAAAGAAAATTCATAAATATACAGCAAATGTCATTGTAATTATTCATGGTGTTCTATTTAATGTCAAATCAAATCTCTCAGAAATAGAAATCTAAAAAATGTTTTTATATTCATAATTATACTTTGGCAGTTGGATTAGTGATAATAAAAATAAATTCTATATGTCTGATTCTGTCATTATTGCTAGAAGTAATAGACAAGGCTCTGTAAACATGGTTTATAACTGACCTTAAAACCTCTATGTTCTCCTCATATTTCTTTAATAATTATATCAATTTGTACTTACAGAATAAGCAATATCAAGTTATATATCATGTGTCAGAGAGTCAGACTAGTTTATTCAATATTGTCATCTAATTTCTGGGAGTATTTATGCACATGCTAAACACAAATTATATAATTGAAGAAAAAGAGGATACATATATATTCAAACATAATTTTACATTTATTAATAGAAGTTATACTGCTTTTGAATCTGTAGAAATGGTAGAAAATTTTTTGCAATTAAGTCATTTAGCGTTTTATTACTGTATATAAGATTCATACATTTGCAGTAACTGAAATGTCTTATTTTTGTACAAATAGATGTCCATGTAATCAATAATGTTGTTTTTTATGATAACTAAGAAATTAGGAGTCAATTTTTAGAAAAGGAAGTAGATGCAAAGGAGTAGTAGATCAGCCAGTTTCAGAAATCAGCCATAAACAGCTTTTCCAGAGAGATTCATGATGTTGTTCCCAAGGAAAGACAGTTACATGACCTCAGATTAGTCTCTTCCTTATTATTTGATTTTTTTGGATAAATAGATTGTGCTATGTTCTCAAAGTAAAAAGGATGATACATTCTAATATTACTGGAGCATTTGAAATGGCATAGATAAAAGCCTATTTAGGGGGGCATAAGATCACCATAAGCCTCTTGTCAATTTCCAAAGAATTCATACATATCAGAAAGGACTCAAAGAAAAATAGCAAAAAGGAACGATAATGAGCCAGTCAAAGCAAATGCTTAATGCATCTCCACTTCAGCATTAATCATACTGTATGTGGGTGAGGGTCAAAGCGGCTGAGGTCAATAGAGAGGATTCTGGTAAAAGCAAAAAGAAAAACCAAGCTAGTGATTTCAGGCAGATTGAAATTGTAAAAGTGAAACATAAAAGGTCACAAAATCAGATTCAGTTTGCAGAAGCACAGTGGGCAAGTTTTAATGACTTCTCAGCAGAGCCTTTTAAGAGAAGTACTCTAGTTTGAACTGTCCAGACAAACGAGACTTCTTTATCAACAGGAAAATAAATGGAATATTCTGAAGATTAAATGAAATTATATAAGTTGCTTTATGGAGGGCATTTGGCTACTTTGAATGATTATAGTATCTTTTTTGTAAAAAGGGTTTAAAATGTGTGCAAGTTTTATTTAGTGCAGGTAATTTAGATATCATTTCATATTACAAATATGCAATATGTAGATATGTGTACGTATATATTTTTGGAGATATGATACTTTCTGTAATTAAACTGAGTATGTATTATAAGGCTTTCAAAATATTTCTGTAAATAGTATCCTCAGAGGTCTCTAACTTCCTTTTTGACAGATTCTGAGAGAGAAGCAATTAAGTTCTTTGCCTAAGCATATTGACTCCATCAGACAAGCCACACTACATTTGAAAACAAGGAAGACAAGGAAAAAGGAGGATGAGGGAAACAGGAACAGAAACACAAATTCTCCTGTTTATAATACAAATAGTTCTTTGTTAATTCTCTTGCTGAGGCATTTTCAATCTTATCTCAGGATTTCTTTTCAAATATATTTACTATTGTTTAATTCAGTTATTTATTCAAAGCTTATTTGATAAGGTACGTTTCAAGGAGTAGAAAGGTTTCAAGGATTATAAAATATATATGGTCTGTGCTTCATAGCTTTATAATTAAAGGTAGCTTTAATAAGTGTAGCATAAATTCAGGCATTTTTTGTAATCTAGAATAAAATAGTAACCATGCAAATAGCTACTTAAAGCTTAATAGATAGCTCTGTAGAAGGCAATGGCACCCCACTCCAGTACTCTTGCCTGGGAAATCCCATGGGCGGAGGAGCCTGGTAGGCTGCAGTCCATGGGGTCGCGAAGAGTCGGACACGGCTGAGTGAATTCACTTTCACTTTTCACTTTCATGCATTGGAGAAGGAAATGGCAGCCCAGTCCAGTGTTCTTGCCTGGAGAATCCCAGGGACGGGGGAGCCTCGTGGGCTGCCATCTATGAGGTCGCACAGAGTCAGACACGACTGAAGTGACTTAGCAGCAGCAGCAGTACTGAAATTACTTCAATTCCTGACCCTTTTCCTTTAGAAATACAAACATTTATTTAACCATAGGTAGTTTTCCTTGAAAATAAATGTAATTGAATATATTGATACTGGCATATGTCTGAATCATATTAGCAATAATATATAAATATGTTGGTATATATATATAATCTTACTCTACTAAACTACTGTTCCATTCTCTATATCCACATTGCCACTAATTAGTTCACTTAAGCCACGTGGATTATTGTGGTCCAAATTGGACTTTGTGCTCATAATCTTTCCCAACCTGTCAGTGATCTCAGGTACAACACCTACTTTTTGAGCTTTCCACATGCTAGGACACTTAGTAACATTTCTACCCTCCATTATTTGCTTTTGTATTTTAATGTATAATTACAGGATAATTGCTTTAATGTTGTATTAGTTTCTGTTGTTCAAAGTGAATCAGTCATAAGTATATTCTCTTGTTCCAGAATTACATAAAATCATGATAAAAATGAACTAATGTTTTTAATACACTTTTGTTTTTTTGGAAGATAGAAAGCACTCAATATATATTAAATCTTCACAGTACTCTTGAAAGTACACAGCAGGAAAACAATTTAAATTTATAGAGGGGAAATTCTACCATAAACATATTTGCCTAAGATTCCTCCTCTAGTAGATGATGAACTAGCAATGAAATCCAGGACTCTTGGTCAAAAATTCTTCATCTTTTTTCATTACAGTTAGGATGAAAATATACCCCAATTTCTCCAAGGAAGTCTTACCTGATAGCTCATGTCTTGAATCAATCATTAATTGTGCCTTCTTTCACTCTTAATAGTGTCAATAAATCATAAGGTTATCATAACTATTGCTCAGGGAGAAATAAGAAAAAAATCAGAAATAGACCAGGCTATACCAAATTTATTTTGCTGTCAATGTTGATCAGATATTAGATTATGACCATTCAGTCAGTTCAGTTCAGTTCAGTCTCTCAGTCGTGTCTGACTCTTTGCGACCCCATGAATTGCAGCACGCCAGGCCTCCCTGTCCATCACCATCTCCCAGAGTTCACTCAGACTCATGTCCATCGAGTCCGTGATGCCATCCAGCCATCTCATCCTGGGTTGTCCCCTTCTCCTCTGCCCCCAATCTCTCCCAGCATCAGAGTCTTTTCCAATGAGTCAGCTCTTTGCATGAGGTGGCCAAAGTACTGGAGCTTCAGCTTTAGCATCATTCCTTCCAAAGAAATCCCAGGGTTGATCTCCTTCAGAATGGACTGATTGGATCTCCTTGAAGTCCAAGGGACCCTCAAGAGTCTTCTCCATGATATAATAATCTATTTTAAATGACATAAAAGGTAGAAAACTTATATAAATATTTTTAACTACTTTGAGATGGACTATTGTTTTGTCTATTATTTAAATACTACTGGATTATCTATGACAAACTCTGAAAAAAGTGAATGTTTTAGTTGCTCAGTCATGTCCAACTCTTTGTGACACCATCAACTGTAGCGTGTGATTCTCCTCTGTCCATGAAATTCTCCAGGCAAGAATATTGAAGTGGATTGCCATTTCCTTCTCTCGTGGATCTTCCTGACCCAGAGATCCAACTGGGGTCTCCTGTATTGTAGGCAGACTTTACCTCTGAGCCATCAGTGGCTCTAAATATTGTCTAAATAATTTTAAGATGTTTCACCATGTGAAAATAGACCCAAGATAGATCCAAACCAATCGTTTGATATACCAGCCAGTGGATAAAATGGGGAAATTTAGTCACATGCCTTGTAACAGCTGAATAAGGTTGAGTGAAATCAAAGAGGTTCTTTCTGATTAAACAGAATTCCAATTCAGTTCAGTGCAGTCGCTCAGTTGTGTCTGACTCTTTGCGACCCTATGGACTGCAGCACGCCAGGCCTCCCTGTCCATCACCAACTCCTGGAGTTTACCTAAACTCATGTCTATTGCATCGGTGATGCCATCCAACCATCTCATCCTCTGTTGTCTCCTCCTCCTGCCTTCAATCTTTCCCAGCATCAGGGTCTTTTTCAATGAGTCAGTTCTTCACATCAAGTGGCCAAAGTATTGGATTTTCAGCTTCAACATCAGTCCTTTCCAATGAACACTCAGGACTGAGATCCTTTAGAATGGACTGGTTGGATCTCCTTGCACTCCAAGGGACTCTCAGGAGCCTTCTCCAACACCATAGATCAAAAGCATCAATTCTTCGCCTCTCAGCTTTCTTTACAGTCCAACTCTCACATCCAAACATGACTACTGGAAAAACCATAGCCTTGACTAGATGGACCTTCGTTGGCAAAGTAATGTCTCTGCTTTTTAATATGCTGTCTAGGTTGATCATAACTTTCCTTCCAAGGAGTAAGGAAGCCTTTTTATTCCATCGCTTTAGTCACCATCTGCAGTGATTTTAGAGCCCCCTCCCAAATAAAGTCAGCTACCATTTCCACTGTTTCCCCGTCTATTTGCCATGAAGTGATGGGACCGGATGCCATGATCTTAGTTTTCTGAATGTTGAGCTTTAAGCCAACTTTTTCAGTCTCCTCTTTCACTTTCATCAAGAGGCTAAAGGGACATTAGTCTGTGTTCCCTACGTAAAGTAATTATTGACTACTGAGCTAACATTTTTCTAATTTTCTTTGATTTCATAACTTTAAAACTGGTGGTGTGAAAACTGGGTGTTTTCTGATAGATGCTTATTTTGTAATTCACATATTTCTCTTCAGAAATGAACTCTTGACATTAGTGATCTTGGCTCTTTTGTCCAGTTTCAAAGATCTTTTTTTTTTAGAAAGTTATAATTATTATTACTATCTTATAGAAAATCGTGGACTGCTTTAATGCTGCTCAGCATCCCAATTTCCAAATGTTGAATAATTTGACAGAAGTTGATGTTCAAATTTATTCAAGCCCAGTGTATGTGTATAAGATATATGTGAGATGTGAAAGGACTATGTGTGTGGGTGTGGGTGTGTTTGTGGGGTGTGTGTGTGTGTTTGTGTATAAAGGACACGCGTCATTCCAAAGAACTTAGAGAAAATTGCTCCTGAAAATCCTATAATGAAAAGCACAGGGAAAGAATAAAGAATCTATGAATGCGCCTGTTCATGAAATTATTTAAATATTTGTTTTAAAACAAGACATTAACATAACTATTATCCCCATTATTTTGGCTTAAAATTTATACACCCATTTAGATAAGTTCATAGTATGTTTTATATAATATATATAATATGTTATTAATACACGGAGATATTTTAAGAAGAATATAAGAACTATAGTGTCCATGTAACATCACTGAATTAGACTAGAGAAAAATCCACAGTAAGCTATTTGAACAAAATTTTTTCAGCTTTGTTTCCTTCAACTATTATTGGAAATTCTGCTATAATACCATAATACTCCTTGATTAATTTCTTGAGTTATTCTAAATTTCTCACTGTACTGAAGTCCACTTCTAAAACCTTGCATAATCCTGTCAGTGAGAAGTTTGGCAAAAATTATTTTTTTAAACAAAACTACTTTAATTTTATTCTCTGATATTACATTAGATTTTCTGTCAGAAGAGGCCATTATAGTTGGAGGGAAAACTTGATAACAAAGTGAATAAGGTAAGATGTTTCAAATGGTGGAAAATAATCTTTTACAACCACTACAATCAGGTTTATGTCTTTTCCATTATATTTGATAAGCATGGTCCAGTTGTTCAGTTTTTGTATATAGCCAAAAGATGTCAAAAACTTCGGTTTCCTCTGAAATTTTTCAGCAGGGCAATCTTCATATTTGCACAAAGGTACTTTCATTTGCTTCAGATGTTAACTTGACAGTGCTATTTTTCATAATTTCCAATATAAAATGGAGCCTCATCAGTGACAAGAAAGAGGTTATTAATGCTGAAGATTAGACATTGTAATTTGCATCTGCTTATGCTCTCATCAGAATGTCCTTGCTTCAGAAAGCAGACAGAGTGATAGAGTTCTTTAGCTGGCCTCGTGGTTTGTTTTGTTGCTTGGATATGCTCGCCTGCAGACCTGTACTGCTTACACTCACTCAGCAAGGCTTGCTCATGGATTTGTTGTATTGAATCACTACTTACAAACTCAATTTCCTCCACCATTAAGCTATTTTGATGAGTGTTGTCAGTGCCAGTGTGGGGAGAATCCCAGGGATGGGGGAACCTGGTGGGCTGCCGTCTATGGGGTCGCACAGAGTAGGACATGACTGAAGTGACTTAGCAGCAGCAGCCAGTGGTAGAATTTCCCAATCTTCCAAATACCTTAAATTGCTTTAAGCCCTGGGTTGAAATCTGTTAAAAACATTACTTTCAGACATATTTGTTTGTTCATATTTGAACTCCTTTAAAAAATACATGGCTTGGAAAATTTTGAGCACTACTTTGCTAGTTTGTGAGATGAGTGCCATTGTGCAGTAGTTTGAGCATTTTTGACATTGCCTTTCTTTGGGATTAGAATGAAAACTGACCTTTTCCAGTCCTGTGGCCACTGCTGAGTAATCCAGATTTGCTGGCATATTGAGCACAGCACTTTCACAGCATCATCTTTTAGGATTTGAAATAGCTCAACTGGAATTCTATCACCTCCACTAGCTTTGTTCATAGTGATGTTTCCTAAAGCCCACTTGACTTCACATTCCAGGATGTCTGGGTCTAGGTGAGTGATCACACCATTGTGATTATATGAGTCATGAAGATCTTTTTTGCACAGTTCTTCTGTGTATTCTTGCCACCTCTTCTTAATATCTTCTGCTTCTGCTTCAGTTGCACTCATCTCACACACTACTAAAGAAATGCCCTTTCTTATTTGTGAACCTAGATGGGAGCATTCATTCTTCCATTAAGTGATATATTAGCTTCAGGGTTTTATTAAAACTTTTTATCAGATCGATGAACTTCTCTGCTATTATAAAAATTTTGGTTTTATAATTAGGAATAATTTTCCCCCTTTTTTTTCATCTTTTGAGATGATCATATGTGTAACATGGTGAACAAGATTTTTTTTTTCTAATATGAAAGCAGCCTTCTATTCTTGGGATAAACCCTACTTCTTTATGTTTTGTCTGTTTTGTACATTGTTGGATTATATTTGGTAGAAATTTCTGAAGAACTTTATTGCATATATTCATGAGGAATATTGGTCTACAGTTGGCTATTACTGTAATGAGGATCTTAGAGAATAAGTTAAGAATATTACATCTTCGGGCTTCCCTGGTGGTTCAGTGGTAAAGAATCCGCCTGCAGTGTGGGAGGGCTGGGTTTGGGAAGATCCCCTAGAGGAGGACATGGCAAGCCACTTCAGTATTCAGAATCCCATGGACAGAAAAGCCTGGTGGGCTGTAGTCCAGGAGGTCGCAGAGTCAGGGAAGACTGACCATCTAACCAGCAGCAGCATTTCATCCTCACTCTTTGGAAGAGTGTATTTAGGATTGAAGTTAGTGCTATCTTTAAGGTATGGTAGAAATTACTAGTGAAATCACTTAGGCATAGAATTTTCTTTGTGAAAAAATGTTAATGACTAATTTTACTTTTTCATAGATGTGGGCCCTAGATATCTTATTTTTAGTAAACTTTGGTAGTTTTTGCCTTCAAGAAATTTGTTCATTTAATCCATATTTTTGAACTTATTGGCATAAAGTTGTTTAAGAAAGTAAAAGTGTGAGTCATTCAGTTGTGTCTGACTTTTTGCGACCCCACTGACTGTAGTCCATAATATTGCCTAATTATTATTTCTTTTTATATCTATAAAATCTATACTGGTATCAAGTCTCTCATTTCTGATACTGGAAATTTTCTTCATCTCTCTTTTGTTCCTGATCACTCTGGCTTCAAGTTTATAAATTTTATTGACTTTTAAAAAAAGCTAGATTTTAATCTCATTGATTTTCTCTGCTGTTTACTGTTTTCTAATTCACCAAATTCTTTTCAATATATTATTTCCTTTCTCTGTTTACTGTTGATTTCATTGACTCTTTCTAGTTCTTACAGAAAAAATTGAAGTAATCGATTTATTTTTTCTTTTCTAGTATATGCATGTGTATTCCTTTGGCTTCTCATATCTAGGGTTGCTGTTGTGAAAACTTATAAATAGTTGTTTCTTTGTTTTGATTTGATTTCCTTTTTTGATAGTATTTAAAATTTTCTACACTGTATAATTAGAAGTAGATTTTAAAAATTTTATCCTGCTTAGCATTCTAAAAGCTCTATTAATCTGACATTGTTTTTATCCTGCTAACTAGAATTACTTTTTTTTTGTTTCCCTTATTTCCTGCTTCCCTTTTTTAGTTAAACCAACTGTTCTCAAAGACTTCTAATCATGTAAGCATTCTTTAGCTGTAGTTCTTTATACATCTATTTTGTTCCTTAAATCAATATCACATTATACTACCTAGTATTTCTAGTTTCTTTTTTATATTTATCTATATTTGGTCAATCTTTCTTGGTTTTGTCTGCATATCATCAATTATTAATTTAATTATATTGATATTTTGTTTTCTTATGTGTCTGTTCCATTAATTCTCTTCATTTTGCTCTCTCCTTTTCAGTGTGTCTTTAACAATGTTTCATATTCTCTTTAGAGCAGATCTTTTTTCCTGTAATTTTATATTCTTCTGGAAACTTTATCTGCCTCAAGTTGTAATAAGAAACTGAGAGGAGGAAAACAAGAATAGTCTCTTGCTCACATTGTACAGTCTTTTAGGAGGTTAGAGAGAGGTGAGCTGTCCCGCTGGACAAATCTGCCTTTGCAATCTGTTCTTATTTGTCCATCAGCTTCTCCCGACTACAGTGGAGCATCCCTTGGAAGACTCTTTCTATACCTACATTCCAGGCCTGCTTATTTTTAAGATCCACATTTCAAAGTTGTAACCTCTAATCCCACATAATGAGTGAAGAGATGATTATTAATAGAAGCAATTTGATTCTCAGGGATGAAAGCATTGTCTGTATCTGTGGCAGATCTTCATTCCACTGGCCTCTGGTGCCAGGTTGTTTTCTCCATCTCACGTTGCAAAGGCTTAGCTGTCATTATTTCTCCTATTTAGAATCATTGTAGAGCATGTTATGATATAGACAATATGAAGGAAGAGAAGGGAGATATATATACATATATAATATAAAGTATTTATATATACTTCCTACCCTGTGATGATAAACACCACCACCCCATTTTCTCAGATTCAAGTTTTCCCCTCCACAACAGAACTCACTTCTTTTTGTGCACCCAAGGGCTTATCATAATTCTAATATTAGTTTAAGGCATCAATAATCTCTTCTTAACTTATATGGGAAAGTCACATTTTCAACAGCTTGTGTTTATCTACTTTTTTGACAAGAACTAACAGATTTTCATGTGTTTTTCTTTTCTTTTTTTCAAGGATATGGACATGGACATTTATGTATCTTAATTTTATGTGTATTTATTTTTGGCTGCACTGGGTCTTCATTGCTGTGTGGGCTTTTCTCTAGTTGTGAGCAGGGGCTACTCCCTAGTTGCGGTGCACGGGCTTCTCATTGTAGTGGCTTCTCTTGTAGAGCGCAAGCTCTAGACCCATGGGCTCAGCAGTTGTGGCTTCTGGGCCCTAGAGCACCAGCTCTGTTTTTGTGGTGCATGGGCTCAGTTGCCCCAAGGCATGTTAAGTCTTCCTGGATCAGGGATTGAACCACGTCCCCTGCTCTGGCAGGTGGATTCTTATCTGAGGTACCACCAGGAAAGTTCTCCTTTTTCTACATTTTCTTTACTTATGATGTTTTGATAGTTACATTTGTATTGTCAGAGATAGAAATATTATATATATATATATATATATATATATATATATATATATATATGGCCCATTATATTGTAGGCCATTAACTATATAGTTAATGGCTTATAATTTACTCTAGGACATGACCATATCTATACATACATAATACACACATATAATCGTACTCATATCCACAGTATATAATTATATGAAAGATGTTCATTAAAATGTCGATCTTGAAATGAAAGATGAATATATAATCTAAAATTGTAAATGTGTTTTTGCTATATATTTTGAATGGCATTATTTATAAATTAGTCATATAATTTATTTCTATTATAATATTTAGACAGGGAAATTCCAGAAGCCAATCTCTGAGCTCCAGGTCAATGTATAAGTATGTACTGGAACCAGGAATAACAAAAGAGGGTTTACTCAGTCCTATGCATCAGTTAAACCCACTCCAGTGTTCTTGCCTGGAGAATCCCAGGGACGAGGGAGCCTCATGGGCTGCCATCTATGGGGTCGCACAGAGTCAGACATGACTGAAGCAGCTTGGCAGCAGCAGCAGCATGCATCAGTTAAAGGAATAAATCTCTCCACTCACCCAATCTTTTCAGATAAATAAGCTTTATAATTGATATATTAGAGACTTCCCTGATACATTAATTTTTCTACTGGACCATTGTTTAGAATGCTAAAGCATTACATTTAGTTCAGTTAACTATCTTTAAAGCTTCAAATATAGTACATTAAAATGTCTTCTATCTTACTCAATTTTATTCATTTGCTAGGGCTACCAAAATAAAATACCACAGAGTGAGTGACTTAAAGCAGAAGTTATTTTTTTCACAGTTTTGGAGGCTGAAGTTCTAGCTCCAGATGCTAGTAGGGTTGGTTTCTTCTGAAGCCTTTTGCTTGGCTGACTTCTCTTTGTGTGTTCAGCCAGTGTTCCCGCTGGGTGTGTGCATTCTTCATGTGTCTTCCTGTGTCCAGATTTCCTCTCCTTATAAGGGCAACAGTCAGATTGGATTAGGGCCCAACTTAATTGAATCATTTTTCATTAATCACCTGTTAAAGGCTGTATGTCCAATACAGTCACATTTTAAGGTACTGAGGGTTCGAATTTCAACATATAAATTTTGATGCTACAAAATTAAGCCCATAATACCAAGATTTCTGTGAAGTAAATATTTTGTGTAATAGTAATGTAGCCACCTCATGGGAAGAGTTGACTCACTGGAAAAGACCCTGATGCTGGGAGGGATTGGGGGCAGGAGAAGAAGGGGACAACAGAGGATGAGATGGCTGGATGGCATCACTGACTATGGACATGAGTTTGGGTGAACTCCTGGAGTTGGTGATGGACAGGGAGGCCTGGCGTGCTGTGATTCATGGGGTCACAAAGAGTTGGACACGACTGAGCGACTGAACTGGATGTAGAGAAAATTATGTCTTAAGGAATAAAACAAAACATTTATTTTGGAGAGTAAATTACTGAGCAACTCCATGAAAATACATAAATCTAGCTCCTATTATTCTTTGGTAGAACTAATTAGGAGATATTAGTAGAAGAAAATATTTGATTTGGGAACAGATAACAAGGCTTCTAGGCTCAGCATCATTTCTTATTAAACTAATGATCCTTATTAGGCCCCTGAGTTCTCTAAGTCTTGTCATTCTTTCTCATAATATGTTTAGTAGAGCAATGTTTGGAAAGATCAATTGAGTTATGTATATGCAAGTTCTACTATAATTATAAATAATACATTATCATTTGGTCTTAAATCATTATTATTATCACTATCATTATTAAAATTATCTTCAGGTTCATATAGCACATTTTTGATCAAAAAGAAATATATGTTCCCTGTGTCATTTCAAATGAAAATAAGTAGTATTAATTTTGTTGGAAAAATTTACATAAGACTTTTCAGTAATTTGAAAATTATACAGTATCTGAATTTGGTGGAAATCAGTGAATATTTGTTGAGTCCCTCTTATGTATAAAATACTACCTTGGGTGCCATGCATGATACAAATGTGAGCAAAACTTATTTCTGGCTTTTAAGGCGATTGGTCCTAGTAAAACTAGTATGCTTATTTGAATATGGAAGTTTCCTTAAAGGTAAAACTCCATGAAGTGTGGTTACAACCTATGAGGAGATTTGTAGAAATTCATGACCTTAACTGTTGGAGCAAAGTGGAGTGATCAAAAATTATATTTTAAGAAGATAATTGAAAAAGAGAGCGATTAGAGGGAAATAGACCAATTTAAGAATACATAGTGTGAGTTTGAATGAGAAATAATAAGGTAGTGAAATCAAATAACATTTGAGGAATAGATAAGGGAATGGTAAATGACAAAGACAGTTAGAAATGAGTTTGTAATCTACTAAAATATTCTTTTTCCTCCACCTTCACTTTGTGGCTTTGTTTATCTACTTTGCATCATCAAAATCTGTATTCTTTCAACCCTCCTATTAGAATCTAAGCTGTGTGAGGCAGAATATGTAGCACATATCTTGTTTTTCTCACAGAAAATACCATGAGAAAATTTACACAATACATTCTTATTATAATTTAAAAGTTGAATTTTATTAAAATATATGGAATGGACAGTTTTGATTCTAGGTGATAGTGAGGGAAGAAAGGAGAAAGAGGTAATACCATATGCATGAACATAAGTTGGAAAAACAAGATTTTCTTGGGGAAAAAGTTTCAGTGGCTCTGAACTGGTTTGAGTTTAAGAGACTGGAACTACAAGTGATTGGCACTGTGAAATAAATAGACTCTTTCCTTTTTTGCTTACCAAGAGAACCTTAGATGAGAAAAGCATTCCATTAATGTATTATCATTCATACTTTTAAAGTTTTCACCAAAGGTAAAGTTTGAAAAGGCAATGGCAGAAAAGTTTAGAGAAATCAAATGTTAGAAGGGAAAGTTAGAAAGAAAGAAAGAAAATGACATCTTAAAATAGATTAGAGAGGTGGAACCATTAAACTATAATGTTATATAACACAAGAGAGAAGAGAGTGAATGTCAAGAAGACTGAGTAAAGAGAGAAAGCCATTGGTGTGTTTACTGTGCAAATAGGACGAAGTTATTTGAGAGGCTTTGGTCTTCCCTGGTGGCTCAGTTGGTAAAGAATCTGCCTGTAATGCAGTAGACCTGGGTTTGATCCCTGGGTTGGGGAGATCCTCTGGAGAAGAGAATGGCTACCCATTCCAGTATTCTTGCCTGGATAACTCCATGAAAAAAGGAGCCTGGTGGGCTACAATCCATGGGGTCTCAAAGAGCTGGACAAGACTGAGCAACCAACACACATTTGAAAGGTAGAGATGGGAAGGACATGGGGGAGAGAGCATAGTTTTTGAGTCAGGACTTAGAGAAGTATAATAGCTCATGATCAAGCAACAGCATAGAGGTGTGTTACAGGGAAGCATATTTCTAATAAAACACAAGGTAGGCAAGAGGGATTTGAGGGAACTGACATGAATGGCTTCAGCAAAACTGGAGACAAGGTCATCCGATGCAAAAAACAAGTAAGAATGGGTTTTGATGATTTAGGAGTATATAATCATTTTCTATGGCCATAGAAAGAGGTTAACAAAAATGATAACCAACAAAAAAGACTCATGTGAGATCTGTTTGTGGTGACCTATCATTAATAATACACTCTGAGATTTATTACTGATAGGTTAAATGATAGGTTAAAAATCAGGCCGTTAGTTTGGGGGATTGAATTCTAGAAGTAGTGCTGCCTCTAAAACATAAAATACATAGGATATATAAATATTAGATGATTTATCTAAGATTTTACTTTTGGCTTTTCCAATTGTAAAATGTTTTCTAAAGGCATCTGCTTGGATGCATTCCAAGTCACGTCCAACTATTTGTGACCCTTAGGGACTGTCCACTAGGCTCCTCTGTCCGTGGGATTCTCCAGGCAAGAAAGCTGGAGTGGGTTGCCATATTCTCCTCCAGGGGTCTTCTCCATTCAGGGACCAAACTGGAGACTCTTATGTCTCCTGCATTGACAGGAGGGTTCTTTACCACTAGCACCATCTGAGAAGCCCCACTAAAGGTTCATTTCTTTTCTAAAAATGATTTTATGTTCTGATGAGTCCAAGATAAACTTGTGAATCATAGTTAATCTTATTGAAAGAGAGTGCTTCAGGATTTTGAAAAAGAACAAATTACTGCAAAACTATGAATAGTCAAAACCATTACTATCATATTATAACTTCTGAGGAAAATTTTTAGAACAATGCATTATTATGATCTACTGTGTTATGCATGATATTTTATACATATTAAATAGCATATACATGCATGTGTATATATACATATATATTTACAATAAAATACATCAGAAAAACTAATGTATATTATAAGTTACAAAAGAGTACTTAGATCAAATTATTCAGAAGTAAGCTCACTAAGGATTGTTTAAATTAATTGAAATAAACTAGTCCAATCATTTATTTTGACAACAAATGTATATCTAAGCATGCATTAATTAGTTTTGGTTTGGATATTTCATGGTCATGTAGATGTGTCTTCTATGTTCTCGGAACACACAAAATGAAAAAGAATGAACAGATCCAGTTAATGAAGCACTTTTTAAATTATGTAGTTCAGTATCATGGACTGACTTTTGTCCATCCCTTTGAACATTGCCCCACTTTGTCTTCATTGTAATGGCTAATCCTGGCAGGGCTTTTATATAAACTCCAAGTGTTATTGGTCTCCACTTGCAGTTATTTAAGAGATGTGTGCATCTCCAAAAAAAAAGTAGTTCTATAGACATATACTATTACTGTTCCTAGTTTACTAACACTTAGGTCAATGTGATTTTTTTAAACATAACGGTACACTTCACTCTCTGGAATGCCTTCCACCAACACCATAGAGAGACTTTTTTCCCCCAGTGGTAGCAGTAAAGGAAAGTTATAGACTGACCAAGCCTTTGAATAGAAGATAATGAGCTCCAGATTAATTACTATGTAAAACATCGTATACAAAAATAGTCATGTTTTGATGTCTTAAGTTCCCTTACTGCATTAATGACTGTCCTTCACCTTCACCTATTCCCCTGTCTTTGGCTTGACTTCTCTGATCATTTTCTGCACAACTGTCTAATGTCTGTTATATATGGGTTTCATGGGCAGATTCAGGAACATTGTGTATTATTTTAGGTAGGAAACTGTATTCTTGTAAGTCAAATACCTAATTAAATATGTGTGTGCAGCCTCCTGAGGAAAAATCATTAAAAATAGGAGAGTTTGGAAATCATGAAGTTAGGGCAAAACATGCCTGTGTGCTCAGTTACGTCCGACTCTTTGTGACCCTGCGGACTGCAGCCCATAAGGCTCCTCTGTCCATGGGGTTTTCCCCAGTAAGTTGCCATTACCTCCTTCAGGGGATCTTCCTGACCCAGGAATCGAACCTGCATTTCCTGCATCTCCTGCATTGCCAGGTGGATTCTTTACCACTGAGCCGTCTGGGAAGCCCAGAGCAAGGCACACGCCTGTGTATTAGGTCACTTAGCTTGAGTGTAGTGAATAACTACAGCTTTATGACAACTTAAGCAACATTTGTTTTCTTAATGGCAACGTTGCTAGGAAAGGCTTTAAAGAAAACAATTTTAAGGATTTTACTAATAATGCACCTTTTCCAAAAGTAACTAAGCAACACTCTAAAATATTCTAGGAGTCATTCTAAAGGCATTTTCTTTTGTTCAAAATACACATTGAAACATTTCAGCTTCTCTTTTCCTATAGAAGGATTTTAAGAAATAGTTTATGGTGTTTCCAGTTGGCTCTTTTGCCTCAATTTTTAAAACAAAATTTTCCTCAACATCATTAAAATGGCTATTTTATTAGTAGCATTTGCTCAGGCAAATTAGTTGGTTATGCTAGCAGTTGTGCTTAGTTTTATCAAGTCAAAAAGATGTCATCAGCCAAAATTTAGGACTGGAGTCAGTCAAACTGCCATCTCAAGGCTTGTCTTTACCATCTGGTTTGATGCTGTCTTGACATAATATCTTTTTGATGGATGTAACAGAAACTTGCCATCAGCAAAGGCGGCATTCCTCAACATCTGCAGCTTCATTAGAATCAACAACAGGATTCTGCTGGGGTAGCTGTGACACCTACGTCAGCAAGTGCTTAGTCTGAGTGAACTGGAGAGCAAGCTACTTCTTCCCATGGCAATTGCCCCTTTAGGCAAAGATTCACATTCTCACTCAGATACCTGCATTGCATCCTGAGGTTTCAAACCCCTGTGTCATCCTGGAAATGGATGTAGTTATTTCTCATCTGTAGGCATTTATTCTTTAGCTTTATCTTAATGGTGTGAAGGGCAGCAGTTTTCCATGTCAATTGATGTAGTGGATTTTGACCAACCTCTTCCACCTGTTGCCTCTCAACCGGTTTGGAATATGAGGTACGTTACACACATGGGAATGTGAGATATATCCCACTTAACCCAGGGCAAGAGTGTTGAGAATTTTAGTCAGAACACAGCTCTTTCTTAAATTATCCTTAAATATCTGTTCTTAATCTCTGTCATTATCTTATTATATCCTCAGAATCAGTCATCTAATTGCTTCTAGTGTGTGTGCGTGCTAAGTCACTCCAGTCACATCTGACTCTTTGCAACCCCATGGACTATAGCCCACAAGACTCCTCTGTCCATGGAATTATCCAGACAAGAATACTGGAGTGGGTTACCATGACCTCCTCCAGGATTTCTTCCCAACGCAGGGATTGAACTTGTGTCTCTATGTCTCCTGCTTTGCCAGTCTATTCTTTACCACTGAGCCACCAGGGAAGCACAATAGCTTCTAGATATGCTATCAATCGGGCTTTCCAGGTGGCTCTAGTCGTAAAGAACCTGCCTGCCAATGCAGGAGACATGAGAGACTCAGGTTCGATCCCTGGGTTGGGAAGATCCCCTGGAGGAAGGCACTACAACCCACTCCAGTATTCTTGTCTGGTGAATATCCATGGACAGAGGAGCTTGGCGACCTACAGTCCATAGAGTCACAAAGAGTCAGACATGACTGAAGTGACTGAACACACACACGTGCTATGAAATGCCCTCTGGTTGTATATTTCACACTTTGTGTTTTAAGTCAATTTTTTCTTGGTGTCCAACTGAAATATCCAGTTGAACATCCTGTTACCCATACAGATGTTAAAGAGACTGTAGGCAGATTTAGTTTTTATATAAATATTTTCCCTCTAAATAGATAAAAAATATTAAAAATAAATAAAACCATCTTTAAGAGGACTACATTTACAAATCCTGTAGACTGTATCCATGAAATGAATACCATTTATCAAAGAAAACCCCTCAAGAGATTATCTTCAACATTGTGGTTTGCTAAAAAAAAAAAAAAAAAAAAAAAATTCTTAGAGCTTTCATTTAGGAGTTACTTTTAAAACATAGTTATATACAGCACAAGAAAACCAGCTCCTTTTATAAAACTATCCTGCTTTCAGAACAACAACAAAGGTAGTGTACAGCTTACATTTAAACATTGTTTTACTCCAAATATGTTTTCTTCTTTTCCAAAGAAAATTTATCCCAATAGGCATGATAGTTTAGTTGCTAAGTCATGTCTGACTCATTGGGACCCCATGGACTGTAGTTCTCTGTCCATGGGCTTTTCAGGCAAGAATACTGGAGTGGATTGCCTGGGTCTCCTGCATTGAAGGAGGACTCTACTGGCTGAGCCACCATTGTTAATAATGAAAATATTTGAAAGGATATAATATAACATCTGAAGGCAGTTCTATAAAAAGTATTTTAAAAATGCATCAAATTTAAGACAAAGTGAGTATTTTGAAAGTGCAAGAGTCATCTGGATGTGTTGATTGGATAATGTTCATTTAATAAGTTATTGATTCATTTTTTATTTATGGAGAACTGTGTGCTTTCTGGACATGGACACAGTCAAATGGAAAGTAAAAATAAGGTGACAAATTCATTCTATTGAAAAGACATACTCTTTATGAAAAAACTTTTTTTATTTTCTAAGGCACAATAGAAAGCATGACTGATAAAGAGAGATGGCTAAACAGAAAATACTGAAATAATATTGTACTATATTTTCTAATATTGTTGTTGTTACTAATTTCCCAGCTATTATTGTAATAGAGAAGTGCTTTTTTTCATAAAATTCTTGAATTCAAAAGTGAGTACCAAATTATCATTATTTATCCATATTGAAGTTTTAAGTAGTCCTTCAGTTTTACTTTCCCTGATAGAGATTACATGGTTAAAAATATACTGTCCAGAAGGTGAATAATCATATAATTATATTAGAAATAAAAAGTCCATCTATGTTATATTTACTGAATTTTAGTTTCTTTTCATATCATTTTTATATTATTTATTATGCAATTTTCACTAATGCTATTCATTAGCTTTCAGTTAGGAATTTGCTAATTTATATTATAATAAAATTTCAATGCCTATTAATGAAAGCGAAGGTAAAGACCTAAAATTTTACTGTTTAGTCTTTTTAGAGGTTCATTGAAATTCTTAATCACATTCCTTAGGTTTAATATTCTTATTTTGTACCATATTTTCACTTGATGTTTCTTTTCTTTAACTAAATCCATCCATATCTAATTTCATGCATTTTTAGTCACAGCTGAGCTCCCATGCCTGTGTATTAAGAAGGCTGAATTATGGTTGTTATTTTTTAAATTGCCCTTGAAACCTCAATCACATCCAAAATTAATTCAAAATTTTAAAAAGTGAGTTTTGTGAATGTGAATAAGTTTGTGTTTAAATACTAGCATATACCTTTCTTTATTTATTTCAACCACAGTGCGGCCAAAGTGGTGTCCCCACATTTAAAGATTAAAGCTCAGTATATAAACAATTCAGAACATTTTCTTGTTTTTTATGAGTATAGTTAGACTCACATATTTGTCTAAGCAATCCATATTATTCTTTAATTTCATTGGCATTGTCAAGAACAATTCTCCTCTCTAGCTTTTAAAGTGAACTTTTTTCTATTCATTTTGAATGAGTCTATTTGTAATATTTTTTTTTAATTTTTATTTTTACTTTATTTTACTTTACAATACTGTATTCGTTTTGCCATACATTGACATGAATCCACCATGGGTATACATGCGTTCCCAAACATGAACCCCCCCTCCCACCTCCCTCCCCATAACATCTCTCTGGGTCATCCCCATGCACCAGCCTCAATATAAAGTCCATACACCATGATACAGAATTTTATGTACTTTGTTAAATGAATTAGAGGAAAAATAGATTTTCAGTTACAGAGTAGTAGTAGTCTTAGTAGCTTAGTCATGTCTGACTCTTTACGACCCAGTGGACTGTAGCCCACCAGATTCCTCTGTCTATGAAATTCTCTAGGCAAGAATACTGAAGTGGGTTGCCATTCCCTTCTCCAGGGCATCTTCCCAACCAAGGGACTGAACCCAGGTCTCCTACCTTGGCTAGCAGATTTTCTACCCTCTGATCCACCAACTGTAGGGTTTTCAGTTAACTAGTTCTTCCTAATTTTAACAAAATTGACTGATTAAATAGAAACACACATACACAGACACACGTCCGAAAATATTTTTTTGTAACAACACTTTTGAAACCTTACTTACTTGGAGTGCTTGTTTATTTTTAATACTATTACTACTTATACTTCAGTAATTCATTAAAAAATGTGGATATTCCTTCTAAAAAATAGTTGAAAGTTTCATAGATTACATAGATTATCTGTGATCAAATAAAGTTTAAGATTGGACCTATTTAGAAAGAAACCTAGATCACTGGTATAAAAAGCTTGGCATGGTCTACTGTTCTTGAGTGATTCTGTCTATGGAGAAAGAGAGATCTGGAATGGAGCTCCTGTTGCAAAGCTTACTGAACAAAATTAAAGCTTAAACATTAGCAAGCAGAAATAAAATGGAATAAGATCTGTAGCTACCTAGGTATGGAATGCTAAGTCAGGAACTTATTTTAAAAATAATAGTTCAGTTCTTCAGCCATGTCTGACTTTTTGTAATCCCATGGTCTGGAGCACACCAGACTTCCCTGTCCATCACCAACTCCTAGAGCTGGCTCAAACTCATGTCCATTGTGTCAGTGGTGCCATCCAACCATCTCATCCTCTGCTGTCCCCTTCTCTTCCTGCCTTCAAACTTTCCCAAGATCAGGGTCTTTTTCAGTGAGTCAGTTCTTTGCATCAGGTGGCCAAAGTATTGAAGCTTCAGCTTCAGCACCAGTCCTTCCAATGAATATTCAGGACTGGTTTCCTTTAGAATGGACTGGTTGGATTTCCTTGTAGTCCAAGGGACTCTCAAGAGTCTTCTCCAACACCACAGTTCAAAAGCATCAGTTCTTTGGGGCTCAGCTTTCTTTATGGTCCAAATCTAACATCCATACATTAGTACTGGAAAAACCATAGCTTTGACTAGATGGACCTTTGTCAGCAAAGTAATATCTCTGCTTTTTAATGCGCTGTCTAGGTTGGTCATACCTTTTCTTCCAAGGAGATGAGCGTCTTTTAATTTCATGGCTGCAGACACCATCTACAGTGATTTTGGAGCCCAAGAAAATAACATGTCTGACTGTTTCCACTGTTTCCCCATCTATTTGCCATGAAGTGATGGGACTGGATGTCATGACCTTAGTTTTTTGAATGCTGAGTTTTAAGCCAGCTTTTTGGAGGTCATGATAGGCCAAACAACAAGGAGAAATCACACCTCTGCCCATCAACAGAAAATTTGATTAAAGATTTACTGAACTTGGCCCCACCCATGATAACAAGTCCCAGTTTCCCTCATGGTCAGTTTCTCCCAGCAGAGAGCTTCCATAAGCCTCTGAAAACCACAGTCACAGAAAACTAAGGAAACTGATCACATGGATCACAGCCTTGTCTAACTCACTGAAACTATGAGCCATGCCATGTAGAGCCAACCAAGATGGATGGGTCATGTGGAGAGTTTGACAAAATGTGGTCCCCTGGAGAAGGGAATGCCAAACAACTTCAGTATTCTGGCCTTGAGAACTCCATGAACAGTATGAAAAGAGAAAAAAAAAAAAAAAAGGTATATACCAAATATAAAACTTGGACTGAGGAAAAATAAAAATTAATTATCAGTTTTATTGAGACAGTACCTAAAAGACAACCACCAAATCTATGCTTTTCTAACTTGAAATGGTTATTGAATGCTAGGAATTAATCAGAGATATAGCCACATGTGACCCATACTTGAAGGTACAGGCAGAAGATTTTAATAGAGATTTGTATCAAAACAAAGAAATAATTCTTGACAAAAGTAATTTTAATTAAATACAAAAGAGTTATGGCTAGAACACATGCCATTTGTCTCTGCCACTGCCTTTGATAGACAGTGTTAAATAAAGCATGTAGTTATTGACCTTCCTTTCTGGACAAAACCCTAGGCTGGTTAATGGTGGATACCTACTCATTTTCCTTGTAAACTGTCTTGGAATTGGTTTGAATTTAGCTTCTAACTGCTTAAAATATTCTTTTTGCACCCAGTGGATTTAATTTTGTTCAGGTGATATAGGGGGAATTGAACAGGTTGCCAACATTTCTCTCTCTCTCATACACACACACACACACACACACACGCACGCACACAGACAAACTGCAAATATTCTTACCATCCTCTTAAATTTAAGGTTAAATTTAGCTTTATTTAGGAATCACTTAACAGATACCTAAAATCATCATTTTTTTGAATTTACTTCAAAGAGTGTTTCTTGAAAACTCAACTATATCTTATTATGCATATAATTCTGGTGGTTTTTTTTTCCCCTTCTTCTTTTGGTATTTCTACTGGATTTTTGTTGTTGTTGTTTTCCACTACATATACTCATTTGCATAAGTGTTTTTTGGTGTTCCTTTTAAACTTTGGATTGTTTAACCTGTTGGTGTTGGTTTAATTGCTAAGTCGTGTCTGACTGTTGTGACCACATGGACTGTAGCTGACAGGTTCCTCTGTCCATGGGATTTTGTCTTGCATCTATTTTGCTTCATCCTACAGTACTTAAAGTTTATTTTGGTGTATCTCTAAATCACTGCCTTAAGTAATACCAACAACTAATTACAGAAAAGCAATTTCAGCAAAATTGTGTCCACTGTTAAAACTCACAGCAAGTGGCTTTAGTAGGCAAGTTGCAAGTCTGCCTTAAATGTTGGGATAGATGTTTAATTTCCCTAATCTCACTTTTCTCATTTTTGTGATGGCTATCCCAAAACCTATATCACAGGGACATGAAGAGATTTAAATAACATTATGTTCTTAAAATGCTTAGCATAGGATTTGCACAATTATAAGTTCTAAGTTGAGTAGTTTTAAGAAAAGTAGCTAAGAAAATACATAGCAATATCAATCTGAGCCTTCCTTTAATGGATCCTTATGTTAATGGTAATTAGCCCATTATTTAAACTTACCTGCATGAAGATTGGACTTCCCTGGTGGCTCAGAGGTTAAAGCGTCTGCCTGGAATGCAGGAGACCCGGGTTTGATCCCTGGGTTGGGAAGATCCCCTGGAGAAGGAAATGGCAACCCACTCCAGTACTCTTGCTTGGAGAATCCCATGGAGGGAAGAGCCTGGTAGGCTACAGTCCATGCAGTCACAAAGAGTCGGACACAACTGAGCGAATTAGATTTAATACATTTTCATGATCAATCTGAATATTTCTTTCAGTTATCCTATAACTTCATGTGTAGTTAATACCTTTAGAATTAATAAAAAATGTATTCTCTAAATTTGCAAGGGATGCTTCTTCAGCAATACTATATTTTTTATAATAACCTGATGTTTCATAACTAATTGCTTACCACTTCAATAGTGTACTCTATCCATTCCTTCAAATATATATCAGATGCTTTTCTCTCAGTACCTGTGCTAGGTGTAGAGAAACACTTGACACTGTAACTCAAGAGCCATCATGAAGAGTACAAAAAGTAACCAAATAATCATTAAATAGGATACATACTTTAAAATTGCAAAGGTTGGCTACAGTATACTATGAGAACATGTGAAGTGAAGTGAAAGTCACTCACTCGTGTCCGACTCTTTGCAACCCCACAGACTGTACAGTCCATGGGATTCTCCAGGCCAGAATACCGGAGTGGGTAGCCTATTCCCTTCTCCAGGGGATCTTCCTGACCCAGGAATTGAACCAGTGTCTCCTGCATTGCAGGCGGATTCTTTACCAACTGAGCTATCAGGGAAGTCCTTCTATGAGAACATAGAATGATTTAAAAATCTACTGTCTCAAACTGATTCCTTTTTATGGCTGAGTAGCTTTCCATTGGAGCTTAGGTGACTTTCCAGGTTGTGCTAGTGGTAAAGAACCAGCCTGCCAATGCAGGCGATATAACATACACAGATTCAATCCCTGAGTCTAGAAGAGGCCCTGGAGGAAGGTGTGGAAACCCACTCCAGTATTCTTACCTAGAGAATCCCACGGAGAGAGGAGTCTGGCAGGCTACAGTCCCTAGGGTCACAGAGTCAGACACAACAGAAGCGATTTAACATGCATGCACACAATATGCCTTTAACATTTAAGCCAGTAACTTTTAACATAATTATATGTTCTCATAGAACACTGTAGCCAATCTTTGCAATTTTTAGGTATATATTCTATTTAATGACTGTTTGGTTGCTTTTTGTACTCTTCACGACTCTTGTTGAGTGGTGGTGTCTAGTATCTCTACACCTAGTACAGGTATTGAAAGGAAGGCACCTAACGTATAACTGAAATGACTGATTGGACAGAAGAGCCTGGCAGGCTATAGTCCATGGGGTCACAAAGAGTCGGATATAACTGAATGACTAACACACACGCATGCACTCACACACACTTTCTATAAATAGCTTCTAGTACCTAATGTACATCAGGCACTATTCTAAGCACAAGGGGATAAAATGACGAACATAACAAGGTGAAATTTTCCATCTTTGTGTAGTTTATCTCATAACAAAAGGAGCTAGGAACTGAACTAATACATCAGTAAAAAATAAGAAATATGTAATATACTATACAGCATAGTTATTAAGTGCTATAGATGAAAATAAAGCAGGAGGCACATCTGTGTTATCTTGGAATGGCATTATAAAGAGAATAAACAAGGGAAGTCCCTTTGAAAAAGTGATGTTCGAGCAAAGATTGAAAGGAAGTGAAAGTATGAGGCACACAGATACGCAAGGGAACTATCGTAGAATTAGAGAAAATGGCAAGCTCAAGCATCTGGGTTAGATACGGCTCTTCTAATTAAAATATGCCTCAGGTTAATGATTTATATAATCATTGATGTAATTACCTTATACATATTAAATTCATGATTATTGTAATTAAGTAAACTTGATTAGCCAATAGATGGAGAAATAATTCAAGTTGTTTCTCTCTCCTCCCTGTGGCTTGACTGATTTTTTTTCCTACTATTTAGAAGCAAAGAATCCATTTTGTATATATATATATACATATATGGTAACAGCAATACAGACATTATATAAACATCATTCTTAAAATGTTTTGATGAGATTTGTATCATTTCCCAGTAAAGTTTAGAAATTTTGGAAAAGGTACTGGTTGAAAGTGAAATGATGGTACTATTTTATTTATTTATTTATTTATTTATTTATTTTAACTGGAGGCTGATTACTTTACAGTATTGTGGTGATTTTTGAAATACATCACCATGAATCAGTCATGGGTGTACATGTGTCCCCTCATCCCAAACACCCCTTCCCTCCTCCCTCCCCATCACATCCCTCTGGGTTACCCCAGTGCATTGGCTCTGAGTGCCCTATTTCATGCATTGAACTTGCACTTGTCATCTAGTTCACATATGGTTTCAATGCTATTCTCTCAAATCATCCCACCCTTGCCTTATCAAACAGAGTCCAAAAGTCTGTTCTTTACATATGTGTCTCTTTTGCTGTCTTGCATATAGGGTCATTGTTACCATCTTTATAAATTCCATATATATGCATTAATATACAGTATTTGTGTTTTTTTTTTCTGACTTACTTCACTCTGCATAATAGGCTCCAGTTTCATCCACCTCATTAGAACTGACTCAAATGCATTCTTTTTAATAGCTGAGTCCATTGGGTATGTGTACCACAACTTTCTTACCATTCGTCTGCTGATGGACATCTAGGTTGCTTCCATGCACTAGTTATTGTAAACAGTGCTGCAATGAACATTGGGGTACACCTGTCCCTTTCAATTCTGGTTTCCTTGGTGTGTATGCCCAGCAGTGAGATTGCTGGTTCATATGGCAGTTCCAATTTTTGAAGGAATTTCCACACTGTTCTCTATAGTTGCTGTACAGGTTTGCATTTCTATCAACAGTGTAAGAGGGTTCCCTTTTTTCCACACCCTCTCCAGCATTTACTGTTTGTAGACTTTTTGATGAAAAGCCATTCTGACAGGTGTGAGATGGTACCTCATTGTGGATTTTATTTGCATTTCACTGATAATGAGTGATGTTGAGCATCTTTTCATGTGTTTGTTAGCCATCTGTATGTCTCCTTTGGAGAAATCTCTGCTTAGTTTTTTGGTCCATTTTTTGATTGGGTCATTTATTTTTCTAGTATTGAACTGCATGAGCTGCTTATATATTTTGGAGAGTAATACTTTGTCAGTTGTTTCATTTGCTATTATTTTCTCCCATTCTGAAGGCTGTCTTTTCACCTTGCTTATAGTTTTCTTTGTTGTGCAAAAGTTTTTAAGTTTAATTAGGTCCCATTTGTTTATTTTTACTTTTATTTCCATTATTCTGGGAGGTGGGTCACAGAGGATCTTGCTGTGATTTATGTCAGAGAGTGTTCGGTCTATGTTTTAATCTAGGAGTTTTATAGTTTCTGGTCTTACATTTAGATCTTTAATCCATTTTGAGTTTATTTTTGTGTATGATGTTAGAAAGTGTTCTAGTTTCATTCTTTTATAGGTGGTTGACCAGTTTTCCTAGCACCACTTGTTAAAAAGATTATCTTTTCTCCATTGTATATTTTTGCCTCCTTTGTCAAAGATAAGGTGTCCAATAGGTGTGTGGTTTGATCTCTGGGCTTTCTATTTTGTTCCATTGATCTATATTTCTGTCTTTGTGCCAATTCCATACTGTCTTGATGACTATAGCTTTGTAGCATAATCTGAAATCAGGCTGGTTGATTCCTCCAGTTCCTTTCTTCTTTCTCAAGATTGCTCTGGCTCTTCGAGGTTTTTTGTGTTTTCATACAAATTGTGAAATTATTTGTTCTAGTTCTGTGAAAATTACTGCTGGTAGCTTGATAGGGATTGCACTGAATCTATATGTTGCTTTGGGTAGTATATTCATTTTCACTATATTGATTCTTCCAATCCATGAACATGGTATATTTCTCCATCTATTTGTGTCATCTTTGATTTCTTTCATCAGTGTTTTATATACAGGTCTTTTGTTTCTTTAGGTAAATTTATTCCTATGTATTTTGTTCTTTTCATTGCAATGGTGAATGGGATTGTTTCCTTAATTTCTCTGTTTTTCCATTGTCAGTATATAGAAATGCAAGGGATTTCTGTGTATTAATTTTATATCCTACAACTTTACTATATTTATTGATTAGCTCTAGTAATTTTCTGGTGGTGTCTTTAGGGTTTTCTATGTAGAGGATCATGTCATCTGCAAACAGTGAGAGTTTTATTTCTTCATTTCCAATCAGTATTGCTTTTATTTCTTTTTCTTCTCTGATGCTGTGGCTAAAACTTCCAAACTTATGTTGAATAGTAGTGGTGGACACCCTTGTCTTGTTCCTGACTTTAGAGGAAATGCTTTCAATTTTTTCCATTCAGGATAATGTTTGCTGTGGGTTTATCATAGATGACTTTTATTATGTTGAGGCATGTGCCTTCTATGCCTGCTTTTCAGAGGTTCTTTTTTTTTATCATAAATGGGTATTGAATTTTGTCAAAGGCTTTCTCTGCATCTATTGAAATAATCTTGTTTTTTATCTTTCAATTTGTTGATGTGGTGTATCACATTGATTGATTTGCAAGTATTGAAGAATCCTTGCATCCGTGGGATAAAGCCCACTTGGTCATGATATGTGATCTATTGGATTCTGTTTGCTAGAATTTTGTTGAGGATTTTTGCATCTATATTCATCTGTGTTATTGGCCTGTAGTATTCTTTTTTTGTGGCATCTTGGTCTGGTTTTATTAGGGTGATGGTGGCCTCATAGAATGAGTTTGGGAGTTTACCTTCCTCTGCAATTTTCTAAAGAGTTTGGGTAGGATAGGTGTTACCTTTTCTCTAAATTTTTGGTAGAATTCACTTGTGAAGTCATTTGGTCCTAGGCTTTTGTTTGTTGGTAGAATTTTGATTACACTTTCCTGGCTTGTGATGGACCTGTTAAGGTTTTCTATTTCTTCCTGGTGCAGTTTTGGAAGGTTATACTCTTCTAAGAATGTGGCCATTTCTTCCAAGTTGTCCATTTTATTGGCATATAGTTGCTGATAGTAGTTTCTTATGATCCTTTTTATTTTTGTGTTGTCTGTTGTGATTTCTCCATTTTCATTTCTAATTTTACTGATTTGATTCTTCTCCCTTGTTTTCTTGATGAGTCTGGCTAATGGTTTGTCTATTTTATTTATTTTCTCAAGGAACCAGCTTTTAGTTTTGTTGATTTTTGCTATGGTCTTCTTTGTTTCTTTGTCACTTGTTCCTATTCTGATTTTTATGATTCCTTTCCTTCTACTAATTTTTCAGGTTCTTCATTTATTCTTTCTCTGGTTGCTTTAGGTGTAAAGTTAGGTTATTTATTTGATTTATTTATCTCTTGTTTCTTGAGGTAAGCTTGTAATGCTATGAACCTTCCCCTTAGCACTGCTTTTACTGAATCCCATAGGTTTTGGGTTGTTGTATTTTCATTTTCATTTGTTTCTATGCATATTTTGATTTCCTATTTTATTTCTTCCACGATCTGTTGGTTATTCAGAAGCATGTTGTTTAGCCTCCATATGTTTGTATTTTTAATAGTTTTTTATCCTATAGTTGACATCTAATCTTACCTCATTGTGTTCAAAAAGATGCCTGAAATGATTTCAATTTTTTTGAATTTATCAAGGCTAGATTTATGGCGCAGGATGTGATCTATCCTGGAGTATATTCCAAGTGCACTTGAGAAAAAGGTGAAATTCATTGTTTTGGGGTGAAATTCCCTGTAGATATCAATTAGTTCTAACTGGTCCATTGTATTAGAAAATGATGGTTCTTTTAAGAGTTTCAAATGTTGATGATTTTTTTTCCTCACACCTATTTATATTTCAGAGTTTCAATTAGAGAGGAGCTAGAGACCTAGCAAAAGTGTAATTAATTTTAATCCTAAAGGAAAGGGAATTATTTCCTCTGCCTTCCTGTCATACATCCCCTCATCAATTTAGGTTACACCTCATCTGTCATTTGTCATGACATTTATCCCACCATTTCATAATTCTTAGTTTACTTTTCCAGCATTTATGAGATATTAAGCTTTGCATCCACAGTGCCTGGTATGGTCTTTTTTACTAAGCTGGTACTCAACACATATTGGAATGAAAGAACAAGTGAGTGAATGGGTAAGTGAGTGAATGGGTAAACAAGTGAATGTTTCCATGTTCCTATAAATTATAAATTATTCCAAAGGTAAAGGAATAGATCAGAATTTACTAGGTATATGCTGCAGTCCTAGAAGAAAGTTGTTATGTTTCTCCATTGGTTGATCATATAAGTTTGCAGCAAGAATAAAATCCTGATATCTTTAGAGAGTTTTATTGCTAATCAAAGTGACTTTATGTCTGTTCTCATTCATTCCTCCTTAACATTTCTGTGAAATTGTTAAGGAAGCATTTTATTCGATATGGCCAAGAAATTGTGGTTCAGGTCCTTCCATTGACCAAATGAAGATGGTTCCTAATTTTACTTAAATTTGACCAAGTGACAGTAAAATCTATTGCTGGTTGCTATTATTTATGAGAGAATAAAATATTTGACCATGAAATTTCATATCTCATTTAAAGAATAAAATGCAATGGCCAGAAGAATCATCAGCAGGAATTCTAAACAGGGTAGAATGAACTATCAAATCCTGACTCATCTTCCTCTAAAGGATAACTTTACCAAATAACTTTAAACTTGCTGCCCATCATATTATGCTCAGTCATAATTCCTCTGCTTATTCCTCTGTCTTATTCCTCTGCTAACTCTCAATAATGTTAAGAAGAGCAGTTCTCTCTGTTTTATTGTCTTTCCCTTCAAATAACCTGTTTTAAAAGATTACAGATGCTTTGAGATAAAGCTGCCAGGATTATTCCAAGGACTGTCAGGTTTGCTAACAACCAAATGCTTTCAGATCACTGCATTTGCCTCAGATCCACCTTTGATATGAACCACATATGGCTTCAGTCCTGTTTTCCTGAATTAACTCTAATTTCCTAGTGACCAAGGTCAGATGAGTCCAGATAGGGCTCAGCTGTTCTTACCTAGCACATATGTTCCAGTGTTGTTGGTAATTTATTTACTGTAATAAAAAATTAAAATGCAAATCTCAGCCAGATTCTCCTTTACCAAGGTCTCCCTTGATATGGGCTTTTTCAAATCACATATTAGGAATGAATACCTACTGACTTTTTCATAACAATATGAAAAATGTTATTATAGCATTTTTATCAAATATTTAAGTTAATATTAGAAATAAAATTGGTAATGTGAAATTTATTGAAAAGGAATACTTTGAGTAAGTGCCAATGACACCAAATTTACTTTGGTAATTTTGAAAAATCATCAGAAATTACTGCTTCTTCTTCTAGTACTTCACCATATCCATTCATAAATTAGAGTTCAACTAATTCTGCTAAGGAGATAAATTATTGTTTCATGAATGTTTTATATTTTAAAATAAAAATAAATGGGTTCTTAACGTAAATGAAGTATATCTTTAAAGTTACTTCAAGATGTTTTAGGTGCTATGCTACTAGATAAAAGGGCTTCCCTGGTGGCTCTGAGGGTAAAGAATCTGCCTGCAATACGAGACCCAGATTCGATCCCTGGATCAGGAAGATCCCCTGGTGAAGGAACTGGCAACCCACTCCAGTATTCTTGCCTGGAGAACCCCAGGGACAGAGGAGCCTGGCAGGCTGCAGTCCATGTTGTCACAAAGAGTTGGACAAAAAGCCCTGAACAACAACTACTTGATAAACTTTTTTAAAGAATTTGAGTTGTAGCCAAAACTTCAAATATTATGTTTTAAAAAACATTACAAAATGGTACTGGGTTTTCTTTGTATTATTGATGCTTTGTGGTCATAATAGTTCAAACTAGATTAATATTAAAGATTTCTTCTCTTATTCAATAAAATAAGCTTTCCTCTAGAACAGGCATAAAAAGTTAATTTAAATTCTTGTTTCCAGAGGTTTCATAAACATTTTCTTACCGTTTTTAAGGTATCAGATAGGTTTATAGGTCCATAGACACAAAATGATTTCTGAATTTTATTTTTTCTGGTTTTGCATTTACTTAAAAATGAATTGGAATATAATTGCTTTACAATGTTGTGTTAGTTTCTGCTGTATTATGAAATAAATCAGCCATATTCCCTCCCTCTTGAACCTTCTTTCCATCCCTACATCCTACCCCTCAGTGTCATCACAGAGCACCCAGCTAAGCTCCCTGTGCTTTATTTGAATTTTAGTTTGTATTTGACATTGAGCAAAGGGAGTGGGGAGAATAATTCACTTGCATACTAAACAATTTAAGTCAAAGATTGTTTTTAAAGATGGCTTTGAATTCGTAAAATATGTTGTTCACAACAAAAGTTCTATGCCAGTGGTACAAGAATAACCGTTACTTGATTAGCTTTCATAACGTTTTAGATGGGATAGAAACAAAATTTCAAAGCACTGGAGAAGGAAATGGCAGCCTGCTCCAATAATCTTGCCTAGAAAATTCCATGGACAGAGGAGCCTGGTGGGCTATAGTTCATGGTATCACCAACAGTCAGACACTACTGAGTTGACTAAACAACAACAACATTCTTACACTAATATCTAAATGTTCTAAATATCTCTCTCTAGAACGCTCAGGAAAAATGTTGCCTAAAGCCCATTAGTTATTGGAGATCTGCAAAGAGCCAGATACTTTCAGGTTGCATAGATTATCTTGAGTTCTGTCAGAAACTAAAGTTATATATGTTTACATTTGGAATCATCATCTATATAATTAAAAGCTTTTAAGTATACTGAATGTTATTTTTAAAGCACAACATCTTTTGGCATCTGTGAATTTTTAAAAAGTCTTGTATTTCTTATGCTTAACAAGATTTTTTTAATCCGTTTGTTTACATTTCATAGCCTCTGAAAACTGCTATTATAAAGAGACAGTGCCTTATGAATTCATTTTATTGGTTTTATGTTGATATAGCAAAAACCAAGTCAACTTACAAGCCTCAGCATTTTGATAAAATAAACACGCTAAACATTGACATCCTAAATCTGCCCAGTATAGAAGGAAAAGTGTCCTTAATATGGGACACACACACATATACACACATCCCAAAAGAAAGAAATTTATTCTGGTGTTTAGAGTGGCAGTGTAGTTGTGTGAGAAAATCAGATTATTTTATTTGGAATATTTTAAATATATTTCCCTGGTGGCACAGACAGTGAAGAATCTACCTGTAATGAGGGAGACCCAGATTCAGTCCCTGGCTTGGGAAGATCCCCTGGAGATGGAAATGGCTATCCACTCCAGTATTCTTGCCTGGAGAATTCCATAGACTGAGGAGCCTGGTGGGCTATCATCCATGGAGTCACAGAGTTTCCTTTATATTGCTTTGATTTTACTATTTGTTTCAGTCAATATCTATGAGACTTGATTTATCTACTTGACTTTATATTACTGTATACAACATAACTATAATGATAATACTTGGGAACATTTTTCATTATTGCTAAAGACATTATTGTCTCATTATGAAATTAAAATCCTTCTTTAAAATTATGATGTCATAAATCCTATCAGCAAGTTTCTCTTTAAAATCTGCCTTCACTACTATTTTTTTTTAATCAAGTAGCCTTAGTATACTCACCTGTGAAGTAAAGGAGTGAAACAAGATGTTCTTATGTTTAATTTTTTTTCACTAATTCATTTTTTGACTTGACTATACTCTATCTGAATAACTTCTCTTCTATATCTATTTTGCTATTACCTTAATTCTTGCCTTATGGAAAATTTATAATATTTCATGCTTAGTTTATTACCTGGCTTTCATTTTTCATGTTTCTCTTAAATAATACATTATTCTAGACTGTCCTTCCTAACAAATTTGGCATCAGTGGTGCCAACCTATATTCCAATTCCTTAGTCTTTTCTGGTGCTCTGTGTAGGTCCTCACTTCTCTATGTCACTGTTGCTGAAGAACCTTCAAAGACTGTTTACATTTGGTTCAGCAGCTTATTCTCCATCCCTGATTTTATCTTGTCCCTTGGCAATGATCACCAGCTACTTTATGGAATGAAGCTAACATTAGTCTAAGAGGAGACTGAGAGGACATAATATACAGATCAAACTTTTAACATGCCCCATCTTCTACCTATGAGCTTTAGTTCACATGGCAACCTGTTATTTCCTTATTTCTAAATAAGTGAACATAAACTTTCAGACAATACATAAATATTTATTACTTTTGTTTTTAGTTACCTGCTTACTGACCTTAAATGAGTTCTTCTTCTTAATATTTAACTTGTAAAGCTTTCATATACTATTTTTAACCTTAGAGATCCTATGGTCTTTTCTACTTTGAAAGTATTCAACAATTTCTGTTTTGCTAGAAATAAAACTAGCTGAGTCTCCTTATTTCCTCCTTATGCATTAGATCTTAGAGTATTAGCACAATTCCTTATGTATTTAATATATGTATTTTGAAATTAGAGGTCAAGTCAGTTGAACTGTTTTAAAATCCTCTTTTATTCCACATTTCACTTGAGGATTCCATTTTTTATATCAGATTTTTAATATGTATCTGATCTTTGAATGTGTTTTCTTTCAACAAAGTCTATTTAGAATTTTTCTTTGAATTTATGTAATATCTTTTACCTTGCTAAGAATATTAATGTCATTTTATTTGTTTTATTCTTTATCATTTATGTTAGAGACTCACTGCAAGCCACAAGTACTTAGTTAAGGATGAAAAACTATGAGCTTCACTTTAGGGTGATGTAGATGTAGTGGTTCATTTTTTTTTTTGTAAATCCATGATATGTGCCTTTAGCTGTAGTTGTTATAGTACAATAATTAAGACTATGAACTGGTAGCCTATTTACCCATGTTTCCATCCTACTTTTGCCAGGAAGAAGCCACATGAGTTTAGGTGAACTATTAACTGCTCTATGTTTTCATTTTCTAATTTTAGAATGGGGACAAAAATATCTACCACCTAATAGAAATCTTGCAAGACTTAAATGATTTGATATGTATAAATAATTTATAATAATGTTTGGCACATGCTGAACTCTATATGTGTTAATTGCTATTATTACCTTTTTTGTTGTTATTGTTTTATTAATATTATTACTGTCTCTTTAGAGAAGTTCGATTTTGCTTAAAAATATCTTCCTGGAGGAATTCAAAGATCAAAGACAGACAGAGGGCTGACTGATCTCAACATTGGTTATAGATTCCAACATGTTCCTTCTAGGCAAGTGTGGCTTGCCTAGATCAACTCATCCAGTGTGCTCTTGTTTACTTCCCACAGAATAAAACCTCTTGGCCTTTGCTTGGGTGGGATGGAGCAGTCACAGAGTTGTTTTTAAGACAGCTTTTCAATATATTCTACTTTTGTAAGACCTTTAATCATTCTGGCTTTGAGAGGGATATGGAAATGTTAATCTCAGAAACTTTTGCAGGGGAAAAGAGGGCCTTAAAAGTTGATTAGCTCAATTGCCATTCATCTATCTGCATTCCTCCTTCCAAAATTTTGTTTCTGCTGCACTTTATCTGATCCTCTTTTGCCTTGTAGTTTCACACCATAGGAGAGAATATGTGTTCAAAGATGATATTGGTGTTTTTTAACAAAAATAAAACACGAGCACTTGGTAGTATTATGCTCTCTTTTTAACAAATAGAATAATAAAAATGTCTTACTACTGCATAATGTTTTTACATGTAGTGTCTTTATTTAATCCTCACAAAAACCTTAGAAGTTTGGTAGATATTTGACTACCATGTAAACTAAAATTAAAAGAGATTAGTTAGCTTGCATAAGAACATATTCTTTTTAACAAGAGAAAAAGAATTAGTGATCATGCTGACTCAGACCTACATTATTCAGAATTTATCTATATATTAGTTAAGTATAGGTAACCAATTACTCATGTGTGGCCATATTTATAGAGAAAAGTACATAGTCAGCTTCATATTCAGCCTTAGTGTTTTGTTCAGATACTTTCTTCATGTACTTTATAAGCAATCTTAGCTGCTTTAAACTTAAGTGTTTCAGGAAAATTCATGTTCAAGCCTTTTGTTTTTAAACTAGTGATAACTGACATCTATACTATCTTCACTACTGAAAATGATAAAAGTAAAAAAATTTCCGGGTGACTCTAAAGACTAGTTTTGTATTTTAACTTTCTATAGAAATAGTTTGAATTTAAAGGCATCACATACCAACACATACATACATGCAATCTACAAAGACTTTAATCTTATCTCCCATATCTGGCTACACAGTGTTGTGTTTTATAGCCATAAGTGATAGATGACTGTTCTCAGTTGGAAATTGTAGTCAAAGAATGACCGCCAAACTAGCAAGCAAGCCATATAAAATGTGAGTGAGCAGCAGATAGGCAATATTTCTACACTGAAATATTTGGGTGTTTATTATGAGAAACAAAACAGTTTGGGTAACTTTTCTATCAAAACCTATTATCCCATATAAGAATACTAGGAATAGGCTTATTTTCTGTAGACAGGAAAGATGATTGAAAGTGTACAAAAATCATAGACAATAGATTCAAGAAAACCAGAAGTATATTAAGAGATATTTAAGTAAAAATGGAAGACAGGAAGTTATTAATAAGGACCTATTATATAGCACAGGGAACTCAATACTCTGTAATGGCCTGTATGGAAAAAGAATCTAAAAGAGAGTGTATATATGCATATACTGTAGCCTGGCAGGTCCATGGGGTTGCAAAAGAGTCAGATACAACTTATTGACTAAACAACAAAGATGTTACATTTTAAATTGTCAAGTAATGAAAATGCAGTTTTGATATATGAATTTTTAGTATTACATTCATGGGATTGTATTTGTTATCAGTCACAGATTCACTAACTCAAAAACTGTGTCCAATTTTAGTTTTTACATAAAATCTCTTTAATCTGAAAGTGAGCTCTGATTTTGATTTTATTTTGTATTTTGACCTCACTTAATCCAAAACATTAGGAGAAAATATTTTTTACCTTTGAAAGGAAATGAACTTGTTGTAGCCAGCCTCATTATGTTCCTAATTTGGATAGCGAAATATATCTTTGCAAAATCTCACTATTGGTCATAATGATTCCAGTAAAAATATCACCACAGTCTTCCTCTCATTTCCCATTTCTACTCCAAACATTTGACTATTTTCCTTAAAAACAATTGACATGCCACCATAGCTGCCCAAATTTGTTATCACGCCAATCTCATTCTGGGTGCTCTAGCTGCCTTCTTTCAAAGACTGGCCTATCAGCATGTTTTAATGTTCATTGGAGAGCAAAGGTTTGCATTTTTATTGCTTCTTAGCTCTAAGCTATACTTGTTTTTATAAAGCATATATTGCACCATTAGGTATTTCCCCACCTCCAAATTAATTTTTTTCTTCCCATTTTATCATTGAAATAGTGCCATAATTTTTAAAAATATTATTCTGTACTAACTTTTAGTGGGAGGAATAATAATATCATGTTTATGTCCTGGCACATGTAGGACTAAATTTATACTTATACTGCAAAAGATTGTATACCTGTTTATTGGAAAATTGTTTCAATGTTTTATGCCAGAACAACCAATGAGGTGAAAATCCTCCTTGTGTTTATAATTGGAATATTACGTTTTGTGTTGGTATAAGAATGAAACTAAGGTAAGGGTTTCACAAATGAGCTTTCCATAAGCAGATGCTAACCTTTTTCCTATTTATGTTTTAGCAGTGCCTTCTGAACAAAACCCATTCCTTTCCTTTAGCAATAAGTCGTACTGAAGCCCTACTGAGAATTTCCAGCTGGATATAAAAACTCTTCTATTTTCTTGGTCCAGGAATCCTTAGTTAGTAAGACCTGGATGATTGATTTCCTGTTGTCCTGAGGCAGGTTAAAAGAAGTTCTATGGTGTCCAGATTGTGTCTCAGCAGAAATGTAGTCATCTTACTTGTAATATCCTTATTTGTAACAAATTCCTCTTGTCTCTTCAACTTATATTTGTATGTGTCCTTGGGGGATAATGTAACATCTGTCTTATAGTCAACAATGAATTCGGGGGAAAAAAAATCTCTTACACTTTTATAGTGTCAATCGGTGTCCAGTGTCTGCATTTTCCAAATTTGATGCTATAGTAATGTCGAAAGATAAAATTGTACACATGAGATACTCATGTGAGATACAAACACAAAAATCCCTCCTTATTAGTCTGTTTTATTCTTTCTTTTTTTATTGCCTCCTATGATTTACTAGTTGTGATATTTTGAATCTTAGGGCATTTTTTTTATATATTTGGCTAAATAAATCTGCTCCATGCCTGGAAATACAATGAAGAATTGCTCTGAGAAATGATTCTTCACAGATTTTGATCTTTTGTTGTTGTTGTTTACTAATAATACAATTATAAAGTATTATGAGCAAACTAAACATAGTTAATTTCATCAAAATATTGTAGGATCACATGGAAACTAAGGAATATCTTTCTTATGTATCCTGTTTTTCCCCAGAAATCAAAAATCTCCACATATGACAAAATGTGGGCCTTTATGAGTAGCAGGAGGCAGTCTGTGCTCGTCAAAAGTAATGAAGAAGGAATCCAGAGAGTCCTCACCTCTGATTATGCTTTCCTAATGGAGTCAACGACCATCGAGTTTGTCACCCAGCGGAACTGTAACCTGACACAGATTGGTGGCCTCATAGACTCCAAAGGTTATGGCGTTGGCACCCCCATGGGTAGGTTTCATGTCAGCCACTTGTTCCTTATTCATTAATCCTAGTTGCTGTGAGAAGGGAGAAAAAAACAGTGCCTCCATATGCCGTTAGGAATTTTGCTTCAAACAAATGTATCTTGCTATATTCTGTGACTATATAAAAACAGGAAAATAAGCAGTTGGACATCTGCTTCTAAAGGAATGAGTAACAAAAGAAAAAGCGATTTCTACTAAAATGGTCAGTAGACATTTTTGCTATATCAGAGTTGGAAAAATCCACAACACCCCCTGTAAAGGACCTTCTCTTTAATTTTACACTTAAAAAAAAGTTCGATGAATAAAATAAAGTTTTTGGAACTTTATATATTTGGATTGTATGAATATAGTCTTTGATTTTGCTGACTCAAAGAATGAGCTTTAAATGGTTACTGTGAATAATCATTTTATTTAAGAGAAGTGTATGTTTTATTTAAGAGTACTAGCAGAGGATTTACCAGTAAAATACCTAGAATAATTTACAGTAGGAATGATTGTATTTAACATTCTTCTATATGACAAAATTAGTTTCAGTAATTATCATGGAATGAAATAATGATAATTGCCAGAAAAGACAATGAAAATTTACATTTATTGAGCTTAATATTTATGTATAATATATGAATATATATATATTTATATGATAAGTTAATGAATCAATAAATACATAATATTAGAGTATATACATACATGCTGTGGGCATAAAAATGGCTCCCCCCAAATGTCCCTGGTTTAATGCCCCAAACATGTGACTATGTTGCTGCTGCTGCTGCTAAGTCGCTTCAGTCGTGTCCAACTCCGTGTGACCCCAGAGACAGCAGTCCACCAGGCTCTGCTGTCCCTGGGATTCTCCAGGCAGGAACACTGGAGTGGGTTGCCATTTCCTTCTCCAATGCATGAAAGTGAAAAGTGAAAGTAAAGTCGCTCAGTCGTGTCCGACTCCTAGGGACCCCATGAACTGCAGCACACCAGGCCTCCCTGTCCATCACCAACTCCCAGAGTTCACCCAAACTCACTTCCATCGAGTCGGTGATGCCATCCAGCCACCTCATCCTCTGTCGTCCCCTTTTCCTCCTGCCCCCAATCCCTCCCAGCATCAGAGTCTTTTCCAGTGAGTCAACTCTTCCCATGAGGTGGCCAAAGTATTGGAGTTTCAGCTTTAGCATCAGTCCTTCCAAAGGACAGCCAGGACTGATCTCCTTTAGGATGGACTGGTTGGATCTCCTTGCAGTCCAAGGGACTCTCAAGAGTCTTCTCCAACACCACAGTTCAAAAGTGTCAATTCTTCAGCGCTCAGCGTTCTTCACAGTACAACTTTCACATCCATAGATTAACCACGTGGGTCCAATGTAATTGAAAGAGTCCATATAAGAAGGAGGCACAGGTGTCAGAGTTACAATTAAGGAGATAACACAACAGAAGTAGTGAGAAAAAGAATGTGCGTATGCTAATCCACCTGGGCTGCTAAAACAAAATACCAGAGAGTGCTTGAAAAACAATCGTGAACAATGACACTATAATAGTTTTGAAACTTCTGCCAAGTTTTCAACAACTGGGTCAAAATTGATTTTCATGTAATTGTGTTTAATAAATGGTATAGCCATATTTCTCAGTGTATCCTCATTCATAATTTTATTGCTTTTAATTTTGAAAAGTTTCTTTCAAATCAACAAACATGTATACTATAATTACAAAGTGAGGCACAGATTCATAAAAAATCCCATTTCATGATAAATTCAGAAATTGCAATACTATCCATGTCTTTGTTTCTTTGGGATCATTTCTAACAACTTTCAAAAGTCTAGGAAGTCCAAAAATTTTCCACAATAATAGCTTCAGAAAAATTCAGCATTAAACTCTTTCATATTTGGTAAAGTTTATTCAGGTTCACTATAGCTGAAAATAGTTTGAACTGGCTCTGAGAGAATTTTGAGATATTCACTCCTGTAACATTGCATATTCCAGCATTTATATGATAGATGAAAAATAATGATTCCACAGTCACTGTTGAAATAAATAAAGCAAAACAAAACAAAACCAGAAAGAATCTGCCTGCAATGTGGGAGACCTGGGTTTGATCTCTGAGTTGGGAAGATCCCCTGGAGAAGGAAAAGTCTACTCATTCCAATATTCTGGCTTGGAGAATTCCATGGATGGCATAGTCCATGGGGTCACAAAGAGTTGGACAGGACTAAGTGACTCACTTTCACTTTAAAGCTGTATAAAGACGATTCTCCAATTTAGTTGCCAAGTGGAGTACAATGTTTATTAAAGAATAAAAAATAAATATTTGCTAATTCAAAGTTCAATAAGTAGGGTTGTTAAAACTCAATAATAAATATTTAGAACTCAGATGAACAAAAGATATTTTACAGGGAGGGATGTTTTATTATTGACATGTTTTGACTTGCCAGTGTGTGGTGATAGTTGTTGCTATTGTTGTTTTAAAATTCTCTACACAAAATGAACCTCCTTTTCTGCTCACACTGGGAACAGACCATCCAAAGCTTTGCCATTATTGTGCAAGAGACTTGGGTTCAATCCCTGGGTTGGGAAGATCCCCTAAAGGAGGGAATGGCTACCTGCTCCAGTATTCTTACCTGGAGAATCCCATGGACACAGGAGCCTGGAAGGCTATACTCCATGGTATGGCCAAGAGTCAGACACGACTGAATGACTAATATTTTCACTTTCACTAAGCTTGAAAATTTATCAAAGTTGCTCATCATAAACTCCAAATAAATGGTACATGAATGCATGAAACTGTTGAATTCAGGGTAGTGAGAATTAAATAAGATTTGGGGAGGATATATAAGGATTTTGGAGTATGTGTGCTAAATCCCCTCAGTCGGGTCTGACTATTTGTGACGCTATGGACTGTAGCTCACTAGGCTCCTCTGTCCATGGAATTTTCCAGGCAAGAATACTGGAGTGGGTTGCCATGCCCTCTTCCAGGGGATCCTCCTGGATCTTCCCAACCCAGGAATTCAGCCACATCTCCTACACTGCAGGCAGAGTCTTTAAGGCTGAGGCACTGGGGAGGCCCTCTTTGGAGTACGGGGCCTGGGGCATCTCATTTTGGTTCCTGTTCTCATCACCATACAGGCGCCTGAGGTAACTCTAACTGTTGGAGGCCATCCTGTTAACTTGCTTCTCTTTGGAGTATAGCACAGATATTTTTCATGAATGTTAGTTACATAATAACAGTCATAATTTCAAATTATTAAAATAAAGAAATTTGACTTATATTTAATATAAAACCTTAAGCTTGAGAGTTTTTTGTTTACTTGCTTGTTTGAGTTGTAAATACAATGTATCAGTGTACCAAGACTGTCATATTGTTTTGCTTTGAGGACATGCTTGCTATAAATCAATCAAAGTGAGTAAAAGTCGCTCAGTCATGTCAGACTCTTTGTGACCCCATAGACTGTCCATGGAATTCTTTAGGCCAGAATACTGGAGGGGGTAGCCTTTCCCTTCTCCAGGGGATCTTCCCAACCCAGGAATCAAACCGAGGTCTCCCACATTGCAGGTGGATTCTTTACCAGCTGAGCCACAAGGGGAGCCCAATCAATCAAAATAGTATATAATTCTCAAAAACTCACTGGGATATTTCAGATGTGAAAGCTATTTTAAAAAGGAAAGATAATAGTTCAATCAGTTCTAGGGAAGCTCCCTGTTATAGTTTGTGGGAGCTATACAAAGAGCAGATTTTTTATTCCTACCCTCAACAGTGTTTACTGTAAGATATTGACTTATAAGGAAAATATAAAACAATTTAAAATAATATATATATATACTTTACTTTTAATGTAACTTTTAATTATTTTTTTATTTTTATTTTTTTTAGTTTTTTATTTTTAAAATTTTAAAATCTTTAATTCTTACATGCGTTCCCAAACATGAATCCCCCTCCCACCTCCCTCCCCACAACATCTCTCTGGGTCATCCCCATGCACCAGCCCCAAGCATGCTGCACCCTGCGTCAGACATAGACTGGCAATTCAATTCTTACATGATAGTATACATGTTAGAATGCCATTCTCCCAAATCATCCCACCCTTAAATTAAGCAAAATACACAACATTTGGAATTTCTGTTTCTTCTCATTCTAATCTTATAGATAAGATGAGAGAACAAAACAAATTAAGCTATAAGCCTTAGGATGTAGTCTCCTTTTTTGTTTTTAATCTACTCAACTCAGCTGATCAGATCAACTTTTGCCCTTCTTAAAATTTTAGTTATTGTGAGAAATAGTCACTGATATGTGCAAGGTCACTTGCATGAGAAACTTGTAGAATTCAAGTTGGATTATATATCTATGTGGAATCATTTTCGTAGTATGTAGTCAGTGTGGTGTAATAATGTAATATATTAGTGTTTTAAATAGAATGAGTTTTTAAAAATTAGAAGCTAGCACATGATAAATTTCTTTTATAAGGACCTTCTTGGAATTTTAATATAAAATTATCAGTATATATTAGTACAAATTCAAAATATCTAATAATACTTTGAAATAGCAAAATTATAGACTAGGAAGAACATTTCACCATATTTTTATTTTCACTGCCAAATAATATTGAATTTAAATTTATTAAAGTGTCTCTTTATTGTAAAAGTTATTTAATACATTCAACATACACTTTATTTTTAGCCTAATTCTGAATAATATAAATACATTTAAAGGAATAAATATTCAAATCAGTCACCTGCAGGTATTACAATATACTTTTTGTTTCTCTTGTTCAGATAACTTGTTTTCTTCTGTTTGACTTGATAATATTAAATTCTTAACTTAGTAAATTTTATTTTATTTATTCAAGAATAGCACAAAATTAAATGATTTTGAGTCTCCCATACATTATGAGTCTTATTAACTCATATAAATTCATCAAAGTGGTATAATCTAGAAACAGGCATTTCACACTTTAACCCCTCAAATGCTTCTGAGGAAAAAATATGCTTCTGAGGCAGTAATTTATGATTTTTTATGTCATAGCTCTGCCAAAAATATAACTTCATAAATTATTACTTAAGTCATTAATAAATGAAATGACATGCAACTCTAGTACTTGAATGAGATTCTGACATACCATAAACTTTCAACCAACATCATAACCTGAATATCTCAACTCATTAATTAGCATTTTCCTTTTATATAATCTTATCCAAGAACAGTTATGATTTTTTGATAACTTGTATTTACTTAATTTTAAAATTTTGTTTAATTATAAGGAATAAATTTTTGAAAATAATGCTTTTCGGTGTGAAAAATAAAAGGTTATTTGAATTTCTTTTCCGAGCAAAAGTTAAGGAGATACGCTATTCAAAGCAAAGCAATGCAGGCTGTTTCTGGAAATTTAGATCGATACCAGAAATTCCTCAGGATTTTGAGTTTATGCCTGCAGGAGCCATAAACTGAAATGAAAATTCTATTTTTATTAATATTGTAAATAGATCAAAGAGAAACTCCCTTTGCCTTCCTTTTACTGTTACTCAGATTTTTAGTTACTGTCATAGAGGCATGTGTGGTTAAGTGCAGGAGGTTAAACAGAAATACTATGTCTCTTCTGGACTGAGTATTGAGAAATATTTCAAAACTCATGTGTATTTTCCATTTTTTCCCCCCAAAGTCCATGTGTCCTTTAAGCCTGCCAGGCCTCCTGTGATTCAACTAGGGTCCTGCTGTGACCATTCATCACTCTGAGTGTGATGATTACTGCCCAAAGCATGTTGTGGACTCACTGAATGACTCAGATAGAAGCTATTTAATTAGGGAAGCTCTGTTTACACAAAATACCTTAGTGGAGCAATCAACAATGATTCGAAGGTAAATGCTAAATAAGCATAAGCTGGCTTAATTAAGCTCGTGGTGACATTAAATCCCTTTCATAGTTTTCCAGAATGCGGCGGTGCTATTTTAATGTGATATTTATGGTATGGTAGATTTTTGAAGTTTTGGTGTTCTTATAATAAGTTAACTGAAATTCCTTTTCATTCATTCAAATTAAAACAACAAAAACTGGATGCGGGGTGGGGGTGTGGTAAAGCAAACAACAAATCACAGCAGTTTTCATTAAGGAATACTAAAATGTGTGAGAGAGGTTGCAGTCTTGCCTGTTAATTCAGCATAGGTTATGATCTATTTTGTTGAATAGGGAGCATTTCTACTTAATGGCATTTTCAGCTGCCTTGTCCCCCTTCTGACCACCCATACTAAAAGCCTTCTTGGCTTCTGTCTTTGAAATTTTGAGTGCATAGTGCACTTTGAGGACTAGGCAGACTCAGCAGTTGTGAGCTGGTAGGAAAGCAGCAATCTAGAGAAATCCGTTAGAGCCAGTTGGTATTATTTTGCTTCGCTGTGTTCAGTTTGGTAGAGATATTGTAAAGTGTCTGTAGGGTCCCATTAAAACTGTTTCTATCTTTAACAGGAAGCTAGTGGTACACTTCATCCATTTATTGGTGCCCCCACCAGTAAATAACATATGGGAAATACAAGTCCACTGAAAAGGGGATGCAGGAAATCCTGTTTATGTGCCTATCATCCACAATGCTAAAAATTTTCTATAACCTTATGTATCCCCACTTAACTTGTGGGGTTACATCAATAGTAAGTTTAAATAGTCATTGTATAATTATTTCTGTGAACTAAATCCACATTAAATTACTCATATCATAGAAAACTACTGAAATATGTATAATATATGAAGAACATAATAGGCAATATAGAGACAAAATAAAGATGCATGAAAAGATACTGGCTTTATAAATGTCTTATTTTTTATATATGTCTTTAATACTAAGGTTAAATTTAAAGATAATTTTATCAGAAACAAAATTGTTATATACATTATATTTCTATTAAATTTTCTATGTAATGTATTTACATTTTATTTCTATTTTATTTACACAAAATTATTTGCATCTTATTTCTACTATATATCTATTTCTTTTATATGCAATTATAAAGAGTGGCTCAGACGGTTAAGCGTCTGTCTGCAATGAGGGAGACCCGGATTCGATCCCTGGATCAGGAAGATCCCCTGGAGAAGGAAATGGCAATCCACTCCAGTACTATTGCTTGGAAAATCCCATGGACAGAGGAGCCTGGTAGGCTGCAGTCCATGGGGTCACAAAGAGTCAGACACGACTGAGTGACTTTACTTCACTTATAAATAAGATACATTCTTACTTCACAATTGGAATTTAATATTACCTTTATAAACTGTTTTCTAACATTTTATATTAACAAATATAAAATAGCTATAGCCCTATTAATAATTCTTAAGTTACTTTTATCTCATTATAATGTCCTCCCACATAACCAGCCTAAAGTTACATTAGGACTTTAGGCTGATTATGGTATCATAGACTCTTTATGGTAGAAGGATATCACTTTGACATGAACAATGTGAAATTTGTTTCTTGTATTTTCTAATGTTAAATGCATGAGATTTCACTGCTTCTTTATTTCTTGTTATTTGACTAAGTGAGAGATTGGGATCAGTACTAAAAAGAGGCATGTTGTTTGTTTAAGGCAGATGCCCATGTTTATAAAAATAGAAATCAGTATGAGAAGCATGTTTTTCCCCTGTTTTGCTCACCATCCAATTCTAGAATTCCCAATTCATCATATAATAAATACTGTAATATTCATCATTATAGATGCATAAAATTGCTGGTCTTTAGTTCTTCAGCGTTACTAAAATGAATGAATACATTTGTCTTCATTAGTTGAACATAATGCACAAAAATTGATGCGAATTATTCATCTTTCTGCAGGTCAAACCTTCCATTAAAATGCATTCTATTTTTTCATTGCACAAGCAGCATAATTTTAATGTTGGTGAAGTGATTTTGCAAGTCTCAATTGAGATCTAATAATTTTCAGAGCCTAAATTAAACAAACAAACAAAAAGCCAAAATACACCTGTATTTTCCTGGCATATTTGCTAAAGCCTAGATTTCATGTCACTGAAAACAGATGAGTCTCAGGAAGCTATGCATACTCCACAGACATCATCAACAAACTCTGAAAGCTAGAATCTAGGAAGTTTCCAGAGGGAATTTGCTGAATTGTGAGCACCAATGTGAGCAGCCTTCATTAATATTGTAAATGTTGACCACATGGTACCTAAACAATAAATACATGGATAATTCTCATGAAAACAGAGTCTGTCCCGATAGATTTTATATGCAAATATTAGACCATGAATTTATTTTGTTGGTGCCTTGTGGTGATTACTCCAAGGCCATGGATTCAAATTACATTATAGATTAGTTAGCCTGATTGACTGTGCCAGACTGTCATCCTTTGGTTAACATGACTAAGTAAGATCAATGAATCACTGGTATTAGGGGAAAAAAAAAAAAGTCAAAGCACAGGAGTAGAATGTATAAGCACTAAATTCCAAAGATGAGTGCCTTGCATGTGTTGCCCTACCATATTTTCTGTAATATGTGGCCATTGTAGACATGACTTATATAAAAATCTTAGTTCCACCTAAGTGTCCCAGGAGTCATAATTGAAGTTACTGAGCCTCTCTGAGACTCAACATGGGTAGAATCATGTTTATATTATTGGATTAGACAATTTGATTTGATAATTGCAGTGACTATCTGTGTTAGCTAACTGAATTCATCCAAAGAAAAATTAAGTTATCTTTTGTTATGACAAGAGGAGGGTTTGCAATTTGGAGTGAGGTCCCACCAAAGTAGGCTCCTACTCTTTCACAGAAACTAGAAAATGGGACATTAGATTCTTTATGATTATATTTCTCCCCCAACCCCCCCAAAAAAGACAGGTCCCAAATTCTTGAGGAACATCTTCCTTAAAACTGAAAAGCGGCTTATTTAACTCCTAAAAAGATTTGAAGCTATAGGGAAAGAAAAACTTATAAAACACAATCTTCCAAGCCAAGTGCTCTAGAAAAGGGGGAAATAAGGTCTTGCCCTTTATTTTCAACATGAAGAATTAGGGTGTTAATATTTTTAAACTGATCTGTCCTTTCATGATATGAGTTCAATTAATTTAGTTCAAATTTAGACACACACAAACGTGTAAATTAGACGTGTCAGTGATCAATGCAAAGAAATAGAGGAAAACAACAGAATGGGAAAGACTAGAGATCTCTTCAAGAAAATTAGAGCTACCAAGGGAACATTTCATTCAAAGATGGGCTCAATAAAGGACAGAAATGGTATGGACCTAAAGAAGCAAAAGATATTAAGAAGAGATGGCAAGAATACACAGAAGAACTATACAAAAAAGATTTTCATGACACAGATAATCACGATGGTGTGAGCACTCGCCTAGAGCCAGACATCCTGGAATGTGAAGTCAGGTGGGCTTTAGGAAGCATCACTAAGAACAAAACTGGTGGAGGTGATGGAATTCCAGTCGAGCTATTTCAAATCCTAAAAGATGATGCTGTGAAAGTGCTATACTCAATATGCCAGCAAATGTAGAAAACTCAGCAGTGGCCACAGGACTGGAAAAGGTCAGTTTTCACTCCAATCCCAAAAAAAAGCAATGCCAAAGATTGTTCAAACTACTGCACAATTGCACACATCTCACACGCTAGTAAAGTAATGCTCAAAATTCTCCAAGCCAGGCTTCAGCAATACATGAACCGTGGACTTTCTGATGGTCAAGCTGGATGTAGAAAAGGCAGAGGAACCAGAGATCAAATTTCCAACATCCATTGGACCATTGAAAAAGCAAGAGAGTTCAAAAAAAAAATCTATTTCTGCTTTATTGACTATGCCAAAGCCTTTGATTGTGTGGATCGCAACAAACTCTGGAAAATTTGTAAAGATATGGGAATACCAGACCACATGACCTGCCTCTTCTGAAATCTGTATGCGGGTCAGGAAGCAATAGTTAGAACTGGACATGGAATAACAGAGAGGTTTAGCATAGGGAAAGAAGTACATCAAGGTTGTATATTGTCATCCTCTTATTTAACTTATATGCAGAATACACTATAAGAAACTCTGGGCTTGATGAAGAGCACAAGCTGGAATGAAGATTGCTGGGAGAAAAGTCAGTCATCTCAGATATGCAGATGACATCACACTTATGGCTTAAAATGAAGAACAACTTAGGAGCCTCTTGATGAAAGTGAAAGAGGAAAGGGAAAAAATTGGCTAATTCAACATTCAGAAAACTAAGATCATGGCATCTGATCCATCACTTCATGGCAAATATATGGGAAAACAATGGAAACAGTGACAGACTTAATTTTGGAGGCTTAATATCACTGCAAATGGTGACTGCAGCCATAACATTAAAAGATGCTTGCTCCTTGGAAGAAAAGTTATGACCAACCTAGACAGCATATTCAAAAGCAGAGACATTACTTTGCCAACAAAGGTCTGTCTAGTCAAGGCTATGGTTTTTCCTGTAGTCATGTATGGATGTTAGACTTGGACTGTAAAGAAAGCTGAGCACCGAAGAACTGGTGCTTTTGAGCTGTGGTGTTGGAGAAGACTCTTGAGAGTCCCTTGGACAGCAGGGCGATCCAACCAGTCCAGCCTAAAGGAAATCAGTTTTGAATATTCATTGGAAGGACTGATGCTGAAGCTGAAACTCCAATAATTTTGTTACCTGATGTGATGAACTGACTCATTGGGAAAGACCCTGATGCTGGGAAAGATTCATGGCAGGAGGAGAAGGGGACAACAGAGGATGATATGGTTGGATGGCATCACCGATTCAATGGACATGAGTTTGGGTAAACTCCGGGAGTTGGTAATGGACAGGGAGGCCTGACATGCTGTAGTCCATGGGGTTGCAAAGAGCTGGACATGACTGAGCGACTAAACTGATGTGATTCCTAAGCAGTCAGAAATCATTTCTTTTGGAACCTAACCAGGGTTTTAGCATCAACATATCAGTATATTGTAGGTTAAGTAACCATCATTCAGAGGAAAGTGATCAATATCTATTCTATGGTTTAGTCACTAAGTCGTGTCCAACTCTTGCGACCCCATGGACTGTAGTTCGCCAGGCTGCTCTGTCCATGGGATTTTCCAGGCAAGAGTACTGGAGTGGATTGCCATTTCCTTCTCCAGGGGATCTTCCCAACCCAGGAATTGAACCCAGGTCTCTTGCATTGCAGGCAGATTCTTTACTGACTGAGCTATGAGAGAAATCCATCTATTCTATTAAAAACAATTGTATTATAAGACATTACCTGAATGAGCAACATAATTTTTTCTTAACATTTCCTGAATATTTAGTAAACAGAATCCAGGTTGTATTCAGAGAGGATTACCTCTGAAGGCATGTTTGTTTCCTTCTAATTTTTCTTCAACCAGTTTGGATCTGTAAAATACTGAACATAAAATATAAATATAGATCATCCCTTTTCTTAAGGAGATAGACTTTAAAAAAGTAGATAGAAATTTAGATAGGAAAACAAATTTAACATCAAATAGGGGGAATGCAGTATTGAGCATAAACTAGTAGTCTGTTGTTTAATGCAGGGATTCAGAGTGGTAGAGGTTGGTGAGACCCAAAAGTTGGCAAAATTGAAAAACTGACTTGAGTTCTCCCTTAGAGCCAGGGTCTACAACCTCCAGGATTTAATGTAGGATGATCTGAGGTGGAACTGATGTAATAATAACAGAATAAAGTGCACAATAAGTGTAATGTGCTTGAGTCATCCCCAAACCATCCCCCATGTCCCAGTCCATGAAAAAATTGTCTTCCGGAAAACAGGTCCCTGGTAACACAAAAATTGGGGACCCATTGCTAAATGACAGGCATTTTACTCTCCTGAAAAAGTTATTCTCTCCCAGTTTTGAGGTTCTTGAAGATTAAATAGTATGATGATTTTAGTTCAGATTGTCCAGTTATTATAATTCATTCATCAAAGTTTAATACTGAACTTGGAACAAAAACATTGTAATGAGGAAAGTATTCCTGACATTATCACGCTTACCGTTATTCAAATGATTATCATGCAGATGAAAAATTGTTAGGAAGGCAGGGCTTCAGAATGAAACGATTTCTGTTTTCATATTTTGTGTCAGGGTTTCATGATTTAATATGTAGCAATGTGACTACAAATCTACATCACCAGTCACTTTTAACTAATATGTATGAAATAGGTCAGAACAAGTGATAATAGTTTACTTTTTCATTATGTGCTGATAACATTTGCCCTTCTTATTGTTTTTTCACACAAGTCAAAGAATATTCAGAATAGTAATAAAAGGTAACTGGATAGAATATCTACCCTGCAATTTGAAGGTTTTTATTGGTACATTTTGGATTAGGAAATGGCAACCCAACCAGTGTTCTTGCCAGGAAAATACCATGGACAGAAGGGCCTGGCTGATGGCAGTCCACAGCATCACAAAGAGTCAGACATGACTAGAGACAGCATGTACATGCATTGATGCATTCTGTGTGCCTCATATACTCATCTCCTTTTGTGATCTTAGATACTTAAATACTCTCCTAAGGATTCTACAAATATTCCTTTAAGTAGAATCTTTTTTTCCATAGAGGTCTTAACACTTTGAATTTTGAGGTCTACAACAGAGAAAAAAAAAACAATCTCTATCCAATTTAAGCCAGTTATAGAATTTGAATATAGGTATTTAGCTTAAATACTTTTTAAAATTTTATCTTAAATTTATATATATATATACATATATTTGGCAGTCCTTGGTGGTATATCTACATTCCTACATTGACAGAAGCATTTATATTTGGTTCCATTCCACCATGAACCCAATATCTTGAACTAGTTCTCTGTATCTAGAAAAATGAACAAAGTGAGTTTGGGGGTGCTCTCATTATTATTTGCCATTTTCATATATACCTTTCTAAACCAGGAATGCATATAGAAAGGAAATAGAGGAAAAATAGGTGAAAGGCAGCCAAAAGAGAAAGAAGAGTTATTGTCCCTATGATCTTCAGAGTAATGCAACCCTTTTTGCATACAAAATCAGCAGACTAACATACTTCCATCTGTCACATGTTTCTATAATATGGTGTTCATTATAGTCATCTTCATAGTTGCAAAGGTTATTCAATACATGTGTTTTGTGTTACAGTAAAAACTCAACTTACGTTGTTCATCCCTATATGCCTAGCACCTGTGTATTTATATGTAATGATTAGAATCTATCACCGGTGTTTGTACATGTAATAATAGTAAAAAAAGATTCATACATGACTCTCAAACCTGGGTCTCTCACATGGCAGGCAAATTCTTTAAAATCTGAGCCATCAGGGAAGCCCTCATATCATTATTCAATAGGAAAAGATATATAGCAAAACATTAGAATACCACATACCAAATGTTGTACTGGGGTATCTGCTATGTGCTATGACTCCAAACAAGAAGGATCCTGTATGTCTCTGTGACAGCCAAAGAAAAGTGTACACAGTCAGGGAAGGGTGAGCAGCAGATTATCTGGTTGTGAGGATGTTCAACCAGAAAATTGGAGAAAGTATGAAAACATGGCCCTCCAGAGAAATAGAACTTCATAGTTTGTACTAATGGAATGTTAGTATACAGTCTGAGAAGTCTGTGATATGTTGACGAAAGGGGTTTTATGACACCAGTAGGAATTGAGCTTGTATTCTATAGATGTATTGCTTTGTTTTAGTCACTAGGTCACATCTCTTTTGCCATGCCAAGGTCTGTAGCCCACCAGGCTCCTCTGTCCATGGGATTTCCCAGGCAATAATACTGGAGTGGGTTGCCACTTCCTTCTCCAGGGTATCTTCCCAACCCAGGGACTGAACTTGCATCTTCTGCATTGACAGGTGGATCCTTTACCACTAAGCCACCAGGGAAACTCGTCCAATAGCTTTAGAGCACCACTAAAAATGTTTAAGCAAAAAATGATGTGCATAGATTTCCAGTGTGGAAAAATCACAAGTTATCATGGAGAAATGATCACGTATAGCACTCATTTACTGTTCTGTGATTAAACATTATGAGCTGGTAATTTGTTTCCAAGATAAGATTAATCTCCTTTAATTTTTATGATTATCACTTGTGAGTTCTTTATACCCCTATCAAATTGAGATTTTTTTGATAGAATACCTTCAAAATAAAATGCAAAGAATGATGACTGTAACTTTACACTAGTTTAGCTTTTATCTAACAGGAAATCTGAAATGGGTCCCATGGAGTGTTTAGTTGCTATGTATATTAAATACTTCCTTTGAAATAAATGTAATTATTGCATATAGATTAAAGATATGTAGTTTAGGTTCATAAGAAATAACTGAAGGTAAATTTGCAGGTATGCATGACCAGCTGTTAAGTGATTAATATTTTATTCATGCATGCAAATATTATATTTGGTCTTCCCAGGTGGTGTTAGTGGTAAAGAACCCACCTCCCAATGCATGAGACACAAGAGATTCATGTTCAATCCCTGGATCTGGAATATCCCCTGGAGGAGGGCATGGCTATCCACTCCAGTATTCTTGCCTGGAGAATCCCATGGACAGAGGGGCCTGGTGGGCTATAGTCCATAGGGTGGCAAAGATTCAGACATGACTGAAGCAACTAAGCACACACTCTTGCACAAATGAGTGTGCCAGGTGTTCTACTAACAAAGCAGAAATAGCCCCTGTCTTTATGAAATTTACAGCCTGTTACTATAAATGAGCATTAAACAAATAGTCACAAATTATTTTTAATTACAAACTGAGACAAGTTCTATACAGGAAAAGAACAGTGATGCTATGGTATTGTATAACAGCACTGTTGACTGAATACAGCATAAAACGAGAATAGCAATGTAAAACTGAATCTGAAATGTAAATATAAAATTTAACTTAACACTTCTTAAAAACAAATATGAGAGAGGCAGTGTCCTAAGAAATAATAAAACCCATCTTTTACTGAGAAAAAAGGCTCTAAGAAAATGTGGCCTAGTTCCAATATTATTGGAAGATTTTATCATGGAAATAATGGTAAAAAGAGATAAAGCTCTAAAAGCACCCAAAATATGGTGTGCATTTAGGGCACCCAACTCTCATCTCAGCATAGGAAGCAGGGAGCAGTTTCATAAAATATAACATTGCCAGCAGCACTGTAATTTAAGAACGAAAGTTGATGGTTCCAGCAGATAGCCTCAGATCTTTTGTGCTAACAGTTCTTTTACTTATTAAGGCACTGACCAAGGGACGCCTCTGACAGCTGATGGATGGCATAAAGATGTATGAACTTGCTCATCATCCTAACTTATCCCAGATGGTCAACACTAAAAGTGTGAAACTCATATGTTTATGAACTCTGTGTGTTCTACTGAATTTAATAAGAAACTGAGAAGATGTCAATATCAGAAGTTGTATACCTTAACATATTTTGACTATATCATAATGGATTTTTATAACTGATTCAATGTTTCATTCTAAAAACATTGTTAAATGCTTACTTTGTGAAAGAACTGTGCTAGATGCTGGATGAAAAAAGATGAATAATGGATGGTTGATTACCTATTAACTGACAGGTAGCCTGATGTTTTAAGTCATTATTTAAAGCACTTCAAGTATTTGGTATGTGTCTTAGAAATATTTATCATATTAAACACCTTCAAAGAAGAGGAATAATTAAGGAATTATTGAAACTCTTTGAGTCAAATCATTGAAATTATATATACTTAGTGAATATAGTATAGTCACATACCCATACAATGTGTAAGTTACTCTACTTCAGAAAGTGCACAGTATCTTGGAGAAATGACATACTATGCTAGAGGAAACCTAAACTTATGAGTAGTCTATTTCATACAAATATCTTCCCAGATCCAAAGAAAACAAATACCAGGATGTTACCTGCTACTACTGCTTCTAAGTCGCTTCAGTCGTGTCCGACTCTGTGCGACCCCATGGACGGCAGCCCACCAGGCTCCCCTGTCCCTGGGATTCTCCAGGCAAGGTCACTGGAGTGGGTTGCCATTTCCTTCTCCAATGCATGAAAGTGAAAAGTGAAAGTGAAGTCGCTCAGTCATGTCCGACTAGTAGCGACCCCATGGACTGCAGCCTACCAGGCTCCTCCATCCATGGGATTTTCCAGTCAAGAGTACTGGAGTGGGGTGCCATTGCCTTCTCTGGGATGTTACCTAAATCTCTGTAATACACAGCTCATAACATCTTTATGATGAGTTGAATAACTATGAAATATAAAACAAAGGACACTAAACTCCTTTAGAAAGTGGACAGTGGGATTTGTTATTATGAGAAACATAAATACCTAGCCAGCCTCTTATAATTTTAACAAAATATTTAAAGGATCTGGGTACTATTAGGAAAAATAAAGACAGTGTATTTTCCCCCGGAAATGGTTTCATCAGTTTTGATATACAGATGAATTTAAATAACTCATAACTATTATCACTCATTGTGATGTGGATACTTATGAGCTGATGCTTCATGAAGCATATGAAGAGAAGAAAAAGAACATACAAAAAATATGTGACTTGATTAGTAGTCCTGTGATGTGTAAATTCAAAGCCAAGATCTAAAAAGAAACAGCTTAGTTTTGACAGAGAGAGCTGATGTAGTAACAGTATAATTACTGTTATTGAAGGCAGTGCTTTTCAAATTGAGATTAAAACAAAATAATTGATGGGAACATTAATCGATAGGAAGGAAAAAAATTCTTCAATAAAACAAATGTAATCATTTAAGACATTTTTAAACTTTATCCTTCAGTAGAGAGATAGCAGCCTTTTATTTTGCTAATGTACAATGTATATTTACACAAAAGATATATTTGTTATGGGGTATTCTTCAAGCTTATTTGAGCAATGAATTCTTTAAAAGTGAAACACGGATGTACACTTCCCAAAAAAGAAGTGTATGGGGAAAATCCAGTTTAGGAAATATTGTTATAATAAGTTTTAGAAAGATTTTTTTTAAGAAAGAAAGAGTGATTTTTTCCCCACTGATCTTAGTAATTGATTAAAGCATGCAGAAGCCTAATTTGAAAGTAAAAACATTTTTGGCAGGATGGATGGGAGATTGCTGGTATATGGATATTGTGATTTTAAAATATTTCTCTAAAGCATGATAGGTATTAGAAAACTTGCTATGCAACCTTTAGAGAAAAGCTTTATATTCATTAATAAGCCTCTCGAAGAGTTAAAAGTAAAGTTACTTCCCTTCTATATTATATTACCTGAATAAGATAAGGAAAATGTTTCGTACACACTTAAATTGGTATGCTTGTAAAGAGCATGAACTAAACAATCAAATGAGCAAATCGATGATTTATGTGTAGCAGATTTAAACTTCACAACCAAGAATGTATAACTGCATGTGTATTCCATTCTGGAGGAAACATCAAAGGATTGAAAGGAAGGGAAGGAGGGAGGAGAGGTGGGAGAGGACAGACAGAAAAGGAAAGGGAGTGGGAGGGGGAAGGAAGGAGAAGAAGGAAAGCAAACAGACAATGTATGAAAAAAGTGAAGGAAAGGTACAAGGAAGGTAGGGAGGGGGAAGGAGGGAAGAAAGTAAGAGAGAAGGGAGTCAACTCAATTTAGTAAACCCAGCAAGTTGGCTCAGAACTACTTGGTGAGATTTATATTAATTGTTTATAACAAATCAGTTTATTTACCTAAGGAGCTTTTAGTCTATTTGTTAGGAGAAATGTTCATGAAATTATAATTTTATGTAAAGTCCTTTGATCAAAATTTAACCTTTGGGGACATTTGGAGACTAATTTTTTTTTTTTTTAGTTGAGGAATTCTGAATAGGTGTGTTTGTAGGTTTTATTTATGCACACATATATATTGTTTCTGTTTGTCACTCAAAAGTGCCTTTATGTCTTCTTGATTGCTCTTTTGAGCCCCAGGCCTTATCAAGGGACTTCACTGTGTAGTAATCACATGTCTTTTTTCCTTCCTTCCTTTCTTCTTCCTTCCCTTTCTTTCTCTTTCACTCTCCTTTTCTTTCATGTAAGCTAGAAACAGTTTTATCTGGTAAATGGGATCCTTCAGCAACTTGATAAAAGACTATTTTTAAACATAATTGTTCCTTATTGTCAGAATGGAGCATATGTTTAAACAACCAAAGAAAGTCTCATTGTAAGCAGGAATAAAATGAAATAAAAACCAGAAATTGCATAGTGAAAATCAGAGAGCTAAATTCAGCTTTAAGAGGTATTTGCCTTTCTCACATGGTGTTTTTAAAAGTAACTTATATGCCAAAATCTTAATGTAGAGAATTTTAGACAAAATATTTCCTGGGATATAATAAAGGTTTAAGTATCTGGCACCCCACTCCAGTACTCTTGCCTGGAAAATCCCATGGATGGAGGAGCCTGGTAGGCTTCAGTCCATGGGGTAGCCAAGAGTCAGACACGACTGAGAGACTTCACTTTCACTTTTCACTTTTATGCACTGGAGAAGGAAATGGCAACCCACTCCAGTGTTCTTGCCTGGAGAATCCCAGGGATGGCGGAGCCTAGTGGGCTGCCGTCTATGGGGTCGCACAGAGTCGGACACGACTGAAGCGACTTAGCAGCAGTAGCAGTAAGTATCTGGGAACCTTGTGTTGAAATTCCCACAGATTTTTAAATAAAACTTGAACTGAAAATTATCTTTCCATACTTGATGTTACAATTTTTCAGATCTTTTTGTCAAACTTGTTTCTTCACAAGTTACCTGTTTGCCCTCTTAAGCATTTGATGATTGACTTTTAGATGCAAAAGCATATGTTATATTAGACATATTTACAATTTCCTCAGTAGTTTTCTAACCCAGCTTAAGAGCCCTGTTGCAAAGGTACTCATCTTCCTTGAAGGCAACCTTATGGTACATAACCCCAGCTTCTCACAGCTGCCACTCAATGGCCTCATAATTCTTGGCTTGACAACCTACGGATTGAAGCTAGGTTCATACTTGAGCAAAACTTAAACTCTGACTAATGGCTGTTCACTTCATTAGAGCTAAGTGCATGATTATTCATGTTGAAAAGAAGATAAAAGATACTTTTATTCATTGATCTCAATATCTCCTTGAAATTTTTCAGCTAGATAAAGTTTCAAACCACTTTTGACTTTATTGGTATCTGCTAGAAATGCTTCCCAAGGTGCATCAAATTACACACCAAAGAAGTAATGTCATTATTGATGAATTATTAGTTTTTAAAATAAGTCAATAATAGATGGCAAAGCAATGCAGTGATTTAGTGTCATCGATTATATTATCTGTATTATTTCACCCTGTTAAAAAACTCAAACTGAGGTATATTAGTTTTTTACCTTGTATTTGAACAGATTTCTATTTACACATTATGTTTACACTGGAAAACATGTGTGGGGAGGTCTGCTAGCAACAGGACATTTTCATATTTACAATAAGGGTTGGAGATAAGCCCAACCAGCAAGAAATCAAGGTGTGTTCATCATTTGTTGAAAATTGGTTTACTTATTTTTTAATCTGTGCCTTATTTTGAGAATGTAGTAGAGAATATGGTGTTTGAAAATATTAGAATAAACATCACTATGTAATTCAGGAGTTTTGGTGAACTGGCAGTAAAATAATACTCTTTCAATTTTGCTCAGGAGGAAAAATGACCTGCCTCAAAATATTACTGGTGAAGGAAATGGCAACCCACTCCAGTGTTCTTGCCTGGAGAATCCCAGGGACAGGGGAGCCTGTTGGGCTGCTGTCTCTGGGGTCGCAGAGAGTCGGACATGACTGAAGCAACTTAGCAGCAGTAGCAGTAGCAAAATATTACTTAAATGGATCAAGAATTTTCCATATTTCAGAGTCTACTTTTCATGTCAGTATCCTCCAAACATTTGTTTATAATTGCACTTTCAGGCTATATCTTTATATTAGCCACCTATGGTCATTTCTATAAGTACTAAAAGTACAAAATTTGTTTCAGATGCTATTTTTCCAATGGAAGGATATATTTGATAAGCTAAAATGATTTTTTCTCAATCAATGTTTATTTTGCCCAGGACATACATGATTAATCAGAATGGTAATTCAGAGTACACGTGACTTAAAAGCTGGTTCTAGACTAGATGTAATGAATTAATGAAAACTGGGTAGCCAAACAAGATGACCTTCATTTATATTTTTTAAATACATGCCAGAGAAGTCTAAAAGCACCCCATTGTTACTCTTACAGTATGTTAGAGTTTATAATCTACTTAGGAAAATAGATCACATCTTAAAAGGTAAATAATAGTGATACTTAATGACCTAAGCTGAGTCTCCAGTAAATGATCAAGGTAGAAAATAGTATGGACTAGGCTAATCCACTGAAATCTAAAGGGCTAAGAGGAAGAATTTAAACTGAGCATCTTCATCAGAGCAGTATTTGGAAGAGGACAGAGGAAGGAAACTAGGGAGAAGAAATTATCCTACCATAATTAGATTTTGCACAGTTAAAAAAATTAATTAGTTCTAATTATAGGAATGGATAATGCACCTTTTAGGAAGATAGTAAAAAAGATATATAGAAGCCATGTACTTAAACAATTCTTCTACATAAATTGAGGATTACGTTAAGGAAACAGCTTTCTATCTGGACTTGGTGTATCTTCACTCCAACTTTTCAGTAAGGTACTAACTTTTCATGATTTTCCTTGTATGTCTGCTTTTTAGCTTGCCTGTTCTTGCTAAAAGAGCAGTGCTGAATTAGTCCTGTTATACTGATCAAGTGAAAAGAAGACATATAGTGCTGTTCTTTGTGGGGCAAAATAGTTTCCAGATCAGGTTTTTAACTGCTTTTAGCAAAAATAATCTTTAGGTGTAGATGCAGGAATATTTAAATCAAGACAAAATCACAGACAACATGGAATGCAAGCTGAAATCAGTATGTTTCTATAAGCAGAAAAAACCCTTATGGATGAATTTGTGCAGAAAACTGTAATGTGCAGTGTTTAGGAAAAATTAGAGTTTAGGAATGATTGAACACTAATAACATACTATTTTCTGGATGAGAGAAAGCAATAAGACTGATCCTTTGGGACAGATGTTGAAAGATGCATATAGTTCAGTATTATTCCATGCTTTGGGGCAACCAATTAGAAAAGTCATTACTTATCATATAACGCTAATGCAGATGAACATCTATCCCCATTAGCATCTATACTAAATTTCATTTATACTGTTGCTTACAATGAAAATAATATTTCTTTCCAAAGTGTAAAATGATAAACAAACAACCAAAAAAACAAATCTTACAATGTGTCACCATGACGATTTTTGAATGATCCAAGTCTGTACAAACTGTTACTTCTGGTATTTGTCTCAAATAACAAATATAAATCATTACTATCTGCAAAATGTTATCCGCTCCTTCCAGCTGAGCTATTTCAAATCATAAAATATATTGCTGTAAAAGTGCTGCACTCAATATGTCAGGAAATTTGGACAACTCAGCAGTGGCCACAGGACTGGAAAAGGTCAATTTACATTCCAATCCCAAAGAAAAGCAGTGCCAAAGAATGTTTAAAAACACATAATTGCACTCATCTCACACACTAGCAAAGTAACACTCAAAATTCTCCAAATTAGGTTTCAGCAGTACATGAACTGAGAAATCCCAGGTGTTCAAACTGGATTTAGAAAAAACAGAGGAACCAGAGATCAAGATGCCAGCATGTGTTGGATCATAGAAAAAGCAAAAACATTCCCCTAAAAATCTGCTTCTCTTTCATTGACTATGCTAAAGCGATCAACTGTGTAGATCACAATAAACTGTGGAAAATACTTCAAGAGATGGGAATACTAGACCACCTTACATGCTTCTTGAGAAATCTGCATGCAGGTCAAGAAGAAAGTTAGATGAACATGGAGCAATGGACAGGTTCCAAATTGGGAAAGGAGTACATCAAAGTTGTACATTGTCAACTTGCTTATTTAACTTATATGCAGAGTATAACATGCAAAATGCCAGACTGGATGAAGCACAAGCTGGAAACAAGATTACAGGAAGAAATATCAATAACCCTATGTATGCAGATGACACCACAATTATGGCAGAAAGCAAAGAGGAACTGAGGAGCTTCTTGATGAACGTGAAAAAGCTGGCTTAAAAATCAACATTCAAGAAATGAAGATCATGGCATCTGGTCCCATCAGTTCAGTTCACTTCAGTCGCACAGTTGTGTCTGACTCTTTCCAATCCCATGGACTGCGGCACGCCAGGCCTCCCTGTCCATCACCAACTCCTGGAGTATACCCAAACTCATGTCCATTGAATTAGTGATGCCATCCAACCATCTCATCCTCTGTCATCCACTTCTCCTCCTGCCTTCAATCATTCCCATCATCAGGGACTGCTCCAGTAAGTCAATTCTTTTCATAAGGCAACCAAAGTATTAGAACTTCATCTTCAGCATCAGTCCTTCCAATGAATATTCAGGACTTCCTTTAGGATTGACTGGTTTGATCTCCTGTCCATCCAAGGGACTCTCAAGAGTCTTCTCCAACACCACTGTTCAAAAGCATCAATTCTTTGGTGCTTGGCTTTTTTTTAATAGTCCTGCTATCACATCCATACATGTCTACTGGAAAAAAAAAAAAAAAACAACCCAAAAACATAGCTTTGGAACTTCACTGTTCACAGATAGCTGAAGCATGGCTTGGAGAATTTGGGGCATTACTTTACTAGCATGTGAGATGAATGCAATTGTGAGGAAGTTTGAGCATTCTTTGGTATTGCCTTTCTTTGAGTTTAGAAGGAAAACTGACATTTTCCAGTCCTATGGCCACTGCTGAGTTTTCCAAATTTGTTGGCATATTGAGTGCAGCACTTTCACAGCATCACCTTTTAGGATTTGATAGCTCAGCTGAAATTCCATCACCTCTGTTAGCTTTGTTCGTAGTGATGCTTCCTAAGGCCCACTTGACTTCACATTCCAGGATGTCTGGCTCTAGGTGAGTGATCACACCTCCTTAATTATCTGGGTCATGAAAATCTTTTTTGTACAGTTCTTCTTTGTATTCTTGCCATCTCTTCTTAATATCTTCTTGCTTCTGTTAGGTTCATACCATTTCTGTCCTTTATTGTGCCCATCTTCGCATGAAATGGTTCCTTGGTATCTCTAATTTTCTTGAAGAGATCGCTATTCTTCCCCATTCTGTTCTTTTCCTCTATTTCTTTGCATTGATTGCTGAGGAAGACTTTCTTCTCTCTTTTTGCTATTCTTTGGAACTCTGCATTCAAATGGATATATCTTTCCTTTTCTCCTTTGCTTTTCATTTCTCTTCTTTTCACAGCTATTTTTAAGGCCTCCTCAGACAACCATTTTGCTTTTTTGCATTTCTTTTTCATGGGGATGGTCTTGATCCTTTTCTCCTGTACAATGTCACGAACCTCCATCCATAGTTTATCTGGTCCCATCACTTCATGGAAATAGATAGGGAAACAATGAGAGACTTTATTTTCTTGGGCTCCAAAATCACTGCAGATTGTGATTGCAGCCTTGAAATTGAAAGATGCTTGCTCCTTGGAAGAAAAACTATGACCAACCTAGACAGAATATTAAAAAGCATGGACATTACTTTACCAGCAAAGATCCATATTGTCAAAGCTATGGTTTTTCAGTAGTCTTGTGTGGATGTGAGAGCTAGACTGTAAAGAAAGCTGAGCACCAAAGGATTGATGCTTTTGAGAAGACTCTTGAGAGTCCTTTGGACAGGCAGGAGATCAAACCAGTCAATCCTAAAGGAAATCAACCCTGAATATTCATTGGAAGGACTGGTGCTGAAGCTGAAGCTTCAGTACTTTGGCCACCTTATGTGAATAACTGACTTATTGGAAAAGACCCTGATGCTGGGAAAGATTGAAGGCAGGAGGAGAGGAGGATGACAGAGGATGAGATGGATGACCAATGACAGACCGACTTGATGGACATGAGTTTGAGCAAGCTCCAGGAGTTGGTGATGGAGAGGGAAGCCTGGCGTGCTGCAGTCCATGCAGTCACAAAGAATTGGACATGACTGAGTGATTGAACTGAACTGAACAGAGCTTGTTAATCATGACTGCTTCAGATTATTGCAACTTAATCGTGGGAAACACCATTTCTTACACAACTTTCCTAAAAACCAAGGTTACCATTTTGTCAATGCTCTGTTTTCGGTGTTGAACAATTCCTAGCCGTTAACTAAATATCCTTGCCCGCTCTGCATTTCTTTTCGTAGATTTCTACTTACCGTTTATTGTTTTCCCAAATCTCTGAGTTGAGCCTGCATTTAGCAAGAGATATTTTCCTCTTTCAAAACAAAATGTATTTTAACCATCAAAATCAGAAAGGCCGCCACCTCTATTTATTTTGTTAAACTTGTATTTTATGCCATTTCCAGTTGATTTTTCCTGCTGAAAATAAATACTGGCATATTGCACAGTGTTTGGAAAGAGCTCTGTTCTTTCATCACGTTAACCTTTAATTATGAAATTCTGGTTTCCTGGAAAGCATTAACAAACCCTCTCTTTTCTTAGGTTCTCCATATAGAGACAAAATCACCATAGCAATTCTTCAGCTGCAAGAGGAAGGCAAGCTGCACATGATGAAGGAGAAGTGGTGGAGGGGCAATGGGTGTCCAGAGGAGGAGAGCAAGGAGGCCAGTGCCCTGGGGGTTCAAAATATTGGTGGCATCTTCATTGTTCTGGCAGCCGGCTTGGTGCTCTCTGTGTTTGTGGCAGTGGGAGAGTTTTTATACAAATCCAAAAAAAACGCTCAGTTGGAAAAGGTAAATGTCACTTTTTTGCAACTTAAAACAATTGTTGTTATAATAAAGCCAACTATTTTTTATCTTGCCAACCAAGGGTAATACTTAGAACTGTGACTGTTAACGATCTTCTGTCACTCGTTATATACAAAGGTTCATAGAACTCAGGATTAGCTTTGTGCTTTTAATTTAAAGGTAATATTTTTAATTGAACTGTTTCAGAACCAGCAACTATTTTCCCTTTTATTAAAGTCTACATTGGAAAAACTTTTGCTGTTTGAATTTCACTGTGATTAGTTTATTGGAAGAATATAATTAATGAAATAAAACTCAGAAACTGTTATATGAAGAAAAAATTGTCTCTGCAGTTAAGTGTTGTAAGATATGATACTCATTAATAGTTTCAAGTTAGAGAGTGAATATAATTTTTATTTGAAGACTTTTTCTCTAGTACTTTTCTATTTGAAAAATCTCAAAGTGCATTGTGGAAATTTTAATGGATATTCTACATTAATGAATATGTGAGAATATTGTGGGTGTCTTCTTTGCCATTTAATATTATTCTTAGTGCATCTTTTTTGTCTTGCACTTGAGTCTTTAGAAGAATATATATAAACCTCAAAATATTGTGATTATTGCAATTTTCCTTAGGATTTTAATATATTTAATCTTTGTACAAATATGTTTGCATTCTAGTCTTTAAAAACTTTGTGAACCTAGTTCGTATTATATATTTCTAGTCCTATAATTCCATTAGTTCTAGAAATATGAGAATGGATATTTATAGAGAAATATATCTGATAGTATGTGCTACTCTTTAATATAAATGTATGACTCAGAACATGAAATCCAGCTTTAAAATTTTAAGCCTTTTGGAAGTCTTTTAATATATAAACATCTCTTCTGTTTATAACTGAAAAGCAGTTTTTTAGATCTTAATTTTTAGATACTGCATCAGAGTGAGATTATATTGCTTTAAATATTGAAAAGGTTTATAAACATTTATTGGTAAATATAAAAGTAGAAATATGATATTTCCTTCATATTTAATAATTTATAATACAGTTATCTTTTCTGCAATCAAAATTCTGGATACAGCATTCCTACAGTTTACTTCACTTAATACACTAAATTCAATTTACTTCACTTAATTTAATTAAGGAAGGTAATTAATTCCTTGAAATAGTGTTAAATGACTATTCTGATAGTACCATTCTGTGAGTAAAATAGCCAACTAAAAAGTTGGAGAAATTTGGACAACTATATGATTTATTTAATGGCTGTATCTGCTGATCTGACTAAATCAAATATCTTTTTCCACAGATGTTACTGAAAAATAGGTCTAAGTACATTTAATCAAATATCTTTTGCAGCAGGTATGACTGAAAAGTAGGTCTAAGTATACTTTTTACATTACGATTTTATTATGATGTCAAAATGAGGTTTGCAGTCAAATCCTAAGAACTAATCAAAGAAGAAAGTTATTAAGTCTTCAATTTTCATATTTACTATAAGTTATCAACAAATGTGATATTTGGTTAGTTAATGCTTAAAATGAGTCCCAAAGTAATGTAAGGAACTTAGGTTGTCTAATTAGAACTTCACATCATCCCTATGCAGTAGTTTTCATTCACTTATAGCTCAGGTTTAAAATAAAACACATACATTAATCTCTTGACAGCATATGATAATCTATTGCCCTTTTCTCTTTGTATCCTATTTGTATGATTTACCTGGGCCTTGTCTCTATGTACAATTATTTTATAGCATTAAGGTGTTTTTAAAGGACATGGGAATTTACTTTTTGTACAATCACCTTTATTGTTCTTATAAATAACTAGTTTAGTTGAATTTTTCACATATCAACCAGTTCTCAGTTTCTGTGGACTTCTATGACCTTCTTAAAAATTAAAGTGGGAATCAATTGACTTGTTTGGGCTTAAGCAGATAAAATATTATATTGGAAAAAAAAGAGCTGTTTTGATAGGACATGAGCATGTGAGTCACATCCTCTGATGTCAGCATCTCCACAAAGCTTCCATAATGAAGTTCAAATTCTCTAGCTTCTGAGAGGAGACATTCCAGGATCTCTCTTTATTCATCTTTGTAGTTTCATATTTTGCTTCTCCCAAATTTGTGCTTGTACTATAACTGCACTAGATTGCTTTCTATTTCCAAGGTCAGCCAGCTTTTTAAAATACTCTTCCCATTTGACCTGAGCAACCTTTGTCCATTTTTTACCTGGCAAATTCCTACTAGTCATTTTAGATTAGGCATTCAAGACTAGGCATCAACTTACCAAGAAAGGTTTTCCTAATCAATAGGTATAATGAATCTGTGTACAGGGTACAACTATTTCCACAAGGTGGTGTTAGATTTTTATTTTCTATTCCAATGAAATTGGCTCATCAAAAAAGAGAGTTCCAGAAAAACATCTACTGCTTTATTGACTACACCAAAGCCTATGATTGTGTGGATCATAGCAAACTGGAAAATTCTTAAAGAGATGGGAATACCAGTCCACCTAACCTGCCTCCTGAGAAATGTGTATGCAGGTCAAGAAGCAACAGTTAGAATGGGACATGGAACAATAGACTGGTTCCAAATCAGGAAAGGAGTACATCAAGGCTGCATGTTGTCACCCTGCTTATTTAATGTATATGCAGAGTACATCATGTGAAATGCCAGGGTGGATGAAGCACAAGCTGGAATCAAGATTGCCCGGAGAAATATCAACAACCTTAGATATGCAGATGACACCACCCTTATGGCAGAGAGCAAATAACTAAAGAGCCTCTTGATGAAAGTGAAAGAGCAGAGTGAAAAAGTTGGTTTAAAACTCAGCATTCAAAAAACTAAGTTCATGGCAGCCAGTACAAGCACTTCATGGTAAATAGATGGGAAAACAATGGAAACAGTGGGAGACTTTATTTTTTGAGGGCTCCAAAATCACTGCAGATGGTGACTGCAACCATGAAATTAGAAGATGCTTGCTCCTTGGAAGAAAAGCTACGATCAACCTAGACAGCATATTAAAATGTAGAGATATTACTTTGTCAACAAAGGTCCATCTCCCAAAGTTATAGTTTTTCCAGTGGTCATGTATGGATGTGAGAGTTGGGCTATAAAGAAAGCTGAGCACTGAAGAATTGATGCTTTTAAACTGTGGTGTTGGAGAAGACTCTTGAGAGTCTCTTGGACTGCAAAGAGATCAAACCGTTAGTCCATCCTAAAAGAAATCAGTCCTGAATATTCATTGGAAGGACTGGTTCTGAAGCTGAAGCTTCAATACTTTGGCCACCTGATGTGAAGAACTGACTCATTGGAAAAGACCCTGATGCTGGAAAAGATTGAAGGCAGAAGGAGAAGGGGACAACAGAATATGCAATGGTTGGAAGGCATCACCAATTCGATGGACATAAGTTTGAGCAAACTCCAGGAGTTGGTAAGCCTGGCATGCTGCAGTCCATGGGGTCACAAAGAGTTGGACATGACTGAGTGACTGAATCGATCTGATTTAAAAGAAAACCATATGACTATCTGTACATCTCATTTTTTGAAAAAGCTTAGCTAAGTTCAGAAACTATTCTCATTCCAAGAACATTTGCTGCCCCTTTGAGAAAGTTGGGATTGAGTTTTATCCACTTCAAACAAGGTCCATTCTTTCCTCTGTGAAGCCTTTGACAAGAGTTCTCCCTTGAAAGTGAAAGTGAAAGTGTAGTCTCTCAGTCCTTTGCAGCTCTTTGTGACCCCATGGACTGTAGCCTGCCAGGCTCCTCTGTCCATGGAATTCTCTAGGCAAGAATACTGGAGTGGGTTGCCTTTACCTTCTCAAAGGGATTTTCCTCACCCAGGGATCAAAGCTAGGTCTTCCTCTTGGCAGGCAGATTCTTTACCATCTGAGCCATCAGGGAAACTTAGCTCACTATTTTATTCATATTTGCTGATTTCTGCGGGGGATGGGGGGTCCCTCTTTCCTTATTAGATTCTTACCTCTTAATTCCTTTAGGAAAAGGGACTAGTGAGTTTGATTTCTATCTCCATATCTCAGACAGTTTCTGTTGGCGTAAGACTCTTTCTTCCTTTTTATAGTTCTCTGTTTTTCTCCTTCCTTCCTTTTCTCTCTCTTTACCTGTTAAATAATGAAACTGATTCCAGAAATTTAGAAAAGTTGATCATAAAGAATAAAAAAGAACTATGTTTTCACATAATTGAAAAGAAATACATTTATAAAGTAAATAAATAATAGGTTTATTAGATGTGATCCAATGTATTTATTGGGATAAATTATGTTCTGAGCTCCATTCCTCTTCATTTTTCCTGAGAAAAATATTTTACTTTGTTGGGTTATATGGTTTAACACCTTAGTTAATTTATTAAAATTAGCTGTGAAATATTCCTAGATTTTATTATAAAATATGTATGTGAGTGCACAGAAATTTAGTTTATTTGCACTTGTGATTTGTGTCTTTAATTGAGATTTTTAGATTTTAAAACCAAAGTAAATATTTTTAAAATTATTCATTTACTCAATAATGATTTATTGAGAACCAAGTGTGCAATGAATTTTATTTGCACTTTGGAGTAAGCAAGTATATATTATTCATAATTCCAGCTCCCACATACTTTATCTCTTACCTCTTTATCTTTCTCTGTTTTATTTCTTCTTTCTTTAATTCATAATATTCTAGGATTTTTAAAAAGAACAAATGAAAATTTCTATCTTTATCTAAATAAGCTGGTGGATATGATATACATGAAATCTAGTTGAAAATGAAGTTTATTTATAAAAGTTATGAATAACTAATATATTACCTTTCAAGTCTTACCTCTGATAATGATAATAAAATGAGTGATTATTATTAAAGGTGAAAATAATGTCTTTTATAGTATATATTTTGTAAGATATTAAAGGATCACACTGGTCTTAATTACTATAAAGTTTTTACATTTCTGAGCTGTTTGAGAATTAAGTGTACTATAAGAATGTGTTATTTTTAAATGAGGGCAGGTTAAACTAAAAAGAGAAGATAATGCTGAAATATGTAGACCTTATAAAAATATAAAAATTGTAAGTTGCATTCCTTTCCAATAACCACAAGATGGTGTATTATAATTTTTAAAATACTTAATGATTTTAATTTTGATGCAAATATTAATGCCTCAAGGACATATTGCTTTTCACATTTATTCAAACTTGTAAACTAAATAGGTGTTTTTCTTTTTTTGATGGTTTCACCATATAACCTGACCATTACGAAAGTTACTTAAAATGTTTTTCCAATTTGAACATGTTTGAAAAACAACTAATCAACATGTGCATTTTCTAATTTTCTTTTTGCCTTGTATTTTCCTTGCTTTTAAAAATGTTAGTACTTGAGGTTCATTCAGTAAGCAATTCAAGAAATTGTTGCACATCTTAGGCAATTATCAATGCATTTCAGGTAACATAGATTTGTTTGAAATAGTCTGTGTTTACCTTTTAATTCTTACTTATAACTTAAAAAACTTGCTTAATATTTAGAATTTTAATTTCTCTGGTAATATAGTTTTATGATAATACATTGATTTTTGTAAGTATGAGTTATAAATTGATGTAATACTTTTTATAATACTTTTTAATGATACTTATTATGTATTAATTTATGTTTGGAATTATTAATCATTTCTTAAATTTTTGAATATGTTCACTTTTGGAAGCTATATAAAATTCTGCCTTCTTTTGATATCCAATGAGAATGGTAATATAACTTACATAGTTGCACCTTTTGTTTCTGTGTGATACATATATAAATAGATTTATTTCCATGTAACTGAAATAGATTTGCCTGTACAAACTGTTCCTTATTGAACATCAGGTTGATTACAAATCTTTGCATTTCTTGATATGAAAATATAATGAAATAGTCCCTTTCTATTATTTAAGCATAAAGAAAATATGGTAAATACATCTTAGAAATAAAAATATATAAATTATTGCTGGATATTGAATTTCTAAGCTACATTCCGTGTCTTGGATACATATTTTGTGCTTTCCTGCAAGGTGATTAAAGTACATTTTAAGAGCTATTTTGTACAGTTGTTTTTCAGGACATAGTACATTTTAGTGTACATAGTTGTTTGTATTATAGAACACTGGTAAATCTTATCAACAATAATCTTTATATAATGTGGTGATTTTCAGTCACTGAAAATTCCAAAAAAGTGTTGTGGGCTCATAGAATGTTCTTCAGTGCATAGTTGAATGAGAAATGTAGAAGGCAGTTGTAACTCATAGAAGGACAAATGAATGAAACAAAGAAATATGAGGAATAAGAAGAAAATCATAGTGGTTTAATTTAAACTTGCAAGACTAGAGATTCTGTATGAAAGATTATTCAGAGGAAAAACACTTTTCAAAGCTGACTGAATCTGTATTTCATGGAATCAGGAGAATTAAAACAAGATGTTCATAAATCCTTATGCACAAATTGCTTCCAGAATGCTGAAGAATTAGTTCTAACAGAAGTAATGCTTCATAAAAGAAGACATTTATTGGAGAAGATATATGAAAGCAAACATTGTCATAAATCATCAGTAAACATTTGTTGCAATATTTACATTTTTCCAAATAATACTTACTTACAAACCGTGGAATATTTATACTTCTCATATAGGGAGTTTGTATTTAATATATGAAGTTTTAACTGTTAACATTCTAAGTACATTTTTAATATAAAATCTAGCTATAAACCATGTTGCTACTCAAAAGTTAAAAGTGGCAAATAAACTTTGGACAAAAGTGTATTTTGTCTTGTTTTTATATTACTGCCTTTCTCTGAAAGCAGAGCATCTCTCAATTTTGACTAATAACCTCTATAGGGACTAACTGGATGGCTCAAAACAAAGAACCTTTTTATATATAAATATAAAATAACACTTCAATTGCCAGTCTTCCTTTTGCTCACTAAATAGTTGCAAATCAGCAAAAGAAGTTTTGAGTCATTTGTTTATGATGGCTCATACTCTTTTAATGCCCATAAGGTTTTAAAACAAGATTATAGCTGGTTTTCATAAATGACTTTAGAATTTTTAAAGTGTTATATGTCATGTAAGTACAAAGTTACTCAGAGCTATGCAAAGATTATTATCCATATTGAGCAGAAGAGGATAAGTATATCAAGGGTCGAGTATGTTTCTCAAGTTGAAATATGCCTATTCTGTTTACACCACTATGCAGGACATAAAAGTAGAACATTTAGCTATTTTTCTTGGCAGGTTTTATCCCTGATGATGTATTGACAAAATGTATGGAGTAGGAGTTTGAGTTAGATAAACAGACTGTGGGCTTTGATCATGAGCCCTGTATAGTTATTTCAGTTTCCTGGACATTAAGCAGGAGTTTAGAAATTAAAAAAAAAAAAAGAAAAGACTTGGAATCATTCTTCAAGTGTGTTCAACTTTGTGTTATATTACTCTTTCTATATATCTTTTAAATAAAAGAATGGGTTACAAATACACCATAAATGAAAATGTTTTAGAAGTTAATATAGTTAACATATATAGAGCTTTTTGCATGTCTGTCATATACTAAGAAGCTTTCATTATAATATAATTATTATTTTTATTTATAAAACTGATACATTTTAACTGCTGTACTTTAAAGGAAAGAGTGCTTTCCTGGAATTAAGCATTAGTTATTTGGATGTTACATACTTTGTTAAAAAAATGTTATTATTATAACTACTGGCAAGAATATGATTAACATTGCTTTTTCTTAAAATTCATTTCACAGCTGTATCGACTAAAATGGTGTTGAAGCTTGTCAGACCTAATTTATTGATTTTTCTAACTTAAGTAAGGGAAGTGTAAAAATGTATAATGATGCCCCATTTTTCTCTGCCTCATTTATTTGCAAAATGCAATATAAAGTTATTCAGTAAGAGTCAAGGTTTCTGAGAATATTTTAATCTTTGGTTATGTTTATCATTGTGAAATAATCCAGGCTAAAACATAGAAAGCTTTGTCATTTTATTTATTGAGAAAAAATAATTTAGTGCCATAATTTTTTCTGTCTGATTTATTATTTAGTATTCAAAAATTACCATTTGTTAATAATAGAGTCCAGGTAAAAGAACTTAGCTGAAATTCAAATCACTGTTAGTGAGGCAGGCTAATATAATAACACACAGAATGGAAGTCAAGAGAACAGTATTCCTCTTTTAGTTAGAATATCAATGTGTACATACCTGTCTGACTAGTGCACAGCATATTTAAATAATATATATGTATATATGGACTTTTTAAAAAGAGTACTGCTCTAAGACTAAGCATCAAGATCAAAGTTTATATATATATATAAAGTTTATATATATATATATTGGACATGAGTATCTTAGCTAGTCATTTTTCATCTCATTGCTTCACTGTTACATTCATACAGCTTTAGGTAAATCCATAACTCTGATAGATAGCACTAGCTATTTGATATTTTTAAAAGACTTCCAATTAAAGAGTAAAATCAAAAGAAATGGGCCTTGTTAAATGACATTTATCTTCATTATTTAGGACACCAACATTTATATAAAATGTTGCATATTGCATCCAATATACTTTTTATTTCCCTTTAGTTATTATTCAGTTAATTTAGGTATTACCTAAAGTGGAACAATTTTCCACAGGGATTAATTACAGTGACTGTTTGGATTTGTCTCTACTACATGTGATCTGGAATTCTTGATCAAATGGCCTACAGCATCCTAAATTAATTAGAAAATGTCTGAGAATGAATGAGGTATCCATAATCAGTGAACACATAATTTAAATGACAAACAAAACAAAACATTTTCGTTGAGAGATGCTGTATATATTAGGACGTTGCACTACCAAGTCTCTTAGAAGCAGTTTAAAGATGTTTTGAGTGAGTGAGTGAAGTCACTCAGTCGTGTCCGACTCTTTGCGACCCCGTGGACTGTAGCCCACCAGGCTCCTCCGTCCATGGGATTCTCCAGGCAGGAATACTGGAGTGGGTTGCCATTTCCTTTTCCAGGGGATCTTCCCAACCCAGGGATTGAACCCCGGTCATCCTCATTGCAGGCAGATGCTTTAACCTCTGAGCCACCAGGGAAGTCAAAGATGTTTTAATAAGCTGCAAATAGAAACTGTACACAAATATGGTTGGAAATTGTTCTGAATATTGGAATAATATTTAGTTAATTTAATACCCTTAAAAAATAAGACAGTAAGATGTATAGCATAGTTTCCTCCTTACATAATAAATACTAAATAGAGACCTAATAATAGCATATAATATTTATGATTATTTCTCCTTCAATTGGTATATTATTATATATTCAACATGAAAGTGATGAGTTTCAAAGTTTAAAAAATTAAACTTATTTTTCATCAGTTGCTTTTTTTTTAAGACATTGCTAAACATAAAGGATTTAACTTAAAAATGAAGTTTAAATATATCACTGTTCAATGTGGAGCATGTTTGCAACTAGATTTCTAATACTAAAAAAATTTATGTGCTTCTCAAAATGCTATCACATCATGTATCATATAAACATATCTATAAATTAGAAAGTTATGCTATTAAGATTAAATTATTCTATAACACCACAAATGATATTCTTGAGAACATTTATCTGTGGACTATTTATGTGTTGTCTTATACTTAAAAGGCAATGTACATTTAGACAAATTCATTATTTTTAAGGTTTCCAAACCTTCATTGTTTCAAGAATTAGAGATGTTTAATACAGGTTGCCTCATTAAATACAGTGACTTTTATAATGAGTTTAACTAATTTAAATGCAATTATACATGCTAACAGCTCAAAGATTTAAATTTTCATTTTCAGGAATCTTCTATTTGGTTAGTGCCACCCTACCATCCAGACACTGTTTAGTAAACTTTTGAAACTTACTAAAAGAGGTTTTTAATAATGGTTAGTATCCTTGCACCTTTTTTCTTTTTGTAGTCTGTCATATTGTGCAGAAACATTTTTGTTGTTGTTTTCACCCTGAGAAACTTACTTTGACACAATTTGTGTGTTTCTGTCCCTAAGAAGTGGTTTGAAAAGCATGGTAGTTTTCTCTTTCTTCCTCCCTCAATCTCTCTCACTTCCTCCCTCCCTTATTTTCTTCCCTCTTTCCTTGTCCCCCACCCCCTTTTCCTCTCTTCCTTTCTCTTTTATTCTTTCTTTTCCTCCCCCCTCCTCCTCCTCAGCTTCCTTCTTCTTCATTATAACTCAGAAAATTCCTGTCAAGTGCATTTAGGTTTTTCAAAATCTTATTCCATAGTTCAATAAAAGGACATGTAAGAAATTCTGATCATGATATGAATTAGGAAACACATTTGTCTCTATCAAATGACAAGTTAGAAGTTTAAAAATCAGACATGGTAATTTTTTGGCAACGTACAACACAGAGAAACAGCTGTATTTCACAATCGTCTGTACAGTTTCAACTTTAGGTCTTACAGAGATCAAGATACAGAATTTACATTTTAAAGCTTTAAAAAAATTTTTTTAAATGTGTTTTCTTTAGTGATACAAGTGAACCATACTTTATGGTATCATTAAATTTTAAAAATTTTTCAATGTTGTCTCAAATTTTTGCTCAAATCTAAAGATTTTCATAGTTTTGTGAAGGATTGGAAATATTATATAAGTAAGAAAAGAACCTACAGTTTCATGGTGACTGTATTAGAACCTAAGATAATACTATTTTTTTTTAGGTAAAACATATTGATAAATCAAAAAGAACTGTCAAAGTCAGCTTATTTAGAGAAAAAAAATAACAAAAGTAGTAACATGATATTATAATCAAAACTACTGATTGACTGCTTAAAGCTTGCTTGATTAAATTTTTTACTTTCTAATGGCTCAAGATAATAGAGAAAGCCTAAAATGATAATGGTGGGATTACATGTTTACAATTTTCAGAGTTTATAAATTTGTAAATATCATTTACTTGAGATAATTTTAAATTATTTATGCTTGATTGGGGCTGGATATATGCTTATAATTTATATTAATCAGTATTACAAGTTTTATGTTACATAAAATTGCTTTAAAAGAGTTTAAATGCATTTATTTGTAGTCTGAAGTTAAGTATAGGCTATTAATACAATTGACTTCCTAACTAACTAGAAATAAAACTGAATCGGTTCATGGTTGAATAGTTATGTACATTTGTAAGATTTTTTCCTGAGGAAATCAGTTGTTTAGACCACTCTCTTACTGTGGACAAAACAATATCTCTATTTTATTACTTTTGAAATCAATATAATCATGATATCTAAAAACTGAGTTTGCCAAAGAGAACATTATAAATTTTTTAATATTTGGGAAATTTAGTTATTTTAAATGAAGGCTTATTTCAAACAATTAGCATTATTCACATCCTATAACATTTTTAAAGTGTCGATGGCATCAAGTTCTGACATTGTTATATTATCTAATCAATTCTTCTGTTAAATGTTTCAACAGAGAACCAAGACTAAATTACCTCAAGACTATGTATTCCTCCCTCTTTTGGAGTCAGATTTTTCCATTTCTACAGTGTTGTCATCATCACCATCTTCATCATCATTTTCATCATGTTCTTAATAAATACATCTAATAGTAGGTATTAAGTAACAAGAAACACTGTGTCCATATACTGGCTATCAGGTGTCATATAGATCCTTTAATAGCAATAGAATCTGTAAATTTCAAAACCGTATAATTTAGCACATAATAAATAATACATAGAGATAACTTGCAGTTAGTTTGGAATTCATGTATAGCATTTAATCATCTCCCATGACAAATACTAATAAATTAATATTTTTATTAATTTAATGTTATTAAACAAATAACAAAATTTTATCTGATTCATTAGCTCACTTGTACACAACGTATTTTACTAAGATTCTGAAAAAAAATTTTAAGCAATTGAATTACAAACATTATTCAAAAAGAATTAAAATGCTAAGGTCATGTATGGCTATTGTTAATTCAGTCAGCATGTGTACAACAGTGCTGTGAGCACTTGATCTCTACTCTTTACAATTCAATGAGAGGAAAACATGGACGCCCAAGAGGTCAGACAGAGAAACATGATAGTGAGGGAAAAATAGTAAATTGAGTAGAAATAATAAGCCTGGTCAACTGGAAAGTGGTTCCTGAATAAGTTAAAATTTGAGTCATGTCTGGAGGTAAGGGATAAAACTGAACCGATGTGAAAAATGAAAGAACTCTGCTGAGTACCAGAGCAAGAAGACACAAAGGAGAAAAACTTTGGAGGTCCAAAGAGAAGCATGTATGTAAAGAGAAAAAAAAAAAAAAAGGAAGAGGAATAGGTTGGGGGAGAGATAAGGTAAAATTAACTCGGAGAGGTCATGATGGAAAAAAGAGATTTGGATTTCACCTGTTTATTGGACAAGAAAATACTATTAATAACTGATATTTAAAACAATAGATTATTGTTGATAATTGTGAGAATTTCAGGAATAGACAAGGCATAGGTTTGGGATGATCACTAAGGAAGCTCTTCAGCAACCTAAAGAAGAAAAATGAGAATATAGCCAGGAATGGCCAAGAAGCTATCAGGGCAGGATCAAAATACATAAAATTGGGTATCAGAATATCTTGCTGGAGGTGCAGTTGTGAGCTGCAGAAAGTGAGTTATCCTCTGTCATAGATGCCCAACTTAATTCAGTATTAGTCTGTGTCACAAAAGGTGATATATGAAAAGTATTTTAAAGAATATAAGGCATGTATATGGTATTAACCATTGTTATCCTACATTATTTTGGAATTCAGTTCAGTTCAGTTCAGTCGCTCAGTTGTGTCCGACTCTTTGCAACCCCATGGACTGCAGCACAACAGGCGTCCCTGAACATCACCAACTCCCGAAGCTTGCTTTTGGATTTTGGAATTAGCCTAAGATGATAAACAACAAAGAAGCAACACAAAAAAGACTTCACATGCATATTTGATTAGGTTTATTTCATTATGTTTTCATATCACTTTTTGGAATTGTGTAAATTTTTCATTCTTGTCCACATTTTTAGTTGTTGTCCAAATTTTTTGTTCTTGCAAGAAAAAAGCCTAAGTCTGAGACCATCTGAATGTCAACAACAATATGCAACTAGTTCATGAATCTGATTTATATGTAACTAACACATGTATCTCAATTAGATGGAAAGGGAGACTAACAAGTTTCCATCTTATGTTTTCACTCTGTAATAGGTATTTGAGGAGTGTGTAATAAGTTCCAGGTATATAGAATTTCTGGCAAATCTGTTGCCAATGAAATAAGAATTAAAAAAAATATATATATAGGGTCATTTCTTCTTCATGGAATAAATTATTTATCAGTCCTCAGTAATCAAGTTGATGATACCAAAAGTTTAGTTAATATTTGTGCATGAATTTTTAAATGTGATACAATGTCATTTCATGATTAGGTCATATGTGTTTGTAATCTTCACCTATAGTTTTATAGGCATGATCACAACAAATATATAATGAATACCCAAAATAATTTTCCATATTTTATGTCTAAATGTGTGAGTGCTATTTTTGTTCTGTTTTGAAAGACAAAATCAAGAATCCATGTTTAAAGAAAATTTTCATATCTTACATTATGATCTAAAAGCCAGTACATTTTGTCTAATTTTTTTTAATAGCATGGATGGATTTCTGGCAGCTGATTAATTTGTGCTTGTATTTAAAATTTAAGGTAGATTATATCTTATGTTAATCAATTATATATCTTAAAACGTCATTCAAATTATGTGTAATGTATGCATTCCTAGCTGGCAGTTCACTATCAGGTGGAGATTTTCTTTAAACTTGCCCACTTTGATAAAATATTTTAATTACCATGTTTTGAGTATTAAAAGTGGAATAATTTGATATAACCATTATAATGGAATTTTTCAAGACTTCAAGGCTGCTATGTTGACAAGTCTGTTGAGACTGAATTTAATATTGTTTCAGGACCATTGCAGTCTATGTGTTTGTAATATTTCCTTTTCTGTGTTATTCTGTAGAGGTCCTTCTGTAGCGCCATGGTAGAGGAACTGAGGATGTCCCTGAAGTGCCAGCGTCGGTTAAAACACAAGCCACAGGCCCCAGTTATTGTGAAAACAGAAGAAGTTATCAACATGCACACATTTAACGACAGACGGTTGCCAGGTAAAGAAACCATGGCATAAAGCTGGGAGGCCAAACACCCAAGCACAAACTGTCGTCTTTTTTTCCAAACAATTTAGCGAGAATGTTTCCTGTGGAAATATGCAACCTGTGCAAAATAAAATGAGTTACCTCATGCCGCTGTGTCTATGAACTAGAGACTCTGTGATCTAAGCAGTTGCAATGATCAGACTTGATTTATAAACATCATGGATCAACCGAGTTACACGGGGTTACACTGTTTATCATGGGTTCCTCCCTTCTTCTGAGTGAATGTTACATAACCATTTTGTGGCTGGTTTCAAATGCAGTCCGGGAAGAAATTACAGGTTCCTTTTGAGGTTCAACTGTTGCCAGGAGATGGAATATCAATGCCCCAAGGGTAACCAGAGGAAAAAAAAAATCATTAAGAATAAAAATACTTGGAATCAGCAAAAACTGTAGTGTTACAAGAGACAGTTAAGTCTTCTGAACACCCAGATAAGAGGGTGATGATGTCACTAGCCCCCAGCTACTCAGTATAATGGTCATCTGAATAGACAATATGTGCTTATAGGATGTGAAGAAATGTAAAGCAAAACAAATCTGAATTTCATGGCAAGTGGAATATAAAGCAGATCTTCATCAGTGTTTTTCTTTCTTTTCTTTTTGTTTTTTTGACAGTCTGTGTCACTGATTGAAATAGAAGTGTCAAATTACCAAGGCAATAATGTTTTTTCTTATATTCACTGTGGCAGGAGATTTAACATGTATCTCTACCAAATCCCTACCTATTCCAGCTACCCTTTCCCCAACCTCACACCAAGAATAAAAAAGCAACAGCTGGTTCAGAGATTCTGAATTAAAATGGATGATGTTTTGCAATCTTTTTCTTAAGCTGTAAAAGAGGGCTGAGTATTGATAGTTCTATGGAAGACTGAAACTTTCATTCTAACATTCAGACATGTTAATCCAAAACCTCCTTCCTGCTATAAATGAACTTGATGGAGCCTGGGCAGATCTCAGTGAAAGGAGAAAGGGGACTGGTCATCTAAAGAGAAGTATGTGTGGTGAACTCTGACGTGGACTGCATTTATCAATACAGTCACAATGTTAAATGAACAAAATTCTTGAGCAGTTTTTTTCAAAAAATGTTCAGGTTTATTTGTGGAAATGCAAGATTTCTATGAAAATAGTTTTTGTATGGAAATTTTTGTAATACTTTTTATCAACAAAATAAGAACATGCGTTCCTGTCAGGGGTGTGATGTCGAGCATGAATGGTAGTGCGTGTGCACCACCAACGTTTGGTGAAAACTATTTTTATCAAGAAAAAAAGGAGTCATAGAAGAGAAATATTTTCAAGTTAGATAATATAAAAGCTAGGTGCACTACCACCACTGCTTACCATGCCACACCCCTGGTTTCCACGAGGCTGATAACATACTGTAATGAACAATTGTGTGTAAAATGGTAAAAGACACAGACCTCTTGACAACATTGTGATAACAGTTGAGTGCACACAGTTTGCTGTTTGAATCCAATGCACAAAATTTAAAAAATCATTAAAATTATGTCCATTTTACTTTCAGCTTTGACTTTCATTTTTCTCTAATATGGGTAAATGAGTACACTATTTGTTGTTTGCATGAAGGGAAGTACACTTCCTGAATCCTTCCAGGTCATCAAGGATGACCACTTCAAAACTGCCTGGAGAGAAGAAGAAAAAAGATCAGGCTAAAAGCTGGGCCAGAATATAAAATGTAATCTTCAGGCTTAGGACAGTTCAGATGTGAAAAAGAACAGTTTTAGAGGATGCAGTCATGATCTTAGCTCTTCTGTGAGTGGACATTGATTATGTCCATAGTGTTGTATAAGACAGTATAGTGATTATGATATTATATGTGAACTTCAACTCATGTCCAATTTAAGAATTCATTGCACATTGATAATTTAATTCAGTAAAGGGAGAGGAAGAGATAGGCTCAATATCAACAATAAATTTAAAAAAAAAACACCTCATTTTAACTAGAACTCCTACCCCCCAAAAAAACCCCCAAAACATACATTTCTAATAGCCATTACTTAAAAATTCAATTTCTAAGGGTTTTCAAAATTTCTAGTGTCAGGGTTAAGTTAAATTTCATATTTCAAGGACAATTATGTCCCAAAATTAAATTTTAGGAAGTTGCACAAGTTGCTGTTACAAATCTCAACATTTTTCTCTTTTTTTGTATTGGTAAATAACCTCAAATAACATAGCTCATAAAATATTCAGATTTTGGTCTGAATATTAAGCTTTCACTCAATTAGATTCTAATAAGATTTTAAAGCACTTTTAAATTTCAATTCTTCATTATATTACAAACTGAATAGGCAGAAAATGATGACTATTTTTTAAATAGTCTGGAATTAATTATTTATATCTTTGGTATGATCTGATAATTTAAGAATTAACTTAAAAAGTTTAAAAAGTATAAAAAATTCTGCTGTATTTTAACTCCAAAGGTTATTTAGAATATAAAAATGATGTATAATATTCAATTTTTATCCATTTCCTGAAAGGTTTCTACATTACTGCCAAAATAGATATTGCTCTACTCATTGCATACTTATACATATATGAAGTACTGTTCTTAATTTTATTAAAATTTGGTTACTTTCAAAATAATTTCAACCAGTGAAAGAACATCTCTTATCTGTGGAAAGGCAGTGTATTGGCATAAGATTATTTTCCAGTGTCTACCACTCAAATTATAAGAAGAAGAAGAAGAAATGCCTGTTCTAGTTGACAACATAACCTGATGACTCCAGGTAATAAGTGGAGATACATACATCACAAATAAATAACTCTGGCCACTAAGGAACACTGGGGGAGGATATATTTATATATATCACCAGTAAATAATGCTAATCAGATGAAAATATCAAAGATTTATATTCAGTATATTTCATAGATAATTAGTCCTAACAGCTATGAGAATGCCACAGAGATATATTTATATATTTACAACTGAATAACCCTAATCATTATGGGAGCACCAAGGGAATAGATTCTATTTTACAAACATGTAAAATGGGTAAGGATATTTTATAAATTAAAATCTTTCAAATATTTTTCACTTCAGTTACATATTTTTAAGAATAAGTTCCTTGTTATTATTAAATGAATTTATGTACTAAACAATAATGCTTTTAACGAATTTTAGCACAGTGCTTCTAAATGTTTATTATGAAATGTGAATACAGCCAATTGTGTACAATGCAATGTATAAAGGGAATCATGGCATCAGATGTACAATAGAATCATAGCATCAGGCTGTAGTGTGCATCAAAGATTGTCACTGGGTGTGGGCTATTCTATTCCAAGACTAGGCTTACTGATAGTCACTTCCAACACTGAGGTGTATATATAAGCAGAATACTTTAATAGAGAAAAGAGATTGCCCACTGTTTCAGGAAAGGGAGCGTAAAAGGTACAAGAATAAATTCATTTGTTTCTGATCAAGGCAAGCAAGGTATGGAAAACAATATGGGCCAGGCTCACTTAGGAATTTTGTCCTCAGTTTAAAAGATGGTGCAATGGCAGTTGGCTCAGGGGTAAAGAATCTGCCTACCAATGAAAGTGACTCAGGAGTTGTGGGTTTGATCCCTAGGTCAGGAAGATCCCCTGGAGTAGGAAATGGCAACCCACTCCAGTATTCTTGCCTGGAGAATCCCATGGACAGAGGAGCCTAATGGGCTACAGTCCATAGGATGGCAAAGAGGCAGACACAAGTGAGTGACTGAGCATGCACACAGGCACAATGGCAGTGAGAACCTGGTCTTGAAGGTCTTGAGTGTATCTGTGATTTGAATCCTATTGCTATACTACTGACTCACTCTCAGACAGCCCTTTGTGTCTGCAGCACAATCATTATTATAGAGAGATTTCTCTCTTTTCTTGCCTTCTGGGGATTTCCTTAATTTCTCTACCATGTTGGATCCCCTGTTGCTTCTAACAGATGTTCTCCCTTTCCTAGGTTTATCTCTAATTTTGATGAATTATAAAGAAGGACTACCTCAGAGGTCAAGTTTTTTGATATTCTAGTCTAAAAAATGCTTTTATTCTACTCTCATATAAATCATTATTAGTTTTTTGGGGGGTGTCTAATTCTAAGTTGAAAATAATTTTCTGAGATAAATTTGAAAACCTTCTTTCACTGCTTTCTTACTTTCAACTCACCTTGTGCAAATGTGAAGGCATTCAGATCTCCAATTCTTTGTGATTTTTTTATTCTCTCTTAAATTTTTTTTCTTCTGATTGTCCAGAGTACCCTAAAATATTGGAGCTACTGAAGTCCTGAGTGTACATCTATAAGATTTGCTTTCCTATTTCTCATGTCTGTCATCTTTATATTCCAAATTACTGAATTGAGTTTTTTCATTTCTACCTAATTATTTAAATTTTTATGAATTCTTATTTTATGAAAATAATAATTTCTCATATGTTTGAAGTGAGTAACAGTAATCTTAAGACATTTCCTTCTTCCTGAAAAGACCTGTTTTGTTTTTTGTTTTTTTTTTCCAAGTTGCATTTTTCTATATGCTTGTTTGGATTTCTAGCTTCTGTATTAGAGCTTTTCTTCAGATGCTTGTTAATTCTTCACAACCTTTTAATGATTAAGAAAAGGGAACTAAAGTCTGATTTGAGAGCTCTATGTGCACAACAGGGTAGGGGAGACTTTTCATCTAGTTAGAGTTTTACGACAGATAAGTCTAGTTGGACTATTTGTTAATGAATCCTTTGAAACATCCCTATCTTTGGATCTTTCCTTTGATTACACCCCAGGAGTATCTTTTAGTTTTCTTCCTGAAGATTAAGCCTCAATTGCCAGTGTTCTGCTAATCACTGGTTAAGAGCTCTTGAGATCGCTACATTCCGCATTCAGAATGACTAAGGTCACTTATTATCAGGCGTCTCAGGAGTAAAAAACCTGCCTGCTAGTGCAGAAAACATTAAAGATGAGGGTTCGATTCCTGGGTCAGGAGGATCCCCTGGGGGAGGAAAGGGCAACCAACTTTAGTATTCTTGTCTGAAGAATCCCACGGACACAGGAGCCTGGCGGGCTATAGTCTGAGGGTCACAAAGAGTCAGACATGACTGAATGACTGAGCACTAAGGAGCATACATATAACTCAAATCTGACACAACACAAAGTCATAAAATAAATGCAAGGAGATCTAGGTCACTTAATCACCCTGTTTTAAAATTTAGCATTCAGGCTTTCTACTGAACCTAGCATATTCCAATCTGGAGTCCTTCCTTTTTTTTCCCTTTTGAGAATAATTCCTTATTACTTTGATGGGTTGAAGAACGGTCTTGCAGGGGAGAAGAAGGAAAAGAACACAAGGATCCATTGTTTTCCAACTACTTTCAAGAGGCCCTCCTTGTTGTATTTGCTCTCCTGCATTATCAGTTATTAACACACATTGCACAGCTAGGTCCTGTGCCTTGGAGGATTCTGTGATGTCATCTTATTGGTTCACAGCTTTTCACACTGACCACTTGGAATTCTACTTTTTCTAGTCTGCGTGATTTCCCATCATTTGTTCATATGCTTTTCTCCTTCCAAAAATGTTATTGAAACTTTCACCTTTCTTGTTCACTTTATTCTTGGAGTTTAATACTTTAAAAAACAAAAAACTCTCTACTGTAATTTTTATGGTTGAGTAGGGAGCAATTTTTGATACATGCACTCAATCCTTCACTCTTATTTTGGTCAAGAACCCTGTATTTAAAGAAAATATTGTGCAGAAAGGATAGAAGCAAATAAAAACCAGAACTACTCTGGTTCAAAGATAATGGAGGTAGAACAGACTTTGCTCTTATTATTGTAAAAAATGTAATATTGCCCATGTTTTCTTCTGACCGAATGCTTTTTCTAACTCAATATGTAAAGGCGATACTTTTTTTAAGGAATACTTTTACAATACAAATGAATTTCACAAAATAGGTCCCAATAATATTTTTGAAGTGGAGAAGATTTTAATTTTCTCCTTGTGATTATCAAATAATGCTAAATTTGGAATCCAATGTAATTTATACCCCAAAGGCTTAGGTCTAATTCAAAACATTCCAACTTCTATTTTACAAAGCTCAAGAAGTATGTTTGGAGATAAGGAACACTTTCTAAGCAAACCATGATGAACTGTAAGATATTAAGAATCCTCTTTAATGCACTACCTTACACAATACTGTACTTTCAAATTTATTGAATGTAATTAACAAAATAAATATATCCCTGCCTCTTTACAAAGGAGAAGAGCTGTTTTTCTACCTTTCAACTAGATATTTCTATAATATCACATCATCAAAAATATAGCACTCTCAATTACCAATTAATTAACCTTAAGGTCAGTCTGTAGAGCTTAATATCTAATCTAATATCATTGATATACTGAAAAATCTAAAATCATAAATTCCACTCACCTTGGTCAAAATTCATCAGTTAAAAAGGGAAATAAAAGACACACTACACAATGCTCTTGCCATACTATTTAAATTACATTTTAACATATACCTTGTATATCAAGGCTTCCTTGGTGGCTCAGCAGTAAAGATTCCACCTAATGCTGGAGATGCAGGTTTCATCCCTGGGTTGGGAAGATCCCCCAGAGAAGGAAATGGCAGCCCCCTCCAGTATTCATGCCTGGGAAATCCCATGGACAGAGGAGCCTGGCAGGCTACGTGTAGTCACAAGAGTCAGATGTGACTGAGTGACTAAACAACAACAATTATAGCCTTGTATCTCAGCTCATAATCCAGGGTTTTCATATATTAATACTGTAGAATAAATACTGTAGCTTCAGCCACTATAATCACATTTCCACCAGGAGGAAGAACAAAAGGAAATTTAAAAGGTCTTGTGCCTTCCTTGTAAGGATACATACCACAAGTTGTACATTAAGGTGGTAGAAATAATGATATGTTCACACTTAGCTGCAAGGTAGGATTGGAAATAGACTAATATAGGCAGCCATGTGCTAGGGGTTCTATTACTTTTAAAATGTATAAACAGATTTGAAGGGACATCTTTTGTCTTCAGTCAACAAAGGAAGAAACATTTGGTAATTTCTTTGCAGAATACCTTTCATTTAGTTATAGACAAAGACCTAGCTTACATTAACCGTTTCTTTGATTCCCAAAATATTCTTTCTCATTCTGTAAAAATCCAGACACCTTGATTAGAATTGACTTGTTACTCTCTGCCCCACTACTATGAATCAATTAAACATGCACACATTTGTTTACATTTAATAGTTACTGAATCTACATTATAAACTAAGATTTGTGTTAGATGCTGGGTATGCAATATAATCAAAAAGAGACATGGTACTTACTTTGGTAACCCAAAGTCTAGAAGAGGAGACTGACCTTAATCAAATGTGTTAAATATATAAATACAATCTGAAAAGTGCTGTCACCAAGAAGTGTTCCTTTCTGTCAGATTCAGATGAATGATGAAAGTTCACTCACTTGATATCAAGTGGTACAGTTTAATACTTGGAAATGTGAAAACTTGGATTATATGTATAAAGGATGCACAGAGAAGCATTTATTGGTATAATGAAACACACTACTGCTTTGTGTCTTCTTCCCAGGACTACATAGCTTCTCTTGGCTTCAAATCATGGCACAAAGTATGATTCTTCCAGGTCTGCAGAGCAAAAACTGAGATGTAAACTCTTTTAGACCATTATCATCATCCTGTTACTCAGGGTGGTGATGTCCCACATGCAAAATATGATACCATTACTTCACCTAAGTTTTCCTCTGACCTTAACTATTGCACTTATGTTGATTTTTTTGGTCCTCATTTAGGTACAACAAAATATGTCATCAGTGCTCTTTTTTTTGTTTTTTAAGGTTTCTTGTCTTTGTTTCATGGTAGAAATGAACAGTGACCTAACAATTTAATAATTGGTTTTGGAACACTGAGAACATTCTTGTTGAAAGAGGGTGAAATAGCCAAATTTTAAATATTTAGTTCTTGGCCAAATGTTTGCTCAAAAATGAAACTTTTTACTAAGTATGTGCTTCTCATCATTCATATTTTTGCACAATCACCACTTCCTCAGGAAAGTCTACCCCAATTCTCTAGTCTAAGTAAACGTTCTTTTATTATAAGCTCTCATAAAACACCATACAATTCCTTCCCATAACCACACTTCACTCTCTTTCACACAGGTTATGGAAAGGAACTGCATGGTGATTGTGCAGAAATGTGGATGATGAGAAGCACATACTTAGTAAAAAGTTTTACACGCCTGTGACAAAGTACATGTAAGAGTCATGTGACAGGAGAGGGCATGGCATGTTCTTGAGGAGCTGATAGGCAGCCAGTGTTGATGAGCACAGGGAAGGCACAGGGATATGTAATCAGGATACATTTAGAATATAGTTCAAAGCTAGACCTTAGCCAGATGATCAGTGACATTAATAATTTGATCTTTGTCCAAAGAGCAATGAAAACCACTTACATCTCTTAAGCAAAAACCAGATTGTTGGATAAGATCTGCATTTTGGAAAGAACACTCAGGCTTCAGTTGGGAGTATGATTTACGTAGGTACCACAGTGGTTACAGGAAATTAGTGAAGAAGTAATATCAATAAGTAGTCTGGGCAAGATGGGCTTCCCAGGTGGCTCAGTGGTAAAGAATCCATCTGCGGTGCAGGAGTCTCAGGAGATGTGGGTTCACTCCCTGGGTTGGGAAGATGCTCTGGAAGAGGAAACGACAACCCACTCCAGTATTCTTGCTTGGAGAATCCCATGGACAGAGAAGCCTGGTGGGCCACGGTCCTTAGGGCTGCAAAAGTCTCATGCAACTGAGCACAAGCAGCCTGGGTAAAATACTATGTTAGTTTAGATAAAAACCCGATTAGTTGCTATGAAGATCAATAGAAAGATACAGAATATTAAAAATATTTTAAAAGACAGAAATAGTAAAAATATTTACTAGGCAAAAGTTTACATAATTTCATTATAAATTCAATAATTAGTGAAAATATTGCTAATATTTTTTGGCATAATTTATAATAAGTATTTTATATGAATTATTTATTCTAGTTCTCTGAGTAACACTATGGGCTAGGGCTAATATTATTATCACTCTATAGACAAGCAAACCATAGACAGGAGAACTTAAATAAATTTTTAAAGAATTACTAAAGTCGAACTTGGGCAGATAACTCTTAGTCACTATTCAATCAATACACAGTGCAAGTGAGAATTTCCGGGGAGACAGAGGGATAGAAAGAGAAAGAACAAGTATGACATTCCAGAATGTCTTCTGAAGCTTTCTTTTTAAACTGGAATTTACATTACTAAGACTTTTTTATGTTTCTCCTAAGAGTTCTTTCTCATCTTTTTCTGTTTTCTTTTTTTTTAATTGTATAATATTGACTGTACCTACTATAATTTGTTGTCCAGATAGTAGGTATTTACTGTTCTTTTTCTTTTTAAGCTGCATATTACGCTAGTGCGTATATTTTTGCATTGGCATCTGGTACTGATCTGTTAAACTTTTTCTTGGATTGCATATCTGAGCATCCTCAGGGTATGTCACTGTTCTGCTCTACAACACTGCCAAAGCCACTGTAACAATCAACGTCTTAATCACCAATATGTAAGAGAAACTGATAATCCATTTCCCTTTCACACTCTGGCATTCTGTCATATTTAAAAAAAAATTTTGCTTTACAAATGTGCCAAATGTCATTGTCATTTTCCTCTTGATTAGTAGAACTTTCACCTTCCCCTATGTGTATTCACATTCCTTGAAGTGTCTAGCTACTCAGGTCTTTTACCAAGGTTTCTATTGAATTATTTTTCTTAATGATTTCTAGAAGTCTATACAGCAGTGATGTTATCTAATCTGTTATTTGATTTTATTTTCTGGAAACACCTCTTCCCCATTTGTTATTGATGTATTTTTCACTTTTCTTAAAGGCTTTTTGATAAACAGAGGTTGCTAATCTTAATGTTGCCAAATTTATCATTCTGTTACTTTGTTAGTACTTGTGGTACCCTGTTTAAGAAATGTTTTCTTTAGTGGTAATGCAATATCATTGTTCATATTCATCTATGTGTTTTTCTAAAAATTTTAGTTTTGTTTTATACTTTTAGTAAATTCAGATGTGTGCTTCCCCCCACCCCCATCTGTATAACTATTTTACTCCTAAATTTGTTACGTGGTGTCTTCTCTCAGTGGTCTGCCATACTCCATCTGGAACATATTAAGATTTCCTATAAGGATCCATCCATTTCTGGATTTTATATTTAATTCTTTCTTATTCTTTATCTTAAGAAATTTTTTGTCGTATCTCATAAATTTCAAAATCAACCATTCAAGATGAACATACATACACATTGGAACTTTAATCAGAATGAAATCAAATCTTTGTATCAATTTGGAAAGAATTTATTTCTAACTCATAGACATATATTTGTCTTTAATGTCCTTTAGAGCTTTTGTTTACAGTTCTCACACACTTATTTATTCCCATGGAATTATAGTTTTTCTAACTATTATAAATGACGTCTTTTAAAAAATGCTATTATACTGTATGTTACTTGTACATAGAAATGGATATATATGTATAATATAATATATCTTACATTCAACCACCTTGCTAAATTCTCCTTTAATTTCTGTATATTTCATTCTAGGTTGTTTCGGATTTTCTATGTAAACAGCCACATGAAATGCAAATAATGAGTGTCTTCCTCTTCCTTTTGTTTTTCAATTTCATGTCTTATGGAGCTGTCTATGACCTCCAATACAATGCTGAATATACTAGGTGGCAGTAGACATCTTTGTGTTTTCCTGACTTTAAAGGAAATGTTTCCAACCTCTTATGACCTTACTCATTTTTCCTCAGTCTTCCTAAATTGCTGCTTAAATCATGATCTCCACTTAAAAATTTCTGTCTCCCCTTACCACTTGTCTAGATCTCCACCTACATTTCGAAGACTGTTGATGTTCAAGTTACAAAGATACAGTATACCACCTGAACTATATTCTGTCCTCTGGGACAGACTTTGTGGTGGAGCTACAAAAGTAAACAAGTAAACGCCCTCCGATATTTTGAATTCTTTGTGTATGCACACACGGAAGCTGGATCCTTATTATATTTGCGAGTACTTTCTACCTAGCTTTTCCGTTTTTCCAGTATTTTGCTTTTCAATTCACCCCTCACACCCCCAAGAGATGTTTTTTCTGTTTTTTGTTTGTTTGACAAAATAGACCTGATAAATAATGTGTTTGCTGCAAAGAGCAAAATAGTCTTTGTTTTCTCTGTAACCTACAACATAAACAGTAGCTTTCTGACCTGCCATTTAGACATTTTGAACTCAGATAAACTGATTCCAAACTGTCTTCTTAGCTCCATTTTCCCTGCTGCACCCAGAAACTCTGTGTTCCAAATCTGTGTGTGTGCATGCATGCTCAGTCGTGTCTCACCCTTGCGACACCACGCACTGTAGCCTACCAGGCTCCAGGCAAGAATACTGGACTGGGTTGCCATTTCCTAATCCAGAGGATCTTCCCAACTCAGGGACCAAACCCGAGTCCCTGGAGTTTCCTGCTTTGGCAGGCAGATTCTTCACCACTGTGTCATTTGGGAAATCATATTCCAAACATCCCAAATAATTAATAATTTTGCTGCAAAATTCCTCATTTTCTATGCTTGCTGTACCTGAAAGGTTCTTATCTCATTTTCCCCTTACAAAAGTTTCTACTTATTTTTCATGGTGTCCTCACAAGTAGAAATGTATCTAAGTTGAAGTATTGAAGTATTGACGTTTTCTAGGAGTTAGCATTAGTGTCTTTCACTTAGTAAGTGTTCAATTATTGAGATATATAAACTTTTCTTTCAGAAAAAAATTTTAATTTTTATTTTATAGTCTGAACAAATTAAGCAAATAACTTTTTAAAGTTAGCTAAATTTCAGTAAGGGAAGTATAAAACTAGAATTTTAATATATTCTTATGGCCGTATTGGCAACAGACACAGAACTCACATACACAGTTCATTTATTATAGCTTCAAGTGCATAATGATGTTTCAGGGATTTGCTTCCACATTGTCATGTTTTTATTTTGTTAATTATTCAGTCCTTCCTAAAGTAAATCCTGTTTGTCATATGTGTCAGTAATATTTCTGTTAAGGCTAGTTGAGAGTCTGTAGATCATGATTTATAATTGACTTCCTTCTAAAGAAAATAACCTGAAGCATGTTAATTCCACAAATGTTTCCTCAAAAGTTCTGTATACCATTAACTAAGGAGTTGACATTAGCAAGGAGATTGGATTTTTCTGATAGAGGCTATGGTACAATGCATAGGCAAATGTGGCACAAATAATTAGATCAATATATTATTATATATTAAAACCAATTACCCAGTAGAGTGAGTACAGAGCATAACAGAGAGTGTAATTTACATTCATGAATAAAGATTGTCTTTGAGTAAATGAAATTTTAAGTTAAACTATGAAAATTGGAATTGAGTAAGAAAAGCGAGTGAAGCTGAGAATTCTAGGAAAGGATAACAATAAATAGCATGGATCACAACCATTGTAAGTCAACTATACCCCAACATAAAATAAATTTAAAATAAATAACAAAATAAAATAATAAATATAAATAAATAGCATGTGTGAAAACACTGAGGCAAGGAGGATAAAAAGACTGGTATAACCAAAGCACAGTGAGCAAGGAAAAGAATGACTTGAGAGTAAAACTGGCAGTTTCACATAGACTGTCTCATTAGAGGCTTTGTTGCTCATGTAAGGAATTGTATATGTTTAATACAGTCAGAAGGATTAAAAGTTTTTGAATAGAGGAGTTATGTGTTCAAATTCGAGTTTTTCAAAGACAGTGTTGGCAGTTGTCTTTCCTGAAAGAGTATCCAATGACCCTTCAGGACATGTATGAACCTGCAACCTTAAGATGTGGAAAATTCATGGATCTAAATATGCAAAGACTTACTTTGCTGATTTTCCCAGTAAAAAAAATCCAAAAGAAATCTCATGTCTACTAGTAGAACAAATCCTTCCTGATTATTCCATAGGAAGCCAGGGGGCAATGTCTTGTGTGTTGTTCTCTTTCACTTTTTTTGTTTTTGTGTCTGTTGAAAATTTTCAAGGTTTAGACTTCCAATAAATATTTGTTGAAAAAAATAATGCATCTCAAAAAAATAACAATGCATTAATTGTCAAAAATCTATTGGAAAAGAATGATTGGAGGGATGAAGGAAGCTGTTTTGGAGATCTGATTATAATGAGATATTAGGAGAGTCAAGTTGAACATTAAAAACAAATAGTATTATGAAAATATAATATAAAATATTAAATTCTAAGCTAGTAATAAGATCATATAGAAAGATGGGAGAAAACATGGTTTACTGTAATCTTTTAACTTTTAATATTGAACTATGGACTGAAAGGAAAATCAAGAAATCATCTAGAGACTCTGCCTTTCTTCTTTCTTTCTCAACATACTCATCCTCCATGGATATTTTATTCAACCACCTCATTGCTTATGTTACTAATGAGATTTCAGTGACTCTCATATTTATATCAAGCCTAGAATAATTCTCTGATTGCCAGACATCTCTATGTAACCAATTAGACATCTAGAGATTTCTTCCAAGTCTCCCTCTGTATTTCACATCCTGATTAGAATCATGGCTAAGCACCCTACTAGATGTTGAAAAACTGAAATCAAGTGTATTACAATAAACAGCTCGAAATTCTTTGTAAAAAGCGCTCTTTCACAGGATTTCATGACCTTGTTGAGAATGTGTGGGTGTGTGCTAAGTTGCTTCAAAATCTTTGGGACCCTATGGACTGTAGCAAGCCAGGCTCCACTGTCAGTGGGATTCTCCAGGCAAGAATCCTGGAGTGGGTTGCCATGCCCTCCTCCAGGGGAATCTTCCCGGCCCAGGGATTGAACCTGGGTCTCTTATGTCTCCTGCTTTTTGCCACTAGCACCACCTGGGAAGCCCTAGAAAGTTGGGAAAAATGAACAGGGAAAGGCTCCTCAAGAGATCGGGTATAAGCTGCCTAGTGGAACCTCCGTGGCAAAGTCTGTTGCTTGAGATGGGAAGGCTTGCCAGTAAGGGGGATATGTTTAAATATGGAAAAGAGGAACACCTTTTTGATGCTAAAGAGATGTTAAAGAGGAAAAGAGTTCACCTCACTCAGAAAACTGTGAAAGTTTAAAAAGTGTCCAAAGGTTACCTTTCAGGTTGTAAATACATCAGGGAAGAAAGAACCTAAAGATATGCCATTCTGAGACATTTCTACTCACCCATTAGACAATGGGCAGGTGTTGAAACATTAATGGGATGATTTGAGTATACTGGCATTTTAGGGAAAAGACATCACCTCAGTGGCAGGATGAGAACTGGTTTGAAGGAAACTTAGATTGGAATATTAAAAGAAAACAACAACAAAAAGAAACTGATGATTGTAATCCCTGTAAGGAAAGGGGTGGGGGGAAGGACAACACAATATAACAAAAAAGCCAGTAGATATGAGGATGACCAAATTTGAACAACTTTGAGAGAAATTAAAGAATTAAAAAGTCAAAAGATATAATCGCCTGTGGAGAAAAGGTAAGGGATTAATCAAAAATGACTCCCTCTGGTTTCTGGCTTGGTAGCAGCATCAAGGATTGTGTTTTATAATAGGATAAGAGAACATAGGATCAAAGGGATTTGTGACTTATCTTTCACACCATTCTCCATTACCCCATACTCAATTCTATTAACCTCTACTATTAACTGCATTAACTTCTCTTCCTGAATATTTTTTTCATTCCTCCAGTGATTATTTAGTGATGTAAATGTACTTGAGCTAACATACTAAGAGTTATTATATACTTGAGCTAACATATTAAGTGTTAGCCCCTATCTCTAACAAACTTGTAAGCAAATGTCCTCCTGACTGTTTTTGAATGTATATTCTTTCCAGTACCTTTAATACTGCCTTACTTCATACTGGGTATGTTAACTATTTTCTTGCCCCCAATCTCACCTTCCCTTAAATAACTCTCAAAATTGCTGAGAGAATCACCTTTTTGAAAGCAGCTAAAACTATTTCCAGTATAACACTAACAGTGTTTCCCCACTTTTTGGCAGTGATATTCTTATACCAACAGTCTGTATTTCTGTTTTCTTTGCATTTAGACCCTCTACTGTGGGGTGACAAATGTTACTTATACAAACATTTTTGAATGAGTGAATGAATGAGTGAATTCATGAATGACTAACAGAAATACATTCGGTTGGAGTTTTAGAGACACCAGTGAGAAAAGATGAAAGAGTGTGGTTCCATAAGACTTTGCTCTTTTCATTACAGTTCAAAATCTAGTCACAAGTTTTGAAAGTGCAGAATTTTATCTGTATTAGAGTTGTTGATCTCCACAGAATTGTCATTTCAGAAGCGGTACCTGTAAACTAAGGTGACATATCCTTACAAATACAAGTTGCTACACTATGTACAAATGTATGAGGCCATCATTTGGATCAGGACTGTCCAACTGAGCTCTCTGTATTGACTGAAACGCCATAGACCTGCACTATACCGTACAGTAGCCCCTAACTTCATGTGGTTATTGAGCACTGATATGTGCAACTGACAAAACTGAATTTTATTTAATTTTAATCATGTTAAATATGTGTAAATAGTAACAGCTAACTTGTGGTGACTTTATTGTGCAGTGCAACTTTAGAATAAGGAAATTCTTTTTTTCTTTTTTAAATTAAGCTTTAAATAAATTTATTGGAGTGCAGTTGTTTTAAAACATTGTGTTATTTTCTGCTCTACAGCAAAGTGCAATATTTATAAATATATCCACTCTTTTTTAGATTATTTTCTCATATAGGTCATTATAGTATATTGAGAAGAGTTTCTTATGCTAAAAAGTAGGTCCCTATTAGGCGAGATTTTTCTCCCAAGTTATTTATTGAATCTTATCTGAATTTAGTATCAAATTATATGTATTTTTTCACTTCATGTTTTGCTTATGCATCTGGTTTGCCTTTGTCTTTTTTTAAAAATCATATCTAATAAAATGAAATTGGATCTCTTCCACTGCCTCTGCTGCCAATCTCAGTTGCAGAGAATCTCATGTATTAAGCATTGTCTAGTCCAAATTTCCATATCTGGCTCTCTACTCTAGAGTCCTACCCCTAGCAGCCAAACCTTTTCCACATGTGGATTCTTATTGTACTGGTCAGCATTACCCCAAAGTGACTATTCAATTCAGTTCAGTTCAGCTCAGTAGCTCAGTCATGTCTGACTCTTTGTGACCCCATGGACTGCAGTATACTAGGCCTCCCTATCTATCACCAACTCCCAGAGTTTACTCAAATTCATGTCCATTGAGTCAGTGATGCCATCCAACCATCTCATCCTCTGCCATCCCCTTCTCTCTGGCCTTCAATCATTCCCAACATCAGGGTCTTTTCAAATGAGTCAGTTCTTTGCATCAGGTGGCCAAAATATTGGAGTTTCAGCTTCAACATCAGTCCTTCCAATGAACATGCAGGACTGATTTCCTTTACAATGGACTAGTTGGATCTTTGTGCAGTCCAAGGGATTCTCAAGATCTTCTCCAACACCACAGTTCAAAAGCATCAATTCTGTGCTCGGCTTTCTTTATGGTCCAACTCTCACATCCATACTTGACTACCGGAAAAACCATAGCCTTGACTAGACAGAACTTTGTTGGCAAAATAGCAAATCTGCTTTTTAATATGCTGTTTAGATTGTTCATAAATTTTCTTCCAAGAAGCAAGCATGTTTTAATTTCATGGCTGCAGTCACCATCTGCAGTGATTTTGAAGCCCCCATCCCCGCAAATAAAGTCTGTCACTGTTTCCATTGTTTCCCCATCTATTGCCATGAAGTGATGGGACCAGATGCCATGATCTTACTTTTCTGAATATTGAGTTTTAAGCTACCTTTTTCACTTTCCTCTTTCACTTTCATCAAAAGGTCTTTAGTTCTTCATTTTCTGCCATAGTGTGGTGTCCTGCATATCTGAGGTTATTGATATTTCACCCAGCAATCTTGAATCCAGCTTGTGCTTCTTCCAGCCCAGTGTTTCTCATAATGTATTCTGCATATAAGTAAATCAGCTGGGTGACAATATATAGCCTTGAAATACTCCTTTTCTGATTTGGAACCAGTCTGTTGTTCCAAGTCCAGTTCTAACTATTGATTCTTGACCTGCATACAGATTTCTCAGGAAGCAGGTCAGGTGGTCTGGTATTCCCATCTCTTCAAGAATTTGCTGCGGTTTGTTGTGATCCACACAGTCAAAGGGTTTGGCATAGTCAAGAAAGCATATACTTATGTTTTAATTTGAATGAAAAATTGTAAGTGTAACTAGAATATATGTTGGTTTGTCAGGTACTCTCTACCCTTTGAGAAAAACTACACAGGAAACCAATTTTTTTTTTTTTTTAAGGAAGTGATACAGGACTTACTGGTGATACAAAATTCAGATTACAGGTAGTGAGTTTTGTGAATCTGAGGAGCTTGGAGTATCACATTATCTTTTTCCTCAGACTTCATCAGAGATCTTCACTCTGTGTGCCTGCCTCAGAACAGAAAGAGTTCTACTAGCAGACAGCAGGTCAACTCTTGGGAGAGGGCTTAAGGCACACAGATTTTAACTTATTTTGGGAATCTTCATTTTCTATGGTTCAGGTTTGCTAACATCCTTTCTCTTACACATATTTTCTCCTTTGAGGTAAAACAACTGTCACATCCTTTATCCTCAGTCTAGTTTTCATGCCGGAAGGTGTCAGGTATCATCTTTATTTACAAGTTTCAAGTTCTTAAGCTTTTCTATGGCTTTTGTCATGCTCACATACACAAAATTTCTCAATTGTTTCAACGTAGTTGAGTGAATAAATCATGGGACACTAGATTTAGTTTACCTGATGTATCAAGTAAACTTAAATGATTTAACAAATAATTTAAAAGAACTATAAGGAGAAAATTAAGCTTCATCTGTGGGGAACTTCTATTCACCCTCTTCATATTTACCTTTCCCGTTTGTAGATACTAGATCAAATGCAATATTGTGAGCAATAGTTTAAGTTTTATCAAGATGGTCCAAATTCTCTGTGAACCACAAATCTACACTTGAGAATAATTAACGTTGATCTGGTCAGTAATTGGTGAAGAATATCATTATTATGCATCTCAAATATAAGTGACCTCATAGTAGATTATAAAAACTGAATTTTGTATTTAATAAATACAGTAATAAGGTTATTTCCCTAGAAATCTACTGCTATAAATTTCTAAAATTCTGTATTTCTGAACAACAAATTAAGAAACAAAATGAATAAAATATATGAATGTGAACATATTTAAACTGGGTTTGGGCAGTGACTTATTTGTAAATATATGTAAATAAATCATAAATAACATATGAATGAGCACATATAAACACCAGAGCTTTATAATTTATAGATTTATATGATAAATCTATAAATCATTTTAAACTTACCTAGCACAAAACTCTCAGAACTTTTCAGGGAGTACCTTTGTTTACCAGCTTTCTTTTCTTTAAGAGAATAATCTAAGGCATATCTCAAAAGAATACTATAAAAAAGTCAGACCAATGAAAGTGTTAACCTTAATCTTCAAAATATAATAACTATTTAAATCATGATAACTGTATAAATCCATGACATAACTGGGTTGGGGAAAGAAATTACAATTATATCAGAGAAATGTACCCAAACTCTCTTGTATAGAGCTGAAAAAAAAAAAAAAAACTATTCATGGGAGAACATTTTACATGGCAAAACTCTCAGGTGTTTAATTAATGAAAAATTTGAGAGCCATTATTCTGAAATGAATTCTCCATAAACCCTTATTAAAATTCAATTCTTGATATTTCTCAGTAGCACTTCAGTAGTTTGGCTGCTTCATAGGAAATGCAATAAAAGTTTACATTAATTTCAAAATATGGTAAAATTTTAATTATTAGTTTCTCATAAACTTTGTAATATATTTAACAACAAAAGTTTTAAAAGTTTGTATATTTGCTACAGACTTGTATTCAGGAAAGAATTTACAGTCTGTTTTGACTTATGTGAATTATGATAATTTCAAATTGTTTTTAATGCATATTAATGGTGATCATTGTATAGAATTTTAATTTCCTTCCACAGAAATGGGTAAATTACCTAAAATTGTTTAATGACATATAAATATGGTGATAAATATAGTCATTAAACATTATAATGTAGAGTGGCATCATAATCTTAAAATGAACAGGAAAAATATCAAATGAAAATGTGTATATTCTGGTAAAAGTGAAAGACTCTGCTCAGAGAGTTAGAAAAAAAAAATACACTGATGAGTATTTGAGAATTAGATTTCCTGGGATTGACAATTTTTAATTTCCCTTAGCTGAAGTATTTCCCATTATAAAATATTTTGTGAAGTATATTGAAGCCATCAAATATTTTATTGTAGCTATCAGGTATGGCAGAGCAAGAAAGCAGGTAAGACAAACTATATAGTTTGTCATGACAAAACTCAGAATAATTCCTTTTTAAGAATATGGATTATGATTAATTTCTCCTTTAAAGTCAGACAGGCACTATATAGTTAAAGAGGCATTACTGATATTGCTTACAGAAAAACATTAAAAGATTATTTAAATTTTCATGTTATACTATTACTACGGAATTAATGAAGTTGTGTAATCAATTACAAATTTATCAGAAAATAAAACAGAGTGAGTTATGACAAAACTCATATTAAATATTACAGTGCCATGTATCAACAGCGTCAAATGTGTAAAAGCAATTGTTCTCTTGTTCACATACCACAAAATATTTTGCCTTATAATTTCTTCAAATCACTTGTATATTTATTAAGAATTAACTGTTAGTACATTTCTAATTTATATGTAATGAAAAATACTTTATGACTTTTTGCTTTATTTAATATTAAAAATCCATACAAGAGAATAGATTTTTTTACTAAAGATGATTTTGTAAGCCATATTGTATAGATGGAAAACTGTCAAGGGATAAGTTATGATGGGACATTAATAAGAAACTATAATACTATGTGGAAAATGTTGTTTTTGAATATCAGCACCAAGAAATTAGTTGGTGGTCAGAAACACCTCTATTCTGATTCTCGAAGACAATCTTCAGATTTCATTCAAGTGGAGATCTACTTCAATTCAGTTCAGTTCAGTCGCTCAGTCGTGTCTGACTCTTTGAGACCCCATGAATCACAGCACACCAGGCCTCCCTGTCCATCACCAACTCCCGGAGTTTACCCAAACTCACATACAGCGAGTCAGTGATGCCATCCAGCCAATCTTATCCTCTGTTGTCCCCTTCTCCTCCTGCCCCCAATCCCTCCCAGTATCAGAGTTTTTCTAACAAGTCAACTCTTCGCATGAGGTGGCCAAAGTACTGAAGTTTCAGCTTTAGCATCAGTCCTTCCGATGAACGCCCAGGACTGATCTCCTTTAGGATGGACTTGTTGGATCTCCTTGCAGTTCAAGGGACTCTCAAGAGTCTTCTCCAACACCACAGTCCAAAAGCATCAATTCTTTGGTGCTCAGCTTTCATCACAGTCCAACTCTCACATCCATACATGACCACAGGAAAAACCATAGCCTTGACTAGACAGACCTTTGTTGGCAAAGTAATGTCTCTACTTTTGAATATGCTATCCAGGCTGGTCCTAACTTTCCTTCCAAGAAGTAAGCATCTTTTAATTTCATGGCTGTAGTCACCATCTGCAGATATCTTGGAGCCCAAAAAAATAAAATCTGACACTATTTCCACTGTTTCCCCATCAATTTCCCATGAAGTGATGGGACCAGAGGCTATGATCTTCGTATTCTAAATGTTGAGCTTGAAGCCAACATTTTCACTCTCCTCTTTCACTTTCATCAAGAGGCTGTTTAGTTCCTCTTCACTTTCTGCCATAAGGGTGATGTCATCTGCATATCTGAGCTTATTGATATTTCTCCTGGCAATCTTGATTCCAGCTAGTGCTTCTTCCAGCCCAGTGTTTCTCATGATGTACTCTGCATATAAGTTAAATAAGCAGGGTGACAATATACAGCCTTGACGTACTCCTTTTCCTATTTGGAACCAGTCTGTTGTTCCATGTCCAGTTCTAACTGTTGCTTCCTGACCTGCATACAGGTTTCTCAAGAGGCAGGTCAGGTGGTCTGGTATGCCCATCTCTTTCAGAATTTTCCACAGTTTATTGTGATCCACACAGTCAAAGGCTTTGGCATAGTCAATAAAGCAGAAATAGATGTTTTTCTGGAACTCTCTTGCTTTTTCCATGATCCAGCAGATGTTGGCAATTTGATCTCTGGTTCCTCTGCCTTTTCTAAATCCAGCTTGAACATTGGGAAGTTCTCAGTTCACATATTGCTGAAGCATGGCTTGGATAATTTTGAGCATTACTTTACTGGAGTGTGAGATGAGTGCAATTGTGCAATAGTTTGAACATTCTTTGGCATTGCCTTTCTTTGGGATTGGAATGAAAACTGACTTTTTCCATCCTGTGGCCACCGCTGAGTTTACCAAATTTGCTGGCATATTGAGTGTAGCTCTTTCACAGCACCATCTTTTAGGATTTGAAATAGCTCAACTGGAATTCCATCACCTCTACTAGCTTTGTTCGTAGTGATGCTTTCTAAGGCTCACTTGACTTCACATTCCAGGATGTCGGGTTCTAGGTGAGTGATCACACCATCGTGATTATCTGGGTCGTGAAGCTCTTTTTTGTACAGTTCTCTTATGTATTCCTGCCACCTGTTAATATCTTCTGCTTCTGTTAGGTCCATATTATTTCTGCCCTTTATCGAGTCCATTTTTACTTTGGTTACTAACTACTTTTTTAGACTCTTGTGATACAACTGTGACTTGAAACTGCACATGGCTGCAAGCTAAGGAATTTTCATGGAAGGTGTCTGGTAATACCAGCATAGTCAAGTTTTCCATTTAACAACAAAGTTTATCATGTTATATACAAGCAAATCTCAAGTTTTTTTTTTTTTTCAATAAGTAACCCAACATAAATATTGGGTCAATTGAAACTCAACAGAAAAATAAAGTACATAGCATACATAGGATATACATACTATATATAATATATATGCATCATACATACATATATATAGTGGTGCTGATGGTGGTTTAGTTGCTACGCCATGTCCAACTCTTTGCAACCCCATGGACAGTATGTAGCCTGCCAGTCTCCTCTTTCCATGGAATTTCCCAGGCAAGAATACTGGAGTGGGTTGCCATTTCCTCCTGCAGGGGATCTTTCCAACCCAGGAATCAAATCTTCACCTCTTGCTAGGCAGGTCGATTCATCACCATTGAGCCACCTGGGAAACCCTTACATTATATACACTATATAATATTAAAAATCAATGAGGCTATGTTAGTGTCAGATAATACGATTCAAAACAGGAATGCATGTGCATGCTTAGTCACTCTAGTCATATCTGACTCTGTGACCCTATGGACTATAGCCTGCCAGGCTTCTCTATCCATGGGATTCTCCATGCAAGAATACTGGAGTGGGTTGTCATACCCTCCTCCAGGGGATCTTCCTGACCCAGAGATTGAACCCAGGTCTCCTGAGTTGGCAGGCAGATTCTTTACTTCTGAGCCACCAGGGAAATCCCTCAAAACAGGAATATTACAGAGAAAAAGGTGGATATTTCATAATGATAAGAGGATGAATGAACTAAGAAGATACAATAATATAAAATGTGTATACACTATCAGAGTAATAAGATCTTAGAACTAAGGGGGAAAATAGAGAAATTAAGGCCATAATGAAAGCTGAAAATAATCTAACTGAAAAGCGTATAATTGCTAAAATCTTCATTTTAATGCCCTCTTCTGGTAACTCATAGAACAAATAAATAAATCAATAAAGACATAGAAAATGTGAACATTATCGATCCATTTGAACTTTTTGTGAACACTACATGCAACAACTGCAAAATTCATGTTCTTTTAAATGTGCATATTGAGCACTCACTAAGATAGATCCTATGCTGGGTCTCAAATTTTTTTTGATAAGATGTAAAAGTATGTAATCTCTGGTCACAAGAGCATTAAATTAGAAATCAAGAGGACCAATAAAAATCAATGACAAATTACCTAGAAAATCTGAAAATAATTAAAAATTAACTAACAGGTATAAATAATCATAAGCTAAAGAAGGAAACACAAAAGAAATTAGAATATATTTTATATTCAAAGGAAATTTAAACAAAATGTCAAAGTCTTTGGGACAAATCTACAAAAGTCTTTGTATGGAAGATTGCAATTTTAATTGCTTATGTTATAAACAAACTTATGATCTGTTTACATTAAGAAGCAAGGGGAAAAGGGCAAATAATATCCAAAAAATTAAAAATAATAGATATAACACTGGAACTGAAGACATGAGAAATGAATAATCATTAGGAAAATATTTAAAAACCAGAGCTAATTCTTTAACAAAACATAAAAAGTGTTATTTAAAACCAAGCAAGAAAACAAAGAAAGAACATACATGATTCAAAAACATAGCTAAAATAAATAAATAAAAATATGCCTTGATTTTTATACAATGAAGTTAATACAGGAATGTTATAAACGGCCTTATGCTAAATTGAAGAATTTTAAAGATGTAACATAAAACTATAGTAATTTAGATAATGTGGTATTGGCATAAGTATAAACAAGTGAATCAACTAGACAGAACTGAGAGCCTTGAAGTAGATCTAAACTTAATTTTGGACCAATTTTTTGAGTTAATTTGAGGAGTAGAAAGATTTTCTTTAAATTGATGTTAGAATCACTAGAAATCCATATTAAAAATCTGTCAAACCTTAACTCACTCCATACACAACAATTAATTACAGATTTATCACAAACCTAAGCATTAAACCTAAAATTATGAAAGTTCTAAGATAAAATATAAGATTATATTTGAGAGAACAAACATAATAATAACTATATGTAAAAGAAAATATTAATGCTGCTTTATCCAAATTAATGTTTTCTGCTTATTAAAAGACACTAATAAAGAATGAGGAGATCAACCTCAGATTATTAGTAAACTAGGCAAAATAAGTATAACTCATTCCAGTTCTTATATGAAGAATATATATAGGACTTCAAAAATCAGTAACAAAAATTAGATAAAAAAAGAATAAGGTATCAAATACATACACCATAAAAAATATAAAAATGACTAAGTACATGAAAATCACCCATTTTTGTCCAGAAATTAAAAATTGACTACATCACACTCATAAGAATAGCTACAGTTAAAAGAATTAAAATGCTGAGAAACCAAATTATGGTGTGATGTTGGAAAACCTAACATTCAAAATTTGTTGGTAGAGCTGTAAGAGACTCTTACTACTTCAGTAAATCGGAATCTGTAAATTTCTTAAACACTTAAATTACATTACCCTATGATCGAGTAATATTACGCATTCAGTTCAGTTCAGTCGCTTAGCTGTGTCTGACTCTTTGCGACCCCATGAATCGCAGCACGCCAGGCCTCCCTGTCCCTCACCATCTCCCAAAGTTCACTCAGACTCACGTCCATCAAGTCATTGATGCCATCCAGCCATCTCATCCTCAGTCGTCCCCTTCTCCTCCTGCCCCCAATCCCTCCCAGCATCAAAGTCTTTTCCAATGAGTCAACTCTTCTCATGAGGTGTCCAAAGTACTGGAGTTTCAGCTTTAGCATCATTCCTTCCAAAGAAATCCCAGGGCTGATCTCCTTCAGAATGGACTGGTTGGATCTCCTTGCAGTCCAAGGGACTCTCAAGAGTCTTCTCCAGCACCACAGTTCAAAAGCATCAATTCTTCAGTGCTCAGCCTTCTTCACAGTCCAACTCTCATATCCATACATGACCACAGGAAAAACCCATAGTCTTGACTAGATGGACCTTAGTCGGCAAAGTAATGTCTCTACTTTTGAATATGCTATCTAGGTTGGTCATAACTTTTCTTCGAAGGAGTAAGCGTCTTTTAATTTCATGGCTGCAATCACCATCTGCAGTGATTTTGGAGCCCCAAAAAATAAAGTCTGACTCTGTTTCCACTGTTTTCCCATCTATTTCCCATGAAGTGATGGGACTGGATGCCATGATCTTAGTTTTCTGAATGTTGAGCTTTAAGCCAACTTTTTCACTCTCCTCTTTCATTTCATCAAGAGGCTCTTTAGTTCTTCTTCACTTTCTGCCATAAGGGTGGTGTCATCTGCCTATCTGAGGTTATTGATATTTCTCCCGGCAATCTTGATTCCAGCTTGTGTTTCTTCCAGTCCAGCGTTTCTCATGATGTACTCTGCATAGAAGTTAAATAAGCAGGGTGACAATATGCAGCCTTGATGCACTCCTTTTCCTATTTGGAACCAGTCTGTTGTTCCATGTCCAGTTCTAACTGTTGCTTCCTGACCTGCATACAGATTTCTCAAGAGGCAGGTCAGGTGGTCTGGTATTCCCATCTCTCTCAGAATTTTCCACAGTTTATTGTGATCCACACAGTCAAAGGCTTTGGCATAGTCAATAAAGCAGAAATAGATGTTTTTCTGGAACTCTCTTGCTTTTTCCATGATCCAGCAGATGTTGGCAATTTGATCTCTGGTTCCTTTGCCTTTTCTAAAACCAGCTTGGACATCGGGAAGTTCACAGTTCACGTATTGCTGAAGCCTGGCTTGGAGAATTTTGAGCATTACTTTACTGGAGTGTGAGATGAGTTCAATTGTGCAGTAGTTTGAGCATTTTTTGCCATTGCCTTTTTTTGGGATTGGAATGAAAACTGACCTTTTCCATCCTGTGGCCACTGCTGAGTTTTCCAAATTTGTTGGCATATTGAGTGCAGCACTTTCACAGCATCATCTTTCAGGATTTGAAACAGCTCAACTGGAATTCCATCACCTCCACTAGCTTTGTTCATAGCGATGCTTTCCAAGGCCCACTGGACTTCACATTTCAGGATGTCTGGCTCTAAATTAGTGATCACACCATAGTGATTATCTTGGTCGTGAAGATCTTTTTTGTACAGTTCTTCTGTGTATTCTTGCCATCTCTTCTTAATATCTTCTGCTTCTGTTAGGTCCATACCATTTCTGTGCTTTATCGAGCCCATCTTTGCATGAAATATTCCCTTGGTATCTCTAATTTTCTTGAAGAGATCTCTAGTCTTTCCCATTCTGTTGTTTTCCTCTATTTCTTTGCATTGATTGCTGAAGAAGGCTTTCTTATCTCTTCTTGCTATTCTCTGGAACTCTGCATTCAGATGCTTATATGTTTCCTTTTCTCCTTTGCTTTTCACCTCTCTTCTTTTCACAGCTATTTGTAAGCCCTCCCCAGACCTCTGTTTTGCTTTTTTGCATTTCTTTTCCATGGGGATGGTCTTGATCCCTGTCTCCTGTACAATGTTACGAACCTCATTCCATAGTTCATCAGGCACTCTATCTATCAGATCTAGGCTCTTAAATCTATTTCTCACCTCCACTGTATAATCATAAGGGATTTGATTTAGGTCATACCTGAATGGTCTAGCAGTTTTCCCTACTTTCTTCAATTTGAGTCTGAATTTGGTAATAAGGAGTTCATGATCTGAGCCACAGTCAGCTCCTGGTCTCGTTTTTGTTGACTGTATAGAGCTTCTCCATCTTTGGCTGCAAAGAATATAATCAATCTGATTTCAGTGTTGACCATCTGGTGATGTCCATGTGTAGAGTCTTCTCTTGTGTTGTTGGAAGAGTGTATTTGCTATGACCAGTGCATTTTCTTGGCAAAACTCTATTAGCCTTTGCCCTGCTTCATTCCGTATTCCAAGGCCAAATTTGCCTGTTACTCCAGGTGTTTCTTGACTTCCTACTTTTGCATTCCAGTCCCCTATAATGAAAAGGACATCTTTTTTGGGTGTTAGTTCTAAAAGGTCTTGTAGGTCTTCATAAAACCGTTCAACTTCAGCTTCTTCAGCGTTACTGGTTGGGGCATAGACTTGGATAACTGTGATACTGAATGTTTTGCCTTGGAGATGAACAGAGATCATTCTGTCGTTTTTGAGATTGCATCCAAGTACTGTGTTTCAGACTCTTTTGTTGACCATGATGGCTATTCCATTTCTTCTGAGGCATTCCTGCCCACAGTAGTAGATATAATGGTCATCTGAGTTAAATTCACCCATTCCAGTCCATTTTAGTTCGCTGATTCCTACAATGCCGACTTTCACCCTTGCCATCTCTTGTTTGACCACTTCCAATTTGCCTTGATTCATGGAGCTGACATTCCAGGTTCCTATGAAATATTACTCTTTAGCATCGGATCTTGCTTCTATCACCAGTCACATCCACAACTGGGTATTGTTTTTATTTTGGCTTCATCCCTTCATTCTTACTGGAGTTATTTCTCCACTGATATCCAGGAGTATATTGGGCACCTACTGACTTGGGGAGCTCCTCTTTCAGTATCCTATCATTTTGCCTTTTCATACTGTTCATGGGGTTCTCAACACTAAGGCAAATGAAAGGATAAAGTGTTCATATAAATACTTGGATAAGAATGTTTGCAGCAGTTTCATTCAGAATAGTTCAAACCTTGAAAGAACGCGAATATCTATCAATAAGATGATAGATAAACCAGGTGTTGTATATTTATACAATAGAATGTTTCAAACCAATTAAGAAAAACTTATGATATGCAAAAACATGATTGACACTCTAAAGCGAGGGGAAAAAAGGACATAAAACAGTACATATCATATGCTTCTTATTTATTTAAAATTCAATAGCAATCAAAATTAATTTTTAGTTGATTTAGATAAAGAGCAATGAATATTCTCATTTATTGCTGGTGAGAACACAAAGTGCTAGAGTTACGGTGGAAGAGAGTTCAATAGTTTCTTGCAAAGATAAACATAGTTTTGTGATACAGTCCAGCAATCAAACTGCTGAGTATTTACCTTACTGATTTTAAAATTTATGTCCAAACATAAATCTGAACACAGATATTTATAGCAGCTCTGTTTATAATCACTAAAAACTAGAAGCAGCCAAGATATATTTCAATAGTTGGAAGTATAGACAAATAATACTTTCATACAATGGAATATTACTCAGTAATAAGGAGGAATGAGATATCCAATCACATAAAATAATAAGAATATCTTAAATGCACATTGCTATGCAAAAGAAGCCAGTCTTAAAAGCTACACATTGTATAGTATCATATGATATGCATATTTGTATGGAATTTTGGAAAAGACAAAACTTTAAGATAATACACAGAACAGTGCTTATTGGGTACTTGGCAAAGGGAAGAATTAAATAAACACTGAGGATTCTTTAGGGAGTGAAATTATCCTGACTATTTATCATGATCATGAGTTTGTCAAAAGTCATTGAACTTTATACTACAAAGAGTACATCTTAATATATAAAGATTTTAAATAAATCATTAATTAGGTCTGCAATCCCAAGATGGAACACAGACTCTGACAAAAGAATCTGTTTTAATGAATGAAATAACTTCACAGGGTTTGGTTAAAACTTGCTCATTTATGTGACTTTGGAATGATTGGATTCTGTAAGACTAAGGGAAAAGGAATTATACAAAAGAGGTTAAAGCATCTGCCTCTAATACAGGAGACCTGGGTTCGATCCCTGGGTTGGGACGATCCCCTGGATAAGGAAATGGTAACCCACTCCAGTATTTTTGCCTGGAGAATCGCATGGACAGAGGAGCCTGGCAAGCTACAGTCCATGGGGTCGAAAGAGTCAGACATGACTGAGGGACTTCACTTCACTTCACTTCATTCTAGCTGGTGATGTTCTGAATTTTACCTCTCGTTGAAAGTACTTATTGGAGTACAAGTTAACAATTCTGAAACTACTGTACGTGTAAGTGAGGAAGTAAGTGGATTTTGGATGTTGTAAATCAGACTGATTATTGTTGGAGACTGATTATTGTTGCTCACTTCAGTTCAGTTCAGTTGCTCTGTCATGTCTGACTCTTTGTGACCCCCAGGACTGCAGCACACCACTCTTCCCTGTCCATCACCAACTCCCAGAACTTCCTCATACTCATGTCCATCGAGTCAGTGATGACATCCAACAATCTCATCCTCTGTTAGCCCCTTATCCTCCTGCCTTCAACCTTTCCTAGCATCAGTGAAGTTGCTCAGTTGTGTCCGACTCTTTGCAACCCCATGGACTATAGCCTACCATGCTCCTCCATCCATGGGATTTTCCAGGCAAGAGTACTGGAGTGGGTTGCCATTTCCTTCTAGCATCAGAGTCTTTTCTAATGAGTCAGTTCTTCACATCAGGTGGCCAAAGTATTGAAGCTTCAGCTTCAGCATCAACCATTCCAATGTGTATTCAGTACTAATTTCCTTTAGGACTGAATTGTTTGATCTCCTTGCAGTCCTAGGGACTCTCAAGAGTCTTCTCCAACACCAGAGTTCAAAAGCATCAGTTCTTCAGTGCTCAACTTTCTTTGCGGTCCAACTCTCACATCTATACAGGACTACTGGAAAAACCATAGCTTTGACTATATGGACATTTGCCAGCAAAGTAATGCCTTTGCTTTTTAGTATGCAGTCTAAGCTGGTCATAGCTTTTCTTCCAAGGAACAAATCTCCTTAAACTTCTCGGCTGCAGTCACCATCTGAAGTGATTTTAGAGTCCAAGAAAATAAAGTTTGTTACTGTTTCCATTGTTTCCCCATCTATGTGATGAAGTGATGGGACCAGATGCTATGATCTTATTCTTTTGATTATTGTTTTAAGCTAGCTTTTTCACTCTCCTCTTTCACTTTCATTAAGAGTCTCTTTAGTTGTTCTTTGCTTTCTGCCATAAGGGTGTTGTCATCTGCATATCTGAGATTATTGAAATTTCTCCCAGCAATCTTGATTCCAGCTTGTGCTTCATCATTTTTCATGTACTCTGCATTTAAGTTAATAAGCAGGGTGACAATATACAGCCTTGATGTTCTCCTTTTCCAGTTTGGAACCAGTCCATTGTTCCATGTCTGGTTCTCACTGTTGCTTCTTGACCTGCATACAGATATCTCAGGAGGTAGGTAAGGTGGTCTGGTATTCCCATCTCTTGAAGAATTTTCCACAGTTTATTGTGATCCAAACAATCAAAGGCTTTAGCGTAGTGAATAAAAGAGAAGTAGATATTTTCATGGAACTCTCTTGCTTTTTCTATGATCCAACACATGTTGGCAATTTGATCTCTGGTTCCTCTGTCTTTTCTAAATCCAGCTTGAACAACTGCTGAAGCCTAGCTTGAAGAATTTTGAGCATTACTTTACTAGCATGTGAGATGAATGCCGTTGTGCAGCAGTTTGAACATTCCTTGGCACTCCTTTCTTTGGGATTGGAATGAAAACTGACCTTTTCCAGTCCTTTGGCCATTACTAAATTTTCTAAATTTGCCGACAATTTGCAGCACTTTCACATCATCATCTTTTAGGACTTGAAATAAGTCAGCTGGAATTCCATAACCTTCACTAGCTTTATTCGTAATGATGCTTCCGAAGGCCCGCTTGACTTCACATTCCAAGATGTCTGGCTCTAGATGAGTGATCACACCATCGTGGTTATCTGTGTCATGAAGATTTTTTTTTGTATAGTTCTTCTGTGTATTCTTGCTTCCTCTTCTTAACATCTTCTGCTTCTGTTATGTCCATACCTTCTGTCCTTTATTGTGCCTATCATTGCATGAAATATTCCCTTAGTATCTGTAATTTTCTTGAAGAGATCACTATTCTTTCCCATTCTATTGTTTACTTCTATTTTTTGCATTGATCACTTAGGAAGGCTTTTTTTGTCTCTCCTTGCTATTCATAGAAACAAAGGGCTAGAATGATCTATGTGGTGGGTAGATTTGAATTGGAGACATCAGTAGCATGTTTAGCTTAATATGTATAAAGAAGGATCAATAAAGACACATTTATGCTTATGTATATTATTTATACAGTTTAGTATACATAGATCTTCCCTGGTAGCTCAGATGCTAAAGAATCTGACTGCAATATACAGGGGACCCTGGTTTGATTCCTGGGTTGGGAAGATCTGTTGGAGAGGGATAGGCTACTCACATCAGTATTGTTGGGCTTTCTGGGTGGCTCAGCTGGTAAAGAATTCACCCACCATGCAGGAGACCTGTGTTCAATCCCTGGATTGGGAAAATCCCCTGGAGAATGGAACAGGTAGCCACTCCAGTACTCTGGCTTGGAGAATTCCATGGACTGTATAGCCCATGGGGTCGCAAAAGTCGGACATGGCTAAGCAACTTTCACTTTCACTCTACTTTAATACGCACACATGTTTCCAAGATTTGCCATCTAAGAGATTTAGAAAATAAGGCACTGCAATGATAATGAGCACATTATTAGAGACCAGATCTTGGTTTTAATATCATTATCCAATAAAATTAACTAGAGATTGTTGGTGAAATGGCTGATTCTAGGACTAGATCAAAGAATATACAAGGTAAACCAGGAAGCATATTGGAGTGCCAGAAAGTAAAGACACTTATTGTTGTTGAGAAAACAACAGCAAAAACAAAAGGGGAAAAAAAGGCAATGATCAGCGTGTGTCAAAAGGATGCAAAAGCAAGTCAAAAGAGCCCCCAATGGCAAAACTGGAAAAAGTTGAACAACAAAGTAAAGAAAATAGTATTGGATTATAATGCCAAGTATGAAATAAATATCTATGCATCTAAATGAAATAATTTATGATTAAAGAAGTAAATAAATATGGAAAATAGACAAAATCCCATACAGAATCATGCTAAATAATTTATATAAACATTTTCTTCTAATGGAGGTGAGATTAACTGGAAGGAGTCAAGGAGAAATTTTACATCACAATATAAATGATCTATATTTTGATTTAGGTTGCAGTTACATAGGTCTATATATGTATGGATATATATATGATATATATAGACATATATGGATATATATATGATATATATAGGCATATATGATATATGTGTGTATGTGTCTAAACTCATTAAATTCTATATCGAGATCTATACTACTGTATTTCTGCTTCTGGAAAACTTAAGTAATAGGGATCAGATTTTCCTGCATATTTTAAAGACATAGGTAAAACATATGAAATAATGACACTCAAGATCTTGAAAAGCAGGTAACACGACAGTGAACACTGAGTGAAGGGAAACAGCAAAAGCGAATTGTATTATTTCCCTAGTTTATTGCCTAAAGGAGGATTAAAGACTGTGGCCCAGGGAGTGGCAACTGAGTAGATAGACCGCAACAGTCTCCCGGAGTTGAGAAGTTGGAGCTGAGAGTTTGGAGATGCTCACACGGGTAGAGTTCACAGGATAGAGTTCTAAAAATTAGAAAAAGCACACACAGAAAATTAGAGAGGGTGCTTTTCAATTATTCAGCTGAGTACTAATGAAAAAATGTATATGAGGAAACTAACGAAGGGTAGAGAAAAAAATCACCAAAGAGAATTAGAAGAAATAATATATAAAGTTCACACAGGGCAGCTGTTTCCAACAGATGAGACAGGAAAATCACAGTTCAGGTGCTTGGTTAGAGCTGTATTCAGTATCAACAATCTGTGAGCCATATCTGACCTGTGATCTATTTTGATATTAATTTTGAGCTAAATGGATTTTTTTATATTAAAGATACATAAATAAACAAAATACACACAAATGAAGAATTTGAGACAGATACCATGTGTGGCCCACAAAATATAAAATATGTACTGTTTTAGATAAACATGTCTCTATGTAATTTGTTTACAGTAGTTGTTTAGTAGTAAGGGGAAGTGAATCCTAGATTGTTGTTCAATTTGCTAATATTTTCTTTTACAAAAAACCTACAGCTAATATCAAAGTTAATGGTGAAAGAATGAATGTTTTCTGCCTAAGATCAGCAACAGAACCAGGGTATCTGTTCTCCAAACTTTTATATCATCAATACTTTTTTCTGGAGAATACGGTCATATTTTGTTTGTGCTGATGTTTCGCAAGTGTTAACATATGTCAAAACTTGTCGAATTGTACCCTTTAAACCTGTTCAGTTTATTGTTTTTCAATTACACCTCAAAACAGCTGTCAGAATCTATATATCACACAGCATCTAAATTATATTGTGAGAAAAATATTATTCAGAAAATATCATATGAGTGATACATATCTCAGGAAATCTTGAGATTTTTACTCAGTGAAAAAATAACATATATCCTGGAAAAAAGGACAATATCATCCCGTATTCTAGGTCCAAAAATTTCCCTAGCTATTTTCTGGAGCTTGAATGTTTGTGTCCCTTTCCAAATTCATAGCTTAAAATGCTAATCTTCCATGTGATGACTTTTGAAGGCAAGGCCTTCCTGGGGTGATTAGATCATCCTGGTAGAGCCCTCACAAGACAGGATGGTGCCCTCATAACAGAATTCCTTTGGCCCTTCCACCATGTGAAGTTCTAGTCTGTAGCTAGAAGATATCCATCTCTAAACCAGGAAACAAGTCTTCACCAAACACTGAATTTGACAGCACCTTGATCATGGACTTCACAGCATTAGGAACTGTGAGAAATAAGTTTCTGTTCTTAAGCCACCCAGTCTAGGGAGTTCTGTTACAACAAACTGAATGGGCTAAGACACCACTGAACCAGAATGCTCTCTCTTTCTAAATACCAATTTATATATTCCATCTCCCCACTTTAAGATTTTCACTGACTCTACATGACAGACTGGTTAAGAATGACCTATAATAGGTCTATACATTGTTTAATCTCTGTTTTTATCTCTTGTTCGCATCTAACTTCCATCTTCTGAAGCACTTCATTTCTTTTCCCCACCCATGGGAAGCTGAGCTCTGAACATATTTCAGAATATGCTATACAATATCTTCCCTTAGTTTCTTTAAAATGATTTTTCTCTGCCTGAAAAATTCTTCCTCACTATTCACATTTCATCTTCTACACTTCCTCCAGAGATCTTTCCTGGACCCTTTAGACTAAATTAGATTCCTTTGCTTTGCGGGCTGTGCTAGGTCACTACATTCATGTCCAACTCTTTGCGACCCCATGGACGGTAGCCTGCCAGGCTCCTCTTCTGTGGGATTCTCCAGGCCAGAATACTGGAGTGGGTTGCCATTTCCTACCAGGTTATCTTCCTGACCCAGGAATCAAATCTAAGTCACTTATGTCTCCTGCATTGGCAGGTGTGTTCTTTACCACTCAGTTCAGTTCAGTTCAGTCACTCAGTCGTGTCCGACTCTTTGCAACTCCATGAATCGCAGCACACCAGGCCTCCTTGTCCATCACCATCTCCCAGAGTTCACTCAAACTCACGTCCATTGAGTCGGTGATGCCATCCAGCCATCTCATCCTCTGTCGTCCCCTTTTCCTCCTGCCCCCAATCCCTCCCAGCATCAGAGTCTTTTCCAATGAGTCAACACCACTACCCACTAGTGCCACCCTAATCAGATTATTGTTTTACTCAAGAGTTGTTGATTTCTTCATGTGAGAAAAAAATGCACACAGATTTCAAGTTACTTGATTAAAAAAAATCAAAACAACAAACACTAGCATGTTAGCATTACTCTTCACATGTCAATTACTATTTGCAGTCAATGACCAACTTCTAATTGTGTAATCAAAATTATATTTTGTTTTTAAACTAGTGATATTCACTTTGGAATCACCATCCAGGGCCAGAATGTAGAGATGATATAATTATTTAAATAAAATATTGTAATATATGAATTCTGAATGTAATTGAAATATTTTTCTTCACAAAACATGAAAAGAAACCTAGATTTTTTTCTTATACAACAAATGTAAACAGCCCAGTAAACACTATTAATTATATTAAATGTTACTATACTTAACATGATTAAAAAGAGAATTTATTAGCAAAATATTATCACCTCAGAAGTTATCTGTAAATACTACATTAAGGTTAGTGATGAATCTGTGCACAAACAAATAACAGTCAGAGTAAGTATAAGGAAAATTATATAGAACTGCCAGTATCTGAGAATCAATTTCAATGTAAATATATTGGCTTTATCAATTACAAACTTAACTATAAGAAGTGGAGTCACTACAAGATATCTATCTTATTAGAACTATGATGATACATTCCTAAATCCACTTAAAAGATGGAGATTTCTTTTAGGTAATTGAAAAAGAAATGAAAAGAGCTATACTGAACGCATGGTTTCACAGCAGTTGGAAAATACAAACTTCATGAGGGAAAAGAAAGAAAATTGCCTTTATATCAGAGAGGCCTTGGGGAAATCAGTGGGTCGTGTGTTTATGTGAATGTGTGTAAAATGTAGAGCAGCAGAGTTGACTTGGGAGAGTGTGTGTTCAGGGTGGCGTTGCACCCATTTTTTTTAAAAGGCTAAGGCTCACCTAACAGAAAAAATAAATCACAAAGTGTGCTTTTGAATAATTTTCTATTTTCCAGGTTAATTCTTTCTTCAGCTTTGGTCTATTTCTTAATCTGAGATGTTCCTGTGAATATAAACTTGACCTCTCTAGTGAGAAATACAAACGGCTTTCAATTATTGAACTATCTGTAATAGAGATAAAACCTCCTGTTTAAACAATTAACTTTGAAAGTAGAAACCATTCATGGTATTTTTAAATTGTTCTCCGCTCTGGATTGTCTGATAACCATAAAGACACAGTGTGACTTTAAAATCAAGTATAAAACATTTTCTGTAAGTTCAAAAATCTAATATAGAGTTGTAAAGTAGGTTGTAAGGAGAAGACTATAAGGTAATTATGAAAATGATGGAAGAGAATACATTCTAATATACATATTCAAGTGGTTGTGTTACCCACCAGGTTCTTGGACAATTTCATCAAGAAACATTAATACAAGGCCAGACAAGACATTCAGACAAGGCTGTGGGAACCGTGTTGCAGCACAAGGGAGTGGAAACAAGCAGCATGCTCCCTTGCTCCACCCTTGAGTGGGTGTGGGGACTGATTGCTTAACATGATGCCAGATCCTGAAAGCCTCGGAGTTGCCACCTTGTGGTTGGAGGCGGTAATGCACGAACAGATCATTTTCTGTCCTTGGCCCAGGATTCTGCTCCTGGGTTAAAACGAATCCTGAATACTTAACCCATTGCTGTGATGTCTGAGCCTACTTGGGCAGACTTTACATTCCCTTTCTTCCAAAAAACATAAGACCTTAACAGTATTTTGACCCAAATCTTGCTTTGTTTCACCATTTATCAATAAATCAACGATAGAATGTAGCAGAATTCCCTTTGCAAGACTCAGTTCCCTTGCTAAGGCATTTCCAGAAAGATGGGTGCTCTCCTACAATCCAGTGGAAGCACTGTCCAAATACATGGTGTAGGCTTCAGAGTGTCAGGGTCCCTCTGCGACACGTGGGTGAATATGGTTATGGGTTTGGTACCACTGGGTGGATAGATGCCTGCCTCACTTATTGCTCCTAAGTCTCGTCAAACCAATACTTCCTGTCAGACTTTGAACGGGGGGAATTGAGGTGTTACACGGGGATTGGCACAGGTTTTTTATGACTAGGTTTTAATGACTAGGTTTTTTAGGAATTTAGTAAGCAGTGTTTGAATCTCCCTAGGCCTTTAAGCATTATTGTCTCTTCCCAGGGTATTTTACCCTAGACTTTAATCTTATTTCTTTCGGGGGTATACATTTTAAGTCTGTCCTGGTGCTGAGGTGTCCCAAACTACAGGATCCACCTGTTCTCTAATTTCCTGGGGACTATTTTGTTGACCAGCAGTTAGGTCATCTGGGTCTACTAATAGATGTGTTCTCTATTTGAATTCTCTTCATGTTTGGATTTCACCTTTTCCTAAGAATATACTAACTCCTAGCAAATGTGTTCCAAGGAGTGAGGCAGGTCATTCTGGCATATTCAAAAAGCTGTGAGTAATAATAACAGATATGATTTCTGTGAAGAAAAGGAAATTCTCCTAAGTGGTTGGAAGGAATGTAAACTTGTGTAGTCACTATATAAAACAGTATGGAAGTTCCTTAAAAAACTAAACATAGAGTTGTCATATCATGTAGCAATCCTACTCCTGAGAATATATCTAGGGAAAACTAATTTGAAAAGATGCATACACCTCAATATTCATAGCATCACCGTTTACAAGAGCCAAGATACAAAATTGGTCCATCAACAGATGAATGGGTAAAGATGCAATCTATAATACACTATACACACACAGACACCTACAACGGAATACTGCTCAGCCATTAAAAGAATGAAATAATGCCATTTGCAGCAACATAGATGGACCTAGAGATTATCATGTGCTAAGTGAAGTAAGTCAGACAGAGACAAATATTACACGATATTCCTTGTATGATACAAATGAACTTATTTGTGAAACAGAAACAGACTCCCAGACACAGAAAACGAACTTAGGGTTACCAAAGGGTAAAGGGGGTGGAGGAGGGATAAATTAGAAGTTTGGCGTTAGCATATATAAACTACTATATATAAAATAAATAAAGCCCTACTATATAGCACAGGGGACTATATTCAATATTTTGTAGTAAACCATAATGGAAAAGAATATGAGGAAGAATATAGAATATATATATATGTGTATGTGTGTGTGTGTGTGCGTGTATACACACACAACACATAACTGAGTCACTTTGCTGTACAATAAAAATTAAAACAAAACTGTAAATAAACTATGTGTATGCTGTGTTCAGTTGCTTTGTTGTGTCCGACTCTTTGTGACCACATGGATTGTAGCCCACCAGGCTCCTCTGTTCGTGGAACTTTCCAGGCAAGAATACTGGAGCAAGTTGTGATTTCTTACCCCAGGAGAGCTTCCCAACCCAGGTATTGAACCTATGTCTCTTGCGTCTCCTCCACTGGAAGGTGGATTCTTTACCACTGAATCCCGTGGAAAGTCCCCAAATCAGCTATACCTCAGTAATAATAATAATAATGATAATGGAACCAACTTTGCAGGCAAGGGCAGATGGAATTTGCCTTACCTTTGGCTGTCCATTAGCTCCCTTCACAGTAGTTATTGTTGACGAGGGGTTAGCCAGCCAAGTCGCAGCAGAGTAGGTGCTTCCAGTGTCCTTGTCCTTCATGCCACGTCGAGGGTGACTGGAGGCTCTGCCATGTGATGAGGGTGGATTGAGTAGTATCTGAAGCCAGACAGACACTGAGTCTCCATCAATCTGTGTGCAGGGAACCTCTCATCCTTGAGATTCAAGAGGAACTGGGGCCAGTTGGGGTTATCCTGTGGGAATCCCACAGGAAGGCACTCTGGATATCTCCCCACATTCCAGTGCTCTACTTCTGACAGAAGACAAACTGTTTCTAGCCCATGTAACTTCTAGGCTCTGTGTTTGGTCTTCTCAGCACTCCAGGGTCCCATGAATGTGGCTGGTGAATCTCAGCACATTTTTTTTTTTTTAATTTAGCCTCCAATCCTTATTGGCCTCAACTGTTAATTCTTGGCTATTACAGACCTTGAAGGTCTCCTCTACATCTACCCTCTGCAAGAGGGTTGGGGCCCAGCCTGAAGATTTTGTAAATTTATTCTGAAAATCAGGATTGAACTGGCTGATAACATGCCTGGCCATAGCAACCTCCTTTCTGCAGACTCATGGTCTGTACTGGTGTCTTTCCTGAATGCCTCTGTCACCTGGCTCAGGAAGACTGTTAGTTTTCATCTTTCTCTTGTGTAACTTCTCAGAGCCTATTATAAATTACAGGCTTCACCATACACCTTTCATTCCTTCTGATAAACAAGTAATATAATATGTCACCCTAGCCTAGCGTATGTGATCATCATAGTCTCAGTGTAGTTATGTTCTGGGATTGCATCCTCACCTGGCTGATACGTTTGTTTGCGTGGATTGGTGGCCAATAGGCCATTCATGTCTCCTTTGACCTTTCTCAATATAAGCTCCTTTTCATTTGGGGTGCAACAGAAATAACTACAATGTCTTTTCAGATCAAGTAGAATGTTAAACTCAGCTTGAAAAATAGATCCCTAAGCTTGTCAGATTATTCTGAGAACCTGCCAAACCTCTCCTTACAGATTTCTTGGTCCTCCATCAAAAAGGGGACCTACACTCTAGTAATCCCTCCATTCCCATCAGCTACTTCCTGAGGGGATAAAAGCCATGTGGGATAACTCTGAACTTGATCAGACCACCACTAGGGAAAGCACTGGGGGCTCTGATTTGGGAATTTTTGCTTGACAGGGTAAGATGGAGGTCTGGGGACTGAAAATGATGCTGAAGGGGAAGAACCCAGGGCCAGTAACTGAAGCTTGGTGTGCACATGGCTAGCTGGAGGCTGAGCAGGGCATCTGTGAGAAGGTCTGGCTCCAAATCTTTTGGGGGCAACACAAGAATGAGGCTCCACACACACTATAGGAATCCCTCAGATGGAAGTTTTGATAGTTTCCTAAACACCTGCACCTATAGGACGTCTCTCCATCTTTGGGACTGCTTACAAAATAGTTCCATCATTCTAAAATGGTATTAAAGTTAAGGAATCGAGTCCATCAGCACTTCTCCTTGTCACCTGGGGCCAGGCTTGATTACAACAGAAAGTCAGCTTATTCCTTTTAAAATCTTCTGATTTAAAGTTTCTTCAATTGTCAAGAATCCAACTCAGATGGGAGTTTGGGGACATTCCATAGGTGTTTTCCAGGCTGAAAACTAGCTACTTGAGGTCCAGAGTGAGGACAAAAAGGTTCACAGAACTCTCTGCCCAGAATTAGTGAGATAGATGGAGTCTGCGGAATGAAAGAGCCCAGAGTATGCGGTTGAGGACCAAGGGAGAGAGGCAGAGAAGAGGGAAAAGAGAAAGAGGGAGATTGTGGTTTCAAGTCTCTCCCTGTGAGTGGCAATTCAGATTTTAGTCTCCATGCTTCCAGAAAGAGCCAGTGAAGGAGGAACATGCTGTCCATTCCCCACTAGGGGCATCAAGCCCAGAAACCAGCTCTCTGAAAGTCGTCTGTTGAACTCTGACCCATGGGTTTATATAGGAATCTGCCTCTTCAGCCTGTTCCCAAGGGGACTTCTCTTGGATACAGGAAAATAAAAATGATAATATTTTGAGAATCAGACTTTCAGCTACTAGAAGATATGAGGAGTGAACCTCTATCACTCAGAAATCTCCCATCAAGGAGAGCCTATAGGACTGAGATGTTCAGGGTGGGAGGCCAGCCTCTCCCTGCCCTGCTTGTCACTCATCCAGGTTAGCAGGTGCTGGCCAGAGGGAGCAGGTCTCCCAAGTTGAAGAGTGATGCTGTAACTACCCCACATCCACCCTCTCAGAAGGTCAGGAGAAAAGTAGGAGAGGGCAGAGAGAGAAGTAGAGAGAGGAAAGGAATGAAGGGGAAGGGGAAACTGGTGAGGGGAAATGGACAAAGGGTGGGAGGAAGCATGGCCTGAATGAGAGTATCGATGCCCTCATGAGCAGGAATTGCAGACTTACTCAACAAGATGAAGTTAAAGAAGAGGTTTGGGATTCTTCTTGTCACCCACAGGGAAGCTGTATTTTGTAGTCCCATAGGTGCAAGTGTTGCTGACATTTTGAGAGAAGTTCTTGTCAGTACTTTTGGCAACATCAGTCCCTTATTTGGTGTGTGTGTATGGCAGATCCTTCATGGCCCCGTCAGGGTTTTAAAAATCTCCGGTTTCTGTAATGGACTCGTCTTGTTCCTTACTGGGAGAGTTAATAAAAACCTCCCCAAAGTCTGCTTCCCTGTGTCCATAGGCCTTTGCCATCCATGTGGCAATTCTGTGCCTCCACTCAAGAGACAGTTTCTCCACTCTCTTTAATCTAGGCTGGTCCATAGGATGCAGTGACAGTACTGTTGCAGCTTTGGTTACTTCTTTCTTGGAATCCTGGCATCTCCATGCGGTGAAGTTCAGGTTAGCCTGCAGCAAAATGAGAAACATTGTGGAAAAGAATTAAGATACTCAGTGACAGCCTTGACCCATTTTCTGGCATGTGAGTGAGGACATTTTGGACCCTTCCCACCCCAACAGAGCTGATGTGAGTTCAGGTGCATGAGGAATCCCACGTAAATCCAGCAGAACTGTCTAAAATGCTACCAGATGTAAAAAGTAATAAATTTGCATTGTTTATGATTTTATTTTTTTTAATGTAGCAACAGCTTATGGAGCAATTCCACAACAACTGTGGAACAGTTCCACAGAGCCTTCTGGCTCTGTGCTCAGCCTCTGTCCACAGTCCACACTTCAACCTGTTATCACCATCATGTATGGAGGATTTTCTGCATCCCTCCCATGCTTCATGGAATGGAAGGACATAAGAATACAAACTCATGTAATTCACTTGTTTGTAATGAGAGATGAGGGGGTGGGCAGGCATGTGCTTGTTCATTTATCCTTGGACCCTTGTGTTGTGATATTTATTTATTTAGGCTATGCTGGGTCTTTGTGGCTGTGCAAGGGTTTTCTCTTGTTGTGGTGAGCATGGGCTACTCTCTAGTTGTGGGGTGAAGGCTTCTCTTTGCAGTGGGGAGCACAGGTTCCAGGTGCACAGGCTTCAGTAGTTGTGGTACAAGGGCTTAGTGGCCCCGTGGCATGTGGGATCTTCCTGGATCAGGGATGGAACCTGTGTCCCTTGCATTGACAGACAGATTCTTCACTGGACCACCAGGAGAGTCCCTGCTGTGATTTAGATAGCCCTTTTTTTTTTGGCACTGCTTGTAGGATTTTAATTACCTAATAATAATAGTGTTAGTTGCTTAGTCTCTTAGTTGCTTAGTTTGTTGTGTGATTCTTTGTGACCCCATGGACTGTAGCCTTGCAGGGTCCTCTCTCCGCGGGATTCTTCAGGCAAGAATACTGGAGTAGGTTGCCATTCCCTTTTCCAGAGGATTTTCCCAACCCAGGGGTAGAACCCAGGTCTGCTGCATTGCAAGCAGAGTCTTTACCTGTCTGAGCTACACAGAAGTCTGTTAATTACCTGACCAGCAATCCGACTGCCCTCAGCAGTGAAAGCTGTGAGTCCTAGCTACTGAAACCCCAGGGAATTCTCTAGATTGTCTTTTAGAGGGTTCTTTGATCACTCTTGGGTATATGTTCAGGCTTCCATACCTCTTCTCCATCACCTCACCTCTTCTTCCCCAAGATGTCAATGAGCTATTAGTAAAGAAGGTATGATGCTGCTGGGCAGAGATGTATATCTGCCTTCTGGAAATGGCAACCCACTCCAGCATTCTTGCCTGGAGAATCCCATGGATGGAGAAGCCTGGTGGGCTACAGTCCACGGGGTTGCAAAGAGTCGGACACGACTGAGCGACTTCACTTTCTGCCCTCGATTTCTCTCAGATTTCTCTTTCTTAAGATGCTACTCACTGTAGAGCCTAGAGCTGGCAAATTTTTAGTTGTTCTCTTGGTTTACTAAGGACCACTAATCTTTTCCTATCACTTGGTACCACCTCATCGTTGTAGGTAACGTAGACATTTATGATTGATGTTAATCCTTAGTCTGGTGAGAAACATTTTGTCTCTTCTAGAGGTAAACCTTATTCTATCAGCTGTCTTCTTACAGTTTCATGAAGCTTCTGCAGTATTCTGAATGTCTTCCACACCTTATGGGAACCAATATTTAATACTCCTTTTTTGCATGTTACAATTCCTCCCATTTTCTAGGTCCATGACATAGGAATGGATGCCAGGGGTCTATTCATAAGGAACGTGGATATATTTTCAAAATTTCACCATTAAATCCATATTTAACTTTTCTCATATTTTGAGAATAAAAGTCTCTACATGAATAAAATTTTAATCAAGGGTATTTTCCCTCTAGCCAAGGTCCCATAGGTAAGCTGTAAAACACTAAAAAGGCAATTTGTTTATCATGAGAAATATAGTTGTTACCCTCACTAGACTATGTAGATCAGCTAAGAAATGAATCTATATATTTTTAAAAAACAAAAAACAAAACCATTGCTACTGCATTTTCAAATGTAAATTGCTTCTTTTGTCCACCTTTACCTGTAATGTACAATGTTTTATTCCTCTGATCAGCTTGTTATCATTCATTTTATTCTTAACTCCTCACTCTAGTATCCTTGCCAGGGAAATCCCATGACAGAGGAGCCCGACAGGCTGCATACAGTTCATGGGGTTGCCAAAGGATCGGACATGACGTAGTGACTAAACAACAACCACACTCTTAACTTCACTTAAAGGTCACCTTCTCCAGGATGGCTTCCTTGACTTTCCTCACTCTCTATTCTCAGCTCGCATGGTTTGATGCTCCCATACTCTCATGTTTGACACACTAAACAATAATATTTTATTATTCTTTCTCTCTATCTTCCTACCCCTCACCTTTCTCTCTCTCTTGTCCTTTTCTCTCTTCCAGTCTCTCAATCTCTCTCTCATCATGGCAGTGGTTTTTGACAGCATGATCTGTCTTGGTGTCCCCACTGACCATTACACATCTTGACACATGGTAGATGCTAAATAAAAGTTGACTAAAAGAATGAGCATATATAATTCTACAAGAAAAGTCAAAAGATAATCCAGAAGACTGGTTGATAAACACATTATTAGAGCACAGGAAGTAAAGTTGTAGATTCCAAATGATTGACGGCATCATGCTATGATTGGCATATTCATGCATCTTCATAATAAAATGAGGACTATGGGGTGCTTAAAACATTATAGAGGAATTTCCCTGGCATTCCAGTGGTTAAGACTCCATGCTTCCAAAGCAGGGGACAAGAGTTCAATCCCTGGTCTGGGACCTCAGATCCTGCATGCTGAGTGGTATAGCCTTAAAAAAAAAAAATACAAAAACAGTTATAAAAATATCCTGACCCAACCTCATTGCCGTTGGGTCATGCTTGTACAAGCAGAACCTGTGACAATTATTTTTCTAGACTTCTTTTACTCACTAACTCTTCTCTGATTGAAACACTGTTTCTTTAGATATGCTCTTACTTTCCAATGACCTTAATTCTGGGCAGAAGATGTACTTGCCTGTCTCTGAATGGATCCCTTCTATTAATGCTCTATTTTAACTTCCTGGCAGCAGTCTTCTTGCCCTCATTTTGGACTTCTTTTATATATCATCCAAACCAGGACACTTTTGAGAGTGAGTGAATGTGCTATTAATAATTATGACAGAACAATAGACATGAACCGATTTATGGCTTATGGACTGCTTGGCAAAGTGAGATGTCACCTTACTGATTTTCAGCTGAGGGAGGGCATTCACAGTGGTACCAACTGAATCCCTTTCCAACATGCCAGCCTAAGAGCAGTGTGCCCATAAAAGACACAGGGGGCTCAAGAGTTCATGGTAACACTATTGCAAAAACAAAATTTAGTCAAGCAAATTTAGAAGAAAAAAAAAACAATAAATAGACAAATATTATGAATATTTAAAACAAAGTGAAATAAACAACCATAATATTAAGTACTTATATTCTGTGTCTCTGAGACAATTGGCATCATATCATTAACAAATACATAAGCTATGACCTCTTTTTGAACTTATTTGGTGCCTTCCACCATAGCACAAATTCTGTTGGAAATAGGGAGATTGTTAATCTACTTCTACTTGATTTTCCAAGTTCAACAATGCTCTCTAATTTATTTACACAATATCTTTCTGACTTCCATCAATTTAAAATGCCTGTTGTCATAACTGATTTTTTTTTCTTTCTTCTTCATGAAATTCAAACTAATCAGAGTCTAAATATCCTCTAGTTCACTTCTGCCTACACCATTACTATTTTACTTTCCTATGCTTTGGGAAATAAAAACAAATATACCTCTATACACACACATACACACATACACACACACACACACACACACACATATACTCTCTTTCATGCACTTTACAAAACTCATCCTGTACAACTAAACATTTATTTTTCTTCACTGTTTGAGATTAAAATAAAGAAAATCACCTTCCTCAAATAATTAAACTTTGTGAGTGAAAATACCAAATCAAAGTAGAGGAAAATTCTGAATATATTCAATTCATTGAAATCTAAGAATTAAGATAAAAACCAGATCAAAGGGGAAAAAAATGAGTGATCCAACTATGGTAAATGGTTGAAAAAGTAGGGATTATGTCTATAGTTTTCAGTTAGTAGACAAAGATTCAATATACTAGTGATTAGTTTGACTTCCTTGATTTTCATTAGGGTTATGGAAAAAAAGAAGTGTTGGAGGAGTTTGTAATTTCCTCGGTTCTGTCTCACTGCAGCAAAAATTTCAAGATACGGATGGACTAGTGTTGCAGCTCAGTTTTATTTGGCAAGCAAAGGAAAATACATCCTCGAGGTGTGAGGGTGGGCCAACCCAAAAGATTAGAAGCAAGGCCAGAGGCTCAATTTTGGCTCCTCTTTTTAGTTTTTTTCTCCTTCCCCTGAGCCTGCCCTGTGTAAATTGGGCTAGCCAGGAGGGCTGTTTGTTTCACCTAAGGTTCTCACTCCAGTCCTCAGACCTTCCTTTGTTCTATTTTTGCAGGCTTTTCCCTTCTTTGTCTTTTAGCCACCACTTTTAGTCCTTTCTGGACTCGTTTTTCCTATTATAACTACCTAACATTTCCCCCTCAAGAGATAGGAGGCCCAATTCTTTGGGTAGAGGGGGGTAAAGGTCTCTCTGGCTACTTCCTGGTGAACTGGGATGGCGAGGGGCATTGGACCCCCCTCTCTTGCTAGTCTCCAGCCTCAGTGTCCTTATAGCAGTGTCCATCTAATGGTGAGTGATAATTTCCATGGTCGGGTGAAGTTTTATATATCCTTGCTGAACTGGCACTGCATGTTGTAGCTTGTTGACCTGGGCAGAGACAAAATGGGTTAGACAATTGATAATATATGGAGCAATCATAAACGGCATCAATATGATGATAACATGGATTAGTAGGCACATTAGCCAACTCCAAATTCCCCATTGCCGGGAGACAGATCCTCCAAAGAGAGGTTGTAGTCGCCCCAAGAACTCTCCAGCTCATTATTTGAGATCCTATAGGGTCTGAATGTTTTTCTTGAGGACTGTGAGGCATTCTTTAACTTAGCTGGAAGTATTTACCCAGAAACAACATATCTCATTCAAGATGGCTCAAGTCCATCCTTGTTCAGGGATCAGGAAATCTATCTCCTGCCTATTTTGGAATACAACTCCTGCCAAGCTGTGTTAGCTCTTTAGAGCTGTTCTGAGAAATCTTATCCCCAGAAACCTAATTTGGGGGGTTTCATTAGAATGACACTGATTTGTAGTTCTGAATAGGTATCTTGGATCTCCCAGGGATCACAGGTGTATTAAATGTCCTCTTCTGATTTCTTCCATGGCTTGACTCATGAGTGGTAAATCCAGGAGTCATGTCCTATTACCTTGACTGCTGTGGTGGTAGAAAGTATTGCAGGGTTTGGGCCCTTCCATGTGGGCTGGAGTTGAGCCTTTGGTGACCCATCTTTCCAGACTTTAATTATGACTTGATCCCCTGGAAAATATAGTGGTGGCTCTTTAGAATATTTTGGGTCCTGGTTGATACCCCACAAGCATATATCCTGTTGGAATTGCCCAGTGGCCATGGTATAAGATTGGAGGGATCTGGGAAGAGGTCATTGACATAAACATAAGGGCTCCCATATAGAATCTCATAAGGACTAAGACTAACCTGTTCCTTAGGGGAAATATGGGTGCAGAGGAGAGCTATTGGTAAAGCCTCCTGCCATCCCAGAGACATCTCCTGGGTTATCTTTTTTACCACTGATTTTAAGAAATGGTTGGCTCTTTCTACTCTTCCTGAAGACTGAGGCTTCCAGGCTCGATGGATATAATAAGTAATTCCCAATGCTTTAGAGACCTCTTGGGCGACCTTAGAAGTACATGATGTCCCATTGTCACTTTGTAATGACCTGGGCAGAACAAACCTTGGAATTATTTCATGCAGCAGTTTTGTTTTGTTTTATTTTATTTTTTTTAACCACCTCCTCAGCCTTCTCAGTCTGGGTTGGAAAGCCTTCAATCCATCCTGTGAATGTTATCTATCATGACTAATAGGTGTTTATACTGTTGAGAAACTGGCATCTGGATGAAGTCCATCTGCCTACTTCTCCTGGATAGGTCCTATGTCATTGGATGGGCTGGGCCAGTTAAGGTCTTTGAGCTCCTTGGGGGTTTTCTAATTGGCAAGTGGGACGGAGGAGATCACTTGCCTTATAGTCATTTGGAGGCCTATTCCTCTGAAGGTCCTTTGTAGAAACCTTTGGAGGGCCTTCTCCCCTAAATGAGTGGTGGCATGTAATTAGTTAGCCAACTTCCATTGGAGGTTCCCAGGCAGAAAAAGGAGTCCCTCCTTTTGGAACCACCCCATATATTCATCTTGAAAGCCCCCACTTTTGGCTTTAAGTCTCAGATTTAGTATATGAAGGAGTTTCTGGCAAATTAGCCTGTGGAACTAAGGTAGAAACCCCTGTTAGGTCATTGTTCTGTAATGCTGCTCTCTTAGCTGCCAGGTTCCTTCATGCACTTCCATGCTCCCTTTTTGGTGTCATTTACAATGGGAGACTGAAACCTCTGTGGGCAGATGAACTGTCTCCAAGAGCTGAAGGATTTGGTCACCATATTTGGTTGGGGACCCTCAGGTGGTCAAGTGGCCTCTTTCTTTCCAACTAGCAGCACGTGCATGTAGTACCAGAAAGGCATACTTGAAGTCAGTGTAAATGGCTACTCTTTTTCCTTTTCCCAGCTCTAAAGCTCGAGTCAGGGCTATGAGCTCAGCTAAGTGGGCTGAAGTACCCGGTGTCAAAAGGTTTAGCCTCTATTGGCTCGAAATTGGAGACTACTGCATATTCGGCTCTTCTTTTTCCATCCAAGACAAAGCTGCTTCCATCAGTGTACCAGATTTCCTCAAGACTGGTCAGAGGATCTTCTGACACTCCCTCTCGGGACTTTGTCTAGTGGTCCAAGGTTTCTAGGGAAGAGTGAAAGGGGAGAGAGACCTCAGGGGTAGGCAGGAGGGTGGCTGGGTTAAGAACCTCACAAGGAGATACAGTCAGGCCTGGATTTTCCATCAACACTGCTTGATATCTGAGGATTCTTTAATTAAACATCCATAAATGGCCTCTCATTTGGGAATTGTTTCACTTGGTGGCTGGTAAACATAGTTAGTTTGCCCCCAAAAGAGAGTTTTATAGCATCTTCTATCAGGATTGTAATAGCTGCAAGATGTTGAAAGCAGGGAGGCCAGCCTTGGGCGGTTGGGTTGAACCTCTTGGATAAGTAAGCTACAGGCTAGGGCTCAGGTCCCAACCTTTGAGTTGACACTCCCAAGGCTATTACTTCCTTTTCATGGACATAAATTTGGAATGCTCTTTCTGGGTCTGGCAAGCTCAAGGTAGGTGCTTGAGTTAAGGCTTGTTTTAGTGTAGCCTCTGCCTTATTTTGAGGAGTTCCCCACATCAGTGGGATTGAATCATCCTATCCCTTCAAGCTTTCACATAAGGGCTGGACAATTAGACCATAGTTGGGTATCCAGATTCTACAATATCCAGTTAGCCCAAGGAAAGCTCGCAATTGTTTTTGAGTCATGGGGGAGCACAACTGGAGGATTCCTTCAACTCTTCCAGAGGATAGCCTCCTGGACCCATGTGCAATCTGAACTTCCAGGTAAATGCCCTTTGTCTCGACCATCTGTGCCTTAGCATGGGAGAATTTAATCCCTTCTCTGACAAGAAGTTTAGAACCTGAATTGCAGGTTGTTGGGCATTTATCTCATCTGGAGAACAGATTAATAGGTCATGTACATATTGTAATATTTTCCCGTTAGGTCTAAGGTCCACATCTAGAAGATCCCAGTTAAGAGCCTGCCCAGACAGGTGGGGGCTATCTCTGAACCCCTGTCCAAGTCATCTGTTGGTGTTTTTCCCCTGGGGCCTCCCGCTAGAAGGCAAGAAGATAGTGGGATTCTTTAGCCAGTGGTATGCAAAAGAATGCATCTTTGAGATTCAGGACTGTAAACCACTTGGCACTGGGTGGGATTTCTCCCAAGATTACATACAGACTCTGTACTATGGGATGGAGCGGGGGGACTACAGCTTCATTTATGATCCAGAGATCTTGAACCATTTGCTCAGGGTGTTATATGGTGAATAGTTGTAACCAATAGCCCACAGGCAAGGAATTTATTTATTAGAAGCTGTAGTCCTTTATGAGCTTCTCTTCTGAGGGGGTACTGTTTCAGTTTGGAGACTGAGTGGGATCTCGGAGGACAATGACAACTGGCCTTATCTAGGAGTCCCCTGACCCCATACCTGGGGGTCAATTTTGTTCTCCCATAGTATTTAGTCCCTCCCTATTGGAGAGGGTATAATGGATTTCTCAGTAGTAACCAGAAGCTATAGGGCTTTAAGGGCTAAAAAGCTTCTTCTCACAAGGGTGGTCCCCAGTTTAGTGAGTTTATCTCTTCCCAATAAGGGAGTAGGACACTCAGGGACCACCAGAAACTGGTGGGAAAATATTTGTCCTTCCCAGCAAGAAAGAAGTGCTTGGGTGAATCTTTTTGTAACTGTTTTTCCTGTAGCACCCAAAATGGTACAGATCTTGGAGGAGAAGGCTCCAGAGTAGGAAGGCAGGACAGAGTAGGTAGCCCGTGTGTTAACTAAGAAATTCTTGGGCCTACCTGCCTCATGCACTTGCATCCTTGGCTCTAGCCTCATGATGGTGACAGGCGGGCCGGCTGGAGTGGGCTGCTTCAGTCCTGTTGAGCTATGAGGGAAGGCTTGACACTTGATCTTGAGGCTCCTGGGTCCCCAGGGCAGAGTGCCACCCAATGTCCCAATTGATGGCATTTGTAGCAAGCCATTTTAGAAGACTTGCCGTGGTTTGGACACTCTTTGGCCCAGTGTCCCACCTGTCTACAGATTAGGCATTTGCTCATGCCTTGTCTTTTAAGGACTCAGGTTTTGCCATAGGGCTTCCCTGGAGGGCAGCTAGATCTGGGCATGCTTTGTCTCTTTTCTTCTCTTCCTCTTCTGGGCCTTGGCTTCTCTCTCCTGTTCTCTGTTATAAAAAGTATTGGTGGCTGTCTGGAGAATCTCATCTAAAGAGGTAGCAAGATCCTGCTGCTGTAGCTGTTGTAACTTTATCCTGATGACCGATGCACACTGGGACAGGGATTTGTCCTTTAGAATCACCTGTCCCTTGTAAGAGTCTAAGTCCAGATTGGTAAACTTTTGGAGGGCCTCTTTTAGCCTTTCCAGAAAGGCAATGGGGTTCTTGTTGGGCTCCTGAGTTATCGCTGAGAGCCAGGCATAGCTGATTACTTTTTGCTGGGCTGCTTTTAGTCCTGCCTTTACACAGATCAGAAAATGATCCCTTTCCCAGATGTTTTCAGGGTCATTATAATTTCAATTAAGATCTGAGAAGGGGACCGCAGTTTCCCCCACTGGGTATTTATCACTTGACATGTGAAGCCCTGTAGCATAACTTCGGGCTTCAAGACCCTAGCATGCTCAAGGTCAGATGAAATTTGACTAAATATAACCATGGTTTCCTTCCACATCAAGTCAAAGGCCAAGATAATGTGTTGGAGTGTATCTATATATTTGCCTGGGTCATCTGTATAGCTTCCCAGGTCTTATTGGATTTGTCTTAGTTCTAAGAGGGAGAAGGGTTTATGGGTCTTGGCTGGTCTGAATTCTCCTCCAGTTTCAACTAAGGGACCTGCTTGAGTTGGCTTTTGTGGAGGGGTTGCTCCCAGATATGGAGGCACTTTTGGATACAGGGAAGAAGCACCAGGCAACTCAGGAGCCATAGGAGGTGAGTCTGCATGGGGGGCTTCCTTCTCTTGGTTGTCTGTGCCTAACACCATTTGTCTTGTAGGCTTACTCTTAAGGCATACAACAATCCCATACTTACGATAGAGTTCCTTTATATATCTTAATCAGAAGAAAATTTGGACATAGGGGATCTTTGTCTATTTCCCTGGTCTTTTTCAGAATAAGTCTAGCTGAAGGATGGTACTGTAATTTAAACTCTCATCCTCAGTCCAGCGTTCTTTGTCCCCCAGAGGATACTGTGGCAACGCAGTCGCACAGAAGAATTTTAAGCAAGCAACCCACTCCAGTATTCTTGCCTGGGGAATCCCATGGACTGAAGAGCCTGGTGGGCTGCAGTCTATGGGGTCACAAAGAGTTGGACACGACTGAGTGACTTTACTTACTTACTTACTCTCCTTAGAGTTAGAGGATTGAAAATCTTCCAGTTATCAAGGATGCATCTCAAGGGCATCTGTTGGGAAGTGGACTGGTTATTTCCCATCTGAAAGACAGTGATGACAGGAGGAAAAGAAAAAAGAAAAAAACTAATAGGCCTCCTATTTTTATGCGTGGACTTCCTTAGGGGTGAGTCTTTTTGAGACTTATCCTACCCAGTACTGTTGCAACCTGAGAGCCAGGCATCCCTGGTTCAGGATGCAGATCCCCAGGCAGGCTGAGGTGTGACAGCCTCCTGGAGATTGAATCACTGGGCAGGTCGAGGCAGGTTGGCCTTCTGAGAACTGGGTCCCTGGGCAGGTCGAGGTATGTCGATCTCTTGGGACCCCTGGACTGGCAGATCCTTGAGCAGGTTGAGGCATGACAACCTTCTGAGGACCAGATTCCTAGGCAGGTCAAGGCAGGCCGACCTCTTGGGACCCCTGGACTGGAGTTGGTCATCCCCAACATCTCCAGCATGACCAGTGCTGCATAGGATTAAGGGGTTGTAATCTTCACTCATTGCTGGTTTGTCCACAACAGATGGGAGCAAATACCATGATGTAAAGCACTCCAAGTCTGTGCCCTGAGACTGGGATCCTGGTGAAACAGCCATATGCCTTATCTTCTTATTGCTCTAAGGGAAAGTAAGTCACCAATTTCCTCCCCTAGTCCTCCATAAGAACAGCTTAGGGTGTTTCCAATGTAAATATTTCATTGTCATAGACCCATTTTAGGTAATAGCAGAAGTAATGACAAAGGAATAGGTTACCTGGCCCTGTTAGAGGCATTAAGAGTATTTTAATAATAAGCGGGGTGGAGTGACGTTGCTTAAAAGGGGGCAGGGTCCTGATTGTAGGAGTTAGTAAACAGCTTAAGAACAAATTAGTGAGAGGCAAAGAGCCAGATGTTCCACAAAAGTGGACTGGAGATTTGATCTGGGGGTAGGTTTGTAACTTTAGGAGAAGAGTGGTAAGGATTTGGGCCCAAGCAGCCTGCAGGGCTAATTCCCAAGTGGCAAACATCCCTGGAAGCCCAGTTGCCCTTGACGTGATGCCACCAACAGATGGACTTCTAGCAGGCATTGTGTACCTGTCACCTGCCCTAGTGGGTTCACTAAGAAATGCTGTTGTTGCACATGTTGTGGGAAACCTGGAAGATGAAGGCTTGAATATCTAGGGATTGGATATTATACAGTATTTTTCTCTCAAGGACCAGCTATTTTCTGGTTGTCCCTCCAGAAGATTGTAGAGGAAACACTGTGGGCCCAGACAGGGCTCAGGAAAAGAGCATGAAACAAGAGGCAAGGGATAGGGCACAACTTTTGAAAGTATGACATAGCCCAGGGGCATAATATAAATTGAATAAAATAAAATTGGTTCAAGATGTCAGACAAGTCAAATTTAACTAAACCTTGATTCTTGATCTGCTAGCTAAATGACATACCCAGAGGTGCCAGGACAGTTTCAAGGCACTGTCAAAAGACCAAGGCGTGGATGGTTACCCAGTTGTTGGAATGAACCTCCCACTCATTAGCTCGTGAAATCACCCAGCTAGTGAAAACTAACCATACCACATTCCGTGGCCGAACTAATCATACCACATTCCGTGGCCGCTGTACTCCCCTCCATGATGGCCCACACTCCTGGAGTGTGCCTCTCTCCAAATCTGAACAAATCCAACTCTTACCTATTGCTGTGTCTCTCACTGAAATTTTGTAATGAGACATCAAGAGCCTGAGCTTCATTAGGTCCTAAAACCAGGCACCTTGGGTTTTGGTTGGGCTCAAGTCCCTGTCTGATACTACTGAGTGACTTAGCATAGCACAGAGTCCCTGCCACGTGGGTTTGAGTCCCAATATTAGATAAACAGTTTCAAGCACAACTTTCAGAAATGGGAAGATGAGGACTTGCCCAATACTTTGTAAGCAGTGGCATAGAGGAGAGAGGAGCTAAAGGAGGAAAAATCAGTGGGAAAAATGTGCTGAGGAATCCCCTTCATAACCTGCCAGAAAATCTGCTAAATACCTGACCTGTGCTCACAGTTTTCATTGGCCTGATCCTTGGCACAAAGGAGGTTAAGGACAGAAGAACCCCCATCCACCTGGGCAACAGCTACAAGAGGGCAGAAGATAGTGGAGCCTTTGGGACACACTGGGGAGTAGCCTCTCCAGAGTCCCTCAATTGCACCCACTGCTATTCATCTATTTGCAGGGGGTTTGAGGAAACAAGAAGTGAGAGATTGTAAAGGAATTAAGATTTTGTTAGCCAAATGTCCTTTCAACCGTAGGAGTGAGGACTTCTTACCTTAACCGGAGGTCTCCTGGAAACAGAGACTGAACTGTGCGAGCTTTCGGATGAGTTTGTTTCTGTTGTCCTGGTTTCCAGCATGCTGGGCTTGTCACTTCCACTGCGCTGGATTTTCTTCATGTTCAGCTTGCACTGTGGGAGCTTTCTCCGAGTTGGGCTTCTGCTGTGCTTGGCCTCAGCCTCATAGGGGCCAAGCAGAGGTTGTTTCAGCCAGGTTAAATCTGAGTCAGGGCACCATTTTTGTTGGGGAAGTGTGTAATTTCCTCTGCTTTGTCTTGCTGCAGCAAAAAATTAAAGAGATGGATGGACCAGTGTTACAGTTGTTTCATTTGGCAAGCAAAGAAAAATACATCCTTGATGCATGAGGGTGGGCTGACCCAAAAGATGTGAAGAGAAGAGAGGCCAGAGGCTCAATTTTGGCTCCTCTTTTTATGTCTCCACCTCCCACCCCAAGCTTGCCCTGTGTAAACTGCGCTAGCCAGGAGGGCTATTTGTTTCACCTGGGGTTCTCACTCTGGTCCTCAAACCTTCCTTTGTTCTATTCTCGTGGACTTTTCCCTTCTTTGTGTTTTAGCCACCGCCTTTCTGGACTCCTTTTTCCTTTCTAACTACCTAGCAGAGAAAGAAGGAAAAAGGAGAGACTGGGGGTTGAAAGTGTAGATGGGGAGGAGATGGGAGAAAAGAAAGAGACCCAGATCTTGTCCAGCCACCAGTGACCTATATGAGAGGTGCTCTGCCACATCTCTTAAGCCCAGTAGTTGTCTGAAGCCCATCATGTCTGCTGGCGGATCCCAAGAAACCCCAGTACTCTGGCTACACCTACCAGGCTTCAAGGAAACTCTGACGATTCCCAACACTTTTGGACTTACTCGAAGTTCCTCATTGTGCATCTGAAGTCTCCAGCATCTGACTGTAGTGTCTGGGTAACACTCTTGGAAGCACAGGAGAGTTAATGCTCCATGGGAAAAGCTGTGGGCAACAAGAAGCAGATGACTGGAAAGAGACAGTAAGTGCCTTGTCCTCCCCACTGCCAGGTGTTTGAGGTGCAGTATTGCCATGCATACCACATGACTGATCAACCAGTAGTGTTTCCAACAGGCCAGGGCTTGTTTAATAGCTCTTCACTTTGTATTTGCTTTTCCTCCAAGTAATTGCTTCTCATTATTGTCTTCCTTGCCTAGAGGCCTGGTAAAATCTCTGCATATAAGCTTTGCCTCAGGTTCTGTTTTCTAGTGAAACCACCCAAAAAATAGAACCTCTATTCTTCCAGAGAGAAGAGAGAAACTCTATTGGAAATGGAAGCTTCACTGTTATATAGATTTTTAAACATTTTAGTAAATTAATTTTATCAATCATATCAACCTTGGTCATTTTTATTCTAAATTTTTATGAACTCTGTCTCTTCCTTTCCACTCTTCCTCACACTGCTTTAATAACAGCCATCACCCTCTCTGTTCTGGAATAGAATTTAGGTTTCTTCTTCTTCTAGTCTAGTTGTTGGATTCATCATCTATGCAACTGTCAGAGGGATCTTTCTAATTCTAAATCTGAATTTTTTTTCTACTTTAAAATTTTTAAATACCTCCCTTTTTGATGATAAGAAAAAGTCTCCTCTTAAAGATAAGCAGATTGTGCTCTGGGACCTATTTCCCTTTTAAATTGGAATATAATTGCTTTACAATGTTGTGTTAGTTTCTGCTGTACAGCCACATGAATTAGCCATATAACACATATATCCCCTCTCCCGAGCCTCCTTCCCAGCTTCCCATCCCATCCATCTAGGTCATCACAGAGCACCGAGCTGTGCTACCTGTGTTATACAACAGCTTCCCACTAGCTCTAGTTCTAATTCTCTGGATCTTTGCTCATGTTGGTCTTCTGCCTAGGACACCTCACTGGCCCACCCTCTGCTCATGTTAAATCCTACTTCCTTTAAGGCAATAGTTTTGACATGCTGGGAGTTGGTGACATTTTGCTCTTCAGGTAAAAGCTATGGGATCACTCTCAAGAAAAAAGTATGTTCACACTTTGCACCATATTTAGAAAGACTGTGGGCCTTCATCTTCCCCATAAACCTACTCTTATACAGAAGGTCATCTCCTCTATTTACCTCTAGATTGGGGTGCTACCCTCCTGAGAAGCCTTCCTGATCTCTTGACATTACTGCCTCTGACACTAAAATCACCTTGAGAGCCCAGATTGTGCTCAGCTGGCTTCAGATTTTCCAGTGTCTGTCATGTAAGGAGCAAATGATATTTATGTTTGAGCAAATATATTCATCTATTTGAGCAAAATAACTTATTTGGTCTTCTCACTGGATCTCTGAGACACACAGGACATGACTGATAACAATTTGCAATATATAACAGTAAAAACTATTCTTCCAAATGGAAGCAGGAATCTTAGAATAGCTAAGTGACTTCATTCAATGACAGAACTAGAACTTAAACCACTTTTTCCTGATTAAAAGTCTAGTATCTAGTATGCATGCTTACATTTTGAAACAGCTTTAGCCTCTTTTCTTGACTATTTTTGCCTTGACACTTTCAGGTTACTAAGAGACCATATTTTATTCTGAATATGCATCAAGGCTATTTTGTAATCTGATCTTTAGAAAAAATCTTGATTGAAAATTATTTCTGATGTGAAAGACACATAAGTGAGTGTCTAACCCAGATGCAACTTGGCTTATGAATCATAAGACTATCAAATTCGTGCAAATATTTCAAGCGGCTATAAAGAACCAGACTTTTCCATGTGTGAGTGCAGGCCAACAGCTTTGCTTTTGTTTTTGCAATTGATATCACAGTTTACTTTAGGCATGAGAATCTATTATCTGGGCTGACTGGCTTTGAATATGTTTTCCCTAAACTCATATACTGCTAATGAGATTCTCCTTGAAAACATTTCAGAGTCCTTTGCTGAGGGCTTTGATAAAGAAATTCATTATTATCTTATTTGAAATATGAAAATCATTTTTGCTTTATATTATATAAGTAAGCTTTTTTGTTTTTTCTTTAATTTTAGATTTTTACAACTCTGGTAAAAGCAAAGCCTTTATGATATGAGCAATTTACTTTTGTTTTTCCTAATAATAGATCATCAAAAGTTTTATGTTTTCAGCTTATTTCTCATAGAGTTGCCTGAAAATATATCTACAATAATCACAGGCCCCTGCTTTATTGTTCGATAGCCAAATACATTATCCCCAAATGATCACCTTGGAGTGGGTCAAACAAGTATTTGTTTTTGTCAAGGTTTAATAATTTCACAGAACTAAAATTTCCTGTCATTCTGCATACAAGCAAAGGCAGAACTATAAAGGCTGACAACACAGACCAGAGAAAAAATAGATTAAAATGGATTTATCACACTAATAACAATACATCAAAATATAAAAATAAATCAAGAGAAAGATTGATTTTTCCCTATTTCTACCTACAATAAACTAAAATTCCTGGACATTATATAAAAAATAAACATGAGAAGAGAAGGCAGACTGGCTTGGGACCTTGGGATTCTCAGAGCTCAAGATCTATGACCTAGAATCTTTGACCAGCAAAAGTCCAAACAGAAGCTTGCTCTCTCTCACCAAAGGATCAGGAAAGGGTTCAGCTTAATGAAACAATTATCTGTGTATTCCAGGCAAACACCACTGGGAAAGCTGTGGTTATACAGTGCCAGCAAAGGCCGAGTAGAGAGTCAGACCTCCACCTTTGCAAGGTTGTAATGAGGTTTCCCAACACCAGGAGAGGAGATGGTAATGTCAGAGAAAGCCAAGGAGAAAGCCTGGACTTTCATCCCTGAGAGCTGATCATGAGGCCACCATCTCCTCTTGTCAGTGGAGACTATATAAAGAGCCTGGGTTTCCATTTTGCAGTCACAAGGTGTCCCATCCTCTCTCTCCCACTGGGGTGGTATCAGAGGAGCCCTAGCCCAGTGATCAGGGCCTTCATCGTTGCCCACTTGTAATGAGGAGTCCCTCACCACCGTGTCCATGGAGACCATATGAAAAGCTGGAACCCTCGTCACATTTTAGAAGTTTTGAAGTGTGCCACCCTGTCCCCATTACAGGGTGGTAGAAGATGTTAATTGGAAAAACTGGGCTTCTACCTCCACTTGATATTCAGTTTAATTATCTGAATGTTCCTCATAGTTGAATAGCTCATTCTTTACTCATTCACATAACATATTTTCTGAGTGGCTCCAGTGCACAAACATGTGCTCATATGGGAAATACAGTGGATAATAAATGGTTTCTGTTCCCTTGAAGACTTCTGAGAAGGCAGTTTCCTGCCCCTGCTGGCATGGTGTCAGAGAAATCCAGTGAAAACAAAGATTTAAGTAAGACCCAGAGTCTCATAATATGAAATGGTTCAAGTCTGAAATGGAAATCATCTCTTATATCAATAAACAGGGAGATCTCAACAAGATGCCAATACTAAGATGAGTGATATTAGAATGATCTGAAAAAGACAAAGAAAGCTCAATGAATGCACTCAACAGTGGAATTAAGGTTACAGAGGAAAGGATTGGAAGGAGACAAAATAATAGAAACACAAAATAAACTAGAAGATGAAATAATAGAAATTACATAGCCTGAGTAACAGAGCGAATTATATTTTAAAGTTTAGCCCTAACATTAGTCCTTTAAGTTGAAGAAAAATAATTACCAAAAGTCAAGTATTTTTCCAAAGTCAGATTTATCATTGGATGTAAAAGATACTGCTTCACTCAGTGCCTCCATCCCTGCAGCAGGCCACCGCTGATCCATGCCTCTGCCAGAGAATCCTGGAAACTCACAGGAAAGTCTGCTTCAGTCACTTGTGGGGTCACTGCTCCTTTCTTCTGAGTCATGATGTGCACGAGCTTTTGTTTGTGCCCTCCATTAGTCTTTTTCCCAGTCCTATGTTCAGTTCAGTTCAGTTGCTTAGTTGTATCTGACTCTTTGTGACCCCATGGACTGCAGCACACCAGGCCTCCATGTCCATCACCAACTCCTGGGGTTTACTCAAATTCATGTCCATTGAGTCAGTGATGTCATCCAACTATCTCATCCTCTGTCATCCCCTTCTCCTCCTGCCCTTAATCTTTCCCAGCATCAGGGTCTTTGCAAGTGAATCATCTGTTTGTAATCAGGTAGCCAAAGTATTGGAGTTTCAGCTTCAACATCAGTCCAAATGAACACCCAGGACTGATCTCCTTTAGGATGGACTGGTTGGAACTCCTTGCAGTTCAGGGGACTCTCAAGAGTCTTCTCCAACACCACAGTCCAAAAGCATCAATTCTTCAGTGCTCAGCTTTCTTTATAGTCCAACTCTCACACTGATACATGACTACTGGAAAAACCATAGCCTTGACTAGATGGACCTTTGTTGGCAAAGTAATATCTCTGGTTCTAATATGCTGTCTATGTTGGGCATAACTTTCTTTCCAAGGAGTAAGTGTCCTTTAATTTCAAAGCTGCAGTCACCAACTGCAGTGATTTTGGAGACCAAAAAAATAAAGTTTGCCACTGTTTCCCCATCTATTTGCCATGAAGTGATGGGACCAGACGCCATGGTCTTTGTTTTCTGAATGTTGAGTTTTAAGCCAACTTTTTCACTCTCCTCTTTCAATGTCATCAAGAGGCTCTTTAGTTCTTTTTCAGTTTCTTCCACAAGGGTGGTTTCATCTGTATATCTGAGTTTATTGATATTTCTCCCAGCAATCTTGATTCCAGCTTGTGCTTCTTCCAGCCCAGCGTTTCTCATGATGTACTCTGCATAGAAGTTAAATAAGCAGGACGACAATATACAGCCTTGACGTGCTCCTTTTCCTATTTGGAACCAGTCTGTTGTTCCATGTCCAGCTCTAACTGTTGCTTCCTGACCTGCATACAGGTTTCTCATCAGGCAGGTTAGGTGCTCTGGTATTGCCATCTCTTTAAGAATTTTCCACAGTTTATTGTGATCCACACAGTCAAATGCATTGGCATAGTCAATGAAATAGAAAGAGATGTTTTTCTGGAACTCTCGCTTTTTCACTGATCCAACAGATGTTGGCAATTTGATATCTGGTTCCTCTGCCTTTTCTAAAGCCAGCTTGAACATCTGGAAGTTCACGGTTCATGTATTGCTTAAGCCTGGCTTGGAGAATTTTGAGCATTACTTTCCTAGCATGTGAGAAGAGTGCAATTGTGTGGTAGTTTGAGCATTCTTTGTAAGTTCTGGCAACTTAATGGTGGGGTTAATGGTGACCTCCTCCAAGACAGCTTATGCCGTACCAAGGTCTACTGCACCCAGAGCCCTGCCCCTGCAGCAGTCCACTGCTGACCCATACATCCACAGGAGACACTCAGACCCAGTTCTGGTTCAGTCTCTGTGGAGTCTCTGGGTCCTGGTGCACACAAGGTTTGTTTGAGCACTCCAAGCATTTCTGGCATGATTTTAAAGATGATTTTGCCCCTCCTACAGTCTTGCTGGGGTTTCTCCTCTGCCCTGGGACATGGGGTAACTTTTTTCGGTGGGATTCAACATTCTCCTGTCTATGGTTGTTCAGCAGTGAGTTGTAATTTTAGAGTTCTCACAGGAGAAGCTGAGTGCACATTCTTTTATTCTTCCTTCTTGGGGATCCCTCCAAAGTAGGAAGTCAAGAGGCACCTGGAGTAACAGGCAAATTTGGCCTTGGGGTACAAAACAAAGCTGATCAAAGGCTAACAGAATTTTGGAAAGAGAACACACTGGTCATAGCAAGCACCCTCTTTCAACAACACAAAATAAGACTCTACACATGGATATCATCAGATGGTCAATACCAAAATCAGATTGATTATATTCTTTGCAGCCCAAGATGGAGAAGCTCTATCCAGTCAGCAAAGACAAGACTGGGAGCTGACTGTAGCTCAGATATCCTTATAGACAAATTCAGACTTAAATTGAAGAAAATAGGGAAGACCACTAGACCATTCAGGTATGACCTAAATCAAGTGAGTGAGTGAATGAAGTGAAGTCGCTCAGTCATGTCCAACTCTTTGTGACCCCATGGACACTAGGCTCCTCTGTCCATGGGATTTTCTAGGCAAGAGTACTGGAGTGGGCTGCCATTTCCTTCTCTAGGGAATCTTCCCAACCCAGGAAATTGAACCCAGGTCTCCTGCATTGTAGACAGACGCTTTACCATCTGAGCCATCAGGGAAGCTCTCAGAGACCTAAATCAAATTCCTTATGATTATGCAATGGAAGTGACAAATAGATTCAAGGGATTAGATCTGATAGAGAGAGTGCCTGAAGAACTATGGACAGAGGTTCATGACATAGGAGGCAGGGATCAAGACCATCCACAAGAAAATGAAATGCAAAAGGCAAAATAATTGTCTGAAGATGCCTCACAAATATCTGAGAAAAGAACAGAAGTTAAAGGCAAAGTAGAAAAGGAAAGATACACCCATTTGAATGCAGAGTTCCAAAGAATAGCACACAGAGATAAGAAAGCCTTCCCTAGTGATCAATGCAAAGAAATAGAGGAAAACAATAGGATGGGAAAAATTAGAGATCTCTTCAAGAAAATTAGAGGTGCCAACTCATTTGAAAAGACCCTCATGCTGGGATATATTGAAGGTATAAGCTAAAGGGAATGACAGAGGATGAGATGGTTGGATGCCATCACTGACTCAAGGGGCATAAGTTTAAGTAGACTCTGGGAGTTGATGATGGACAGGGAGGCCTGGCAAGCAGCAGGCCATGGAATCACAAACAGTCAGACATGACTGAGTGACTGAAATGAACTGAACTAAACTGAAGGGAACATTTCATGCAAAGATGGGCACCAAAGAGGACAGAAATGGTATGGACCTAACAGAAGCAGGAGATATGAAGATGCGGTGGCAAGAATACACATAAGAACTATACAAAAAAGATCTTCATGACCCAGATAACCATGATAGTGTGATCACTCACCAAGAGCCACCTATCTTGGAATGTGAAGTCAATGGGCCTTAGGAAGCATCACTAGGAACCAAGCTGGCCACAGAACTGGAAAAAAGTCTGTTTTCATTCCAATCCCAAAAAAGAAAGTCAATGCCAAAGAATGCTCAAACTACCACACAACTGCACTCATTTCACACGCTAGTAAAGTAATGCTCAAAATTCCCTAAGCCAGGCTTCAACAGTATGTGAACTGTGAACTTCAAGATATTCAAGTTTTAGAAAAATTTAGAAAAGGCAGAGGAACCAAATATCAAATTGCCAATATCTGTTGGATCATTGATAAAGCAAGAGAGTTCCAGAAAAACATCTACTTATGCTTTACTGAGGAGAAGGCAATGGCACCCCACTCCAGTACTCTTGCCTGGAAAATCCCATGGGCGGAGGAGCCTGGTAGGCTGCAGTCCATGGGGTCGCTAAGAGTCAGACACGACTGAAGTGACTTAGAAGCAGCAGCAGCATGCTTTACTGATTATGCCAAAACCTTTGACTGTGTGGATCACAACCAACTCTGGAAAATCCTTAAAGAGATGGCAATACCTGACCACCTGATCTTCCTCCTGAGAAATCTGTATGCAGGTCAAGACTCAACAATTAGAACTGGACATGGAACAGCAGACTGGTTCCAAACAGAGAAAGGAGTACATCAAGGCTGTATATTTTCACCTTGCTTATATAACTTATATGCAGAGTACATCATGAGAAACTCTGGGTTGGAGGAAGCACAAGCTGGAATCAAGATTGCTGGGAGAAATATCAATAACCTCAGATATGCAGATGACACCACCCTTATGACAGAAACTGAAAAAGAATTAAAGAGCTTCTTGATGACATTGAAAGAGGAGAGTGAAAATGTTGGCTTAAAGCTCAACATTCAGAAAACTAAGATCATGGCATCTGGCCCCACCACTTCATGTCAAATAGATGGGGAAACAAAGGAAACAATGGCAGGCTTTATTTTTTTGGTCTCCAAAATCACTGCAGTTGGTGACTGCAGCCATGAAATTAAAGACACTTGCTCCTTGGAAGAAAAGCTATAACAAACCTAGACAGCATATTAAAAAGGAGAAACATTACTTTGCCAACGAAGGTCCATCTAGTCAAAGCTATGCTTTTTTCCAGTAGTCCTGAATGGATGTTAGAGTTATACTATAAAGAAAACTGAATGTTGAAGAATTGATACTTTTTAACTGTGGTGTTGGAGAAGGAGATCCAACCATTTGGAATGCAAGGAGATCCAACCAGTCCATCCTAAAGGAAGTCAGTCCTGAATATTCATTGGAAGGACTGATGTTGAAGCTGAAACTCCAATACTTTGGCCACCTGATGCAGAGTACTGACTCATTTGAAAAGCCCCCAATGCTGGGAAGATTTAAGGCATGAGAACGGTACAACTAGGATGAGATTGTTGGATAGCATCCAACTGACTCTATGGACATGAGTTTATGTAAGCTCTGGGAGTTGGTGATGGACAAGGAGGCCAGGCGTGCTGCAGTCCAAGAGATCACAAAGAGTCAGCCATGCCTGAGTGACTGAACTGAACTGAAATTAAAAAATAAAACAATATATTGAATTTTAATATTCAGGTAGTTATATTGACCTTAATTTTTTACTGTCTTAATTTATTTCTAACACTTTTGTAAACTAAGCAAAAATTGAGAATAAAGAATAATATCCAGATATTGAGAAAGTTTCACTGTACAGGAGTATTCCCAGAGAAATTCTTTTTCTGCCCTTCAATATAATGCAAGCTAGAAACATTTCAATTATACTCCTCTTAAATCTTTAAAATGGTAAAGTGGACTCATGGATCTCATGGGTCACTTTTTTTTCTCCCCAAACCACAGGGTATGTATATTTTAAAATAACATGTTGACATTTCTGCAAAACTGTGTATAAACTCTGGTGCTATAATCCTAAACTTACAGACATAAAACTAAATGCTAAAATTTCTTGAACCACGGCTACATCATTTTGTATTAGCTATTAAACCATTCTCAATAGACCATAATCACAGTGAATTCTAATACTTTCATTTTTATTGGAATCCCTAAGGCAATTTTTTCTGTCAATTTTGAAATCATCTCAATGCATGGCCTTGAGGATAAAATCAGAAAGTGATTGGTAAATTGAGAATGCCTGTCTGTGATGTGACAATCTGTACATCTCAGTTCTTCATCTGGCAATACATAGGCTCAAAAATACGTAGGACCCTGTGAAATGACAATAATAAAAGCACCTTATGAAAGGAGATGGATTATTCTTAATTATAGAAAAGCTTTTTAATTGCTGTCTCTTCTCTCAGTATGTCAGTTTGTTCCTCAGAAATCTTCAAGAAGGTAGAGTCTCTGTTCTCCGCTGTATCTCCCATGCGAGCTGGCACACGTAAGCCACTCAGTAAATGCGTGGTGTCAATGAGTAACGAGTAAGTTACCTCAATTTGAGGAATCCTTCAATAATATAATTGAAAGTAATAATACATTTAAAAGCAAGCTGTAAACTATGGAGTTCTAGTCAACTAATTGATCTACTTATTTGTGCTTCTAGGTCTAAACCATACTCACTTGCTTCTCTCTTTGGTTTGTTTGTGACTTTTTTGAGTACTTTAAGATCTATGACACAATTGAGAGAAAGGTACAAATATTTCTCATATAGCTTCTGCCCCCTCACAAGCACAGACTACCCCATTATTAATGTATGCTCAGTTATGTCCAACTCTTTGTGACCACATGGACTGTAGGCCATCAGGCTCTTCTATCAGTGGAATTTTCCAGGTAAGAATAATGGCATGGGTCACCACTTCCTACTCCAGGAGATCTTCCGGACTCAAGAATCAAACCCACGTCTCTGCATCTCCTGCACTGGCAGATGGATTCTTTACCACTGTGCCACCTAGGAAGACAGACAGATTTGGGGAATGATAATTCCTCCTGCTTTTTGACTTTTTTTTTTTTTTTTCGCCTGTTGTCTTACTGAACTTTTGGATAAGATTGTAAATTGCTTCAGTGCTTATGGGAAATTCTCAGCAAAATTAACCCACATCAGAGCTGAGTGAAGGACCAGGTCCCCTAATTCCCTCCTCGGGGCTCTTTTTAAGATATAACACCATAATATTTGGTTAATAAAAGATGGTCTAGTGGTCAGGGTTGTGAACATCAATGGTGTGGCACTTGTAATTAGGATCTCCCTGGCAGTTTGTTAGATACACAGCTTCCTGACCCAGAGGCTGAGGTGGAACCAAGGAAGCTATATTTTGGACATGTCCTCAGAGGATTCTGATGTCCCACACCACCCTCTGGGACACACGGGTCCAGCCCATTATTAATATCACTCACAAAAATCTTACTTTGTTATAAGGATGAACCTACACTGATATATCATAATCATCCAAAGCCCATCATTTATCTTAGGGTTCACTCGTACTGAGTACGCTCTGTGGGTTTGGATAAAAGTATAATGACCCATCCATCATAATCATTATAACATCATACAGTGTTTTCACTGCCCTAAAAGTTCTCGGAGTTCTGCCTATTCATCTCTCCTCTTTCCCTACCCCTCCCCACTACCAACAACCACTGATCTTTCTGTTGTTTCTACACTTTCGCCTTTTCCAGAATGTCTTGTGACTGGAATCACACAGTTGGCAGCCTTTCTAGATTGGCTACTTTCACTTAGAAATTAGAATGGAAAGTTTGTTCCTCGGCACTGAGATTTTGATCTCCTGGTCTAGACCTGCCACCTGCTGACCCTCTGTTTTCAATATCCCACCTCCAGGGCATTATCATCTTCATTCTATAGACATTTTAGTTCTTGACTGTGGTGATTAGTTTTATGTGTCAACTCAACTAGACTCTGCTGCCCAGTTGTTTGGCCAATCATTTACTACTGTGAAATTTTGTTTGTTTAGATGTGATTGACATTTATATTCAGTAGACTGTAAGTAAAGCAGATCACCCTCCATGACAGGTATGAGTCTCATCCAATCGTTTTGCCGGAGAAAAAAATTGATGTTTCCCAAATAAGAGGGAATCATGCCTGAAGACTGTAAAATACATACCCTGCCCAAGTTTTCAGTCTGATGGTCAGCCCAGCAGGTTTAGACTTGCCAGCCCTCACAGTCTTGTGAATCAACTCCTTAAGATCTCTTTCTCTCTCCTATACTCATTCTTTCCCTCTTTCTCTCTCCTTTAGTATACTAACTTCTATAACTATGGAGCAAATAGTATTATTGAAACAGAGCAAACATTAACAGTTGATTCATTCCAAAAACATCATGTCACTGAGTTACAATGGGGACTGTATTCTCTGAAATATGATTAATTGTATTCATCTTCTGGGCTCAGAACTGTAGCTAAGGCAGAGCAGAATAATGCAGAGTGGGATATTTAAGAAGTGCAACAGGAAAGCATCCAAATGCCTTGAGAGTATTCTCATATAAACATTGATTAACTTATTTGAAATATTATCTGCTTAAGAACCTTGCTGATAATTTTCTTTGAAAGCCAAGTGGAATGATAAGCATAGGCAGAGGCAGAAAATCCCTGAATTCTAGATTAAGGTATTTTCCTCACATTTTATGGATTCTATATACTATATATAAGCTCTCTTTTAAAGTACACTTTATAGTCCTTCTGGTGGTCAAGATAGCCTTCAAGCTGAAAATCAATGTATACTCTGAGGTGAGGGTGAATTTCCTTCATTTGCTTTATTAAAACATTTATTTTTCTGCATATTTCAATATATAGAACAGAATAATGCATATTTAGTAATAGCACAGAACAAAAGTATGTCAATTATAAATCTCTCAAACTCTTCTTGGGTTACTAATAGTGCTTTGGCAGTCATGCTTGTGGGTAAAAATAAATGTTATTACAAATTTCTATCTTGTACAATGTACAATTCATAGAGGCTTATTGCCTCCAAAAAGATACCTTTTTCAGACAGTGGGTACAATTTTACTTATTTTGGATGGCAGTTTTATATCATATTTCCTCACTGAAAAAGATAAATAGATGTTTTTTGTGTTAGGCTAAATCATCCCCTTAAATCATGCCCTAAAATCAGATTACATTACCCCTTTAGTGTTAAAAAGGAAGGTGTCTATGTGGTTTAGTTAATGATTTTGATATAAGATTTTCATGGATTATTTGGGTGTGTCCAGTGTAATTATGCTGGTGGCAAAGAACCTGTCTGCCAATGCAGGAGACATAAGAGACACAGGTTAGATCCCTGGGTTGGGAAGACCCCCTGAAGGAGGAAATGGCAACTGACTCCAGTATTCTTGCCAGGAGAATCTCATGGACAGTGGAGCCTGGCAGGCTACACTCTATGGGGTCGCAAAAAGTCGTACATGACTGAAGTGACTTACCACGCACACAGTGTAGTCGTAAAGATCCTCAAACGAAGGCAGGAGAAGTCACAGAGAGGAAAAGGTGATGTGACCAGGGAAGCAGATACTGGAGTGATGTGACTACAACCCAAGAAAAGCCAAATGTTTTAAGAAACTGAACACGAAGCAGATGTTCCCCTGAACCATCTAGAAGAATGCCAACTTCTTGTTTTCTACCCTGTAATGCACCTTTTGAATATTGTTACAACCTCACCAGAGCCATGACAGGCTCAGAGAGGTGCACTAGGCCAAAAATAATCCCTGAGTCATGCTTCTGGGGCTTCCGGGGATGATAACTCTGGCCAATCAGAGAGATGATAACTCTGGCCAATCAGAGGGATGATAACTGGCCAATCAGTAAATACCAGGAAACCCCTGCAGCCAATCAACCCTTGCCAACTCCCTGTCTTTGTTCTAAACTTATAAATACTGCTGTAAATCTGGGTTCCCAGCTCTTGCTCCACTCCACTGTGTTGGGGGGGCGGGGGGGGGGGGGGGGGTGCCGGCGGTTCCTGCCTGAGCTAGAAATAAAACCCCTTCATGCTTTTGCATTGCTGCGGACGTCTTGTTCTCTCAGTTTTGGGGACTCGGACTCTGGGCAAAACAAATATTAGGACTTCAGAACTTATAAAAGAAAAAACATTTGTGTTGTTTTAATCCACTAAATTTGTAGCAATTCATTACAGCAACAATAGAAAACTAACATGCTTTTTTTCTGAAAAAAGTGATTGATGTTTATTTATCTAAATGTTTTAAGTAATTTAAGGTGAAAATCTATAGGACAGTTATTTTATAAATATATCCTGAAATCTAAAAAATATATATTATAAATAGGCTGAAATATGCATGATAAAAATATTTGCAATCTATTGATACATTATGCTTAGGCAAAACTTAGAACATTTTAAAAGCCAATTTCCTTATGATAAAAGTATTACATAAAAGTATTATTTTTGAGATGGAACATAAATAGCTACAGTTTATTTTTAATCAACTTAATAAACACACTTATTGAAACATACAACTATTTTGACTTATCTCATAGATTACAGGTATCTAGTTATAATCACTCCTAGTAAATTAAGGCAAACTGTTTATTTAAAAACATTTCCATTTTGTCTCACTTTTCTTTTTTCAACTGTGAGCATGTCTAAATTGAGGAAGAAGTCAAACTTAGAGAAAGATTGTAATAAAAAATACGTCTATAAAAATAATGAATTTTCTAAACACAAAATACAGCAAGTATTTTAATATATTGAACGAACATATTAAAATTTGACAGAACTAATTTATATTGAATACAATCAATTTTTACCTTTAAGACATGGAAAAAATCTTACTGATACTAAATTTTATCATCCCTGCAATTATATAGCAGTTCTTTTTGCTAAGGTTGATTATTCATTTTATCTTTTGAATAATAGCTTCCAGGTAATATGTATTTTTAAAAGAACAAATTATGAGCCTTTGTCTATTAGTAATTGCTATAATTAACAGTTATTAATTTAATAATACAAAAATTTTCAAACATTTTATTATTTCAAATGTATTAACATGGATCCTACTGAGAAAGCCAAAAAAAATTCCTTTATGCATTATGTTTTTGGAGAAACAAAGAGGAAAATGTTTGAGCAATATGTTAAGAATCCTGTCTGAGCTACAAGGTGATCAAATTAAGGTGAATGTGTTATATTATAAACAATAAATGACTAAGAAATAACTAGGAAATATATACATGGCAGAAGAAACTATAAATGACTAAGAAATATATAAATGAATAAGAACTATGTATAAAGTACTAGTAATGAAAGAAATATAAAATTAAAAATATCTTCAGGTCTGTGTTGCTCATCAGACTGGAAAGCGATTTTTTTTGATTTGGATCATTTTTAAAGTCTTTATTGAATGTTTTACAGTAGTATTTCTGTTTCATGTTTTGGGTTTTTGGCCGCAAGGCATGCGGGATCTTAGCTCCCTGACCAGGGATTAGATCTGCATCCCCTGTAATGGATGGCAAAGTCCAAACCACTGAACCACTAGGCAAGTCCCTCACGAAGTGATTTTTAATATGATGATAAGCAGATTAATTATGAGCTGATGGTGAACAACACATTTGCATTCATAGTGCTGAGGTGAGCTTGCTGCAAAATCACTTCAGTCGTGTCTGACTCTGTGCGACCCCATAGACAGAAGCCCACCAGGCTCCGCCGTCCCTGGGATTCTCCAGGCAAGAACACTGGAGTGGGTTGCCATTTCCCTCTCCAATGCATGAAAGTGAAAAGTGAAAGTGAATTCACTCAGTCGTGTCTGACCCTTAGTGACCCCATGGACTGCAGCCCACTAGGCTCCTCTGTCCATGGGATTTTCCAGGCAAGAGTGCTGGTTAAAACTGTACAAACTCTCTCAAGGATGAACTGGCAATATCTAGTTCCAAGCAGATATTTGCTTCGATATCTGCTAAAATTCAAATGAGCATGCAACAATACTAGCCTCTTAATGGAGCAAGGGAAATCTGGGAAAATTTTTTGTAAAAGTAGATTCCAACACTTTCTTTTAGCTGATTATAACCATATGCAGTTTCTGTGAAGACTGTGTGAAAAAAATCAATGGTGGTCTTTTTCAACTGTTGTATGAAATTATTTGTAAATATGATGCTTGTGGGGAGGATCATGAAAAGCAGTTTCCTTCTGTCATAACCAAAGGATCAACATAGAAAGGAGTTAAGAACCAGACACAATATTTGAAATGAAACAAAGGTAATGGGGAGTGTGATGCTTTCAGTAATAATCATAAAAATCCCACTGGCCTTACCATGGGGTGTGTTAAAATTATTTGTTTTCCAATAACATGAAAGACAAACCGTGTCTTTCAAGTAGCTGGATTTCATGTACCTCCTACCATGCTATGTACACCACAAGTCCTTTGAAGTGCTCACTTTTTTCCATCCAGCAGTAAGTCATTACTGTTTGTGAGAGAGAAAGATGAAAAATTTGCAGGGGAGGAAACATTAGGAAGTACATTCTTTATTTATTAAAATATTGAACCAGAAAATCTAAATTTCATGACATATTTTAAACTCTTAAGATGTACAATGCTAGAAAAACACTATTCATTTCAGTAGACTTACTTGAAAGCTACAATCTTTTTCTTTTCAGTTTGAGAAGTTTGCCTGTGCTTTCATTATCTGCAGGATCTGTCTATAGGGGTAGATAGGATTTGGGGGTCTTTGGACATTATATATAAATGAAAGGGTGGTAGAAATATGATAATCTCTGAAATATTTCCAAAAGACTTATGCCAATTGTATGGGCATGCTGTATTTAATACCAGCACTACTTGAATCAAAACAAACCATAAAACCTGACACTCAAGGACACTAGAGGCCCACATTCTTTCTTTATGCAAACCATTTCCCACAATCTTACCCTTTAAGTAAACTCTGGGAATTGGTGATGGACAGGGAGGCCTGGTGTGTTGCAGTCCATGGGGTTGCAAGTAGTCAGACACGACAGAGAGACTGAACTGAATTCTTTAAGATCATTGGCATCAATCATCTTTCTAATTTGGCTTTAATATCACATTGATGTTCTCTTGCTGTGGTAATAAATTACCATAAACTGTGAATAACACACAGATATACTATCTCACAGTTTCTGTGGGTCTCTTGTCTAGGGTATGGGTTCACTGGGCCCCTGCTCAGTGTTTCTCTTACAAGGCTAAAGTCAAGTTGTTGGTTGTGCTTATTCTCTTTCTGAAGCTTGGATCCTTCTTAGAGCTCACAGGTTGTCAGCAGAATTCAGTTCCTTGAACCCACAGACCAGATAGATATCCCCATTCTTTTGCTAGCTATCAGTTTTTAGGTCTTTGCCATATGGTTCCCTCCAATCTTCTGACTTCAAAAAGGGCTGGCCTGATTACATCAGGCATAACCAGATCATCTGCTTTTCGATTAACTCAAAGTCAATTGATTAGTAGCCTAGTATTTAATATTCTGCCGGCACTCAAGGCAGAGGGATTTTGTAAGCTGTCCCCATTAGGGGGTGGAAGTCCTGGTCTCTCTGCCTACCACAGATACAAAAGTGTATGTCTCTTGCTTGGCCTCAATGTGCCATTACTACTTGAAATTTCACTATTGATACATTTGCTGTGCTTTATAGGAGGTGTTAATCAACTGCTCATTTTGCCAATAAAATGTAAAAATGGCTTTTTATAAAACTTCCTAAAATTTTAGGGAATGACCTGAAATTTTATATTTTGATTAAAGTTCTTGCTGTGGTGTTTAAATTTCTTTTCTAACATTTTTCAGTGTGGAATAAAACTTTCTATAAGATTCAATGCTGTGAATAAGGGGAAAAAAGAGATTTTGATTCTTACATTGTTAATAATAACTTGATTAAAAGCTTACTTTATGATAAGTCCTATACACAAGATGCCAAGATTTATATCATCATTTAATCCTCATCTCAGTCCTTTGAAGTCAATACCATTATCCTATATTACAGATGAAGAAGGAGAAGCTCAGAGAAGATGATACCTCTAAGAAGTGTTTAAACTGGGTCTATATTCTTCCCTGTCCATACCACATTTTTGCTGATAAATTCATTCAGACAGAGACTGCAGTTCTAAAGCAGAAGTTATCCTTGGAACCACACAGTCTTTGATCCTTGCATGGAATATTAGAGCAACTCTGCAATGGTTATTTTTAAAATGTCTTATGTGGAATGATGTGATTCTGGAAACGTGTTATAAAGGCTGCCTGAGTGATAAAAGAAATACTAAATTACATTATCCCTTCAGATATATTTTGGCATTTGGGACAAGGGAAGGTTATTCTAAAATATGGTAAAAAACTAGTCACATTGTTCAGCACCCTATTGTTTAAAGAAATAAATTTATATAACTATATATATAGTATTTCTTTAAACATGTATACATATATATATATACATATATATATATATATATATATATATATAGAGAGAGAGAGAGAGAGAGAGAGAGAGAGAAAGAAAGAGAGAGGGAGGGAGATGGAGAGAGACATAGACAGAGAAACCTCTCCATGTACATTTATATTACATACAAACATATTTCTTTTCTCTCTCTCTTTTCAAATTAGGTAAAAATTACATTTTGAACACCATTTTCTGGCTCTTTTTTTTGCTGCTGTGGCCAAACAAAGTAAACATACTTTTTCCACAGACAACACTCTTAAATTTATAAAACATTTAATAACATGCTTCCTTAGGTATTGTTACTACTTCTTGCACAGTGAGTGATAATGATGGTGCTCCTTTTTTATGCCTGTGATAGATAGACTGTTATTCTTCAAGTTGTCATCCTTGAGTTTTAACACCAGGTTCTGATCAACAGGTTCTGTTTTTGTCTAGTGGAGTTTTCACATTCCTCCTGGACACTGTGCTGTACCTGTACTGCTGCCTGTCCAGAATATGTATGTGGTCTATTGTGAGAGCTAATAAATTATTTTCCAAAGTACTTACATGATATCCAATTGTACTATAAGTATATTGATTCACGTTACTCTATAATCACAGCAGCACATTTACATTTTTTTCAAATTTGTTAACTATGAATTATTTCCTCATGTACTTTTATTATGCATTTCCTGACATTGAGTATCAGTCCCTATATTTATTGTTCAGTTGTGTTTGGTTTTGAGTAAAATTTCTTTTCATATCATTTCTTCAGTTTCTATAAGGATGTTTCTTTTTGTCATATTGATTTGCAAAATTTGTATATTTTCTCTACCGATATAGTTTTCTGTTACATCAGCTGAAATATTGCCTCCTAGTTGAGAACTGGTCTTTTCACTTTCTTATAGTATCTTAAGACAACAGTATTTCATAATTTTGTGATTTATCACTTTTTCCATGATAGTTTGCCTATCTTATTTATAAAATGGAACAAAACAAAGCAAAAATCTTCCCTTTCCTCAGAGTCATGAATATATTTCCTACATTGTCTTGAAGAATTTTAAACCTTTGCCTTCCACATTTCAGCTTGAAATCTATCTGAAATTTTAAGCCTTGTCAGAGAAGATACAATTTTCCTTTTCTCTTTGTTTTATTAGGAAAACACTTTTATTATGAAAGATTTATAGCACTTCTTTTAATACCTTTCTTCCCTACTGATCATAAATACTGACTCCTTATATATATGTAAACCACCTATGACACTCTGTCTCTGTCATACACTTATTCTTCTTGATCAGTGTGAAAATCCGCATGTCAATAGGAAGCTACAGCTGGCTCACAACATTCAAACCAGGAGTAACAGAGAACAATGCTAAGTCCTTTGTAGGACACTATTCACTAAGGAAGTCAACCAGACATAAAACAGCCATTGCTTAACTACTCCAGGCAAGAACGCTGGAGTAGGTTGCCATTTCTTTCTCCAATGCATCAAAGTGAAAAGTGAAAGTGAAGTTGCTCAGTCGTGTCTGATTCTTGTGTGACCCCATGGTCTGCAGCCTACCAGGCTCCTCCGCCCATGGGATTTTCCAGGCAAGAGTACTGGAGTGTGTTGCCGTTGCCTTCTCCTTGACAAATCTAGACAGTGTATTAAAAAGCAGAGACATCACTTTGCAGACAAAGATCCATAAAGTCAAAGCTATGATTTTTCCAGTGTGTCAAATACAGATGTGAGAGTTGGTCATAAAGGAGGCTGAGCACCAAAGAATCGATGCTTTTGAATTGTGGTACTGGAGAAGATTCTTGGGAGTCTCTTGGACAGCAAGGAGATCAAACCAGTCAATAGTAAAGGAAATCAGTCCTGAATATTCACTGGAAGTACTGATACTGAAGCCGAAACTCCAACTCTTTTGCCACCTGATGCAGAGAGCCAATTCACTGGATAACATCCTGATGCTGGGAAAGGTTAGGGCAGGAGGAGAAGACAAGGACAGAGGATGAGATGGTTGCATTTCATCACCGACTCAATGGACATGAGTTTGAGCAAACTCAGGGAGATAGTGAAGGATAGGGAAGCCTGGTGTACTGTAGTCCATGGGGTCTCAAAGAGTCAGACATGACTGAACGACTGAACACCAACAACATTTTGCTATACTAATTTATTAATTCTTTAAAAAGAAAGGATGTTCAATACTACTTTAACAGCTTCTAATGTATCCTCCAGTCCATCCACTTGATAGCAAATTCTAGAATTTTTGAAATTTTAGAAGCTAAGCCATTTTTCAAATTCATCAATGCTTTCTTTCTCTACTAGTCCATAGGTGTTTTCCTCAAGGATTATCAATAACATTTCTATTATCATCTCAACTCTTCTCCTAGAACAAAATTAATCAAGCTCATCATGTGTACCACATTATGTTAACTCAGGGCCCAAAGTCTGAATTTTAGGATTTCCTGAAAACTCTCGAGTACTTCTCATTTGAATGAGCTACTTATTTGAAAACACTGTTCTAGCTTAATATCAAACTTTTAATCCCTGTTGTGCACTGAATATGGTACAAGGTTTCCAATTTAAAATTAATGACTCTTTCTTCTAATTTTGGTTAGATAAGCAACTACACTTTTAAGTTTACTTTACATAAAATATCAGACTTACCAATGTGACTATTACTTTTTATTCCAATAGACATTCTGATGTGAAAATCTGCTCAATTTTTAACTTGATAAATACCGACTTTTTATTTTAAATGACTTAGAAGGGATGGGCACTTTATTTCATGTGTCTAGTTGATGGGTTCATTGGGGAAGACCAGATAGTTGGCCTTAATATTTTGGGCATTTCTGCAAGAGTGTTTACAGATGAGATGAACATTTTAATTGATAGATTAAATCAGATTACTCTCTATAACTCAAGTTGATTCCATTCCATCAGTTGACAGCCTAGATTAAACAAAAAGTCCTCCCCCAGGTAAGGGATAATTCTCCAGCAGACTGCATCCAAACCTTATCTGCAACATCACATTGGGCTTTCCTACTGAAAGCCCTCAGAGTAAAACAACATTTCTCCCCAGGTCTTCTGCCTACCAACACACTCTGTAGATTGGATGCACCAGCGTGCATAAATGTGTGAGTCAATTTCTTGTTTTACATATATGTATATGCATACAGGTGGCACTAGTGGTAAGGAATCCACCCGCCAATGCAGGAGGTGTCAGAGGCACAGGTTTGATTCCTGGGTTGGAAAGATCCCCTGTTAGGTAGTTAGAATAGGAAAAGCAGTCCAGAATGGCGGTGGCTAAAAGACAAGGAAGGGAAAAGCCGGTAAAAATAAAACAAAGGAAGATCCGAGGACTGGAGTGAGGACCTCAGGTAGAACAAATAGCATTCATGACTAACCCAATTTACCTACGGCAGGTCCAGGGGGAGGAGAAAAAATATATAAAAAGAGGAGCTAAATGGCTGGGGGTCTCTCTCTCTCTTCTCTTCGTGTGTTTTGGGTCAGCATGCCCTCACACCTCAAGGATGTATTTTCCTTTGCTTTCTAAATAAAACTGAGCTGAAACATGGAGCTGTAACACTGGTCCATCTGAAGCCTATAAGTCTGGTCTGTTGCTTCAAATTTTTGTTGTGATGAGACAGAACTGAGGAAATTACACACTCCCCCAACACCCTGGAGAAGAAAATGAGCACACACACACACACACACACACACACACATAAAATACAACTATGCATATTATAAATGCACACATGTGTAATATAAATAAAATATAATGTATTATGTAAATAAATACTACAATATCTAATTGGATAGCATTATTAATATATATCATCCCATTTATGCATATATGGTCTCCTATTGTTCTTTCCTTGGAGAACCCTGAGTAAATACATAAGGATATTACCAAAATACAGACACAGAGATGCATAAAATACCACAAGCTCTTCATAACTTGGGATCATTCATTTCCTCATGTTTCTAATTCAAATTTACTAAGTAGAATTTTTCCATTTAGAGTGGATTTTGTCCAGGTTTTCCTCTCTATTGTGTCTTTTCTCTCTAGTTTGAGGAGTTGATTTTAATTATTTTGAAGCTTTTATAAATACTTAGACTTGCATTCCATAGTATAAGTTATGGAATCTGAGTTATAGTATCTTCACTTTTACTGTCTAAGGAAATTTATTGACTAAAACAAACCATCTAGAAAATAACATACAACATATTTTGTATTTTGTAAAAACTATTTTAATGCTCAGCCCCAAGCAGAGATGGTATCTGCATTTAATAACAGCTACTTCAAAGATATGCAAAAACACATTTGCATATGCTACGACTGGAAAAATTTATGTACTTAGTTCACAGATATTAAAATTAATTGTAAAATGCCACTAAGAGAATTTGTCTTTTGATGTTCTCTGTAGGGGAAAATTTACGTTTTGAGATTAAACATTAAAAACGAAAAAACTGAAAGAATGTATGTTTTCATCCTGTGATTAGTGGGTAGGGCACTGATACATCTCAACACATTAATTGAGTGTTTCCAAGGATCTGTGTTTAGATTATGCCAGAGGAACACATTCTCAGTATTTTGTGAAGAGCTCAATTTCTCTTCTTAATAAATAATGCTATGCAGGCTGCCTTTGCTCTAAAAGAAATTACAGCAGGTATGTGAATTTTATAGAGATATTTACTGGTCATTCATCATTTAAAGGTTAGAAAAGGCTTTTAATTAGTAAATACATAATAAGAAACTTAAGGGAGTTGCTTAGCAAATTTCATCTCACATAAAAGGACTTTTTTCCATATATTAATAAGACTGAAAATCAGAGGCAAAATTGACCTCCTGCCCTAGAATAATCTCATCCCTTTTCATAATTAAGTTTCCCAGCCATGGCTCTTAAGTAACATGATCCTTCGGGTTCTTAGTTCATGTCTAATTTTCTCCATTCAGTATTTCTGAAGAATCTTTCAGTCTCAGTGGACATGGCTTGCTAATCTCCCTGCAAAGCACTGCCATATCACTGGCCTCTTGAAGTGCTGCCAACTCACGCACAGTGCTGAAGGAGCCTCATTTGAAGTGCGCTGAGGGGACTGACATAGCCAATTTATTGCCCAGTTTTTGCCATAATAAAAAGGAACACAAATAATAGAATATTTGGGATGGTGTTTATGAGATGTAAAATCATCTAGTCGAGAATCACAAAGTACAGTCAACGTTTGGGCTAATTTTAGGTACACACCTGCTTTATCCTTAAGAGGCAACCACAGAGTTTAGCGGTTTCTGTGAGTTCACCAGGAAGGTATAAAGATTCACAGGGGAAAGAGAAAATGAGGTTTGTAGAAAGCAGATGGAAGGTAGGGAGGGATAAAGGAATAAAAGAGTCTGGTGCAAGAATGAAAATGGTAGTGTGACAGCCTTGCTGGGGATATTCTGATATCCCCTGCAAGGGGATATTTCCCAGCCTTGCAGGGGACATATCTGATAGAAATGTCTGGATCTTGTGGTACCAACCAAATTAAATAATTGACTCATGCCAGTGAGAATAAAAATAACTTCAGTTTTGCAGGGCTCTTAATTGAGTTCTCTGATAAGACAATAGGTTATATAAAAAATTTATCAGAAAGAGGGCAGGAAAAAAAATTGATGAGGATTATCTCTGACAGTTGGTAAATTGTATCAAAGGACTTCTATACTTCTCTTGCTGGTAGGTGTCAGGGATAGGAAATTAGTTTCCTAATCCAGTAATTTATCCTTCTACTTTAGGATTTCCATATACATCAAATATATTCTACCATGAACTATGTGAAATAAAGTATGTCTGGGGACACCAATTGATATGCCACATCTTCAGGTAGGCTCTCTCCTTCTGTCCCACTGAAGGGCTTGCCTTCTCTGGTCAATTTTTCTGGGAGGTAGGATGGATACCTGGGAGTATAATTAAGATCTCAGCGATCTCCTTTTTGCAAATTAAAGTCCATTTACTCCTGGAAGAGAAACCAGGCCCTAAGAAGGGAGTACTTGCTATGAAGAGCAGGAAATGGAAGAGAGTCCACAGTATGATTTTGGAAAGATCAAGGGTAGTTAAAACACTGGAGTAAGCCAGCTTGATTAGTAAGCCCTTTATTTACTGAGGAAACAGAAGACAATGAATTCGTGAATATGCATTAACTTTCACTACACTTGTAAGATATGACTTCATGAATGTCGGACTAATAAGACGTTCAATTTTTACTTACTTGGGGAGAGCCCAGTAAAGATGCGGGCAGAGGACACAGTATTCCAACACTTAGTTTTCATGCGGAGAGGGGACTCAATTCTTTTTCCTTGTGATCGGGGGACAAAATGTGAAAAAAAGTCCAAAATGCCTCCAGTAATTTTGCACTTTATGGTGAACACTGTGAGGAGTCAAGTGGAGGAAAGAAGTGTCTTGTTTATATAAATCAAGTCATCAGAGACATAAATATCAGCCAAGGATCATCCTGGAGTTCTGACTCAAAACTTGGTCCATTTCATGAATGATTTATTTATTAAATATTTCATACAATAGTGCCTGGAGTAGTGCTAAGTGTTGAAATGAAAGAGAGCTCTTTATTCTTCTGAAGGTTACACTTCACTGGGGAAGATGAATTCTAATATAATTCTCTTGGTAGATAACCAAAATTTGGTGAGGTACCAATATAAAAACAATCTATAAAAAAGAAGTCAATACTTATTACAAAGCCTTTTATGTTCTTCTAGAATTGTGCTCTTTGAGTCCAAATGGGATAAATCTTAGATGGGCTTCTGGCAAAATCATTCTCTACATGAGTTCTCCTTTCATTTATTTTCTTTCCTTTCCCCTACCTCCACCATCATGATGTCAGTATTTTCCCTTCTTTTATCCTCCTCTCAAAGAGCCAGTTCTCTCAGAAAAAAGGTATCAACAAATCCTGATGTGCTGGCTATAATTACTCATTCTATCCAGCAAGATATTACCATGTATTTACTGGATATATTATACTAAGAGGAAACTTTAAATGTTAAATTAGCTTTCTAATGAAGTGTCTATAAGATAAAGTTTTTCTAAGGATGTTTACCATAGCAAAACTTCAATATCTTATTAAACTAGTGAATTTTGTTTTATTTACTCTCTTACTAAAGAGATGAAGAGAAGGAATAAGAGAAAATTTCATTTGGCTATTACCAAAAACATTGAAAAAAGAAGTAAATAATACATTAGTAAAATAAAAATGATATATACATATATATGTATGTGTGTGTATGTTAGTCACTCAGTCGTGCCCAATTCTTTGTGACCTCATAGACTGTAGATGACCAGGTTCCTCTGTCCATGGGATTCTCCAGGTATGAATACTGGAATTTGTTGCCATTCACTTCTCCAGGGTATCTCCCTGATCCGGGTATTGAACCTGGGTCTCTTGCATGGCAGGCAGATTCTTTACTATCTGAGCTCTAAAGGATATAAATGATAGAAAGATGGATGTGGGACAAAATTAATTGAAGTAAGTGATGTGGATGCTTTCATTATAAATTTTGTTTTAAAAAATGAAATATTTGTAATACTAGAAAGGGAAAAATCGAGGCAAAGTGAAAGAAGGATAAGAATGAAGCCCAGAAAGGACAGCTGGGGAGAAGCAAATTATACAGAAAACTATATAGAAAAGATTAGAAATTCTAATAATTATATTGAAGAACCAAATTAAGAAAAAAAGAGAGAGAGATGGATCTTTACTAGACAAAGCAACATGACTTTATAAAATGTTTTATATACAATTTATAATCAATGCAGGTAATGGAGTTTTAGCTGGGTACACAACTATCAGTTGAAGACTGCCAGTCATTGTATCCTTTGTAACAATGTAGGGTCTTATGATTATGTTTTTCCTAGTGAAAAGTTAGTGGAATTAATATGTAAAATTTTCAGGTAACCTTACATATGTAGTATGTTAGTAGCTCAGTTGTGTCCAACTCTTTGTTACCCCATGGACTGTAGCCTGCCAGGCCCCTCTGTCCATAGAATTCTCTAAGCAAGATTCTGTAGTGGGTTGCCATTCCATTTACAGGGGATTTTCCTGACCCAGGGATTGAACTCAGGTCTCCTACATTGCAGGCAGAGTCTTTACCATTTGACCCACGAGGCTGTATATTGTCACCTTGTTTATTTAACTTATATGCAGAGTACATCATGTGATATGCCAGACTGGATGAATCCCAAGATGGAATTAAGATTGCCAGGAGAAATAGCACCAACTTCTGAAATGCAGTTGATATCACCTTCATGGCAGAAAGTGAAGAGAACTAAAGAGCCTCTTGATGAAGGTGAAAGGAGAGAGTTAAAAAGCTGGCTTAAAACTCAACATTCAAAAAACGAAGATCATAGCATCCAGTGTCATCACCTCATAGCAAATAGATGTGGAAACAATGGAAACAGTGACAAACTTTATTTTCTTGAGCTCCAAAATCACTGTAGACGTTGACTGCAGCCACAAAAATAAAAGATGCTTGCTCCTTGGAAGAAAAGCTAAGACAAACCTAGACAGTGTCTTCAAAAGCAGAGACATTACTCTGCTGACAAAGGTCCATGTAGTGAAAGCTATGGATTTTCCAGTGGTCATGTATAGATGTGAGTGTTGGACCATAAAAATGGCTGAGTGCCAAATAATTGATGCTTTTGAACTGTGATTTTGGAGAAGACTCTTGAGAGTCCCTTGGACTGCAAGGAGATCAAATCAGTCAATTCTAAATGAAATCAGCCCTGAATATTTGTTGGAAAAACTGATGCTAAAGTTCCAATACTTTGGCCACATGATGTGAAGAATCAACTCACTGGAAAAGACCCTGATGCTGGTAAAGACTGAAAGCAGGAGAAGAAGGTGATGACAGAGGATGAGATGGTTAGATAGCATCACCAATTCAATGGACATGAGTTTGAGCAAACTCTGGGGGATAGTGAAGGACAAGGAAGCCCAGCATGCTGCAGTTCAATGGGTCCTAAAGAGTCAGATACAACTTAACAGCTGAGCAACAACAATCTATATGTTGCTGAAGGGACTTTGCAGATGTAAATATCCTCCTTAATCAGTTGCCCTTAAGTAAAGGAGATTATCCTCAATAATTTGCATTTGCATGGTCTGACAATCAGTTGGAAGACAGGAAAAAAGAGCTTAGACTTCCAGGTTGTGAGTGTGTGAGTGTGTGTGTGTGTGTGTGTGTGTGTGTGTGTGTGTGAGACAGAGAGAGAGAGAGAAAGTAAAAGAGAGAGAGGGCATTAATATAGTTTTTCAGATCTTTGATGTATTCCAATAAGTAAGTATTGTAACCAACTGGGATTGGGTTAAGGAAAGAGCAAGGCACTAGGCTCCAGCCCCCTGTACTACTCTGTATTGTATGAAACATATCAAAGAATATAACCTGTTAGGATGCTTGTTGCCTATGGACTGTCTGTGATTAGATGACCAGGACTGTCTGTTGAAACCTTAAGTAGAAATAGTGACATGTTAAGAAGTGGAATGCAAAAATGTAATTGCGGTACAACAAAAATTCCCTTATATAGACCCTTGAGAGTTAATGTAGAACTTTCAGCCTAAAGTGCGACAAAACACAGCAAGTCCTCAGTTTGGGGTTGTTCTGCCTAGAAGGTTTCTTATCCCTCATTCCACATAGTTAGAACTTTGAGCTTCATATCCACAAGAAACTGGAAGGAACTGATTGTCACTTTCTCTTACATATCCTTTTACAACCTCTGGTATATTCTGTGCTGGTTTATAAACAAACAAGTAAATAATACAAAGCAAAAACAAAAAAGCAATCAGTAAAACCCAAGTTGTTATTTTTGTCAATGGCATCTTGCAGAGTTTGTCCTGACTCATTCTGCTGAATTATGTCTCCAGTAGAAGAGAAAGAGTGGATTTTTTCTTATGTCCTGTCACATCACAGATCTTGGTTCAGTGTCTGACACATTGTATGTTATAGAGGGTATTTATTAAATAATTTGTCATTTAATGTGATCATACTCTTCTCCTTTCCAATAGTTTACTGCCAATTTCCATAAGATGCCCTACTAGCATATCAAATTCAGTATATTCAAAATTTGACTTATCATCAAACCTCTGTGAAGATCGTTACGATTTGTTATCCCACCAAATGACAATGCAGGACCCAATAGCTGAAACTAAAAACACAGGAATCTTCTCTTCTCCTTCTCAGCCACCTCCTTCATTTAGTCTCTAATTCTATCAACTATCTATCAATTACCTATCTATATCTATCTATCAATTATAAATAGATCATCTATAATCAATTGTCATTAAGTATCTATCTTATCAATCATCTACCTACCTGTCTATCTATCCATCAATCGTCTATCTGCCTAAATTTCATCTAGCTTACTACAGAATTCATACTGGGTATAATAATGAACTCTTGGCAAGAAAGTTAATAAGCATCAGAAACACAATATTCCTAAGGAGTGTGAAATGTTTTGCACTATAAATCATTAGCACTTCATTCCATTTCTCTTGCTTTGAGAGAGAGTAAAGAAAATCTCATTCCAAACCCTTGTATAAATCTATCCCTTATAGGTAACCTTAGTTACATTTGCATCTAACTAGCAACACTTGCTACTGCTTCTTCCAAATTCCCATTAAATTTTTATAAAAACATGAACAAATAAAAGAAATAAGAATGAAACTCCAAAACTAGATCTGATATTCAACTTATTAATAATATTTAGGAAACATTTCTACTAATGAAAATTATGGTGAATCTAATAAAAAAAATCAGCAAATGACCAAAAACAGAACTCAATCAAAAAACATACAACAATGACAAAAGTGACATCCTGTCTCCTGAAAGTCTGTAAGAAATGGATCCACTCCTTTCTCAGGTATGGTCTTTGGCTCAAAAAAGAAAGGAGAAATGAACTTTTAAAATGCATATTATTCTTATAGTGTATATACTGCATACTGAGTGACCCAAAGCATTTTGTCCTCATACCACCATCATTGTCTTCATGAGTGCCTCTAAACAACCACCTTAAGATGCTAAATAACAAAATGCGTCTGGATGAGACATAGTATAGTAGATTAAAAAGTGTTGGGTAAGATGATCAAGTCTCTTCTCTGAAGGTTTGGACTCAGCAATCCTTATGCTACAGGTTGGGGTAGAGATCACTGTATACTTGAGACTATCCTTTTTCTTCTCCTTTCTAACTCATGATTAGAGTTTCAGAGAGCCAAGGAATGAGGGGTGGGGTAAAAATAGAAGTCAACACTTTTTGTAATGTTTCCTGTGTGACAAGTGGTATTCTAAGCACTTTATGCATGTTAACTCAGTTAACTCTCAGAACAACCAGTAAAGTAGGGATTATTATTATTTTTGTTTTAAATGAGGAGATTGAGTCATGAAAAGGTCGGGTAACTTGTTCAAGTTCAAATAGCTAGTGAAATAACTCAAGCTCCGGTTTCAAAATTCATGCTCTTAACAACTATACTATACTAACAGGATAATCTTGATTCAAGAATGCTCATTAGACACTAGAGACCAAGCTGGAAATTATGCATTTAAACATGCTTATTAAGCTGCGTCTGTGAAGGAGATGTGATCAAGACACAACTGACTAAGGACTCAAGCCAAATGGAGTATACATATCTCTTTTAAAATAAGCAAAGCAACTGATGAACTATAATGAGCATCTAAAAATGGAAACACAATCTTCAAGACTTATAGTAAGGATCATATTGTCTTTTGAAACTTACTTACTAAAGACTCAGAGAATTACTCAGAATTCTACTAGCATCCTCAATAACACATAGAAGTTCTACCTTGAGAGAGAAACCAACACCATGAAAAGGATATACACGGAGATGAAAAAAATACCACGTTAATATTATGTGTGGCATGGATGACTGAAAGGAACTAAATGTATCACGAGGAAATATAAATATCAAGGGACTTATAAAGGTAAGTAAACAATATAAAACTTGAATGAGTAGTTTAGAGGTATAATTTGTTTCTTATAGAATGCTTAAGAATGAATGAAAATAACAAGTGAGAAGCTGGTACATATGGAGAAAACAAATATCTGAAATAGAAAATTTGGGGTGAGAGCCATAATCAGCAACATGATTGAAGAAAATTGCAGTGAACTAAATGGCCTCAAAGTATGGAAACCAAAAGGACTCACTGTAGTTCACACAAAAAGTCTTAGAATATACTTTTCCAAGATATGTCCCAATGGAGAAAATTTGCTAAATGAATAAAAGCATAAAAAACTATGAAACTACCAAACAGTGAAAACTGATACTAACATATTAAATGCATTAGAAATGATATATTTTACTGTTTCCTATTTATTGTCCTACTGACTAGATTCTTCACTTGAGTTATTTAAAATATTTTTCTATTTATTAAATGCACACCAAAATAATCTCTAAGGTGTTAGAACATCATTTATTCAATGAATCCTCAAATTTTCTCTAATATTACAAAGGTATGACAGACATGCTTGCAGCTACATTCTGACATATAGCCATTACTGTACACTTAGAATAATGGAAACTGATGGTTCATGTAGTATGCACATTCTTAGGAATTTTGACTTTAATCTTGAATGTATTTGAAAGGATCAATTGGTTAAAAAAACAATTGTCTTACCATCCACCTTTCATGTGAAATATAAATATATATACACAAAGGTCATCAAAATACAGCTTTTATTATTTTGTTGCTTAGGACAAGCAGTTTCAGGATACAGGTTAAGAGTTTATATCCATTTTAATAATATAAATTGTCTAATAATGGGTATAATCCATCCCTATTACTTAACTATAGTACTGGACTTGATAAAAATTTTTGTACTTCTGTTGTCAAACCATAAGAACTTCATATATCTGTATCATAAACCACTTAATCAAATGCAATCATGCATTACTGTGCAATATGCATATAGGAAATTTTCTCATGCCTTTGTATAAATCGTGAAAGTATTACCATATCTATTATATAGTTACTTTCTAGGTGCTATTGTTGTAAAGTACATAAAATACATATTCATTTATATGCCAGGTTTCCAGAATAGAATATTTAGCAAGTAGGGCATGAGACAACTTTGACATTTTGGAACAAATACATTAAAATATAATTTTTTTCTTATAACCTTATATTAGGTTGTCAAAAAATATCAGTGCACATATCCTCTGTCATCCCAGAAGGCAGAAATATGATCAAGAATACAAAAATGTAGTGAGAAATATGTTGGCTCATGGTGAAAAAAAATCACTTTCTTTGTCCCTGCCACCACTGAATTTATATGCCTCTCTATCTCTGGCGTCACCCAACATTTTCTTAAACTCCTCCAAAATTAATATCCCTGAATTTTACTCTGCCATGTCTTTTGTGCTCAAAAATTATAATAGCTCCTCAATAACCAACACATACTGTGGGTGGGTGGTCCACGTTCTCTGTAATCTGACAGCAGCCAATGTTTCCTACTTGTCCTTTCACACTCTTTCTTGAAACTGAAACACTTTTATTGTTTCTGATCAAATGTTTCTTTCTTTCTGCTTTTGTGGATTTTATTCTCTCATTGTGAATTTTTTAAACCTCACCCCTAATTCTACTAATCACCCTTTCCCTTTAAGATTGGCAAAATACCTTAGTGCCAAAATGTTGATTAGACACAGACTTTGGTTTAGGTTCTAGATCCACCATTAACATGCTGTGTGGCTTTGAGATAGCATCTGGCATTCCAAGCTTTGACCTCCTCATGAGTAATATTTAGAGGATGACTGTCTTTACCTCCATGAGCACTTACCACATCACAGTTATATGGACAGTGTCTGGCACAGAGAAGTGACTCAGGAAATTCTAGCTCTTGTTATTTCATCTAAATCCTTTATGGAACTTACCAGTTTTAATTCATATCATGCTTATGTGCATACAAGCCTTCTTTCGTCCTCAGCTAGACTAAGAACTACTGATATCACCAGTTGTGATTTCCTTTTTAATTGTCATAATGCTTTACTATATCACCTTGCTCATGATAAGCATAAATTAAATAAAAATCTATTAGAGCTGATTAACAAAGTAAAGCTTGCCTCACAAAGTTTCCTGCTACTGAAAGTGTTCAAGGAGAGGTTAGGTGAATAACACAGTGGAAAATGCAGAGGTTAATAAAGTATGAAGGAGATCATACAAGACAAACTCTTAGAAGCAGAGTCTAATTTTAAGATTATTAGAAAAATAAAAAGGATGACACTACGGTTTAAAAAAATAGAGCAGGAAATAATTATTGGATGGCTTTAGATCATCATAGTATATTGTGAGAGCATTGTGATAATTTAGGTGAAGTGAGTGGGTGAGAGGGAAGTGGGAGTCATGGGTTTTGCATTACTTTATCTAGGAATTAAGAAAAAATAATTTTGAAACATTTTTGCTTAATGATGCCTATTAAAAAAAACTATATTCCAGTGGTAATCAGAATTAACTGAGGATCCTGAAATTTAGTTTTGTAATGAAGTAGCTGTGTGGCTTTGCCAGTATCCATTAACCTCTCAGGATCTGTTTTCTCATCTGCAAAATTTCTGCTTGAACTAGACAACCTTAGTCTCTAAAGTGGAAAGGAACAGTGAGAAAACTCCCACCTTTTTAATATACACAGTGTAAAATAGATTAAAAAAAATCTTATTAAGAATAGTAGAAATTTGGAAGGGCATAAATATTCAGCAAAAATGGCCAGATTCCTGACAAGCAAACTCTGGTGTGTTTTCTCATTAACCTAAATTAAACTGCGATTGTACCCCAAACAGACTTATATGTCTGTGGGTTCCTGCCAATATGCAGTTGGATTTCTCCTCTGCAGCTGTCTGTGATGCTCTGAAGAGACAAGTGAATACTGTTGTCAAATAAAAAGTGGAGAAATGGAATCATTAAAGCAGAATGAATAAATTGCAATGGCCTTATAAAAGCAGTTTTAACAAATGAACATGAGTAAGAGTTAAAGTACACACTTTTGATTTTGCAGGAGTTCAGCATAAAAGATTTTTAAAGTAGACATTTTAATTAGATAATATATAATTTGATTTTGAGTCTTCCCAGTTGGCACTTGTAGTAAAAAACCTGCATGCCAATGTTAGGCTTCCCAGGTTGCTCAGATGATAAAGAATCTGGCTGCAATGCAGGAGACCGGGTTCAATCTCTGGGTTAGTTCTACACATTAACTTTGCCATGTTAGGCAGGTTTTGTTTTTGAAAGCGCTTTGAAAATTGAGCTTAATAAAAAGATTCCTGGATGTGAAGTTGGAATAAGTGGAATTTCAGTTCTATTAAAGGTCTGTGTTACATAACTTTATTGTATCTTAATATCCTCATGTGTATGTAAGTTAAGACTAGATTATATCCAAAAGAAAGAAAGTGAAGTTGCTCAGTTGTATCTGACTCTTTGCGACCCCATAGACTGAGACGGACACGACTGAAGTGACTTAGCAGCAGCAGCAGACTGTAGACTACCAGGCTCCTCTCTCCATGGGATTTTCCAGGCAACAGTGCTGGAGTGGGTTGCCATTTCCCTTTCCAGGGGATCTTCCCAATCCAGGGCTCGAACCCCGGTCTCCCGCATTGTGGACAGACACTTTACCGTCTGAGCCACCAGGGAAGGTCTTGCTAAAACTCTGTGATTCTTTGATCCTGTAAGCGTTCCACTTAGTATTGTAGATATATGCCCCAAATACTTGGTTTGCATTGCATGCATTACAAACAAATGTGCAACTGTTATTTTCATATACTATAAATTAGTTGAGGTTAATTTGAGATTATTAATGAAAACATCTTGGTACACACAGACAAGTTAAATGTTTCCGGGAAATGGAATTGGAAACTGAAGCAGGTGAAACATTTGTATGTTCAGTGCAGGTGTCAGACAGGAGCAGTGCAGATATTATTTACTTCAGCACTGGAGTCATGGGAACAAATTAAGCATTTTTATGTTTGTCACAAGTGTATTTGAACTGTGTAGTCACCTCAGATATTTGAAACAAAGACATGGCAACAGCAGCCATTGTTAATAGCAAGAATATGGGAACTGGCAGCGACAGTTTAGCAGGTAGGCAGACAGTACTACAAAGGGGCACAGAATTGGCACCGAGCATTCAAATGAACAGGCACAAGAACTGAAGCTTTCAAAAAAGCTGTCACATTGTCTGTCATACCTTAGATGACTTCTGAACCATATGTTTAGAGAAATGGTGTAGGGTTTGGATAGCAGGTGGTCAGAGCAAGCAGCAGAAACAGTTTGGTTTGTACTTGGAATGATGCATATACAGGCAGTGGAGTTGCAATCTGAGCCTGGGGTGCAGGTGCTAATTATTTTTTCAGTGGCAACAATGGAGTTAGAGAGTGGAGCCTGATTTACAGCCTATCTTCATGTTAGTGACCAAACATAAGTAACTCCAGATGCCAAGTGCAATGGGGGCGCTGGAAGGGCTCAGTGATAAATAACTATGATAAATTTTTAGATGAAAATTGTTGCACTTCTGTCCTATTGTTCTTTTTGCTAAGTAAGGATTATTCTGAGTTATAGAATGTGGATTTGTGCTGACAGATGTTAAAACTTGGACTGAATTTCAGTATAGTTTGACAAAAGTTATTTTTCCTTTTTCTCACCCATATCCCACCCAAGTATCTCACAGTCAGCCTAGATCACATAGTTAACATCTTTCATCATAAAATTAATCATTTAAGAAATAAAATATGTATAGTTTAATTTGTGCCATTCTTCTAAGCAAATAAACATTAAAACAAAACCAAAAAGCATTTTAGAATTATCTGCCCTACTTGGCTAACTTGTTGAATCTGTACTTATAATTTGAGAGTTGACATCAACATCATGAGATCTATGAAGTCAGAAAGAGTTTTTTTCTCCAATCTTGCACCACAAATTGGGGCTTCCTGGGTGGCTCAGCGATAAAAGAATCCATCTGCAGTGCAGGAGATGCAGGTTTGATCCCTGGGTCAAGAAGATCCCCTGGAATAGGAAATAATAACCCACTCCAGTATCCTTGCCTGGGAAATCCCATGGACAGAAGAGCTTGAAGGGATACAGTCACTGAAGTCACAAAGAGTTGGACCTGACTTAGTGACTAAATAACAATAACAGTATCCTAAATTAAACACATTTATATTATACTAAAATTTTTGTTTGTTAGTCTTCTTCACAAGCTCCCAAAATTCTGATAGTAAGGAATTTATCTCACTGTAAGTATTTATTTAACAGGTGGTTGCATGGATGACTGGATTAACGGATGGATGATATGCTGACAGTACTATCTTGACAACCAAAGGTCCAGGCTGTGGGTAATGGTCGGCACAACAATGAATGGTAAAATCAGTAGCTTTTGAAGCCAAGTGAAGGCTAACACTGGAATTCTCATCTCTGAGTATGATCAGGATCATGAGAGAATTTTTTATAAAAATGCTAACATCAGAGTCCTACCCCTTAGTGCAGTAGTTCTCAAAAACATTCCCTGGACCAGTAGAATCAGCATCACCTTAGAATTTGTTGGAAATATCTACTACATCAGAAACTCAGGATGAATCCTAGAAACTTATGTTTTCTGAGGCTCTCCAGATGATTCTGATTCATGGTAAAGTTTAAGAACCGTTGTGAGATCCCCATTCAATTTATCTAAAATGTGGATATTCATATTTTCTCTACAGCTCTTCAGTTGATTCTAATGTACAGTCAGAGTTGTAAACCATGAAAATATCAGAAGACAGTAGTAAGAAGTAGATGCCTATGTGAAGTCAAATTCACAAGGAACTAGAGCAAAATGGATAAAGATAGAATGAAGAGAAAAGAATGTGTGCAAGATATTTAATAGGCTATGATTTTGTTTCTTTTTTTTCTTGTGCTTGTCTCTGCCATACAGCAATGTGCATCAGTCATAATCATATATATATATATATATATATAAATTGCCCCCTCCCTCTTGAGCTTCTGCCACCCCATTTGTTTCTTATTCTATAAGAGAAGCACATTATAGAGAGAAATGTTTTCCATAGACTCCTATTAGGAGTGATTTGATTATTTTACAAAATTTCATGTTAATTCTGGATGCTATGTTACTCAACTTTAGGCAACAATCAAACCATAGACTATTTCCTTCAAGAATTGTGATCAATACATGCATAGGTATAAATGTGAATCAAACTCTATCTTATTTAATATTCAAACGATCCTTTGAGGGATAAGTATTATTACACTGACTTTTTACAGATATGTAAGCTGAATTTCAGTTTAATTAACTTTCCCAGTCATATAGCAAGGGACTGACATAGCTGGGATTGGAACTCAGGTCTTTTACATCATACAGCCTTGTTCTTCACAAGCAAACATGTGGGATATTAACATTGTTAAGTATGAATCATAAAATAATATTCTTAATGCTGTAATTAAAGCCCAGAGTGGGAGTTTTTCTCTACGTGGTTTATAATTAAGTTTACCTATTTCTTTACTTGTATTGAGACATAAGAGAAGAAAGGAAATAATGTATTTTAATGCCTCTAATTGCACAAGCACTGAACATTCGATAATGCATTTGCTGCAGGAAAGGGTCCCCTTCCAGGGCCCAAACTGGGCTCTTGTCTAACACTCAGAAATGAATTGTCCGAGGAGACACATGTGCTGACAAAGCAAGAGATTTTATTGGGAAAGGACACCTTGGTGGAAAGCAATCGGGTAAGGGAACCCAGGAGAACAGCTCTGCCACTTGGCTGGCAGTCTTGGGTTTTATGATGATGGGATTAGTTTCTCAGTTGCTTTTAGCCACCATCTGACTCAGAGTCCTTCATGGTGGTGCATGCCTTGTTCAGCCAAGATGGATGTCAGACAGGAGAATTCTGGGAGGTGGCTGGACATGTGGTGTCTCCTTTGACCTTTCCTGAACTCTTCTGGTTGGGATGGCTTATTAGTTACATGTTCCTTACCAGGACCTCCAGCCCTAAAACAACTCATGCAAATGGTTACTATGGTGCCTGGCCAGGCTGGGCAGTTTCTGTCAGTGTGCTTTCCCTAACACATTTATCTTTTAAAAATCCTGAATTGTAGGTATTATAACTATTGGCTGAAAGGGATAGGAATGGTAACTAAGTCTACATATCTAGGTAGCACTGGATGCAAAATCCAGCTCTGTCTGATCACAAAATGTTTTGACCACATTCATTCTCATTACACTAGCACTTTCCTCCTTCAAGCAACAGGGACGAGAAAAAATACGACTGGATAATTCTTTAATTATCCTGAGACTGAAAGTAATGACAAAAAGTGGGGTAAAAAAGATAAGTTGAAAGTAAAAATAGCAAAGAGCAATGAAGAAAAGTGAATGCTAATTTAATGGCACAAATTTAAACATTTTTTTAAAATGACAAGCTTTTCAAAAAGGGGAAGGAATCTAAGCAAATTTAATGCAAAATGAACATAGAAGTGGAAAATTAAATACAGTGCTGTGGACACTGACAAGACAGTGAATATTATGACCTAGAAAGTCATGCATGAATTAATGAAAGACTTAGTCATGAAAGAAAAGAGAAGATGAGCCAGATAGAGGGAGTAGACTGTGCACCTTAAGTGGAAGCAAAGACTAAAATGCAGGGCAAGGTTTGAGAACAATGAAATTAAAAGACATTTACTCCTTGGAAGGAAAGTTATGACCAACCTAGATAGCATATTCAAAAGCAGAGACATTACTCTGCCAACAAAGGTCCGTCTATTCAAGGCTATGATTTTTCCAGTGGTCATGTATGGATGTGAGAGTTGGACTGTGAAGAAGGCTGAGCACTGAAGAATCGATGCTTTTGAACTGTGGTGTTGGAGAAGACTCTTGAGAGTCCCTTGGACTGCAAGGAGATCCAACCAGTCCATCCTAAAGGAGATCAATCCTGGGTGTTCATTGGAAGGAGTGATGCTAAAGCTGAAACTCCAATACTTTGGCCACCTCATGCGAAGAGTTGACTCATTGGAAAAGACTCTGATGCTGGGAGGGATTGAGGGCAGGAGGAGAAGGGGACGACAGAGGATGAGATCGTTGGATGGCATCACTGACTCGATGAACTCCGGGAGTTGGTGATGGACAGGGAGGCCTGGCGTGCTGCGATTCATGGAGTCGCAAAGAGTCGGACATGACTGAGTGACTGAACTGAACTGAACTGAACTGATGAAACAATAAGAATAGGACCAAAGATACAATCCTGAGACATATGCTAAAGACATAATGGGAGAAAGCCACCATCAAGGCTATAGAAGGTGTTATATGAGTGATGGATGAAGTAGAAGCGTAACCTTGGTTGGAAAAATGTCTTATCACTTTCCCAAATTTAGTATCTTCAGTTAAAACAGTTAAGTTTTCACCATATCTCTAGGCCATCTATACTTTTATCAACAACAACAGGAACAATAACAAAACATGTACAGAAGGACCACATTGTTCTAATTCGTATTAAAGTAGATATGTAACTGGATTGTCACAAGGGTGGTAATGTTTAAGAAAAAAGATTCCAAAATTCGTAAACAAATGTTTCTATTTCAAAAGCTTCAGTTTTCTTTGTATATGGGAAAATAACATGCAGCAGTGCCCTGCTGGGAGAACAAGCTCCCTAGTCTTCAGGTCCCAGTGCTTTGGTGCCACCTGATTAAGGTGAGAATCTCACCAAGCCTGCAAGAAGTTGCCTGTCATTCTCACAGCAGGGATTCTACCCTCCCAACTGCTTCTCTTTCAATCACTTTGCAGACTCTGCTTTCCATCTCTCTGCCTGCCCCTTGAGCAAGTCAGTGGTCGCAACACCACGCACACTGGAAGATTTCCCCTTAAAAGGGAACCATATTTACCATTCCCCTAGGCTTCCCTGACAGGTTTTGGAGCTGTCTGATTCTCTTCCAGAAATAACAAAAACTGTTCGGTGTATCACAAAGCCACATATCTATCAAAACAAGATATAAAAGGATAAAGAACATAAACTTAGAGGAAAAGATGTGCTAAGCTTTTAAAGGAAAACTATCGTGGGCAAATCGTTGCTTTAGTTAAAACAGGTTCACTGTTAAGAACTTCCTATTTTAAAGGGATGTTTAGACTAAGATTACAATCCTGGGTTAAGTAGTTTTTAAAATTCTTGAGATTTCCGATTCATCACTTATAAAGCCACAGTTTCCCCCAGTTATTTTAAACAAAAGGCTTATATTAAGAAGTTTAAATATAATCTTCAGATTTTGGTGTTACATTTATTGTTTTTACAATTATGAGTATGACTATGATTATTTTCACTTCCTAGATATCCATACTGAAAGACAGACACACTCAGAGGCAGTCTCTTTTCCATAGCACAAGGCTTAACTAACTACTAGGCAGAACTGACTAAAACTGAAGGCTTTGTACTCTAGACAAAAAACCCTCACTCTTTCACTAGAGAAAGTTTTAGGGGATTGGTGAACATCCTCAAACTTTGTGGAGATTATTAGGCACATTTAATATTTTTTTCTGAATTATGGAATACAACTTCCATTAGAAGTGCGCATTGATCTGTGAGTAACATACACATGCGCACATGTGAGAGGGGTGGGGGAAGTGAGAAATTGCACAATCCACTGTTTTTTAATTACTTTCTGCAATTCTAATGTGTTTGAACATGATAAATGGCAAGTTTTATTGGTCTCTGAAGTCAGACTTTGAATTGATATAGTTGTGCAGGGTACAACTACATAGTTGTATCTACATGCACCATAGGACACTATGGTAGTATGCTACCATAATGTACCTACTGTACAGTAGATTTAGATTTTATTCTATTTTCCGTAGTTTTAGAGAAGAACGTTGTTTCCATCATAGAATGAAATTCACAGCTGCCTTGGCAGTATATCCTAGCTGAATTCTGTGAAAATTGTATTTTAGTTGTTGTTATGCCCTTCCTGGTTCTCTATAGTTAATGAAGTAAAATGGAATATTCATTTTTTTTTCTGTTTCTTTCACTCCTTTTCGGTCTTCTCAAGGGTACTCTACAAGTCCTAAGGATCTGTGATAGAATACTGGTATTGGATCATTAGAACATGGTTCTCAAAGAGGCTCAACAGGCCATGGGTATTATCAAGTGTCCTTGAGTCAGTCATCACATATAAATGAACTTGAGATTAATGTGCCACTGCTTCTCCAATTAGTGTGGGTAATCAAGAACTGATTGCAACATCAGGACAACAGAGATCCAGCCTTTGTAGGACAGTGGCAAATAATTTTTATTTTAATGTTTCTTTCCCTGGAGAATTCTGCTCATGCCTTTTCTATCATTTCTTGTATATATATAATGATTTAGTTCAACACCTTCAGAGCAATTTGACCTTTGCCACCTCCACCTGCCATTGTTATCTGCCCCAAACTCAAGCAAGAAACAGAAGATGCACTATAGAAAAGGCAGTGAACTGTGAATTTCTTCTATCATTTGATGCAGACCTCTCTTGCTGGGAAACTGACCTTCTTTTTTTCCATTAAAAACTCTATTATAATGTTCCTTAAAGAACTTTCAAAGCATTTAGTCGATAATAGCTACGAGTTTGCTATAATGTAAGACAGGAGTACTAATATTACATTGATTTTTTATTACTCCTTTGACATTGCTAAAACACACAATGTTTGACTTTAAAGAGTTTACTATAAAATATCCAATTTATATGAACCAAGGTATTATTTTTTTGCAATTACATCTTCCTGCATTAAAATTCATGGGAAATGATAGTTTTTTTAAAGTTTATTAATATGGGCCTTTGTTATAGCCATCAAATTTATTTATATGCATGTGGTTTCTGAATTCTTCCTTTTCTATCTATCACAAATGACTGTCGCATTAAACATTACACAGTCGCTTAATTGTGACCCTACTGCTCACAGACCTTCAGATTCTTTATACCATCAAGTAAAGTGAAAATTAAGGATAATTTACAAAGCTTTCAAGATTTGATCTTGTTGTAACTTGTAACCCCTTTTCTGATTACTCATTGTTTTTATACATTATAACCTGGCCCAACCATATTCTGCACTGTTTCTCTTAGAAGCCAATGACCCTCTGTTCTTTCCATCTCAGTTTCTTTGTTGCTTATAATCAAATTGTAGATACTGGTTTTTCTTCTGACAACAGTGACTTTTTCCTTTGAATTTTACTTCTGTCAATTATTTGTATTCATTATACTTCTTTATCAGTTAGATATGGGTAAGCTTGTTACGGGTCCTTGACTATACTCTGCAGTCTTTGAGTTCAGAACTGTGTCCATTTTACTTTGTATTTATTATCAATAGAAGCTATCAGATCACTTTGAATATTATAGGTATCAAAGCAACCTGTATTCAAAGTAAGACTGAATGTAATATGTTACTTAAAAAGGTGATTGATAACAATATTATTAATTTAGTCAATAATTCACCAAGTTGATGAGGTGCCTACTATGTCCTAAGGATTATATAGTATGTTATATAGAACCTGGTCTTTAGGTAGATTTTATCTAGAAATCTTGACTTCCTCACATATTTCTCTGCTTTCTGGGACCTTTTCATCATACTGCCATCTTTTGGTGTCCCTCTAATTAACTAGATAACTTGTAAAAATTGCTGCTGTGGAAAATGACTCTCCTACAGAAATCCACCCATGCATGTCATCCTTTACTATCTCAGAGGGAACATTGTTCGCCACTGGAAAAATATGGATGGTATTTGAATTCTCTATGCCTTTCTCTTGAACTGATGGCCTGATCCTGCAGGGGAGACTAATACCCCTCTATCAGCTTCTCAGATTCCCGTCCTGTGGCAATCATAACTTGATCTGCTCTTTCTTATAGGAAACTTTAGCATGGCATGCTATTTATTTATGTCATCCACTGCAATTTTCTGAAAATACAATTTCAAGCAATATCTATGACTTTAGAATTATAATTTTAGTGAGAATTAGGAGTCATAGCTTCATGGTATAGATAAAATCTGATTTAATATAACCTTTATTTCAAAGCATGGTCATGTAGGTTTATTTGTTTTAGAAGACAAATACTTGGGCAGACACTGTATTTGCTAACATTTAATAGAAAGCCTGGTATATGGTATGTTCTCAATATATATTTATGAATCAATAAAATGTAGTGCTTTTGTGCATTAAACAAAAATAAGAACAAAGAACACTTGAAAATGGAGCTCATGTATGTTTGTGTGTGTGTGTGTATGAGTGTTTTCTTTAGCTGTAAGACTATATAGACTCTGGTTCCTCTAGTTCTGGCTGCCACTTTCATTTGGAATATCTGAATCTATTCCTGACAATGTATATGCATTTAACTTATTTGACCTTTACTTTTCTTCAAAATGAAGGGAATTGATTTAAATAATCTCTGAATTATCTTCTAGCTCTAAAGTCTGAGATTCTATGGATTAGGTCTCCTTGTCTTATTCTATTATGTTATTGTTGTTATTCTTGAATGAATTTTGTGTTTATTTTTCCACAGGACACTAAGGCACTGTTTACAAATGCATTCATAGTAGAATGCATAGAAAATGATTTAAAAATTTTCCACTAAATAAATGTAAAAATATATGAATAAAGTAGGCATTTTAGGACTTCTTATTTCAAGGACTGCTTTTAAAGTCAATCATTAACATAATGCTTTTAGCAGCTAGCTTCTTGTATGAGGAAGGCAGAAGTCGATGATAAAATTGTCTCATTAAAGTGAGATTCAGCTTTCCTCTGAATGTCAAGTGTATAGATTCAGGCTTAGAGTAAATCTGGGCCCTTTGGCAGTTGCCGTATCTATGATTGTGCACATCCCTCTGGACATTTTTCTTCTCTGCTCTGCACTGTTATTTATTTCCTCACAGCTTTGCACAGCCTAATTATGAACTCCTCAAACATATGAATCACGTCCATATTTTAATTAAAGCTTTCAGTAAGTTGAGGATTCTTCTATAGAATAGCTATCATTCAAAAATAATATAAACTGTATGAATCAACTTTAAACTTTTTAATCCTTAAAACTTTGGTATTAGCAATTTCATTCGAAGGAGTTCTGTTTGCTGCTAGCAAAAATCCAGAAATTTTGTGAAATCTTGCTATTTGATTTGGACCCCACACTTTTGGCTCTGTTTCTTAGTAATAAGCATGGAGACTCAGTATTTCTTTTTTTAGATACACTGCCATTTGCTGCCTAGCAAGGATTCACAGCAATGGTATTGCCTCAAGAGATTAAGAATTTCCCCTGCCATTTCCAGAATGTCTTTCTTGATCATGGTACTCTCACATTCTCCCACATATATCTGAAGGTAGGCAAAAAGAGTTTCCTTTTACAAAATTAGCTTCAGTTGTAAGTTCTTTATTACTGAGAACAAAATTTCCCTGTGAACAACTATTTAACAAAATATAAGCACACGCTAGTAAAGTAATGCTCAAAATTCTCCAAGCCAGACTTCAGCAATACGTGAACCATGAACTTCCAGATGTTCAAGCTGGTTTTAGAAACGGCAGAGGAACCAGAGATCGAATTGCCAACATCCGCTGGGTCATGGAAAAAGCAAGAGAGTTTCAGAAAAACATCCATTTCTGCTTTATTGACTATGCCTAAGCCTTTGACTGTGTGGATCACAATAAACTGTGGAAAATTCTGAAAGAGATGGGAATACTAGATCACCTGACCTGCCTCTTGAGAAACCTATATGCAGATCAGGAAGCAATAGTTAGAACTGGACATGGACCAACAGACTGGTTCCAAATAGGAAAAGGAGTACGTCAAGGCTGTATATTGTCACCCTGCTTATTTAACTTATATGTAGAGTACACCATGAGAAACGCTGGGCTGGAAGATGCACAATCTGGAATCAAGATTGTTGGGAGAAATATCAATAACCTCAGATATGCAAATGACACCACCCTTATGGCAGAAAGTGAAGAGGAACTAAAAAACCTCTTGATGAAAGTGAAAGTGGAGAGTGAAAAAGTTTGCTAAAAGCTCAATATTCAGAAAATGAAGATCATGGCATCTGGTCCCATCACTTCATGGGAAATAGATGGGGAAACAGTGGAAACAGTATTAGACTTTATTTTGGGGGGGCTCCAAAATCACTGGAGATGGTGACTGCAGCCAAGAAATTAAAAGACACTTACTCCATGGAAGAAAAGTTATTACCAACCGATATAGCATATTCAAAAGCAGAGACATTACTTTGCCAACAAAGGTCCGTCTAGTCAAGGCTATGGTTTTTCCAGTGGTCATGTATGGATGTGAGAGTTGGACTGTGAAGAAAGTTGAGCGCCGAAGAATTGATGCTTTTGAACTGTGGTGTTGGAGAAGACTCTTGAGAGTCCCTTGGACTGCAAGGAGATCCTACCAGTTCATTCTGAAGGAGATCAGCCCTGGGATTTCTTTGGGGGGAATGATGCTAAAGCTGAAAATCCAGTACGTTGGCCACCGCATGAGAAGAGTTGACTCACTGGAAAAATCTCTGATGCTGGGAGGGATTGGGGGCAGGAGGAGAAGGGGACGACAGAGGATGAGATGGCTGGATGGCATCACTGACTCGATGTTCATGAACTCCGGGAGTTGGTGATGGACAGGGAGGCCTGGCGTGCTGCGATTCGTGGGGTCGCAAAAAGTCGGACACGACTGAACGACTGAACTGAACTGAACTGAACTGAAACTCCTCTGAGGTAAAACATTTTCGTCAGTTTACTTGGGTAATATTTCCATGGTTTCTAGAGCAGAGCTCACACATATCACACAATATATATGAGCTGGTAACCTGACATCACTTTAAATCTCCCATTCCTGTGCTTTCCTCGCATGTGCCTTAGAGTGATTAATATAAAAATGACTGGTATCTGTCAACCCACTGTGAAAGAATCCTTAGCTGAATCTACTGCCCAGCCGGCTACATTTTGAACTATAGTTTAATTTTTTTTTTAAAGTTGGGTTTTCATTACAAACAACCAAATAACAGTACCACTTAAATTAGCTTAAGAATAATGCACTTATAAATAATTATTCTAGGCTGTACAGTGGAAGTCACGGATAGGATCTGAGCTAGACTTCAGAGTAAAGTAGAATCCAGTACTTGAACAATATCAAAATTCTTTCCATATCATCCTGTCAATCTTCATTATACATCTTCCATTTTATCTCTCTGATTTTGTAGACTATACTCCCTACAGATTTCGGTCCACAGGAATATACATGGTCAAGAACATGTCCAGAATCTTTCTTGCAGCGTCAGACATTTAACAGTTTATTTTGTTCATCTAGGCTTTATCAGGGGAATACCATTTAATGACTCATGTTATTTAAATTCTCTTTCAAAAGATTAAAATGATAGTTCTCATAGAAATATGGAATAAACATTTTCAAAAATCTATTAAACTTCTCAATGAGAAACCTTACTTTTAAAAGTTTAAGGAAAATAAAGGTATTTCTATTCAAAGTATTTACTTCTATTTAGAAAAATAGAATGCTAGAATAACATTTCAGAATCACACACAAAAGAAAAAAAGAGGCTGATTTCCTAGTGGACAATAAAAATATTCCTATTTGCATATGAACTTTCACTTGCATTGCTATTTGACATGAAACATGGTCACTACTATCAATTTTATTCAAATCAATGGCTACCTTTACAGAATTCTTAAATCCTCAATTAATAGTAGATAGTATTCATAAATATAATAAAATAAAATGTATATAACACCAGAAGATTAACGTCCTCTTGGCCAACTAGTGTATTTTTCCTCCTTTCTTTCCTTCACTCTTTGATTCCTTCTTTGCTTCCTCCCTCCCTCCCACCTTTACTCCTTATCTTCAGTCTTCCCTCTGTCAAAAATCCAGGAACAGTAAATGTTAAAACCAGATGAGTAAAATAAGATTTGTTAAGAGTATAGTGCACATATAAGAACACCTCATAAACTGGGAGTTTTCAAATCCAAAAGGGATACAAACTTAGAGGTGTAATATTACAGGATGGCTTATAAACCGAAAATAAGGAAGTTATTTTAACCTTTACAATGAGAGGTTGTTACAATAGCGGTTCCAGACATTAGGAGACTGGTTAAAAATGACTATCCTATGCCACTTTAGAAAGATAGCTAAAGTTTCTTTTATAATTATCATTGGAGGGATTTATAAGAAACATCCCAAATTTTGCTTGGTCATGACTTAAACTAGATTTAGTTTTGCTTACATGCTTTAATTGGTTTTGTCTGAGGGATTTTCAAGCCTGGCCTTCATTTTACTTTAGCATCTCATTCGCTTCTTCCCACTACCTCTCTCTCTTATTCCCTTCTCTCTCTTAAATTGTGACATACATCTAATTAGCTAAGCTATTTGTCTTCACAGAATTAAATCAAGACAAACAGTCCACTTCAACCCTATATCTTCTGTTCCAGCAATTCCTGTCTTGCCTCACTCTGCTGCAGATGTATAGGCCTTGGGAAATTACAGGTTTCCCACTGGTTCTTATAGCTTCTGGGAATTCTCAGCTCCCAGCTTTTTCCAAGGCTAATTCACTAACTTCCTTCAAATCTTTTATTCTCAAGTCATCTTCTCAGTGATATCTCCTCTGTTTGATTTAAAATAGAACTAACCCAACTCCATTACTCCTTCTCTTTTGCCTTGATCATTTTTTTTTAATACTATTTAACCCTTCACAGGTATCTCACTATTTAATTTTATATCGCTTTTATTTGTTGATGTCTATCTCTACCCTCTCTCATCAAAACACATTAGAATATAAGCTTTATGAATACAGAGATTTTTGCCTATTTTGTTTACAATTATATCCTGAGTATAGAAAAATTCCTGGCAAATTAGAGGTTCTAGACAAAGATATCCGTTGCAGATTTATTTGAAAAATAAATGTCACAACAAGGAAAACAAGCAGCAAAACTACAACTCCATTCTCAGAAGGTGATTCTAGTAGACTTTATATAAAGAAGTCTTGGACTTTCCTGGTGGTCCAGTGGCTAAGACTCCATACTCTCAATACAGGGGGACCACGGTTTATCCCTGGTTGGGAAAGTATTCCCACATGTCACAAATAAGAGTGCTCAGGCTGCAACTAAAGATTCCAAGTGTCACAACTAGAAGACCCCATGTGCCACAACTGACACCTGGTGCAGACAAATAAATTAATTGATTAAAAAAATAGGAAAGTTTTCTGGTGAGAATAATCTGTTAAAGAAGACAAGCTAACAAATAAACACTGGTGAGATTCACTCTTCCTATTCTGGAAGCTATTAAATATTATATTTTTGAGGTCTCTTTATATTGAGGTCTCTTATATTCAGAGGTCTCTGTCCTTGGATACTTTTAGCCTGGTTATTCTGGATTTCTTCCACAAGTGTTGCATCAGGTATTTCAGAAAAGGTTGAATTTATGAATTGGACCAGAAAATGTCAAACTCTAGTCTGTGAGCTTTATCCTATACACTGGTTGTTTTAATACCATCTGTGACCTAAGAATTATTCCTACATTTTAATAGTTGAAAAAATAAAAGAAATAACAGTTCATAGCATATAACTATCATATGAATTCAGTTGTGTCCATAAATAGAGTTTTATTGGAACGTAATCACATTTATTCATTTTTGTGGTATATATGATTTTTTTGTGCTGCAAGTTGCCGACTAAGGTCCGTCTAGTCAAGGCTATGGTTTATCCTGTGGTCATGTATGGATGTGAGAGTTGGACTGTGAAGAAGGCTGAGCGCCAAAGAATTGATGCTTTTGAACTGTGGTGTTGGAGAAGACTCTTGAGAGTCCCTTGGACTGCAAGGAGATCCAACAAGTTCATTCTGAAGGAGATCAGCCCTGGGATTTCTTTGGAAGGAATGATGCTAAAGCTGAAACTCCAGTACTTTGGCCACGTCATACGAAGAGTTGACTCATTGGAAAAGACTCTGATGCTGGGAGGGATTGGGGGCAGGAGGAGAAGGGGACGACAGAGGATGAGATATCTGGATGGCATCACTGACTCAATGGACATGAGTTTGAGTAAACTCCGGGGGTTGGTGTTGGACAGGGAGGTCTGGCATGCTGCGATTCATGGGGTCGCAAAGAGTCGGACACGACTGAATGACTGAACTGAACTGAGCTGAACTGAAGTGAACTGAAGATTCATGAGGGCTTCCCCCATACTTCAGTTGGTAAAGAATCTGCCTGCAATGCAGGAAACTCCAGTTTGATTCCTGGGTTGGTAAGATCCCCAGGAGAAGGGATAGGCCACCCACTCGATTATTCTTGGGCTTCCCTTGTGACTCAGCTGGTAAAGAATCCACCTGCAATGCAGGAGACCTGGGTTCGATCTCTGGGTTGAGAAGATCTCCTGGAGAAAGGAGGGGCTACCCACTCCAGAATTCTGGCCAGGAGAATTCCATGGACTATACAGTCTATGGGGTCACAAAGAGTCAGACATGACTGAGCGACTTTCAAGTCACTTCACAAGATGCGTGAGTCCATATGATATAATAATAACAAAATAAAGTAACAAGCAGAGGAGATAAGACACATATTCCCTACAGAAGAGTTTCAAATATTAGCAACAGAAGGAAAATAGCAATTACAAAATTAGTAATCGTGGATGCAGAAATTAGTTTTTAGCAGAAATAGGATCTTTGTGCAGTCTCAAGGTATGTCCTACAAAATGATTAATATTGAAAAAGGGAAAACAAAGAAAATTCACAGAATGAGAGCAAACATCACTTTTACCCGGTGGTCAAGAGCAAGGTTAACATCACCAGTAATAGATATATGTCTATCATATACTCCTGCTATGACTAAGAAAGGCATGTGATCTCTGAGATATCCTTCCCAATAACAGATAACATCAATTTAATCAAGAGAAAATACCAGAAAAATCAAACTGATCGGCATTCTATAAAACAAATAGTACTTTTCAAAAGCATAAGGGTTTTTAAAGAAAAGAAAATTCTGAGGCACTCCCCTACATTACAGGAAACTAAGGAGACATGACAGTTGAATGCAATGCAAGATCCTTGACTGGATCCTGGAAAAGAAAAGGACAATAGTTTAAAAAAAAATAAAGATGAAATTCACATAACTTTTCACGTAAATTATATATTTTGGTTAATAGCATTGTATCAGTGTTAATGTCTTAGTTTTGATAAATATTCTATGGTTAAATAAGTTATTAGCATAAGGCAAAACTAGTGGAAATATATATAGAAATTATATATAATATTTTTGCAACTCTGCAGTGAATGTAAAATTATCTAGTCATAGAAAGTTTTTTCTTTTTTTTAATTAATTCTCTGTATTAACTTACCTTTTCTCTTTTGTCCAGGAAGTTCCTAACAATACTGAGGAGGCTAACAAATACAACACAGTTCCTTAGTAAGTAGGCAGAGAATGGACAAACAAGCCTATATAACCCTTAAGCTGCTTCCTAAGCCTACTGACACTTTCTTTTCCCTGAGGAACAAACATAATCAGAAGTGAAAAGTGAACAGAAGTAGAAAGTCAGAGTGGCTTATCTTCTTTTCATGCCCAGAAGGAAGAAGAAAAGCAGCTCTTAGAAACCAGAGGAAAGAAATGGTGAATATGATGTATTATTTCCACACTTAAAAAAAATAATTTTATTGCTGGAGGAATAGTCTTCAAATAGCAAAATCTAGGCATTGTACTAAACACAGTTCAAATAAGAAGTTTAGCATATTTATTATTTTACTCTTGTTCCTCATAGATGTTTAAACAGAATAAAAGCAAATGGCAATCTGATTCCCTCATGTTCATGGAGAAGATGGGAATAGCACTGCCTGGAATGCTAATTAATGAAGATAAGTTTTCTAAAGAGCAGAGATGAGATGATTTTTAAATCATCTTATTAAAATGTAGAGGAAAACTTTTTTTTTAATTTACACATATATGTCAGGCCACAAATAATCAATAGTTCTTTGACTTCATTATTTTCATCCATAACCAGGCAGAATAGGAGTGAGTATGCAAGAAAACAACATGAGTGAGTATTGGTATTCTCACCTATGAATATCATCAGCAAGTAGTTCAAGCAAGAGTTAAATCCACTAAGTTGCAAGTGTGTGTTTGTGTTAGCTGCTCAGTCATGGTCGACTCTGCAACCCCATGGACTGTAGCCCACAAGGCTCCTCAGTCCATGAAATTCTCCAGGCAAGAATACTGGAGTGGATTGCCATTCCCTTCTCCAGGGGATCTTCCAGACCCAGGGATTGAACATGAGTCTCCTGCACTGCAGGCAAATTCTTTACTGTCTGAGCCACCAGGGCAGCTGAAGTTGCAAAGTAATTAATCGCAAATCTCTACTTAAATCACTAGCAATATCCTGTCATCCGAAGTGAGTGACCCTTTTGCCCCTAAGTCCCAGGGGAAGGATAACAAATTCTGTAACTTAGAGGGTCAAGCAGATAAAAATAACTGAGTACATTTTTAAAAATAACTAATAAAAATAACTGTGGCAGTGGCTCAGTTCAGTTTGGTTCGGTCACTCAGTCGTGTCCGATTCTATGCGATCCCATGAACCGCAGCATGCCAGGCCTCACTGTCCATCATCAACTCCCAGAGTTCACCCAAACCCACGTCCATCTAGTCAGTGATGCCATCCAGACATCTTATCCTCTGCCATTCCCTTCTCCTGCCCCCAATCCCTCCCAGGATCAGAGTCTTTTCCAATGAGTCAACTCTTCGCATGAGGTGGCCAAAGTATTGGAGTTTCAGCTTCAGCATCAGTCCTTCCAATGAATACCCAGGACTGATTTCCTTTAGAATGGACTGGTTGGATCTCCTTGCAGTCCAAGGGACTCTCAAAAGTCTTCTCCAACACCACAGTTCAAAGGCATCAATTTTTCGGCACTCAGTTTTCTTCACTGTCCAACTCTCACATCCATACATGACCACTGGAAAAACCATAGCCTTGACTAGACGGACCTTTGTTGGCAAAGTAATGTCTCTGCTTTTGAATATGCTATCTAGATTGGTCATAACTTTCCTTCCAAGGAGTAAGCATCTTTTAATTTCATGGCTGCAAACACCATCTGCAGTAATTTTGGAGCCCCCCAAAATAGAGTATGACATTGTTTCCACTGTTTCCCCATCTATTTCCCATGAAGAGATGGGACCAGATGCCATGATCTTAGTTTTCTGAATGTTGTACTTTAAGCCAACTTTTTCACTCTCTTTCACTTTCATCAAGAGGCTTTTTAGTTCCTCTTCACTTTCTGCCACAAGGGTGATGTCATCTGCATATCTGAGGTTATTAATATTTCTCCCAGCAATCTTGATTCCAGTTTGTGCTTCTTCCAGCCCAGTGTTTCTCATGATGTACTCTGCATAGAAGTTCAATAAGCAAGGTGACAATATACAACCTTCACATACTCCTTTTCCTATTTGGAACCAATCTGCTGTTCCATGTCCAGTTCTAACTTGCTTCCTGATCTGCATATAGGTTTCTCAAGAGGCAGGTCAGGTGGTCTGGTATTCCCGTCTCTTTCAGAATTTTCCATGGTTTATTGTGATCCACACAGTCAAAGGCTTTGGCATAGTCAGTAAAGCAGAAATAGATGTTTTTCTGGAACTCTCTTGCTTTTTCGATGATCCAGCAGATGTTGGCAATTTGATCTCTGGTTCCACTGCACAAACACAAAATTTTTTGTCTCAAAGGTTAATTGTTGCTTTGAAAGAATGCAAGTGAAATATTTTCAGACTTTTTTTTTCCCCAGAGAAGGCAAAATCCCAAAATTTTATATAAAATCTCTTCAGCATGTGATTTCTTTCCCACAGGAGTATTAGTGCTACTTGACATATAAAGCCTTTGCTTCTTTTCCAAGAGAAGAATAGGCAACAGGGGCAGTGATATCCTAGGAGAGTAAGAGGACAGGGGTTTGTCATTAATAAAAGACTATACACTTGCTAGAATTTGTTTTCTAAATCTTAGTTCAAAGAAAAATGGGTAACAAAGACTTAAAGAAGGTTTGATTTCCTCTAGAACACTTAAGGATATTGATACACTAAAGCATATGTAAACCTCCAAGAGGAGATTCAGTTCAGTTCAGTTCAGTTCAGTTCAGTTCAGTCGTTCAGTCGTGTATGACTCTTTGCAACCCGATGAACCACAGCATGCCATGCCTCCCTGTCCATACAAACTCCCGGAATTTAACCAAACTCATGTCCATAGAGTCGGTGATGCATCCAACCATCTCATTTTCTGTCATCCCCTTCTCCTCCTGCCCTCAATCTTTCACAGCATCAGTTCAGTTCACCCACTCAGTCGTGTCCGACTCTTTGTGACCCCATGAACCACAGCACGCCAGGCCTCCATGTCCATCACCAACTCCTGGAGTTTACTCAAACTCATGTCCATTGACTCGGTGATGCCATCTAACCATTTCATCCTCTATCATTCTCTTCTCCTCCTGCCTTCAATCTTTTCCAACATAAGGGTCTTTTCAAAAGAGTCACCTCTTCGCATCAGGTGGCAAAAATATTGGAGTTTCAGCATCAACATCGGTCATTAAATGAACACACAGGACTGATTTCCTTTAGGAAGAACTGGTTGGATCTCCTTGCAGTCCAAGGAACTCTCAAGAGTCTTCTCTGAGAAAATAGTTCAAAAGTATCAATTCTTCTGTGCTCTGCTTTCTTTATAGCCCAACTCTTACATCCATACATGACTACTGGAAAAATCATAGCCTTGATTAAATGGAGCTTCATTGGCAAAGTAATGTCTCTACTTTTTAATATGCTGTCTAGGTTGGCCATAACTTTCCTTCCAAGGAGTAAGCGTCTTTTAATTTCATGGCTGCAATCACTATCTGCAGTGATTTTGGAGCCCTCCCCAAATAAAGTCATCCACTGTTTCCACTGTATCCCATCTATTTGCCATGAAGTGATGGGACCAGATGCCATTATCTTAGTTTTCTGAATGTTGCACTTTCAGCCAACTTTTTTACTCTCCTCTTTCACTTTCATCAAGAGGCTCTAAAGTTCTTCTTCCCTTTCTGCCATAAGGGTGTTGTCATCTGCCTATCTGAGGTTATTGAGATTTCTCCCTGTAAGCTTGATTCCAGCTTGTGCTTCATCTAGCCCAGCATTTCTCATGATGTACTCTGCATTGAAGTTAAATAAGCAGGGTGACAATATACAGCCTTGACATACTCCTTTCCCTATTTAGAAGGAGTCTGTTGTTCCATGTCCAGTTCTAACTGTTGCTTCCTGACCTGCATATAGGTTTCTCAAGAGGCAAGTCAAGAGGTCTGGTATTCCCATCTCTTTCAGAATTTTCCACAGTTCATTGTGATCCACACAGTCAAAGGCTTTGACATAGTCAATAAAGCAGAAATAGATGTTTTTCTGGAATTCTCTTGCTTTTTCCATGATCCAGTAGATGTTGGCAATTTGATCTCTGGTTCCTCTGCCTTTTCTAAAACCAGTTTGACAGCTGGAAGTTCATGGTTCAGGTATTGCTGAAGCCTGGCTTGGAGAATTTTGAGCATTACTTTACTAGCAATGGAGATGAGTGAAATTGTGCGGTAGTTTGAGCATTCTTTGGCATTGCCTTTCTTAGGGATTGGAATGAAAACTAACCTTTTCCAGTCCTGTGGCCACTGCTGAGTTTTCCAAATTTGCTGACATAATGAGTATAGCACTTTCATAGCGTCATCTTTTAGGATTTGAAATAGCTCAACTGCAATTCCATCACCTCCACTAGCTTTGTTCATAGTGGTGCTTCTTAAGGCCCACCTGACTTTACATTCCAGGATATCTGGCTCTAGGTGAGTGATCATACCATTGTGATTATCTGGGTCGGTCATGAAGATCTTTTTTGTATAGTTCTTCACTGTATTCTTACCACCTCCTCTTAATATCTTCTGATTCTGTTAGGTCCATATCATTTCTGTCCTTTATTGAGCCCATCATTGCGTGAAATATTCCCTTGGTATCTTTAATTTTCTTGAAGAGATCTCTAGTCTTTCCCATTCTATTCTTTTCCTCTACTTCTTTGCATTGATTACTGAGGAAAGCTTTTTTCATTTCTCCTTGCTATTCTTTGAAACTCTGTATTCAAATGGGTAAATCTTTCCTTTTTTCCTTTGCTTTCGAATTCTCTTTTCTTAGCTATTTTTAAGTCTTCCTCGGAGAGCCATTTTGTTTTTTTTGCATTTCTTTTTCTTGGGGATTGTCTTGATCCCTGTCTCTTGTTCAGTGTCACAAACTTCACTTTATAGTTCATCAGGCCCTCTGTCTAGTGCCTTAAATCTATGTCTCACTTCAACCATATAATTATAAGGGATCTAATTTAGGTCATACCTGAATGGTCTGGTGGTTTTCCCCACTTTCTTCAATTTAAATCTGAATTTGGTGTAAAGAGTTCATGATCTGAGCCACAGTCACCATCCAGTCTTGTTTTTCCTGACTGTATAGAGCTTCTCCATCTTTGGCTACAAAGGGTAGAATCAATCTTATTTCAACGTTGACTGTCTGGTGATATCCATGTGTAAGGTCTTCTCTTGTGTTCTTGGAAGAGGGTGTTTGCTATGACCAGTGCATTCTCTTGGCAGAACTCTATTATCATTTTCAATTTTTTCCCTAAATATTTCAAAGTATGAAAAAGATATTTTATGGCTTTGGGAGTGCTAAAATGACATGTATCTAAATTCATCTGCATATATATATATATATAATATTTATGAAGTTTTGTGTTGGGTATTTCTGTACATTGGACACAGATCCATTTTCTTGGCCGTCTCATGTTTCAGAATTTCTATCTAAGTTTGACAAAGTGTGACCAGCAGATTGTTTTACCCCAGGCAAATGTGACTAGTATTCTTGAGTTGGGTGAAAGCAGATGTTTGCAGAGCTTTTCTCACATTTCTGATTTTGGTACTTGAGCCTGTTCTTTATGCTATGATTATGTCTCTGCACTCTATAATCATGCCTCATCAATTCACGCTGGTTCCGTGTATCCTTGAAGTGTTTCTTTTGTGAACCTCACTTGTTGTTGCCATACTCCAGCTGTCTATGAGAGCCTGCTGAGATTCATTTTTCAGCACATGTCCTTTTGAGAGCAATTGTCATCTCAGTGCATTTAGATAACTATATATATGTATACATACTTTTGTTTCTTTTGTTTGAACTGAAATTTTTATAGTTAAAATTTGACGTGTGTTACAAGTAAAATCTCACTGAAATGCAATCAAAGCCTTTAACTGGTAATCAGGATATCCTGACTTCGATGTTTTTTGCTTTGCCACTTGTTAATCATAATGCCTTCACAAGGCCAGACATAGTTACCCTCTGTTTCTTTATCTGTGAAAAGAGAAAATCATGTTAAATGGCTGTGATCACAAAGGTTGTGATATTCAAAGATAGTGGTTCTCAAATAAGAAAACATTAAAATCATTCATGGGGCTTCCTTAAATGCAAATTACTGGGCCCCACACCAAAGATTTGATTTAGTAATTCAGGGGTGAGGGTCATGAATTTACAGTTTTTACAAGCACCCTTGTAGTGACGACAGATGGTTTTCCAGAAAACACTTTTTGTGGAGCTACATTGTGAAACATCAGGCATCAGCACATTGCTATGTCCAACTTTGAACAATATACTAACTTAGTAAATTTCCTGATTCTATATGACTTTAATAATTTTAGAAGACTGCATGGGAACACAAGGCACAATAGTATAGTAGAAAGAGTAAGAACTCTGAAGTCACTTACACTTTAGATTGAATCTCATTTATCTCTGTAAACTCTTTGAACCTCAATTTCTTCATTTCTAAAATAAGCGGACTAACATTGCTTCATAATGATCCTATAAGGGTTCAGTTCAGTTGCTCATTTGTGTCAGAATCTTTGCAACCCCATATACTGCAGAATGCCAGGCCTCCCTTTTCATCACCAGCTCCCAAAGTTTACTTAAACTCATGTCCATTGAGTTGGTAATGCCATCCAAACCTCTCATCCTTTGTCATCCCCTTCTCCTCCTGCCTTCAATCTTTCCCAACATCAGGGTCTTTTCAAATGAGTCAGCTCTTCACATCAGGTGGCCAAAGTATTGGCCTATAAGGGTTAAATACATGCAATTATGTGCATTACATTTAGATTTTAATTCCTCCTTCCTTCACCACCTTCCTCCTAACTCTCTGCTCTCATTTTATTGCAAAGATGATTTGTCCACAATTCAGGCAGCTAACACAATAAGAAAGTTTAGTTATTTCAATATTTAACTGATGATTTTTTGTCTAGGCATGTACAAGTGACAGGGAGACTAGGTGACAAGAAAATATAATGAAAGTGAATAATACACACCACCAGTTCTCAGAAAGTTTCACTCTAATAAATATTGAGAAGAACTAAGGATACAAAGTCCAACTTTGCGATGTGAGATAGGATGAGATAGTAGAGTCAAAGAATGCATCTGAGTGAAGAATTTGCCTTCACTTGTATTTTTTTCTTTTTTTAAAATTTAGATAAGTATAACTATATATATATATACACACATACTTTTGTTTCTTTAGTTTGAACTGAAATTTTTATAGTCAAAATTTGACGTGTGTTACAAGTAAAATCTCACTGAAATGCAATGAAAGCCTTTAACTGGTAATCAGGATATCCTGACTTCGATTTTTTTGCTTTGCCACTTGTTAATCATAATGACTTCTCAAGGCCAGACATAATTACTCTCTGTTTCTTTATCTGTGAAAAGAGAAAATCATGTTAAATGATTTTAAATCATGTTAAAATGAGTTTCTAGATAAGAAAGGCATTTTAGAAAAGTCTATAGAATAAGAGAGGTATAGACAAGAACTCTTTGTTTTTGGAACTATATCATGTGTATAATGGCAGAAAGTGAAGAGGAACTAAAGAACCTCTCTATGAAGGTGAAAGAGGAGAGTGAAAACGCTGGCTTAAAACTCAACATTGAAAAAAATGAAGATTATGGCATCTGGTCCTATCACTTCATGGCAAATAGATGGAAAAAAAAGTGGAAACAGTGTCACATTTCATTTTTTTTTTGGTTTCAAAATCACTGCAGATGGTGACTACAGCCACAAAATTATAAGATGCTTGCTCCTTGGGAGAACAGCTATGACAAATCTAGACAGCATATTAAAAAGCACAGACACCACTTTGCCAACAAAAGTCCAAAAATTTAAAACTATGACTTTACCAGTAGTCATGTATGCATGTGAGAGTTGGGCCATAAAGAAGACTGAGTACCAAAGAGTTGAAGCTTTCAAACTGTGGTGCTGGAGAAGACTCTTGCTAGTCCCTTGGACTGCAAGGAGATCCAACCAGTCAGTCTTACAGAAAATCAACCCTAAATATTCATTGGGAGGGCTGGGGGTTGAAGCTGAAGCTCCAGTACTTTGGCCAACTGATGCAAAGAGCTGACTCATTGGAAAAGACCCTGATGCTGGGAAAGTTTGAATGCAGGAGGACAACAAAGGGACAACAGAAGACGGATGGTTGGATGGCATCACTTACTCAATGGACATGAGTTTGAACAAACTCAGGGAGATAATGCAGGACACAGAAGACCGATGTGCTGCAGTTCATGGGGTTGCAAAGTGTCAGACGTGACTTAGCAACTGAATAACAACAACAACAACAACACACACACACACACATATATACACATATATATGCAAATAATATATATAAATAACTTGTTAATCATATGTATTTTGATTTTTTGTCAACTTGGCAAATGGACTAATAATCATTTCCTTGTTCATGATTATACAATCAGGGCATATTTTAGCAGGGATACATCATCTGCTGCACAAGCATCACTCATATGACTGGCCATTGGAGCTGGTCACTGGGTGCATCTTAGCTGAAGTTATTTGCTAAAAGTCGGGGTTCTGCTCCATGTGGATCTCTCCACAAGATCTACCTTAAAACTGTATTCCAAGAATGAATATTATTGACAAGGGTGAAAGCAGAAGCAAATCTCTTTAAGCCTGGCTTTCGGGTTTGAATCTTAGTCACATCTGTAAAGTTATTGGGCCTTCATTTCTTCACCTATAGAATGGTAGTTGTAAGCTTATATCATAGAGATGACACACAGGGTAATATATGTAAACTCATTAACTGAATTTAGATATTAGGTAAACAGCATGACTTCGACCATATTCTAATGGAGAAATTCAGTCATGAGTGTATGGTGACGGTGACAGTGACTGGACACCACCTCTCAATGGGAAGAGTACAAAGATGTTATGGCCATCATCACTACCACAGTGAGAACAAGGCAGCAAGGCTAAAGAAACAACAGAGATCAAAACACGGAAAACTTTATAAACGATCCTTAATGCTTCACTTTCATCTTGAAGCTAGAAGAGTGTCATTTTAAACAGCAGAGAGACAGGCACATATTTGGTTTGTAATTTGATTATTTTGACAGCATTGTGGGCATGGTTTTGAGCAGGGTACAACTGGAGTAAAAGCAACCAGATTTAAACTGTCGCAATTTTTTAGATGTCTGGGCATAAAAATTATTCTGAGAGAACAGTTACAGAAAAGAAAGTGACAGAATGGAGACAGAGATTTAGATATTGGAGACTGAGGCTGGAGATGAAGGGATTTGTTTTCTGATAACTCTAAGGAAGGCAGCCTGAACATGTCTGGTGGGGAGGGAGGAAGGGGAACTGTGGGAAGATGATGTATTTAATTTGGGACATTTGAGGTTAAAGGAGAGATTTCAGAGATAGTGGTACTATTTTGAGCTCAAACTTGTTGAATTTTTGCTTTGTAGGCAGATGGTACAGAAAGAAAATATAACCGCAAAAAATAACCTAATATTTGTGGCACAATAAAAGAAACTTCACTTTTTAAGAAAAGTCCGTAAATGATGGAATTACATGTCTTAAGGAGAACAGCTAAAAGACACCTAGGTATTAGAATTAAGAGAAAATACAGTGCTTTCTCTATTTGTTTAAATGTTAATTGCTAATTAGCAATTCATGAATTGATACTAACCTATTCATAGAATGTGAATGTATATTCTTGCAAAGATGTCTAGTTTAAAGTTTCTGTGGAGGCTGGTGCCATTGTCTGAGTTTATTTACCCTTTATTGATTTGTACATCTTATAGAAAAGAGATGTCAAGATCCTTGTCTCTGCTCTGTCCTCCACAGTATCCATGAGTAGTTTTCTGCTTCTTCAATAATCAAACAAAAGAATTGCTATTAAACCCCTTTTCTCCTTGATCCATACTCAGCCCCTCCCCAGTAAGATAGTGGCCTTTTAAAGAAAAACTCATGCAAATCTGACACATGAGTTGGTAAATCAATGTATGCTATCTTTCAAATCTCTTAATCAACCAAGTATAGAATACTTACATTATAGAACACATCTCTTCCATATCCGTTTTATACTGCAAGTATTCTAGCCAAAACCCAGCTGTTTTTACTCTAAAATAATGCATATGTGCTCAGTCACTTCAGCTGTGTCTGACTCTTTGTGACCCCATGGACTGTAGCCTGCCAGGCTCCTCTGTCCATGGGGATTCTCCAGGCAAGACTACTGGAGTGGGTTGCCATTTCCTTCTCCAGGGAATCTTCCTGACCCAGGGATCAAGCCGGTGTCTCTTATGTCTCCTGCATGGGCAAGCAGGTTCTTTACCACCAGTGCGCCACTGGGGAAGCCCCCAAATAATGTATATATCCTATCAATGTTTCATGCATACATTAATGAATTAAATTGTATCAATATAACTTCTGTTAAATCTAAGATCCTTCTGCACTGCTTTCCTCTGGCTCCATGTTGCCATTCTTATTTACCCACTCAGGGAAAATAAACTCTTTAGACTGTTTTGAACACAATTCTAATTCATATAACCAAAATGCTACTCCTGTTGTATTAATTTTATTTTTTTCAAGGTTTATTGAGATAAATTAACATATAAAGTTGTGTAAGTTTAAGGTATAATATTCAATGATTTGATAAACACATACTGTGAAAGTATTGCCACACTGAGAGTAGTCAATATATCAATTATCTCACATAGTTACCTTTTTTTTCTGTGTAAGAATTTTAATATCTACTATCTTAATGATTTGCAAGTATAAAATCTAATACTGTTAACTGTAGTCACTATGTCTCATGTTGCATTCCCAGAACTTACCAATCTCATCACTTAAGTTGATACCCCGTGACCACCTTCACTCCTCTCTTGGCAATAGTAATTTACTCTCTGTTTCTATGAATTTGGGTTGTATAGATTACAGGCATAATTGAGGTCAAACAATATTTGTTTTTCTCATATTTATTTCAGTTTAAGTTTAAATATTTAAATTAAATATTGTTGCAAATGATAGCATTTTCTTATTTTTTATGGCTAAACAATACGTATTTGCAAAGTTTTCAGTCTTTCACCATTGACAATGATGTTAGCTATGGGCTGTTTATATGTGGATTCCATTATGTTGAGGTAGTTTTCTTCTATCGCTAGTTCATTAAGTGTTTTTATCATGAAATCTTGTCAAATGTTGAATCTTGTCAAATGTTTTTTCATGAAATCTTGTCATGAAAATGTTTTTTCTTCATCAATTGATATAATTATTTTTTTGTCCATTCCATTATGTGCTATATTACATTGGTTGATTTTCATTTTTTATTTCATATATTGAACTGTACTTGAATTCCAGGAATAAATCTCACTTTGTCATGCAATATAAACCTTTAACGTGCTGCTGAATTCAGTTTGCAAGGGCATTGTTGAGATTTTTACACAAATAATAAGGAAGATAGGTCTATAGTTTTCCTGTATTGTCTATGTCTGGCTTTGGCATCAAAGTAATGATGTCCTCATAAAATGAGGACTTATTTCTTCCTCTTTAATTTCTTGGAAGTTTCAAGAGTATTGGTGCTAATTCTTTTTCAAATGTTTGGTACATCTGTTTAGTGAAGCCATGTGAACCTAGGCTTTGTTGGGTTGCATAGCGACAGGGGATTTGATTATTGATTGAAATTACTTACCAGTTGCTGGTTTATTGAGATTTTTCTATTTCTTCATAATTCAGTCTGGATAAGTGGGTGTTTTTAGAAATTTATACACTTCTTTTAGGATATCAAAATTGTTGGTATATAATTGTTTATAACACAGTTTTATAATTCATTTATCTTCTTGTGTCATAGGTAGTAATATCCCCCTTTCATTATTTTATATATTGTGTACCCATTAAGATAGACTAACAGTTTTTTAAAATATTTTTGTCACATATTCTAGGCACCAAAGTTGTAATAACACAGGTTAATATATCTATCCATGTATTAAATTTACTACAAAACTTTATATTTTCATTTAGTTTCATGTTCTAGCTTCATGCCATCTAGCATCCTTTGGTTCCCTTTTGTGTTTCATATGGAGTTGGCCTTGTGTTAATAAACTCCCTAAGTTTTTGTTTATCTAGGAATATTTTAATTTCTTTTTCATTTCTGAAGGATTTTTTTCCGTGAATTTAATGTTCTTTGTTGACAGTTTTAGTCTTTAAGCATCTAAGTGTGTATCCCAATCTTTACTGGCCTGTAAAGTTTATTCTGAGAAATCTGCTGACAATCTTATGCAAGTTTTCTTTTATGTGATGAGTCACTTATCTCTTGCTGCTTTCAAGATTCTTTGTGACTCCTGGTAGTTTATAAAAATGAATGTGTAACTGTGCAGTTCTATTTGAATTTACCCCAAGTGAGTCTTTGAGGTTTTCAAAATTATACGTCAGTTTATTTCATCAGATGTGGGAAGTTTTCAGCCATTATTATTTTGAAATAAGCTTTCCGTCCCTTTTTGTCTCGCCTTCTGGAATTTCTATAATGTGTATTTCAGTCCATTGGATCAGTTCAGTTCAGTCGCTCAGTTCGTGTACGACTCTTTGAGACCCCGTGGACTGCAGTGCACCAGGCCACCCTGTCCATCACAAACTCCTGGAATTTACTCAAACTCATGTCCATTAAGTCGGTGATGCTATCCAACCATCTCAGCCTCTGTTGTCCCCTTCTCTTCTCATCTTCAATCTTTCCCAGCATCAGGGTCTTTTCAAATGAGTCAACTCTTCACATCATGAGCCACAGTTTTGGAGTTTCAGCTTCAGTATTAGTCCTTCCAATGAATATTCAAGACTGATTTCCTTTAAGATGGATTGGTTGGATCTCCTTGCTGGCCAAGGGACCCTCAAAAGTCTTCTCCAATATCACAGTTCAAAAGCATCAATTCTTCCGCACTCAGCTTTCTTTATAGTCTGAATCTCACATTCATACATGACTACTCAAAAAACCATAGCCTTGACTAGACAGACCTTTGTTGGCAAAGTAATGTGTCTGCTTTTCAATATGCTGTCTAGGTTGGTCATAGTTTTTCTTCCAAGGAGCAAGAATCTTTTAATTTCATGGCTACAGTCACCATCTACAGTGATTTTGGAGCCCCTGAAAATGAAGTCTGTTCTCTTTCCACTGTTTTCCGATCTATTTCCCAGGAAGTGATGGGACCAGATGCCATAATCTTTGTTTCCTGAAGGTTGAGTTTTAAGCCAGCTTTTCCACTCTCCACTTTCACTTTCATCAAGAGGCTTTTTAGTACTTCTTCACTTTCTGCGTAAGGGTGGTGGCATCTGCATATCTGAGGTTACTGAGATTTCTCCCAGCAATCTTGATTCCAGCATGTGCTTCTTCCAGCCCAGCATTTCTTATGATGTACTCTGCATATAAGTTAAATAAGCAGGGTGACGATATACAGCCTTGACATACTCCTTTCTCTACTTGGAACCTGTTTGTTATTCCATGTCCAGTTCTAACTGTTGCTTCCTGACCTGCATACAGATTTCTCAAGAGGGAGGTCAGGTGGTCTGCTATTCCCATCTCTTTCAGGCTTTCCCACAGTTTATTGTGATCCACACAGTCAAAGGCTTTGGTATAGTCAATAAAGCAGAAATAGATATTTTTCTGGAACTCTCTTGCTTTTTCAATGATCCAATGGATGTTGGCAATTTGATCTCTGGTTCCTCTACCTTTTCTAAATCCAGACTGAACATCTTGAAGTTCATGGTTTACATACTGTTGAAGCCTGGCTTGGAAAATTTTAAGCATTACTTTACTTGTGTGTGAGATGAGTGCAATTGTGCATTAGTTTGAGCATTCTTTGGCATTGCCTTTCTTTGTGGTTGGAATGAAAACTGACCTTTTCCAGTCCTGTGGCCACTGCTGAGTCTTCCAAATTTGCTGGCATATTGAGTGCAGCACTTTTACAGCACCATCTTTTAGGATTTGAAATAGCTCAACTAAAATTCCATCACCTGTACTAGCTTTGTTTGTAGTGATGCTTCCTAAGGCCCACTTGACTTTACATTCCAGGATGTCTGGCTCTAGGTGGGTGATCACACTATTATGATTATCTGGGTCATGAAGATCTTTTTTGTATAGTTCTTCTCTGTATTCTTGCCACCTCTTCTTACTATGTTCTGCTCCTGTTAGGTCCATACCATTTCTGTCCTTTATTGTGCCCATCTTTGCATGAAATGCTTCCTTGGTATCTCTCATTTTCTTGAAGAGATCTCTAATCTTTCCCATTCTATTCTTTCCCTCTATTTCTTTGCATTGAGCACTGAGGAAGGCTTTCTTATCTTTCCTTGCTATTCTTTGGAACTCTGCATTCAAATGGGTATATCTTTCCTTTTCTCCTTTGTCTTTCACTTCTCTTCTATTCACAGCTATTTGTAAGGCCTCCTTAGGTAACCATTTTGCCTTTTTGCATTTCTTTTCCTTGGGGATGGTCTTGATCACCGCCTCTTGTACAAAGTCACAAACCTCCATCCCCAGTTCTTCAGACAATCTATCAGATCTAATCCCTTAAATCTACTTGTCACTTCCACTGTATAATCATAAGGGATTTGATTTTGGTCATACCTAAATGGTCTAGTGGTTTTCTCTACTTTCTTCAATTTAATTCTGAATTTGGCAATAAAGAGTTCATGGTCTGTACCATAGTTATCTCCCAGTCATTTTTTTTGCTGACTGTATAGAATTTCTCCATCTCTGGCTGAGTAAAATATAATCAATCTGGTTTCGGTGTTGACCATCTGGTAATGTCCATTTGTAGAGTCTTCTTCTGTGTTGTCGGAAGAGGGTGTTTTCTATGGCTCATGCGTTCTCCTGGCAAAACCCTATTACCCTTTGCCCTGTTTCATTCTGTACTCCAAGGCCAAATTTGCCTGTTATCCAGGTATCTCTTGACTTCCCACTTTTGCATTCCAGTCCATTATAATGAAAAGGAGATTTTTTGGGGTGTTAGTTCTAGAAGGTCCTATAGGTCTTCACAGAACCGTTCAACTTCAGCTTCTTCAGCATTATTGGTTGGGGCGTAGACTTGGATTACTGTGATACTGAATTGTTTGCCTTGGAAACGAACAGAGATCATTCTGTCATTTCTGAGATTGCATCCAAGTACTGCATTTCAGACTCTTTTGTTGACTGTGATGGCTACTTCATTTCTTCTAAGGGATCCTGGTCCACAGTAGTAGATATAAAGGTCATCTGAATTAAATTCATACAGTAGTAGATATAATTGTCATCTGAGTTAAATTCACCCATTCCAGTCCATTTTAGTTTGCTGATTCCTAAAATGTCAATATTCACATCAACATTTGAAAGGCAAAGTGGTTGTCTGAGGAGGCCTTACAAATAGCTATGAAAAGAAGATAAGCGAAAGGCAAAGGACAAAAGGAAAGATATACCCATTTAAATGCAGAGTGCACTTGATGGTATTCTATAAATCTCTTAGATTTTATTCATATTTCTTAATTCTATTTTTTTCTCTTATTTAATGACTTCAATTAACTTGTGTTCAAGCTTGATCATTCTTTATTCTGCCTAAAAAAGTCTGCGATTGAAATCTTTCAGTGAATTTTTTTTTTCAACCCTAGAATTTCTATTTGGTTCTTTTTGAATTTCGTTTTGTTGGTATTCTCATTTAGTTCATGGACTGCTTTCCTGGCTACAATTTTTTAAAATCTGTAGTCTCTTTAAGTTATTGAACATTTTTATGACAGAAGCACAAGATATTGAGAAGAGGTGGCAAGAATACATGGCAGAACTGTACAAAAAAGATCTTCACAACCCAGATAATCATGATGGTGTGATCACTCATCTAGAGCCAGACATCCTGGAATGTGAAGTCAAGTGGGTCTTAGAAAGCATCACTATGAACAAAGCTAGTGGAGGTGATGGAATTCCAGAGGAGCTATTTCAAATCCTGAAAGATGGTGCTGTGAAAGTGCTGCACTCAATATGCCAGCAAATTTGGAAGACTCAGCAGTGGCCACAGGACTGGAAAAGGTCAGTTTTCATTCCAATCCCAAAGAAAGGCAATGCCAAAAAATGCTCAAACTACCGCACAATTGCACTCATCTCACATGCTAGTAAAGTAAGGCTCAAAATTCTCCAAGCCAGGCTTCAGCAATATGTGAACCATGAACTTCCTGATGTTCAAGCTGGTTTTAGAAAAGGTAGAGGAACCAGAGAGCAAATTGCCAACATCCACTGGATCATGGAAAAAGTTCAGAAAAACATCTATTTCTGCTTTATTGACTATACCAAAGCCTTTGACTGTGTGGATCACAATAAACTGTGGAAAATTCTGAAAGAGATGGGAATACCAGACCACCTGACCTGCTTCTTGAGAAATCTGTATGCAGGTCAGGAAGCAACAGTTAGAACTGGACATGGAACAACAGACTGGTTCCAAATAGGAAAAGGAGTATGTGAAGGCTCTATATTGTCACCCTGCTTATTTAACTTCTATGCAGAGTACATCATGAGAAACACTGGGCTGGAGGAAGCACAAGCTGGAATCAAGATTGCTGGGAGAAATATCAATAACCTCAGATATGCAGAGGACACCACCCTTATGACAGAAAGTGAAGAGGAACTACAAAGCCTCTTGATGAAAGTGAAAGAGGAGAGTGAAAAAGTTGGCTTAAAGCTCAACATTCAGAAAAGTAAGATCATGGCATCCGGTCCCATCACTTCATGGGAAATAGATGGGGAAACAGTGGAAACTGAGTCAGACTTTATTTTTTTGGGCTCCAAAATCACTGCAGATGGTGATTGCAGCCATGAAATTAAAAGATGCTTGCTCCTTGGAAAAAAAGTTATGACCAACCTAGATAGCATATTCAAAAGCAGAGACATTACTTTGCTGACTAAGGTCCGTCTAGTCAAGGCTATGGTTTTTCCAGTAGTCATGTATGGGTGTGAGAGTTGGACTGTGAAGAGCGCTGAGTGCCGAAGAATTGATGCTTTTGAACTGTGGTGTTGGAGAAGACTCTTGAGAGTCCCTTGGACTACACCGGTCCATTCTGAAGGAGATCAGCCCTTGGACTTCTTTGGAAGGAATGATGCTAAAGCTGAAACTCCAGTACTCTGGCCACCTCATGTGAAGAAGTGACTCATTGGAAGAGACTTTGATGCTGGGAGGGATTGAGGGCAGGAGAAGGGGAAGACAGAGGGTGAGATGGCTAGATGGCATCACTGACTTGATGGACGTGAGTCTGAGTGAATTTCGGGAGTTGGTGATGGACAGGGAGGCCTGGAGTGCTGCGATTCATGGCGTCCTAAAGAGTTGGACACAACTGAGTGACTGAACAGAACTGATGATAGTTATTATTAAATTATTGTTAGCTAATTCATACATCTGTATTATTTTTAGTTTTGGTTTCCATAGTTTTATTTTGTTCCCTTGAGTGAGTCATTTTTGCTACTTTTTTATATGCCTTTTAATCTTTTTCTGGAACACAGGAATTTGGGGAAAAAAAAAAATCCTCTGTATTCCTATTATATGCATTGACTTTACGAAGGGAAAAATATTTGCTAGTCAGCCTAGCTAAAGGTTTGCACATGTGCTAAGTTGATTTAGTCATGTCAAACTCTTTTTGACTATATGGACTGTACCTTGCCAGGCTCCTCTATACAGTAAAAAATTTTATTATCTACTATATAACAATTTGCAAGCATACAATATTAAAATTAATTTAGTATTGTTAAGTATAGTCAATACATCTTACATTTCACCCCCAAAACTTATTCATCTTGCCTGGGGATTCTCCAGACAAAAATACTAAAGTGGGATACAATGCCTTCCTCCAAGGGATGTACTCAACCCAGGGGTTGAACCCACATCTTTTATGTCTCTTGCATTGGCAGGTGGGTTCTTTACCACTAGAGCCACCCGGGAAGCCCAGCTAAAAGTATTAGGACCTCTCAAACCTTTTCTTGCTGCTTGCTCCCCTTGTAATCTGCATGTGGAAATACAGCTCTAACATGCAATGGAGCTTGCTTATTGTTAGTGACTTCAAGACTCTACCACAGCTCCATAAGTGGTCCAAGAGATGTAACATAAAAACCATTCCACCAGGCAACTTTCTAACAAGCTAGAATGTTGGATGTACTCTTGTTTCCATCCAATGGGACAGTCCAAATATGGTAGCTTTTTTCTGCTCATATGCATAATACTGTGTAGGTAGACAGGCACAAATATGTATTTAACATTTGTGGGTTTTCAAATCCTTTTTGCTGGAATTCCTTTTTGATTTTATATATATGTAAATTTTATAGCTTGTCAACTATAGTTCTGGTCTATATACTATTAACTCAATGTTAACTTAATGTCTTTGTGGGGAAAGAAGGTCTGTAGCATTCTATTCTGCCATCTTCATGACATCTCTCTTCTAGCACCATTGTTTGATTTCCTGGACTATAGCCACAATTTCTTATATTGTATATTTTCCTTCCCAGCTTTTTTTCTAGTGTTGGAGTAACTCTGAATTTACTTTCTAAAAATGGATATAGGGTAGAGTGAAGAGTATATATGTGAAAGAGAGATGAGATTAATTATTCAGCCTCAGATTTTCAAATAATATTCAAATTTAAATTTCCATCTCATTGTTTCCTGCCTTTTTGTAGTCCCAGGCATTCCAGGTATTCTTTAGCTTTCCAGGGATAAAAGCTCAAATTTTCTGAAGTCTCTCCATCAGTAACTGCTTCTTCTTTTACTTTCTGTCTTCCAAAATGTTAATGAAATGATGTGCAATGATGTTCACATCTTGTTCACTTTTTGGTGAATTTTCTCATACGTTTTGTTTTATTAATCTTACATTAATGGGGTTTGGGAAGGACATTCCATCGAGTGCTATTCAGTCTACCAACTTGTACTTGTTCTCTGTTTTTCCTTTGTGGACTTTTTATCTGTTATACAAATTGCTCAGTTCATCAAATATTTATTAAGCAAGGTTAGCTTATTGCATGCTTCATAATAGAAGATCAAAGGTATTTTCAAATATGAGAATTTGAGTTCAAAGATTATGTCAGAAAACATGAGTTAAAAGAGATTTGAGAACTCTGCAGTCTAATAAAACAGATGCATAAACAGGTACTTGTCATTCAACATAGTACTAATATTAACTATAATTTGGGGTATGTCGTATGTGTTAAGCACTGAAAAGTATGCTATGTTAAGCCTCAGTATGGTGATAGGTAGCCACACACTTTCTGAATGCATATGCATATGCATAGGAGGACCTATGCATATTTTATAATCAATTTCAAGAGATTCACTGAACCCATGAAAGCAATCTATGGGCTCCAATAGATCCGAGATTAAATGTGCTTAATATATTTTCCATTCATTTGTTTACTAGAAAATATTTCTTGAGTACCTACAACAAGCCAGCCATTATTCCAATATGGAAGAGATACAGCAGTCAATGAAACAAAAATATCTACTTTGTTCAAATTGATAGTCTAGCGTATATAGTATGGTATATTAGAGGGTATATGGAGGAAAATAAACAAAAGAAGGAGCTTGAGATACTAGCGGAGCAATCATTTTTAAATAAATAGAAAACAAGACTGAAAATGAGGTGAACAAAAGTTTGAGCGAAACAAGGAGCCAGGCTTCAGGCAACTAGAGAAAAATCTTGAGAAAAGAGAATGCCTGGCACATTTGAGAAACAGCAAGGAGGCCAGTGTGACTAGCGTGGAGTAAGACCATGAGATAGTGAGCTATGTGATGTTAGAAAGTTAGAATAGACACATGGGTCTATTTGGCAGAGATTTACACTTAAGCATTAGTGAAAAGGGTTTAAATAGATGCAAAAGACTACTGACATCATCTAACTCTTTGAGGAAGTAAGATTTAAACATATGAATGCCTGAAAAGCATTAGCTAGGCAATCACTTCAGTTTAGTCTCTCAGTTGTGTCCGACTCTTTGTGACACCATGGACCACAGCACACCAGGCCTCCGTGTCCATCACAACCTCTCAGAGATTACTCAAACTCATGTCCATTGAGTCAGTGATGCTATCCAGCCATCTCATCCTCTGTCGTTCCCTTCTCCTCTCGCTTTCAATATTTCCCAGCATCAGGGTCTTTTCAAATGAGTCAGCTCTTTGCATCAGGTGGCCAAAGTATTGGAGTTTCAGCTTCAACATCAGTTCTTTCAATGAATATTCAAGACTGATTTTCTTTAGGATGGATTGGTTGGATCTCCTTGCAGTCCAAAAGACTTTCAAGAGTCTTCTCCAACACCACAGTTCAAAAGCATCAATTCGTCGGCACTCAGTTTTCTTTACAGTCCAACTCTCACATCCATACGTGACTACTCGAAAAACCTTAGCCTTGACTAGACATACCTTTGTTGGCAAAGTAATGTCTCTGCTTTTTAATATGCTGTCTAGGTTGGTGATAACTTTTCTTCCAAGGAGTAAGCATCTTTTTATTTCATCGCTACAGTCACAATCTGCAGTAATTTTCGAGACCAAACAATTAAATTCTGCCATGGTTTCTCCATCTTTTTGCCACGAAGTGATGGGACAAGATGCCATGATCTTCGTTTTCTAATGTTGAGCTTTAAGCCAACTTTTTCACTCTCCTCTTTCACTTTCATCAAGAGGCTCTTTAGTTCTTCTCCACTTTCTGCCATAATGGTGGTGTCATCTGCATATCTGAGGTTTTTGATATTTCTCCTGGCAATTTTCATTCCAACTTATGCTTCATCTAGGCCAGCATTTCTCATGATGTACTCTGCATATAAGTTAAATAAGCAAGGTGACAATATAGAGTCTTCACGTACTCCTTTCCCTATTTGGAACCAGTCTGTTGTTCCATGTCCAGTTCTAACTGTTGCTTCCTGACCTGCATACAGGTTTCTCAAGAGGCAGGTCAGGTGGTCTGGTATGCCCATCTTTTTCAGGATTTTCCACAGTTTATTGTGATCCACACAGTCAAAGGCTTTGGCATAGTCAATAAAGCAGAAATAGATGTTTTTCTGGAATTCTCTTGCTTTTTCAATGATCCAGCAGATGTTGGCAATTTGATCTCTGGTTCCTCTGCCTTTTCTAAACTCAGCTTGAACATCTGGTTGTTCATGGTTCATATACTGTTGAAGCCGTTTGGGGAATTTTGAACATTACTTTGCTAGCATGTGAGATGAGTGCAATTGTGCAGTACTTGGAGCATTCTTTGGCATTGCCTTTCTTAGCGATTGGAATGAAAACTGACCTTTTCCAGTCCTGTGGCCACTGCTGAGTATTCCGCATTTGCTGATATATTGAATACAGCACTTTCATAGCATCATCTTCTGGATTTGAAATAGCTCAACTGAAATTCCATCACCTCCACTAGCCTTGTTCGTAGTGATGCTTCCTAAGGCCCACTTAACTTCACAGTCCAGGATGTCTGGCTCTAGGTGGGTGATCACACCATCATGATTATCTGGGTCATGAAGATATTTTTTATATAGTTGTTCTGTGTATACTTGTCACCTGTTCTTAATATCTTCAGCTTCTTCTAAGTCTATATCATTTCTGTCCTTTATCAAGCTCATCTTTGCATGAAATGCTTCCTTGGTATCTCTAATTTCCTTGAAGAGATCTCTAGTCTTTCTATTTCTATTGTTTTTCTCTATTTCTTTGCACTGAGCACTGAGGAAGGCTTTCTTGCCTCTCCTTGCTATTCTTTGAAACTCTGCATTCAGATGGCTATATCTTTCCTTTTCCCTTTTGCTTTTGGCTTCTCTTCTTTTCTTAGCTATTTGTAAGGTCTCCTCAGATAGCCAGTTTGCTTTTTTTGCATTTGTTTTTCTTGGGGATGGCCTTGCTCTCTGTCTCTTGTACAATGTCATGAACCTCTGTCCATAGTTCATCAGGCATCTGCCTGTCAGATCAAATCCCTTAAATCTATTTATCACTTCAATTGTATAATCATTAGGGATTTGATTTAGGCAAGTAGCTAGGCAATGGAGAGGGTAAAATCACCCCAGGTAGATGGAAGACCATAGATGAAAACTAAATTTTTCCCTTTAAAGGAAAGATCATTTCTCGTGATTTCTCTCCACTTCAGTTCAGCAGGGTGAAGTACGTGATAAGATATGAAGGTCTTTCAGCATTGGTTTTTTTTTTTTTTTTCGTTGCTCCTTGGTTTAGCAATCCAGCATTAATTTCCTAATGACAGCATTAAGACAAACTTCTAATTAAATGGAGAGTGCTTTTAAAAATAGAATTAGGCAAACATTCTAAAATCCTAGGCTTTATTACTTGGATCGACACAAAACAGAGATTTTTTTTTTAATAAAATTTTGGCAAGCCCCAAAATATGACTAATTCCAAACTTCTAACAGTCAAAGCAGCATGAGGACTTCTAATGACTAAGCTGTAAGCTGCATATAGAGCAACCACATATAGGCCAATACACAGACATGTATTTTCTATTTTGTTCTGTTTTTAATTTTCAAAAGTTTTAGTTTGCAGTCTTATTGGTTTCAAATTTAAAACAGCAACAACAAAAACAACTTAATGATGAAATATTTTTTCCTTTTTAAATAAACTGCCTAAAGCTTCAAAAATAACTGTTGAATGGATGATAAAATAATCTATTTCAAAACTCTAGAGGAACTTCCAGTATAGTCACATGCTAATAGTCTAATTCTAATAAAAACATTTTTTGTTTCTTAAGTATCAGTACTCTACATTTTAGAAAGGTCTTTTATATACACTCAGTGGCATGGACGCATCAGTATTTCATGGAAGCTGTTTTTAAGTCAGTATAAAATCACACAGAGATGAAACAAATCCAAAATGAGTCTGCCAAGCAGATTAAATTCCACTAAGGATGGAAAATGCCATAAGATCATACTGAATATTGATTTGTACTTCATTCTTTGATTTTCATTTTTACTGAAAAGTCTGTGACTTAGATGTACATAAATATTTTCTTTACTATTTATAAGAGAGCAAGAATATTGCAGTAAATTCCCAATTATGTTGTTTGTACTGAGGAAGGAACTTTTGTTTTGGATTTTTGGATTTTGTTTGGTTGGTTTTTAAATAGACTTTATTTTTTAGAGCAGTTTTAGGTTCACAGTAAAACTGAGCAGAAGATACAGAGATTTCCCATATACCCTCCTATCTGCCATGCATCCATAGAATCCCCTCTGATCAACATCCCTCACCAGAGTGCCTCATGAGTTACAATCCATGAACCTACACTGACACATCACTATCACTCAGAGATCATAGTTTATAATAAGGTTCATTCTTGTTATGCATTCTGAGTTTGGACAAATGCACAGTAATATGGACCTACTATTACGGTGCTATATAGAGGAGATTCACTGCCCTAAAAGCCCTGTGTGCCCTGCCTATCCAACCCTCCCTCCCTGCTAAATTCTAGCAACCACGGACCTTTTTCCTGTCTCCGTAGTGTTGCCTTTTCCAGAATGTCATATGATTGGAATCATATGGTATGTAGCCTTTTTGTACTGAATTCTTTCACTTAGTAATATGCATTTAAGTTTTCCCCATGTCTCATTCTGGCTTGATAGCTCATTTCTCTTCAGTGCCGCATAATATTCCATTATCTGATGTAACTAAGCTTATTTATTCACTCAGGTAGCGAAGGACAACTGAGTTACTTCCAAGTTCTAGCAATTATGAATAAAGCTGACATAAATATTGGTGTGCAGATTTTTGTGTGGACATAAGTTTTCAATCCTTTGGGTAAATAACAAGGCATGTGATTGGTGAATTGTATGAAAAGAGTATGTTTAGTTTTCTAAGAAAGTGTGAGGCAGGAAGTTTTAATTTTCTTTTTTAATCTGCAAACATTGCTAAGCTTCTTAGAGATATATTTTTAATCTTATGCTTTATTTAGATATATTAGAAGTACCAATGAAAAGTGTTTTACACAATGCTCATGTATGAAATAAATATAACTTAAACTTAGGCAAATTTGTGTTACTTCATAATATTTCAGTAGTCACTCAATTTATATTTTATGTGTTATATACATATATATGTATGAAAAATCTATAGGTATATTTTCATATATGGGGGATATATATGTATATCTACAAACACACATCCATCATATATATATATTTGCTTTCTAGAATACCTAAGCAACTATTAAGTTAGGAGGAGGGTAGATTCTAAAGTTGTGTGTGTACTCATCCATGTCCCACATTTTGTGACCCCATGGACTGTGGCCTGCCAGCCTCCCCATCCCTGGGGTTTCCCAGCTAAGAATACTGGAGTGGTTTGTCCTTTACTCCTCTAGGGGAACTTCATGACCCAGAGATTGAACCCACAACTCCTGTGTCTCCTGCATTGCAGGTGTATTTTTTACTACTAAGCCATCATGGAAGCCCTAGATTCCAAAGCTACGAGTGCATAATTTTCACTGCATGCATTTCTTAGTATTTGAAAGTTTTTACTCTTTTATTCTGAGCGACTTCACTTTCACTTTTCATTTTCATGCATTGGAGAAGGAAATGGCAACCCACTCCAGTGTTCTTGCCTGGAGAATCCTAGGGACAGGGGAACCTGGTGGGCTCTGGTCTCTGGGGTTGCACAGAGTCGGACATGACTGAAGGGACTTAGCAGCAGCAGCAGCATAGCCTGATATATATTTTACATAATCCTTCGAAATATAATAATGTAATACTTTTAAAGGAACTATCATTTATATATATATACACACACGTATATATTTTAAAAGCCAAAGACTGGTATATATTATGGGAGCTGAAGGGACCTTACCTAAATTCCTGGATGATCCTTTACAACAATCTCATATTTAACTTCACAAACAAGACAGAGAAGATTGACAGAGAGTCAATAACAGAGTAGAAATTAAGGTTTGCCTCTCCTTTCTCCATACTTTCTGGAGGCAGTGAAACTTGGCTAGGGAAGCATTTCCCTTCCTTTTGCTCAGTGGCAGAATGTTGTAGTGAGGGAGTTTGGTATACCTATATGTCATTCTGAAATCTATTCATTTACTAGCTGTGTGTCCTTTGGTACCTAATTACTCTCAGTATCAATTTCTTTACACATAAAGTCTAGATAAAAACACTAATTACTGCTATAATTAAACAAAGTAATGTAGATAAAGCGCCTGGAATACAGTAGTATTTAATAAATGTATTTTATCCTGTATTAAATATAATAAAATATCATTTATGACATTAGAACACCCTTAAAATAAATGTGCTATGTCTTTTTGTCATCAGGACATCCTTGCGTCTAGGACTTCTATCTCTACATCTTCCTTTCTGATTTTTTTCTCCAGTAAAATAATACACTGAGATTGTCATTTTTGGAGACTTGGTTTAGGCACATGCACACATGCAGTTACATGAAATTTCTTCCAGAGATTTAAGGGAAAGATACACTAGAAAGCAGGATATTGCCACAAGATGTCCTGAACCTGGCTCGTTCTCTTTCTCTTCTTGCCCCTGGAATATATGTAATCACAGCAGTGTCTGTAGTTTGATTCATAAGATGAGACATCAGGATGACTCTCATATTTACTTTAGCACCTTTTCTGGAAGGTCTGCTTGTTCCTTATTCTGTTGATACATTTACTGCTTGCTGTATAACACACATTTTAATGTCTATCCTGTGTCCTAGAGATTTTAGGAGTCACATCCCAAGTTCTATAACTTTGTTATTATATGAAAAATGCCTACATTTTACTGGTATCTTTGTGGGGATAAAACTGAAATTGACTAATAATTCTCATACCAAATGCTGTGCACTCAGTCTTGTGCACTGTTTCAGTAAAATGGAATTATTTTTAATAATTAAAAACATGGAGATTTCACATGAAAAATGAAGAAGCCACAACCACACAAAGCAATAATGACCCAAAGCCAGAGGCAGCTGCCCTTCTGGAAAAAGCATGTGCTGTGCTGTTCACTGTTACTCCACCTGGTCCTTTCACTCATTTATGCTACTTCCTTGTGGGGCCAGGCATTTGAGTTTATGATCATTGACATAGACAATTTAGTCAATTCAGTATAGAGAACATTTTGCTTAATTAGATTTGTAAAATTGCTTAATGGTTTTTGAGAACTACATAAAAATACTCAGGACCCATAGAGTAAAAATAAGTGAGTTCATAAATCTAGGTGTATTTTCAGAAAGCTTAGTTTTCAAAGCCACGTGGTACTTAGGATATTCCCCACATAGCTCATATTCACTTTAGCAGATGGAGGTTCCCAAACCCAAAGCAACTTCCAGCAACAAGACTGTGTAACTGCTGTGAGAGCATCATTTTCATTATCTCAATCTAGTATAGTTAATCATTGTTACAGTACATTTATGAAGAAAGAGTTAAAGTTGCTTTGAATTGGTATAGCTAGGGAATAGAGAAAAGAAATTAGTAAAAAAGGTTACCTAACTGATAAAGGAATTGAAGTATTGTCTTTATCCCATATATTTCCCCACTTTCAAGACTGTCTGTACTATTTAAATTGAAAAGAAGCTCTTTGAATGTACAATAGTTGCCTTTATATTAAACAAAAACAACCTCATTTTTAATTCCCTAATATTGATCTTTTTATTGTTATCCAGTTTTTATTTACTTTTAACTCTTAAAGTTTACTGATGGAGACCTTGGATTTGTGTTTTATGAAGCAGCAGCTACATTTTAGTTTTGACATTAGTATCCTTAAAAGATTATAAATTATTAATTATAAATTAACTATAAGCTCCACAGTAGGCTTCATGATAAGCAACTAATCAGTCATTATTATTTTGTAAACTTTGTAACCTGAAATTTGTGCTAATAAAATATGCTATCCATACTTCATAAATTTAATTAAAATATTATGTGTTGTGCATATACAAATGTGCATGTACCTACACACATACATAAAAACTTTCATATTATTATATGCAGAATGAAACTTGATTGGAATGACATGTAGCTTAATTTGAAGATTGTTTATATATCAGATATTTAATTTTTCCTAGCAGAGTCATGGAATTGCTGATGTTTATTTAATAATTCATCTGTTAACCATAGTACAATTTTATTATTTTTATTTTATTGGTTCTAATATTTCTTTTTAAGGCTTCTCAGGTGGCACAGTGGTAAAGAATCCACCTGTCAAAGCAGGACACTCAAAAAATGCAAGTTCAATTCCTGGGTCAGGAAGATCCCCTGAAGTAGAAAATGGTAACCCACTCCAGGATTCTTGCCTGGAAAATTCCATGGAAATAGGAGTCTGGCAGGATACAGTGCAGAGTGGGGCAAACAGTCTGACATGACAGCAATTAAGCACACATTTCGTTTTAAACCTATTCATACGGATTGAAGTGCTATTGTATATGATCTACGATTTCCTATGAGTGCTTTAAAACTGTTTATAAAATGCATGTTGAAAATTGTAGCTATTAGATGTTTAAAATCTATTTTAAAACTCAGCTCTTAAGCTGATTCCTTGGTATAACAGCTGATATTCTTGTGTTTTTTTGAGTAACTGTTGAAATCTATTCAGAATAATAATTTTCTTTTCTTCTTTTAAACATTCATACTGATTGCTACCTTTTCTCCTCCATTTGTATGAACTATTTTAGTAGTTAATGCTATTTCAGATAGTCTTTGTTGTTCAGTCACTCAGACATGTCCAATTCTTTGCGAGCCCATGGGCTGCAAAATGCCAGGCTTCCCTGTCCTTCACTATCTCGCTGAGTTTGCTCAAACTCATGTCCATTGAGTCAGTGATGCCATACAACCATCTCGTCCTCTGTTGTCCTCTTCTCTTCTTGCCTTCAATCTTTCCCAGCCATTAGGGTCTTTCCCAATCAGTGGGCTCTTCATATCAGGTGGCCAAAATATTGGAGCTTCAGCATCAGTCATTCCAATGAATATTCAGGGTTGATTTCTTCTAGGATTGACTGGTTTGATATCTTGCAGTTCAAGGGACTTTCAAGAATCTTCTCCAACAGCACAGTTCAAAAACATCAGTTCTTTGGCACTCACTCAGACTTCTTTATGGTCCAACTCTCACACCCATACATGGAAAAATCATAGCATTGACTATACAAACCTTTGCTGGTAAAGTAATGTCTCTGCTTTTTAACACACTGTCTAGGTTTGTCATAGCTTTTCTTCCAAGGAGTAAGCATCTTTTAATTTCATGGCTGCAGTCACCATCCACAGTGATATTGGAGCCCCCAAAAATAAAGCCTGTCACTGTTTCCATTGTTTCCCCATCTATTTGCCATGAAGTGATGGGACTCGTTGCCATGATATTAGTTTCTTGAATGTTGAGTTTTAAGCCAACCTTTTCACTTTCCTCTTTAAACCTCATTTTAGTTGCTCTTCTCTTTCTGTCATTCTGGTGGTGTCATCTGCATAACTGAGAATATTGATATTTCTCCCAGCAATATTTATTCCAGCTTGTTCTTCATCTAGCTGGACATTTCACATGATGCACTCTGCATAGAAGTTAAATAAACAGGGTGACAATATACAGCCTTGACATATTCCTTTCCCAATTTTGAACCAGTCCATTGTTCCATATTTGGTTCTGTTGCTTCTTGACCTGCAAACAAGTTTTTCAGAAGGCAGGTAAGTTACTGTTTTATTCATATCTCTTTAAGAATTTTCTAGTTTGTTGTGATCCACAAAGTCTAAGCCTTTAGCATAGTCAATTAAGCAGATTTTTTTTCTGGAGCTCTCTTCCTTTTCTATGATCCTGCAGATATGATAATTTGATCTCTGGTTCCTCTGTCTTTCTAAATCCAGTTTGTACATCTGGAAGTTCTCAGTTCACATACTATTAAAGTCTAGCTTGGAAAATTTTGACAATTACCTTACTAGAATGTGAAATAAGTGTATTTGTGTGGTAGTTTATACATTCTCTGGCATTTCCCTTCTTTGGAACTGGCATGAAAACTGACCTTTTCCAGTCCTGTGGCCACTGCTGAGTTTACCAAATTTGCAGGCATACTGAGTGCAACACTCTAACAGCATCACCTTTTATGATTTGAAATGGCTCACCTGGAATTCCATCACCTCCATTAGGTTTGTCTGTAGTGATGCTTCCTATTGCCCATTTGACTTCACAGTGTAGGATAACTGGCCAGTGATCATCATTGTTACCCAGGTCATTAAGGTCTTTTTTTGTATAGTTCTTCTGTGTTTTTTTGCCACTTCTTCTTAATATCTTCTGCTTCTCTTAGGTCCATACCATTTCTGTCTTTATTGTGTCCATCATTGAATGAAATGTTCCCTTGGTAGCTCTAATTTTCTTGAAGAGATCTCTAGGCTTTCACATTCTATTGTTTTCTCCATTTCTTTGCACTGTTCTTTTAAATGCTATTTCAAACAGTAGTAGTAGTATAAAATCTTTGTCTTATTTCTGTGCCACTTTAAAATTATTTGTAATTTTATTCAACATAAAGTGTATTTTTAAAATAGCTATACTTGGTGAATTTTATTAAATTTATTTTTAGAAGGGTTGGTTAGAAATATCATTTGTAAAAGTTAAAATATTTTCAGGTGGTTGTTTTTTTCTCTTGATACCTTTAATAATAATTATAAATTACCACATTATAATTACAAAAAACAATCTATGCATATCCTGCTAGCTGAAATGGTTGAGTTTAATAGCCTAAGATAGATACTATTTTTGGAAATTGCTTAGGGATATTTAAAGAGCAGCTATTCTCTCTGGGAGGATTTAGATTTTGATTCAAAAACAAATTTTTATCTGAATAATTCAGATCAGTAACTTATTACAAATTTAGAAATTAACTTATTTATCCAGAGGGAAGACATGTGATAAAATCTCCTACCACAGAATTTATGCTAATTTTGTTACATTTCTAAGGTTACTTGTTAGCTGATCACTGTCATTCTGTCAATTCTTTACTTGGCTTGTGAAAGTTTATGGAGTTGTAGATTATATGCTCTATGAAAAAATCAAATGATGTTACTTTTTAATGAGTTTTGCATTTATTTTTATTTTTCTTGTGATAGTACTGGAGATAACCAAATATCTTTCATTTGCATTTCTCTAGCATAAATTTTCTATATTTTATACTTAATCTTTAGCATCCAATTTATTCTAAGTGGGTAGATAATATGTGGATTTTTTTTCACATATTTGGTGAGGCTTTATTTGTTTCAGAATTTATGAAGCCTTGTCTTTCAATGCTGATTTTATTCCTTTTACATATTTCATAAAAACTGATGCTTTTATCTCACATTTGTTATCATATAATGTATATGTCTGTTTTTACATATAGTTTACATTTACTTGGTATGCTCTAAGTTTCTTATCTTACTAAGCATGCTAGTAATAGTACCCAACACAATTTATCCTAAATTTTTTATTAATAGTGTTACAACCAAAAGGTATCTTGAGTCTCCATGGCATAAACCAAGATATTAAACAAGAGATTTTTTCCTTGCTCTTATCTTATTTTCTGTTTTCATTAGCATAATATGAGATTTCAGATTCATTATTACTATTTTTATGTTCTTATTATTGAATTCCTTAGTTTGCAAGTTATTTATTAAATTTTCAGCTCATTTAAAAAATATCATCTAGTGTCGGTGGTTAAAAAAAACATCCCTCCACGCTTCTTGATAAGCCATGGTTCGCCGTTTTTTTCTCATTTGGCTCAGATCTGCATAATCATAGGTAAACACATAATCAGAGTTAAGGTTGGTTACTTTCTGAATTGTGACATGAAAATATCTCCTGTCATATCAATAAACAAGCAATATCACAGCTATCAACAATTTCTGGCCTCCAAATGTGAAAAGGGCTCTCAAAACTGGGATCCAACAGATGCTTCCACCCTCCACAGTGATTGCTGAGGGGTTAGAGGAATGCAAGAAGCAAGGTGAACAAGGAAACAGGATTTGGCCCCAGATAGCTGAGTTCCAAATGAAAGAAATGAAGTCAGTGAGTCCAGAGGCTTGCATTTTCCCATGCACAGAATGCTACATCCTTTAACTTAATATCTGATCTTTGATATTCCGACTGCCTGCTTCCATTGTTGAAAACTTGTATACAGCCTGAATTCCCCTCCTGCCTCCTTGGAGCAGTTTTCTCAGAGTTGCCGAGGTGCTGTCTCTTGGTTCAGAACCCTACCCACCGAATAGAATAACTCTACTTTCAGGTTGTGATTATATTTTTTAGTTGATAGACTCTTTATTACATCATTTTTTGAAACATAAATATCTATAACAATGATTTTTATTTCCCATAAATCACTTCAAAACTAAATGCTTTAAATTAACAATTTGTAAGCTCATGATTCTGTGGGGGCATTTCTTTGGTTCCGGGCCATTCTCAGGTAATTTAGGCTGGTCCTGCTCAATTGGTTAGTCTTAGCTGGCCTTGGTCACAGGACCTCCAGTTGGTTGACTGGAGGCTGTGGCCAAGTGTGTGATGGGGACCATTGTCTCTCCTCTCCAGGAGGCTAGCTCATACTTCTTAAGGACAGCTGGGTTTCAAGAGAGGATAAGCCCTAAAGCACAATTAATTTTTAAGAGCTTGAATCTTATTTGCTGATGTCTCATTGGAAAGCAAAGAGTTAGACGGAGAGGTATCTCAACAGTTCTTTAACCAGGAGAGGGATGAAGGGATAGGAAAAATTGCTGGCAATTGCTCTCTACCCAAAAGATTTCAGACTCGATTTACTTCCTTTTACTTTACCGTATTTGTATAAACCAAAATATGTTTATCCTTTCTTCCTGCCATTTTTCTTTCTTTATTTCTCCAATTTTTGCTTATAGTCTCTTGAATTTATCTAATTACCTTATCTTGGATGTGTTAATAATTAGTGATGGTGTGTTGTCGAAATTTCCTCACTGTTTACCTAGTTGCTGTTTTAGCACGCTCCTCAGATCTTAAGCTGGAGGGTCTGTGGATATAAATTTGCATTTCCTGTACAACAATTTAACAGAATGACTCTAATAGCAAGGGAATCATAGCTCTGGGCAGTTCCAGCATAGAAACTTCATTTTTGCACAGCTTATTCTCTGTGTTAATGAGGTAGTTGCCCTGGAAGCAAGGTTTCTGCATTTAGCTTTATGATTGACCTGGCTTTCTTGCCAGCTACCCTTGTGTCTGTTTTATAGACAAGCCCAACTTTCTTTTGGGTGCATTAGGAAAAACCCCAATCACATTCAGCTGATTTTGAATGTTTCTGATAGTCTGCAGGTAGAATAATTCCAATTGTGGGCTCTGTCTGGCCTGTTCTCCACTCATGCCTCCAGGTATATGCACTGTAAATTAGAAGTTAGTGTGATCCCACCAGGGTATCCTATGCTACCCTGGATGACACACAGCATTCATAGAAAATACAGTTACATATTGGATCTATTTGTCTCCGTTCCAGAATTATCTGCTGCATGCCAGTATATACTGTAATACTTCCTTGGATGAGGTTCTCTTATTTTATATTTTCTTCTCAGGTGATATCACTCATATCCATGGCTTTATTATCTATAGTTAAATCAATCATAAATTATTATATACATTCACTATACTTTCTACAATTGAAGGCCTGACAATTTAGCCTGTAGTCTGTTTTTTAAAAAACTATCACTATCTGACTGTTTAGGACTCTACCTGTTCCCCATTCCATCTATACCCTTTTCCCTATATTCATGTGAAAAGGAATGGGTAGTTCAAGGCACCAGGGTTTTACTTTTGAATTTCATTTTTATTGCACAAACAGTAGCTTAGAAGTCCAGTAAATCCTTGGCACTCGCCTCTCCTCTTTGATGCTTCATATGTAACCCGTTACTGAGGAATAAATTTTTAGACAGTAAATGTAGGACTCTTGAGACCTTGGTTCTTTTTTTTTTTTTTTAATTTCAATGTTTTTCTTCTCAAGTAAGCATCTCACTTCATTAACTTAAAGCTATACTCTTTGTTCCAGTTTCCAGGCATTCAGAGGAATGTTCCTCTGGTCTGGTAAGTCACAAAACTTTCAGGCCCAGGACAGGACAACCATTAACTGCTGCCTAGCTTATCAAGAAGAATACCAGGTGGATCATTAACTCTTAGCCCACACATCTGGTCCCTAAATAATGGCCTGGGGTCTTGGATGGGTCACAGAAAGGATCACAGGATGGCAACTCAATGTCTGAGCAAACTTAAAAACTGGGGATCAAAAAAGCCATCAAGACACCAAATTAGGTACTGTAATCTTCAAACTGATTGGTCAAAAATGGTCATGAGCCAACCAAAAGTGTAAAAATCAATACTCGTAAAGATATAAACTGCTGTAATTCCTACGTTTTGGGGTACATTTCACCCCCTCTCAGTGTCTATGCCGAAAGCATTACATCTTCTCTTTCTCTTTGAAATGATGTCTTTTTGCCTGCTACTGTGAATGTTTGAGTGTTCATGAAGTTCAGTCTTCATCTCCACAAATAAGAACTTGGATTCCCATTTCATCACAATATTCTGTTGATCTTTATGTGCTAAGCATTTAATAAATTTCTCCAGGTTTCTTCATGTTCATAACTCTAACACAAATAAGCGTTCTAATCCCTTTGATATTTCAATAGTTTCCTAGCTGCTTTCCTTGAACAATATGTTTAGCCTCCTTCCATTTGTACTTGTTCCCTTTAGGTTTATTCTCAACACTTTAGCTGCAGGGATCCTAGTAGAGAGAAGCCAGATTATGTTAGTCCTCTGCTTACAATTCTCCAATACTCCAAAAAGCATGCGGAGTTAAATATCACCAATGACAGGAATGCACATGATGGACTCCAAATTACTTTTCTGAATGCATCGTCTATTGCTTCTCTCTTGTTCCCTAGGCTCTGACCACACTGTCCTCTTTGCTGTCCCTTGAACATACCAGTCATGCTCCTGTCTCACAGTTTTAATGCATTCTTCCCACCTGGTTGGAATTCTCTGTCAGACAGTGATAGTTTTAAAACATGCAGAGTAAGTACGTGCCAAGTGGTCAGGTGTTCACTTGTAGGAAGGATATTGAATATTCATAGGACCTCTTACCTGGCCGTCTCCAGGCTTTATAGAGCCATTTCTTTTCAGTTAAGACTTCACTAGCCACTTTCTAAAACTACAAATCTCCCAACACCATAAATCTTTTCCTCTTTCCTCATTATATTTTAGCTTTTTCTGACAAATTTTACTGGGAAGGTTGGTGTTTCTCAGCCTTGTTCACAGTTCACAGTCATCTACAACTGTTCTTGGAATATGTATGTGGCTCAGTGAATATTCCTTTGAATTCAGTTTGATGGAGTGAAAGAATAATAGAAAGTAAATGAGAAAATAGTAAAGTTTAAATTTAATTTGGACCTGAATAGATGTAGTTTTAAATTCCAAGCCTATTACTTTGAGATTGTAGATAAATGATGACCTAGGGTTCAGTTTCCCTAGGAAAATAATTATAATACTTTTAACAGGATCATTGTGATGACTAAATGATACTATGTTATAATATCCTTACCATAGCTCCAAGGAGTTAGTAAGTGGTCAAAATTGTCAGCATTTTAATCTACTCCATGATCTGAATGTAAATATGCTTAGACTAATTTTTGTGTCTACTATCATGTTTTGTTAAAGCTACTAAATTGAAAAATGTGGTCATTTTCTAAAACACATCAGCTTTTTAAAATTGTACAATACCAAACAATTTTTTTCAAATTCTGAAATATATAATTTCTTTTCCTATCGATATATTTTTAAGTAACAGTATCTCTTGTTTTATTGAAGCTCTTAGTCTACAAAATATAAGAGTGATGTGTTCCTTCATGCAATTCTGTCAAGTTTTCTTGTGGTCAACTTTTAACTTTCTTTGAGCTTACTTCAATAGAATTTCATTATATAAATTTCAAGTTCTCTTGCAAGGAATATTATGTTTCTCTGACTACCAGAAATCAATGTTCTAGAATTTTTAAAAAATTTAAAAAATATATATGTTAAGTATTCATTTGTTTCAATATAAGTATTGATTATTTAATTTATATTATTTAAATTCTAGACGATGCAAAATATAGCTTTTTAAACACCAGAAAAAAAAATTCATTTGTGCAGTAACATTCTCATATTTGCACAAAGGACATATATAAGAAATATATAATTTTCATTATGTGAAAAACTGTACTAGTCTACTACCATAACAAATGCAAAATTCATGTAATATATCACTCTTAATGGACAGGTTTTCCTTAGCTAATTTTTTTTCTATTCTCAATCTTCAATATGAAATTAAAACTGATATGTTCTTAATAATGCCCATTAATACAGAGAAAAATAAATACATGAACAAAGATAGACATTAAAATAATATTTTAGAAGATATTTTTCTAGAATATAATAGTTTGCATTTGATCTTTAAAATAACATCTCAACAATGAGTTATAGATTTCTTCCTTGGCTTTGAGCTGCACACTTGAGGGACCTCTTTTACTCTTCCTCGTACCACAGAAGTTTTGGGGAAGTCTGCTTTGATACACTTTTCTTTGTATATTCTTTTTTTAAAAATAGACCTGAATTTTTCAGTATCTTTTCTTGCTTTTATAATTTTAAATAATTACCTTTTATTTTCTTTGATTTTTTTTCTTTACAAAAAGAAACAAATGAGGAAAATATTTTCTGCTCCCTTTTTATATATGCTATTTTCTGAATTGACATTTTATTCTCAGTTAGAGCCTGTTATACCTAGTTCAAGATCTTCAACGTCTAGGTTCTGGGACAGGAATGAAGAATGCAAACTGCAAAAACTAGAACATGCAATGATTCCCATGTGGAAAAAGACATATAAATAAAGGCACATCTTTCAAAAGTTTTGGAAACATTCAGTTCAGTTCAGTTCAGTGGTTCAGTCACATCCCACTCTTTGCAACTTCCTGGACTACACAGCACATCAGGCCTCCTTGTTCATTACCAATTCCCAGAGTTTACTCAAACTCATGTCCATTGAGTCGGTGATGCCATCCAACCATCTCATCCTCTGTCCTCCACTTCTCCTCCTGCCTTCAATCTTTGCCAGCATCAGGGTCTTTTCCAATGAGTGGACTCTTCATATCAGGTGGCCAAGGTATTGGAGTTTCAACATCAGTCCTTCCAATGAATATTCAGGACTGATTTCTTTTAGGATGGACTGGGTGGATCTCCTTGCAGTCCAAGGGACTCTCAATTGAGAGTTGAGTCTCAAAAAGACTCAAAATTTGAGTGTTTTCAAACACCACAGTTCAAAAGCATCAATTCTTTGGCGCTCAGCTTTCTTTATAGTCCAACTCTCATATCCATATGTGACTACTGGAAAAACCATAGCCTTGACTAGATGGACTTTTGTTGGCAAAGTAATGTCTCTCCTTTTTAATATGCTCTCTAGGTTGGTCATAACTTTTCTTCCAAGGAATAAGCATCTTTTAATTTCATGGCTGCGGTCATCATTTGCAGTGATTTTGGAGCCCCCCGAAATAGTCTGCCACTGTTTCCACTGTTCCCCCATCTATTTGCTATGAAGTGATGGGACCAGATGCCATGATCTTCGTTTCCTGAATGTTGAGCTTTAAGCCAACATTTTCACTCTCCTCTTTTACTTTCATCAAGAGGCTCTTTAGTTCTTCTTCACTTTCTGCCATAAGGGTGGTGTCCTCTGCATATCTGAGGTTATTGATATTTCTCCTGGCAATCTTCATTCTAACTTGTGCTTCATCCAGCCCAGCGTTTCTCATGATGTGCTCTGCATATAAGTTAAATAAGCAGGGTGACAATATATAGCCTTGATGTACTCCTTTCCCGATTTGGAACCGGTCTGTTGTTCCATGTCCAGTTCTAACTGTGGTTTCGTGACCTATATACAGGTTTCTGAAGAGGCAGGTCAGGTGGTCTGATATTCCCACCTCTTTAAGAATTTCCCAGTTTGTGGTGATCCACACAGTCGAAGGCTTTGGACACATTAGGGCATTCTTAACAGACCTGTGTTAGTTGTATTGGAGGGAACAAAGATCAGCATGGATTTCTAGGTTAGAACCATACTAGGTTAGAGTTTATAGCAAACAAACAAATTTTTTTTTTCCAGAAGCAAGGGTAGAAAAGAATGCATAGGTCATGAATAATCCTCTAAAGGGATAAACATGACACTGTAAACATAGATGTATAAATCCATGGTATATGGAGGTTAAAGAAGCAGAGCAATGCATAGACCAAGACTCAGATTTTCCTTACAGAAAAAATAGCAGCATATCTATTTACTAACATATTTATGCAGTTTTCAAGGCATGAATACTAAAAGTGGTTTGCCATTCCCTTCTCCAGTGGACCACGTTTTGATGTGAGAGTTGTACCATAAAGAAAGCTGAGCACTGAAGAATTATTTTGAAGTGTGATGTTGGAGAAGACTCTTGAGAGTCCTTTGGACTGCAAGGAGATCAAACCAGTCCATCATAAAGGAAATCAATCCTGAATATTCACTGGAAGGACTGATGCTGAAGCTGAAACTCCAATACTTTGGCCACATGATGAGAAGAATTAACTCATGGGAAAAGACCCTGATGCTGGGGAAGATTGAAGGTAGGAGGAAAAGGGGACAACAGAGGATGTAATGGTTGGAAGGCATCACCAATTCTATGTGCATGAGTTTGAGCAAGCTCCAGGAGCTGATGAAGGACAAGGAATCCTGGCTTGCTGCAGTCCATGGGGTTGCAAAGAGTCAGACATGACTGAGCAACTGAACTGAATTGGATATATTTATGCTCAAATATAAATAGAATAAGGGCTTCCCAAGTGGTGCAGTGGTAAAAAGTCTGCCTACTAATGCAGAAGACGCAAGAGACATGTTCAATTCCTGAGCTGGAAAGATTCCCTGAAGTAGGAAATGGCAGGCCCTTCCAGCTCTCTTGCCCAGAAAACCCCATGGACAGAAGAGCCTGGTGGGCTCCAGTTCATGGGGTTTCAAAAGAGTTGGACACAACTTAGTGACTAAACAGCATAAAAGATAGCTGTTACTGCTTAATTGAGTTTTAAGAAAAGTTGATTAGAGTTCAATTAGCAGCAACCCCGAAGTCTCACTGGCTGATGCTGAAAAAATTGCTCTTTTTACCCATGATTTGGTGAGCATCAGGGGTGATGATTAGGTTCTGGTTTTCTCCAAGTGTCTGGCTAAAGCAAATCTTATGGATGCACTCAACAGTGATATGGTGGGATTATACTTTCAGTTAATGGAGGTAACCAATGATGAGGAAGGAAGAAATAACTGTAAACAAGGTTGGCCATTGTTCATGGTGAAACGATATTCTATGTTACCAACAATGAGTTAGTATTTACATAAAAGCCAAAGTCTAAGTACAGTTATTAAGTCCCACTCAGAAAACATAAATTCTACTTTTCTTTTTTGCTTCTACTACAGAAACTTTCAAGTATGATTTGACTAAGGTATATTTTCTTTTAGTCTAGTATAAAAGCTTAGATGTAAGAAACAAACTTCTAGCTACTAAATTTCCATAACTATTATTGTTTTTTAAATCATGAGGACATCTAAAATTAATAAGGTAGGTGGTCATGTCGTCCACCTGCTTGCATGCTGACTTTGATGGTGTCCCTTATATCAATGGTGAGTTAAAAAAAAAAAAAAGAGCTTTAAAATATCTTTATAAATACTTTAAGTGTTCATTATGGCCATGTTTAATGTATATGTGGTCATCACTTCATTTTTCATTTAAAAATTTTCACTTCATTTTTCATTTTTGTTTTAAAACAAATTGGGATTTCAGAGATATACATCCTAAAAAAATTAAAAAAAATGTTTTTGACACAATTTTGTCCTTAAATATAATTAGAATTATTCTTAATAAACAACTTAAGTATTGTGGTTTCTATCCAAACATACGCCTTTACAATATATGACATCTTACATTATGATTGCAAATTTTGTTCTCTTTTAGATAATTCTCCTCTGAAACTTTAATTATATATTTTCAAAGTTAAATTAAAAATAAAAGAAGACTACTTGAATTTCTCAAATACAAATTTTATGCATGGATTATTAGACTTTTCTGTTACAAAAATGGCCTCTGGTATTAAAGAATAGATTGAACAATTCCTCAGAGTTAACTTAAAGTTAATTATTTCTGTGGTCTTCTGATATTAAAACACAGTTAAAAAAAAATAGAACACATATCTACAACATAAGCTAATGTGTTCAACGTCATTGTTGTTCAATCACTAAGTCATGTCTAACTCTTTGTGACCCCCATGGGCTGCAGTGCATGAGGTTTCCCTGTCCTTCATTATCTCCTGGAGTTTGCTAAAATTTATCTCCATTGAGTCAGTGATGCTATCTAACCATTTCATTTTCTGTTGCCCGCTTATTCTCCTGCCCCCAATCTTTCCGAGCATCAGGGTCTTTTCCAATGAGTCTGCCTTTTGCATCAGGCAGCCAAAGGATTGGAGCTTCAGCTTTGGCATCAATCCTTCCAATGAGTACTCAGGACTGATTTCCTTTAGGATTAACTGGTTTGATCTTGCAGTCCAAGGGACTCTAAAGAGTCTTCCTAAGTACCGCAGTTTGAAAGGATCAGTTCTTCAGTACTTAGCCTTCTTTATGGTACAAATCTTATATCTGGACCTGACTACTGGAAAAATCACAGCTTTGACTATGTGGACTTTTGTCAGCAAAGTAATGGCTCTGCTTTTGAATATACTATCTAGGTTTGTCATAGCTTTTTTCCCAAGGAGTAAGCGTCTTTTAATTTCATGGCTGCAATCACCATCCATGGTGATTTTGGAGCCCAAGAAAATAAAATCTGCCACTGTTTCCATTTTTTCCCATCTATTTGCTATGAAGTGATGGGACCAGATGCCATGATCTTACTTATTTTTGAATGAGGAGTTTTAAGCCAGCTTTTCACTCTCTTCTTTCAACCTCATCAAAGCTCTTTAGTTCCTCTTCTCTTTCTGCCTTTAGAGTGGTCTCATTTGCATATTTGAGGTTGGTGCTATTTCTCCTGGCAATCTTGATTCCAGCTTGGGGTTCATCCAGTCCCATATTTTTCATGATGTACTCTGCGTATAAGTTAAATAATCAGGGTGACAATATACAGCCTTGACATACTCCTTTCCCAGTTTTGAACCAGTCCATTGTTCCATGTCTGGTTCTAACTGTTGCTTCTTGACCTGCATACATGTTTCTCAGGAGGGAGGTGAGGTGATTTGGTTTGCTCATCTCTTTAAGAATTTTCCACAGTTTGTTGTGATCCACACAGTCAAAAGCTTTACTCTAGTCAATGAAGCAGAGGTAGATGTTTTTCTGGAATCATTTTGCTTTTTCTATAATTCATTGGATGTTGGCAATTTGATCTTGGGCTCCCCTGCCTTTCTAAATACAGCTTGTACATCTGTAATTCCTTGGTTCATGAATTGTTGAAGCCTAGATTGAAGGATTTTGAGCATTACCATGCAAGCATGTGAAATGGGACAATCATTGATTCTACCAATACAAACTCATATTAAACATTTTATTTATTTGTGTTCTCACTTTCAATGGTTAGTTTGAGAAGGCAAGTAATTTTTGAAGGTTCATTTCTAAAAATAGATATTGGGGTTGGTAAACTTTTTCTTTACTGTTTTGGCTTCTACAAAGCAGCAACCAAATTATGGAAATGGGGCTTTTCTATGAAATTTTATAGAAATTTGTTTAAAAAGTTTACAAATATGATGATAGTATTTTTTTTTTAAATATACAGATCAATACTGCTGCTACTGCTGCTGCTAAGTCATTTCAGTCGTGTCCGACTCTGTGCGACCCCATAGATGGCAGCCCTAGTAAGGATATCAACTGTACTCTGTCACGTCCAAAGAGTGGTGGCTGCACTGGCACAGGAGGGCCAAGAGGAGCTACTCCACGTTCAAGGTCAGGAGGGGCAGCAGTGAGGAGATATCCCTCGTCCAAGGTAAGGAGCAACAGCTGCGCTTTGCTGGAGCAGCCGTGAAGAGATACTCCACGTTCAAGGTAAGAGAAAAACAAGTAAGACGGTAAGTGTTGCGAGAGGGCATCAGAGGGCAGACACACTGAAACCATAATCACAGAAAACTAGTCAATCTAATCACATGGACCACAGCCTGGTCTAACTCAATGAAACCAAGCCATGCATTGTGGGGCCACCCAAGACTGGTGGGTCATGGTGGAGAGGTCTGACACAATGTGGTCCACTGGAGAAGGGAATGGCAAGCCACTTCAGTATTCTTGCCTTGAGAACCCCATGAACAGTATGAAAAAGCAAAATGATAGGATACTGAAGGAAGAACTTCCCAGTCAGTAGGTGCCCAATATACTACTGGAGATCAGTGGAGATATAATTCCAGAAAGAATGAAGGGATGGAGCTAAAGCAAAATCAATACTCAATTGTGGATGTGACTGGTGATAGAAGCAAGGTCCGATGCTGTAAAGAGCAATATTGCATAGGAACCTGGAATGTTAGGTCCATGAATCAAGGTAAATTGGTAGTGGTCAAACAGGAGATAGTGAACGTTGGACATTCTAGGAATCAGCAAGCTAAAGTGGACTGGAATGGGTGAATTTAACTCAGATGACCATTATATCTACTGCTGCAGGCAACAATCCCTTAGAAGATGGAGTAGCCATCAGGGTCAACAAAAGAGTCCAAAATGTCGTACTTGGATGCAATCTTAAAAACGACAGAATGATCTCTGTTTATTTCCAAGGCAAACCATTCAATATCACAGTAATCCAAGTCTATGCCCCAACCAGAAACGCTGAAGAAGCTGAAGTTGAATGGTTCTATGAAGACCTACAAGACCTTTTAGAATTAACACCCCCAAAAGATGTCCTTTTCATTATAGGGGACTGGAATGCAAAAGTAGGAAGTGAAGAAACACCTGGAGTAACAGGCAAATTTGGCCTTGGAATATGGAATGAAGCAGGGCAAAGGCTAATAGAGTTTTGTCAAGAGAATGCACTGGTCATAGAAAACACCCTCTTCTGACAACACAAGAGAAGACTCTACACGTGGACATCACCAGATGGTCCACACCGAAATCTTTGCAGCCAAAGATGGAGAAGATCTATACAGTCAGCAAAAACAAGACCAGGAGTTGACTGTGACTCAGATCATGAACTACTTACTGCCAACTTTAGACTTAAATTGAAGAAAGTAGGGAAAACCACTAGACCATTCAGTTCAGTTCAGTTGCTGAGTCATGTCTAATTCTTTGCGACCCCATGAATCACAGCATGCCAGGCCTCCCTGTCCATCACGAAATTCCAGAGTTCACTCAGACTCACATCCATTGAGTCAGTGATATCATCCAGCCATCTCATCTGTCGTCCCCTTCTCCTCCTGCCCCCAATCCCTCCCAGCATCAGAGTCTTTTCCAAGCATCAACTCTTCACATGAGGTGGCCAAAGTACTGGAGTTTCAGCTTTAGCATCATTCCTTCCAAAGAAGTCCCGGGGCTGATCTCCTTTTTAATGGACTGGTTGGATCTCCTTGCAGTCCAAGGGACTCTCAAGAGTCTTCTCCAACACCACAGTTCAAAAGCATCAATTCTTCAGCACTCAGCTTTCTTCACAGTCCAACTCTCACATCCATACATGACGACAGGAAAAACCATAGCCTTGACTAAACGGACCTTTGTTGGCAAAGTAATGTGTCTGCTTTACAATATGCTGTCTAGGTTGGTCATAACTTTTCTTCCAAAGAGTAAGCATCTTTTAATTTTATGGCTGCAGTCACCATCTGCAGTGGAGTCCCCCAAAATAAAGTCTGACACTGTTTCCACTGTTTCCCCATTTATTTCCCATGAAGTAATGGGACCAGATGCCATGATCTTGGTTTTCTAAATGTTGAGCTTTAAGCCAACATTTTCACTCTCCTCTTTCACTTTCATCAAGAGGCTTTTTAGTTCCACTTCATTTTCTGCCATAGGGTGCTGTTATCTGCATATCTGAGGTTATTGAGATTTCTCCCAGCAATCTTGATTCCAGCTTGTGCTTCTTCCAGCCCATAGTTTCTCATGATGTACTCTACATATAAGTTAAATAAGCAGGGTGACAATATACAGCTTTGACGTACTCCTTTTCCTATTTGCAACCAGTCTGTTGTCCCATGTCCAGTTCTAACTGTTGATTCTTGACCTGCATATAGGTTTCTCAAGAGGCAGGTCAGGTGGTCTGGTATTCCCATCTCTTTCCGAGTTTTCCACAGTTTATTTTGTTCCACACAGTCAAAGGCTTTGGCATAGTCAATAAAGCAGAAATAGATGTTTTTCTGAAACTCTCTTGGTTTTTCGATGATCCAGCAGGTATGACCTAAATCAAATCCCTTATGATTATACAGTGGAAGTGAGAAATAGATTTTAGGGACTAGATCTGATAGACAGAGTGCCTCATGAACTATGGACGGAGGTTCGTGACATTGTACAGGAGACAGGGACCAAGACCATCCCCATGGAAAAGAAATGCAAAAAAGCAAAATGGTTGTCTGAGGAGGCCTTACAAATAGCTGTGAAAAGAAGAGAAGCAAAAAGCAAAGGAGAAAAAGAAAGATATAAGCATCTGAATGAAGAGTTCCAACGAATAGCAAGAAGAGATAAGAAAGCCTTCCTCAGCGATCAATGCAAGAAATAGAAGAAAACAACAGAATCGGAAAGACTAGAGATTTATTCAAGAAAATTAGAGATACCAAGGGAACATTTCATGTAAAGATGGGCTCGATAAAGGACAGAAATGGTAGGGACCTAACAGAAGCAGAAGATATTAAGAAGAGGTGGCAAGAATACACGGAAGTACTGTACAAAAAAGATCTTCACTACCAAGATAATCACGATGGTGTGGTCACTCACCTAGAGCCAGACATCCTGGAATGTGAAGTCAAGTGGGCCTTAGAAAGCGTCACTACAAACAAAGCTAGTGGAGGTGATGGAATTCCAATTGAGCTGTTTCAAATCCTGAAAGATGATGCTGTGAAAGTGCTGCACTCAATATGCCAGCAAATTTGGAAAACTCAGCAGTGGCCACAGGACTGGAAAAGGCCAGTTTTCATTCCAATCCCAAAGAAAGGCAATGCCAAATAATGCTCAAACTACCTTACAATTGCACTCATCTCACATGCTAATAAAGTAATGCTCAAAATTCTCCAAGCCAGGCTTCAGCAATGTGTGAACTGTGAACTTCCAGATGTTCAAGCTGGTTTTAGAAAAGGCAGAGGAACCAGAGATGAAATTTCCAACATCCCCTGGATCATGGAAAAAGCAAGAGAGTTCCAGAAAAACATCTATTTCTGCTTTATTGACTATGCCAAAGCTATTGGCTGTGTGGATAACAATAAGCTGTGGAAAATTCTGAAAGAGATGGGAATACCAGACCACCTGACCTGCCTCTTGAACAGAACATGGAACAACAGACTGGTTCTAAATAGCAAAAGAAGTACATCAAGGCTGTATATTGTCACCCTGCTTATTTAACTTATATGCAGAGCACATGATGAGAAATGCTGGGCTGGAAGAAGCACAAGCTGGAATTAAGATTGCTGAGAGAAATATCAATAACCTCAGATATGCAGAGGACACCACCCTTATGGCAGAAAGTGAAGTGGAACTAAAAAGCCTCTTGATGAAAGTGAAAGAGGAGAGTGAAAAAGTTGACTTAAAGCTCAACATTCAGAAAACTAACATCATGGCATCTGGTTCCATCAGTTCATGGGAAATAGATGAGGAAACAGTGGAAACAGTGTCAGACTTTATTTTTTGGGCTCCAAATTCACTGCAGATGGTGACTGCAGCCATGAAATTAAAAGATGCTTACTCCTTGAATGGAAAGTTGTGACCAACCTAAATAGCATATTCAAAAGCAGAGACGTTACTTTGCCAACAAAGGTCCATCTAGTCAATGCTATGGTTTTTCCAGTAGTCATGTATGGATGTGAGTGTTGGACTGTGAAGAAATCTGAGCACTGAAGAAGTTACATTTTTGAACTGTGGTGTTGGAGAAGACTCCTGTGAGTTTCCTGGACTGCAAGGATATCCAAAAAGTCCATTGTAAAGGAGATCAGCCCTGGGTATTCTTAGGACGAATGATAATAGAGCTGAAACTCCAGTACTATGGCCACCTCTTACGAAGAGTTGACTCATTGGAAAAGACTCTGATGCTGGGAGGGGTTAGGGGCAGGAGGAGAATGGGACGACAGAGGATGAGATGGCTGGATGGCATCACCGACTTGATGGACATGAGTTTGAGTCAACTCTGGGAGTTGGTGATGGCCAGGGAGGAATGGCGTGCTGCAATTCATGGGGTCGCAAAGAGTAGGATATGACTGAGTGACTGAACTAACTGAACTGATTATTTTTTAAATAGATCAACCTTTTGGTTTAAAGTTTGTGGCTAAATGTTTACTATTTAATAAAAGATGGTGGGAGTCAATTAAACAGTTCTGTTAGGTATATTTATTTTTTTATTACCAAGTATATATTTTACTGGTATTATTTATTTTTGTAACATCGTTTTGAAAGATTGAGAAAAGTATTTCTTTTTCTGTCAGGTTTATTTATTTTTGTCTGCTACTTAGGAAGGATTTATATGTTTTTCATTAGAGCTAAAAAACAAAGTTTGATAATGGTGAAACTTGTCAAATTTAGCTTGTGTATTTTGAAATGATGTGAATAAAACTTTTTAGAGGTTTAAATTAGAATACAAGGGAACTAAATTGAGTCTCTAAATTGAAGTTTTTATTTCAAAAATCAGAGAAGTCTTTGCATTAAGTAAATCTAATTTGACAAATATTTGCCATGCTTTCCCTTTACATTACATTCTCCAGGCACTGGTAGTGAAAGGAAGACTATTTTGTGCCTTACCTTATTTTAATTGATATCTTAAAGTCAGAAGTTAACACCAATATTCAGTGATTCACTGCAGCTTATTGGTACCTGAAATTCTTACAATAAGCCCCTTATATATTCTTGTCCAAGGCCCAATTTAAGTGGGTATCAGGGAAAGTTAACGATTTGCTAATTAAAATGAACTTTATTAAATGCATGCCAGGATGAATGGAGTCAAGGAACAACTTGCAATCCATCTTGCTCTTATTTATGAGGTGGACGGTTGAAAATTCAGGGAGGAAAGAAGGCAGATAGGTGATCCTAGTCTAATCTCCTTATGAGCATTTTAATAACTGACCCTTTGGCAAATAAATTAATGCAAAAGAGTCTTTCTATGACATAAAAGATATGCTATACAATACATAAAAAGATATGTGTGTGGTATATAAATTTATATCCTGTAAACGTACTAAATGTAAGATAAACATGATCTAAGATTACTTATGTAGTCTTAGGTTACTTATATAATGCAGTTGGTATCTATGGATGAAGGAAGCATGGCTCCCTGGAAAATGTATATGTTGTATGACTATTTGAATAGAAAAGGGAGGTGGTTTGTAATTGAATCTGGTCTTGACTGTGAGGAGACTCAACATTTTCCTAACTCGAGACCTCAATTTTTACTTGAGTGAGAGTGTATATCTGTTGTAGGTACAAAGGCACCCTAAAAATCCCTATACCTCACCATGCATCACTCATGACCCTTAAGAGCTCATTTACTTGAAATTATTAATAAAGGTTAAGACTGAATAAGGTCACGGATTTGTGTGAGTCTGACTTGACAATTTGATCCTTCATGTTAACTCATGCTTAGCATGTGTTTTGTGGGATTGGGATGACATTTATTTTCTAGTGATGAAGTGTACACAGGAAGGGACTTGTTTCCTTGTCCATTTCTAGCTAAAGTGGAGAATATACAGCTTTTAAGAAAATCTACAGAACATTTCTGATATTTTTCTCTCTTTTCAGATTTCCTTAGAAAGTTCTTAACTTTGATAATATTTTGGAGCAAAGAGATGTCTACGAAGTAGAAATGGGATCAATTGGCTTGCTTGTTTTCAGTTTAACTAAAATGCACCACAAGGCATTTGGTTTAAAAATTCATTGTCAATTTATATGCTCATTGCAAAATTAATCAGACAGACAAGAGCTTTCTCTAGGGATTTTTGCTCTTGTTTGTTTTCTTGTGCTTATTTCAACTTCAGTCTAAATGCAGGATCTCTGTTGTTGAAAGTGCATATTCATAAGCATGCTTGGTGAACATGTTCCATGCATTCAAGTACTCCTCAGGAATACTGGCATCTGCCTTCCCTTTATTGGTTCTGCAAATTCTCTGGGCTTTCCTCTCATCTGATTCACTTTCACTGTATCTGTTTACATGATTACTGCCTCTTGAAAAGAGAAAACTTCCATTTATTTTGTTTACCTGGATCTCATGTCTGCATTCCAAAATGAGAAATCTAAGTGTCTAATATATTTGTAAATTGTTATCAATGATTTAAAAGTATACAGCATGGTGTAGAAGAAAGATAAATCTTCATGAAAAATAAAATATATGGTATAGAGCACAAGATATGGCATTCACTTAAGAAATAATTGCAACCTACAAATTTCAGGGAGATGTTTTCTTGGATAAATGACACTATAAAATCATATTTAAAAAATTAATCTTTGTTATTAAGCTACATACTTCTGAAGAATACACATATGCATAATTAAAAAATGATGCAAGTAACAGGAATTATAGGTACTTCTTTTAAACCAATGCATCATGAATTGTGATCAAGAGAGGCCATTTATCCAATGTCCTCAAATACTCTATCAACTACCATGAAATAACTAGATAGTAGTTCAAGCTCAAAATTTTCAATGTAACTTTAAAACAATGAGCGACAATTTAAATTGTAACTGGTAAAGTTTTTTTTTTTTTTTAATTTCTCCAAGTTACCCAATACACTTGATTTTGTAGTCAATACTCTGCAAGATTACTTTCTAATTCTTTCTTTGAGATAAACCAGATGGTGGCATCATTTTCATTCAAAATGTAGCTTTGTACTTTATTATCTAAATATTTTGGTTATTTCTGACACAGTGGATTTTGAGTGGTGTTTTCATGCCAATTTCTGTGCCACAAATTTATCAAATGTCTATTCTAGTTTGGAGATGTGGCTAAGAGAGAAATAAAAAGATGAATGAGGCCTGCCCTTGAAAAACACATTTTTCTACAGGAGGCAATCATGCAAACAATAATTAAATTTGCAATTTTTATGTTCTTTTCTAGAAATATATAGAAACTACAAAACTGTTACAAATTACAGTGATTATTTCCACCTATTTCCGTCAGGAAATAAGGTAAAACATGAAGGACTAGTGACACTTGACTTGGGTTCTAAGGAATGAACATTTACTATGAAAAGGTAAAGGGTATTTTGGACAGTAGAGAAAGTTTATGTAGCCTTGGTGGGAAGCTATAATGCTAGGTTGTGAGTTTACCTGGCATTGGAGAATGCCAGAGACCGGGGAACCTTGTGGGCTGCCGTCTAGTTTGGCTCCCTTGTCCAATTACACTCTGGTTTAGAGCCTAGGAATAAATCAGGATGAGTTTCTGATAGGACAAAATCCTTAGACTGTGGTTAGTTAGACTGCATGGTTAAGAAATCATCATCCCTCCCCTGGCATGATTAGGATCTGGGACTAGCACTCATGGCCAGCCCCTTGGCTCCAGTCCTGATCTCCTGGCTCAGCATCCATGGTTGGTTGAACATCAATGTTCTCATGATGTACTGTTGCGGTCCTTTAATGGACTGGAACCTGGTGATCCAGAGTCGATGATAAGAAAGTGAAAGAGAGAAAGAAGCTAGTATTCCCTGGCTGATGCAGAGAACCAATAAAACCCTAGAACAGGGCTTGCATCACTCACGAAGGCACAGGGAGTTCTCTCGAGGAGGTCTTGAAAGCCAGGGCAGGAGAGTGAGCTCGGTGTGTTTCCGCTCTCCAGAGAATTAGCCAGAGAGAGAGAGAGATGGAGAGAGAGAGAGATAGTGAGAGAGAAAGACATGGGGACCCAAGTCTCTGGTGGAGCAAGGGTGCTTTAATGATCTTTCTGTGTGTATATATAGGCTGTTATACAAGGAATTTCTTTCGACAATGATAAAGATCAGAAAACCAAACATACAGCAACTGTTATCAAGGAAACAAGGAATTAGCAAAGGTCACAGGTCAGAAGACAATCCATATCTCAAGAAAGAGGGTTGTGACTAAGCAGTTTTGTCGTAAAGAAAATGTTCACTGAAGGAAATCCATGCATGTATTTTCATCCCATGACCTCAGTCCTAGGAGCAATGTGCTGCTCCTCTTGTTCCGTTATCAGAAACTGATAAGCAACAGAGGATTTATGAGAGACAGAGAATAGCACACAGAAATCCTCCTGTTAAATGTTCGCTGACAATGTACATCATGTACATCAACCCTCATGATGTAATTAGGAGGCTAATTACAAGATTCCAACCCTGGTCTTGCACGTGCATAACACGCCAGACTAGTTTCATGACCCTCCATCTTAGCCACACGTAGGGTTGGCTCCCTATGAACAATGGTTGGCTTTTGTGGACATTTGTAGGAGACCAACTTGCCAAGAATCTACTTTGTACAAGTTAACACACAGATCCTTTAGATCTAAAGTCTGAAGAATACAACCCAGCATAAGAGAACTTCCTAATACTTTCATCATTATGTCCTCATTATACCCAGATTGTTTGTGGTGGAGTTGGCATTTAATAAACTCAGGCCTGCTTGATTTTTCAGAACATATGCCAAAATGACCTTAGCATTATTCACTGTATATTCATTCATGCTGTGCTTTATCTCCGGTCACTGTGGGAAGAACAAGAAAGAATATGCTAATATTGTATTTTCTCTGCTGTTTCCTGAAGCAGTAGGACTAAATGTACCAAGAAGCAGAAGAATAGGATTATTTTTCCTTTCTGTTTATAGCAAATAAATGTAAGAATCAAATACAACAGATTTTCTAAATATGTGCTGACTAAAGGTAATATTCAAAATTAAAATTATAATAAAACATGATGAACATATTTTTGAAATAAAATATATTTATTATAATTACCACAATTGCTGAACGTTGTGTCTGCCTTTCTACTCATTCTTCTGGTTATATACCTTACACACAGAACCCTGTTTTGCTTATGATTGTAGGAATAGGATTAAGTCAGGTGATCAAAGACTTACCCAGTATATTTCTAAGTATGGATGATAGAAAACAATCTTTTTCTAATGCTCTTACAACATAAATTAGGGTTCAGGGAAAGTGTTCCCACAACGATGCAGAGTATCTTTATCGTGGTTGGAGAATTAGGTGATATGACAGGAAAGTAAAGACAAAAGGAAAACGGAAGCAGAGTAGAGAAGCCTTGCTTCCAATAGGGACATTGGTTAGTTTCCTGCATGCTTTTTTGAGGTATGCTAATCAGTGATCCTCTTAGTGTAGCTGAAGGATTTTCTCCCAATTATAACTCTATTCTTGACCAGTACAAATATAAGTTTTGGAATTTCTGAACCAAAATATGAAGAAAAAAATGAAAGCTAAATGCAGGGGGCATGCAGTGATTATTGAACAAAATTTCAGAAGTGGTAGCTAGGGGGATTATCTGACACTGTTCATGCAATTGTGAGACGTTTTCAGTTCAGAACTACCATGGGAGTTATTTCCCCAAATAACCCCCCCAAACATTACAACTAGTCTGTTAATTCAATGTAGGAGATGAGAGTACACAGGATAGACTCCATTTCCGGGCACAGGATATTCAAAGCATTATGGAGGCTGTGAGTGCTTTTTCAGCATGTATGACTATAAAGAGAGATAGCCAAAAAAGTGGAAATGCATTTTACATAAACTTTGAACTGAGCTTGCAATGTCCTTTGTTATAAAAGGGAATATTGCCAAGTGGAGTGGAGTAGACCAAGATTAACATAAAATAGAAATTGTAAGTGAATCAGAACCTTTGAGTAAAATAGTGGAGTAAAGATGCATGTGGAATTCAGAATAACACTGAAGTTTCTGGGCTTGGTGACTAGTTATATTCTGAGCACAGCAGCTAAGATGAACAAATATATAGAAAGAACACATATTGTGAACATGATTGGTTCCATTTGTACTATTTTGAGCAAATTTTGATTATTTTAATAATAAAATTCAGTCAAATGGAGACAATTGTATGTGTGAATCCAAAGTTGAACAAAAAATCATGACTGAGCTTTATGATTATCAGAGCATATAGAGATCACAGAAATAATTTAAGTCCTATGAAGCCTTAGGGGAGCATGGAAATTCTGCGACGGCATTGAAAACATAATATACTGAGACCTCTGTATACATTTTAAATGGTTACATTCTCATCATTTTTAAATATTCTTTTCTATTCTTCACTGTAATTTTTATCTTAATATGCTCTAAAATATAATAAATGTAAACACAATACTTCACCTCTACAAAACACTAACTGGGCAAACCACTCCAAGATTCTAAAATGCTTTGTACTTATTACTTGAAATCTGTCTACCTGGTTCTTTGACTAAATCTGAAAAATGGAAACAGAATAAAGGCAAAAAAATAAAATAGACTGAACGCTTATAGGATTCAGTTCGATTCAGTTCAGTTCAGTTCATTTCAGTCGCTCAGTCGTGTCGACTCTTTTAAGAATTTGGTAAATTTTGATGCAAATATACATATGAATTAGCTGTAAATATGCATAGAATCTATATCTATTCAATATCTGGACATATACTATGTATCTCTAATATATCTATGTATACAAACACTAGACAGAGCTAATACATACTGTATCCTGCTATTGATACTAAATCTTAGACTAAAATATTAAAAAGCAAGACAGTCAGGAAGCCACTGACATTTTTTATGTTCTAAGTAATTCTGTATAGCATCCTGATTTTGTTATTGCTGTTCATTGTCTTGACATTCCTCATTCTTATCCCAGATAATACCGACTGTTGCCATTTCTCTTCTGGCTTATTGCAGTCTCCTTCTATTATCCTCCCTAACTTGTCTTTCTTTGGCTTAGAATTTTTCTCTGCTTAACTGAGGAAGAAATACCTAAAACATAAATCTGACCACATAGTTATTAAATCTAACTCATTAACAATGTTCCATTCCCTTGAATAGGGAAAGGGGTGAACGTGTGGTAAGTTACTGCCATGTGGGAGACATACAGAGGAGTCTTGCATGGATTAACGAAACTTCATTGCCTCATTTCACTGAAGTTGTTATTGAAGAACAAATATAAGCAACAGACAAGTATAAAAACAGAAACGCATATAAATAAAATATATTTTACATGTGTTTACAAATTAGATGTTCAGATTACTTCAAAATAAAAAAAACCCCAATATATTTGAAGATCATTCAAAAGGTGTTAAAATCACAGGAACTTTGGTAAACTAGGTAAATCTATCTCAGGGTAATCATCTGTCCTCTCCTTTTTTTTTTTTCCTTCGTCTTAATCTCTTCTCTTTCCTATGGACTTTACACTGTATATTGTTTCTTCTTCCTCTTATATATTTATCTTCCTTTCCTTTCAACAAGATAATTCTTCTTCAAGTTGTTCTTTCTAAAATTTTTTATTTTAATTATTTTTTAAATTTAAATTTATTTATTTTAATTGGAGGCTAATTACAATATTGTATTGGTTCTGCCACACATCAACATGAATCTGCCTTTGGCATACATGTGTTCCCCATCCTGAACCCTGCTCCCATCTCCCTCCCTGTACCATCCCTCAGAGTCATCACAGTGCACCAGCTCCAAGCATCCTGTATCAAACCTGGACTGGCGATTCATTTCTTATATGATATTATACATGTTTCAATGCCATTCCCCCAAATCATCCCACCCTTTCCCTCTCCCTCAGAGTCCAAAAGACTGTTCTATACATCTGTGTCTCTTTTGCTGTCTTGCATACAGGGTTATAGTTACCATCTTTCTAAATTCCATGTATATGCGTTAGTATACTGTATTGGTGTTTTTCTTTCTGGCTTACTTCACTCTGTATAATAAGCTCCACTTTCATCCACCTCATTAGAACTGATTCCAATGTATTCTTTTCAATGGTTGAATATTACTCCATTGTATATATGTACCACGGCTTTCGTATCCATTCATCTGCTGATGGACATCTAGGTTGCTTCCATGTCCTGGCTATTATAAACTGTGCTGCAATGAACATTGGGGTACACGTGTCTCTTTCAGTTCTGGTTTCCTCAGTGCATATGCCCAGAAGTGGGATTACTGGGTCATGAGGCAGTTCTATTTCCAGTTTTTTAAGGAATCTCCACACTGTTCTCCATAGTGGCAGTACTAGTTTGCATTCCCACCAACAGTATAAGAGGGTTCCCTTTTCTCCACACCCTCTCCAGAATTTATTGCTTGTAGACTTTTGGATTGCAGCCATTTTGACTGGCGTGAAATGGTACCTCACTGTGGTTTTGATTTGCATTTCTCTGATAATGAGTGATGTTGAGCATCTTTTCATGTGTTTGTTAGCCATCTGTATGTCTTTGGAGAAATGTCTGTTCTTTGGCCCATTTTTTGATTGGGTCATTTATTTTTCTGGAATTGGGCTGCAGGAGTTGCTTGTATATTTTTTAGATTAGTTGTCAGTTGCTTCATTTGCTATTATTTTCTCCCATTCTGAAGGCTGTCTTTTCACCTTGCTTATAGGTTCCTTTGTTGTACAGAATCTTTTAATTTTAATTAGGTCCCATTTGTTTATTTTTGCTTTTATTTCCAGTATTCTGGGAGGTGGGTCATAGAGGATCCTGCTGTGATTTATGTCAGAGAGTGTTTTGCCTATGTTTTCCTCTAGGAGTTTTATAGTTTCTGGTCTTACATTTAGATCTTTAATCCATTTTGAGTTTACTTTTGTGTGTGGTGTTAGAAAGTGTTCTAGTTTCATTCTTTTACAAGTGGTTGACCAGTTTTCCCAGCACCACTTGTTAAAAAGATTGTCTTTTCTCCTTTGTATATTCTTGTCTCCTTTGTCAAAGATAAGGTGTCCATATGTGTGTGGATTTATCTCTGGGCTTTCTATTTTGTTCCATTGATCTATATTTCTGTCTTTGTGCTAGTACCATACTGTCTTGATGACTGTAGCTTTGTAGTAGACCCTGAAGTCAGGCAGGTTGGTTCCTCCAGTTCCATTCTTTTTCAAGATTGCTTTGGCTATTCGAGGTATTTTGTATTTCCATACAAATTGTGAAATTATTTTTTCTAGCTATGTAAAAAATACCATTGGTAGCTTGATAGGGATTGCATTGAATCTATAGATTGCTTTGGGTAATATACTCATTTTCACTATATTGATTCTTCCAATCCATGAACATGGTATATTTCTCCATCTAAATCGTAGATAGATAGATGGACAGATAGATCAATCTACTTAACCTTTCATGATCTTGAAAATACTGCAGTCTCTCTCCTTTTCACAACTACAAGTCCATAATTAATGCTCATTAGATCTGTAAGCCACTCCCTTCTAGATTGCACTGTAACATGCTTCTGAAAATAGGAAGTCTCACCAACTTTTGCACAGGTCTCTGTTTACAACCCCAGTGGCTATTTTGACTTTCTCATCTTACTTAGCTTCTCAAAAGCCCTCAAACCTGAGCAGTGCAGTTCAGTTCAATTGCTCAGTCATGTCCAACTCTTTGCGACCCCATGGACTGCAGCATGCCAGGTCTCCCTGTCCATCACCAACTCCTGGAGTTTACCCAAACTCATGTCCATTGAGTTGGTGGAGCCATCCAGCCATCTCATCCTCTATCGTCCCTTTCTCCTCCTGCCTTCAATCTTTCTCAGCATCAGAGTCTTTTCAAATGAGCCAACTCTTCACATCAGGTGGCCAAAGTATTGGAATTTCAGCTTCAACATCATTCCTTCCAATGACACTCAGGACTGATCTCTTTAGGATGGACTGGATGGATTTCCTTGCAGTTCAAGGGACTTGAGTCTTCTCAAGACTCTAGAGAAGACAATCTTCTCTAACACCACAGTTCAAAAGCATCAATTCTTTGGTGCTCAGCTTTCTCTATAGTCCAACTCTCACATCCATACATGAAAACCATAGCCTTGACTAGATGGACCTTTGTTGGAAAAGTAATCTCTCTGCTTTTGAATATGCTGTCTAGGTAGGTCATAACTTTCCTTCCAGGGGGTAAGAGTCTTGTAATTTCATGGCTGCAGTCACCATCTGCAGTGATTTTGGAGCCCCCCAAAATAAAGTCTGCCTCTGTTTCCCCATCTATTTGCCATGAAGTGGTGGGGCCAGATGGTGTGATCTTAGTTTTCTGAATGTTGAGCTTTAAGCCAACATTTTTACTCTCCTCTTTCACTTTTATGAAGCTCTTCACTTTCATGAAGAAGCTTTTTAGTTCTTCACTTTCTGCCATAAGGGTCGTGTCAACCTGTTCACAAATCCCTATATTTTGAAGATTTCTCTTCTTGGATTTATTATGTAGACTATTCCTGGCCTTCATAACGATTTTACTTCTATTGAAAGATGACATTCTGCAGGTTTCAGCCTAACCTGTTATTCTTCATCTAATCTTTTTATTTACAGTTCTCTATGAACAAATCACAAACTGAAGTTTAATTTAGATCAGTTCAGCTCCACAAAATATTCCATTATCATCAAATTGTTCTATATCGGTACTGGCCAAAATAGTAGCAAGTAGATATGTGTGGTTATTGAGCACTTGAAATGGGGTGAAACTGAATTTTTTCATTTTATTTAAATAGCTTAATGGCTACTGATTGGACCATATTTGGTGTTATTTCTTGGAGTCACTTAAAACCACCTATTACTAATGAAGCAAGATTGAATTAATCTTCTTTCTATCCAAATCTACATTTCTTCCATACTCTGCCATTTATCTGGTTATATAAATTGAAAATCCAGGAGTTATCATAGACACTAACATCTTGGATTTCCCCTAGATATTCCCTTCTAAATGTCTCTGAAATCAATCCAAAAGGTGAACTGATTTGAGAGACCTTTATCATCTAGTCGCCACCCAGCCCAAAGCACCATTTTTTCTTCATGAGTTGAAGAGCAATATCTTTTTTGTTGTGCTATGCTTAGTTGCTCCATCATGTCTGATGCTTTGCAACCCCACAGACTGTAGCCTGCCAGGATCCTCTGTCCATAGGGATTGTGCAGGCAAGAATAATGGAGTGGGTTACCATGCCCCCTTCCAGGGATCTTCCCAACCCAGGCATTGAACCCAGGTCTCTTGCCTTGCAGGCAGATTCTTTACCAACTGAGCCACCAGGGAAGCCCAAGAATACTGGAATGGATAGCTTATCTCTTCTCAAGGGCATCTTCCTGACCCAGGAATTGAACTGGGGTCTTCTGCATTGCAGGTGGATTCTTTACCAGCTGAGCTACCATAGAAGCCCAGCAATCTCTTTTACTCTTCTCTAAATCCTTCTCTAGACAGCCACTATAATCTGGATGAAATGCAAACCTTCTTGTACTAATTTGCTCTGCCCTCATCCCTACCTATGCAATTTGAAATTTCTGAACTTATATTTACTGTAAGGTGAGGACAGAACACTATTAAAACAGCCTGTAGACCTCTACATTTCCTGGCTATCTCTATTCCATTGACATCTTTACTAATCATATTTTCCCTTTCTCAATGTCTAGACAATACTAAATATACAATGATTTTCAATATTTGTATACCCTTCAAGCTGTACTTAGAAAAGGCAGAGGAACCAGAGATCAAATTTGCAACATCCATTGGATCACATAAAAGTAAGAGAATTCCAGAAAAATATTTACTTCTGCTTCATTGACTATGATAAAGCCTTTGACTGTGTGGATCACAATAAACTGTGGAAAATTCTTACAGATGGAAATACCAGACCACCTTACGTGCCTCCTGAAAATTCTGTATTCAGGTCAAGAAGCAGTTAGAACCTGATATGGAACAATGGACTGGTTTTAAATTGAGAAAGGAGTACATCAAGGCTATATTTTGTCCTCCTACTTATTTAACTTATTTGCAAAATACATCAAGCAAAATGCTGGGCTGGGTGAATTCCAAGCTGGAATCAAGATTGCTGGGAGAATATCAGTAACCTCAGATATGCAGATAACACCACCCTTATGGCAGAAAGCGAAGAGGAACTAAAAAGCATCTTGATGAAAGTGAAAGAGGAGAGTGAAAAAGCTGGTTTAAAACTCAACATTCAGAAAATGAAGATCATGGCATCTGGTCCCATCACTTAATGGCAAATAGATGAGGAAACAATGGAAACAGTGACAGTCTTTGGTTTCTTGGGCTCCAAAGTCACTGCAGATGGTGACTTCAGGCATGAAATTTAAAGACACTTGCTCCTTGGAAGAAAAGTTATGACTAATCTAGATAGCATATTAAAAAGCAGAGACATTACTATGCTGATAAAGGTCTATCTAGTCAAAGCTATGGTTTTCCCAGTAGTCTTGTAGGGATGTGACAGATGGACCATAAAGAAAGTTGAGTGCCGAAGAATTGATGCTTTTGAACTTGATATTGGAGAAGACTCTTGAGAGTACTTTGGACTGCAAGGAGATCAGGCTAGCCAATCCTAAGGGAAATCAGTCCTGAATATTCATTGGAAGGACTGAATCTGAAACTCCAATACTTTGGCCACCTGATGCAAAGAGCTGACACATTGGAAAAGACCCTTATGCTGGGGAAGACTGAAGGCAGGAGGAGAAGGGGACAAAAAAGGATGAGATGGTTGGATGGTATCATTGGCTCGATGAGTTTGAGCAAGCTCTGGGAATTGGTAATGGACAGGGAAGCCTGGCATGCTGCGGTTCATGGGGTAGCAAAGAGTCGGATATGACTGAGCAACTGAACTGAACTGAACTTGCTTCCAAACTTTTTAAAAAAGCCTGATGATTGTCATTAGTATGAATTCTGATAATGAATTGGGAGGGGTTTCAGTAACTTAGTCTTTAACTTTACAAGTTTGTGTAGAACTCTCTTTGTGTAGCAGTTCTAAAGACATTGGATTCTGAAATTAAGATATTGGGAGAATCAAATGAAATGGATGAAGATGGTCAAAAGATACAAAATTCTAGTTATCCTGTGGATTTAGTACACAGAATCCTGACTATAGCTAACAATACTATATTACATACTTGAAAGACGCTAATAGAGTAGATCTTAAATTTATCATGGAAAAATTATAATTATGTAGCCATGAATGTTAACTACACTTAGTGTAGTAATCATTTTGCAATATAAACGTTTACCAAATCATTACCTTCTACACATAGAATTCATACAATATTAGTCATCAATTGTATCTCACTTGAATAAAAAAGAAAAGAAATGTTTCCAAAGCAATCAACTAGTTATTCTATAACAAGAATCCTATGGTCTTGCCTGGTAGTTGGCTCTTTCATATATTATACCTAAGAGGAGAAAAATTTTGAAAGTATTAATACTCTATTATCTTGTCACAAAATGCTATTAGTAAATGTTTCTTTAATAAAGCTTTATCTTTTATGAAATTATTTCTAATACAAAATTATAATAAATATGGTATAATATGCATTTTATTTATGATAAAATATGTGTGTATATTTCCATAGTAATATATATGTTTGCAATAAGCAAAAATGAGAAAATCTACCCATTAATGATCATTAAGTGATATAACAATTTTATTCAAAATTGTATGCAAATATTAAAAGAAAAGAAGGATCAAAGGTATATCATCTATCTTGTTTTTAGAATCTTAAAATAGAGCTTACAAATTCAAAGCAATAAAATTTGGTATCTTTTAATCCATTAGTTTTACATACTTGACAATATTTATAATGTTTCAATTAACTTTTTCTTTCAGTGTAAAAGTTCAGCATCTTTTCTTACAGTTTGGAAAAAGTCTGTCATATACCTTAAAATGCATGTTCTCTAATGAAGATAATGGACAATTTTAAAGAACTGATTTTCAAAGAGAAATACATGGAATGGTGTAACTATTTTGACATGAGCATCATGGGTTAACAATTTATATAAATCCTTATTTATCTGCAAAAGGCATAAAACTGTACAGCATAACATTATTGGCAAAATTCTCTGAAGATGAGAAAATGAATTAAATGAGATAAAATGAGGTAAATAAGATAAAAGGAAGAAAATGAGATAAAATATCTCAGAGATTGCAAATTTATTTATGAAAAAAAAAAGCCTTCTATTTTTGTATAGTTAAAAAAAAATATGGCACCGTTCCTTAAAGCTTACTTATCTAACTGTTACAGTTTTCTGCACCCTTGGATACTTCAATGAGAGGATTAAACAAAAAGTGGGAAAATAAAAAAAACATGCTAGAAGAAACTATGAAATGAATTTTAAAATTTGTATAACACACTTCATCCTTTAAGTATTTTAGTTTCTCTTTATATCATAAACTTTTTGAAAGCATTGTCCTGTGTAAAACTTGACCAATTATCACCTGCCTATAATGAAATCTAAATGGTAACACATCAAACTGAAAAAAATATGAATGTTTCAGGTAAAAATATAAAATTAGACATGATGTCTCCTCCTTTTATAAGATTATCTATGCTTATCCTTGGGAAAAAAAAAATCGAGTTTTAACCCAACTATTTCCTAAAATTAAAAGTTACTGAGGAGAAATCAAATGGTTAAGCTAGATTAACATTACTGAACATGTTTCTTATGAATCAGTGCAAGAATCTGCTTGTTTTGTGCTATGGAAACTACTCATTCTTTTAGCAATGGAGAGAGATCCAGTGCAGAATGTTGTTCATGGAATATTCACTTGGAATAGCCCTATCATCCAGATGATGCATCCTAAGCACAAAAGTGTTAAATAACTTGCCTAAGGATCAATGACCTCCAGGTGCTACTCCAGGAGCCTATCAGAGTTTGTGCACATGTGCTAAGTCACTTTAGTCATGTCCAACTCTTTGTCCAACCCCATGGACTGTAGCCCACCAGGCTTCTCTGTCCATAGGATTCTCAAGGCAAGTACTGGAGTGGGTTGCCATGCCCTCCCCCGTGGGGATCTTTCCAACCCAAGAACTAGCATCTTTATGTCTCCTGCATTGTCAGGCAAGTTCTTCATCACTAGCACCACCTGGGAAGCCCGGTCTACTGGAGTACATATCGCCAAAAGTATGGATGAACAGTTGTAGGGCTCTTTAAGGCAATACAGAGAGTTACTTCCCTTCCCCGGTAGCTCAGATGGTAAAGCGTCTGCCTGCAATGTGGGAGACCTTCATTCGATCCCTGGGTTGGGAAGATCCCCTGGAGAAGGAAATGGCAACCCATTCCTGTACTCTTGGCCTGGAAAATCCCATGGATGGAGGAGCCTGGTAGGCTATAGTCCAACGGGTTGCAAAAATTTGGACAGGACTGAGTGACTTCACTTCACTTCACTTCTTCACTTCAGAGAGTTACTTGACCACCAGTATCCATCAAGATAAAATTAACCTTTCATATACTTAACTCCCAGATATCAAAATAATAACTCAGGGTGAACCTCTGTTTGAGTAGAAAGGACTGATGATGTCATCATAATATAAGTGTCTCTGTATATTTGGTCGCTAGCATGGTGCCAGGTATATCCTTGATGCTTATTTGTTGAGTTAGATTTAACGTATCTCACAACTTCTGAAATGTAGATGTCTATTTTAATGTAGTTATAAATAATGTTTTAAAATTAAATCTACATTTATTAACATTACATTAAGAAGAATTTAAACAATTAGCATATTCAGTGGGTTTTCTTATAAAACAGGGCAGATTTGCTTAAGAAAGCTAAGATTCCTTAAGTCTCTATAATTGTATATTTCAGAAGTTAAAATTACATTCCATTTAAACATTTCAAAGAACACAATAAGCAACAATGCTTTGCAAAGCACACATATTTAAATAAATCAAATTGTAAAAAATAAAACAAGATCATGGATAATATTAGGAAAAAATTGGAAAGACAGATATAAACAATGTAGTCATTGTGTTTCATGTAATCCTGGCATTGAGGATGTATAATATTTCCACCCCCCTACCCCACCTTGGTTGAAATGGACAAAATAAGATGAGGGATTTCCCTAAGGTCAGTATGTGAGAGAAATAAAGTATGTGAGAGAGGATCATACTGGATTTATCTGTAAAGAGTAGAAAACATATGTTCTATTCCTGTTTGCTGTTCAAATTGTCTTTAGTTACAATTTTTTCCCCATTTGACAGGAAAAAATGGCTTTCAATTGGCAAAATACAAGCTTTTATTTTTTGAAAAATAATTCAAATGTCAAGAAAATGATGAGAAGTAAAGTGCTTAGAATTTTGCAAAGGGAAATCCTAGACATAAAACCTGAATAAGTTTTTAAAATGCCATAAAAATTTAAATTAATATATATATAGGGGATTGTTTTATCTCACTTATATACAGAAAAATTAAGCTTTGAGTAAAGTCTTGGTCAATGTTTCACCATTAACTATTTATTATTTCTCTTTTGGGATATTTGTGTAGCTGTTTCCTCATTCAGTTTTATACTAACATACACATTTGTACTTCATAAAATATTTGAAATTTGATTTGCTGAATTTGTCAGAGCTTTCATTTTGCACACTTTTCTGGCTAATTTTTAGGTTCAAATGAAGCAAAAGATGTTAATTTTTGTGAAATACACTGGAAAACTTATTTTATAATTTTATTTTATTATGTTAGGTTTGGATAATTATATTATAAATTTAAATTGCATAGTTAATAAGTGATTATTATGTCTAAATTGTCTTTAAAGAATATATAATACTAAATAAAATTTTTCATGGTATTATTTTTTAATATTACTGTGTAAATCACAACAAACTATGGAAAATTTTTAAGGAGATGAGACTACCAGACCACCTGACCTGCCTCCTGAGAAATCTGTATGCAGGTCAAGAAGCAACAGTTAGAACTGGACATGGAACAACAGACTGGTTCCAAATAGGAAAAGGACTACGTCAAGGCTGTATGTTGTCATCCTGCTTATTTAACTTATTATGCAGAGTATGTCATGAGAAACACTAGGCTGGATGAAGCACAAGCTGAAATCAAAATTGCTGGAAGAAATATCAATAAGCTCAGATATGCAGATGACACCACTCTTATGGCAGAAAGCGAAGAACTAATGTTAAATAAGTTAACTGTATATAAGTTAAATAAGCAGGGCGATAGTATACAGCCTTGATGTACTCCTTTTCCTATTTGGAATCTGGTCCCATTACTTCATGGCAAATAGATTGGGAAACAATGAAAACAGTAAGAGACTTTATTTTTGGGCGCTTCAAAATCACTTCAGATGGTGAGTGCAGCCATGAAATTAAAAGACACGTTCCTTGGAAGAAAAGTTATTACCAACCGAGACAGCATATTAAAAAGCAGAGACATTACTTTGTCAGAGTTGTACTATAAAGAAAGCTGAGAACCAAAGAATTGATGCTTTCGAACTGTGGTGTTGGAGAGGACTCTTGAGAGTCCCTTGGACTGCAAGGAGATCTATCCAGTCCACCCTAAAGCAGATCAATCCTGGGTGTTCATTGGAAGGACTGATGCTGAAGCTGAAACTCCAATACTTTGGCCACCTGGTGTGAAGAGCTGACTTCATTTGAAAAGACCTTGATGCTAGGAAAGATTGATGGCAGAAGGGGATGACAGAGGATGAGGTGGTTGGATGGCATCACCGGCTTGATGGACATGAGTTTGAGTAAGCTAGGTCTTTCTCATTTGCTTATATTCTCTTTCTTTCTTTCTTTTTTTTTCCTTTTCACTTTTGTCCTCTTCCTTGAAGGATTCTTCCAGTGTTTGTAGAATCTTATTTAACCTGATACTGAAAAGCAAGAACAGGCATTCTAAGCATTTTAAGAACATAAGGTACTAAACAACCAGAAACCCAATCTGTGGCTTTGAGTAAACATTTTTCTTAATGCAAAATCCACGACCCCATATTGCAGAGTAGAAGGATTTAAAACATAGGTGTCTTCCCTCTGATATGGCTATCAACAGTGTGTGTAAACTGCAATAATGCCTGTAGCTCTGTGCAGATCCCTAGGACACTGGCTACTGCTTTGCTTCCAACTTCTAAATCTGGCACAGAATCCTCCTGTGACCAAATCTAACCCAGAAACATATAGGAAATGGAAAACTAGGGGATATGTTTCCAATTTACCTCAATTTATCATAAAGCAATTTACAGTGACTTGTGAAACTCCACTATTCTATATAAAAATACATTTATGATTGTGCATTTACAAAACTATATAGGCAAAAAATAAAAGAAATAGTCTCTCAAGTCCTGCATGTTAATGCATTTTTATGCTCCAGACACAGAAGTGCACACCAGGCATGTGACACATGCTCAGCCCATAAGACTGTCACAGGAATGAAACAATCTTTCATTTTCATCTTGGACAAGTACTATTGACACAGGTAGAAAATCAAACATTATCTTCCTTTTCATTAATCAAAGGCTTTGTTTTCTTTAATACTAATTAAAAATTATCTGTAGTTTTAAATAGCATAAGGCTATGGGCCCTTTCAGCTTTAAGGTTCTTAAATTCAGCAAGAGAATTTTGCTAAGAAAGTTTGCTTGCCAAGCCATTTTCCACAAGTTCTCACTGCTGTCTAAACATAGTTTCTTTTTCAGTGTTTGACCTAAGTGTATTTCCTTTAAACAGAACCTAAAGAACAAGGCCTCAGGGACATGGTACTACCTGAGTTATTCACTCCGAGCAAAAGAAAACATAAATACATTCTTTCCAAGGTACCGGGGTTTTGTGAGGCATTTTAAATTGTTTTGTGATAGATGAACCCTAAGAAAACACATCAACTCTGTTAAAAAAAATCAAGGAAACAATATGAGTAAAGAAATACACCCCAGGGTGCACAGAGACATTATGTTATGATGCTAGAGAGTGTTGACCCTTCTATCAATGGCACAACTGAGACCATACTTAAAATACTGTATGTGGTGCCAAAGAACATAAAAGGTGCCAAACCCTTACAATCATGAAATGTCAAAAGAGAAGAGGTGATCAGATTGCCAGAATACTGCAGAAAGATAGGATGACAAAAGATTAATTTAAAATATAAATGAGTATATGAAAATCTCACAATTGGGGAAAAAAATCACTTTTGTATAGTGCTTTAAAATGATTCTTTTTTGCTATATATTTGCAGTGGTAGGGAGAAGAAACCATTTATCACTCATCCTAGGTTTCTCTTTCTGATTTTGTACCTTATAACATTTGTTATATCTGGTGGAAATAGAAAAAGAAGTAACATTTTCCCCTACAGTTTTTCCTATGTTGTCTTTTTGAAGCAAATATCAGCTTTTGCTGTGAAAATATATTCATATATAATACTAATTAATTAAAAATAAGAGAAAGGAGGAAAAGAGGGTGGTAGAGATTCTGTATGTATATATATACACATATGTATATATTCCATTCATATGGAATAATATATACAATGCTATATGACTTTTAAAACAATATATTATAATATAATTATATATAACAAATATATGGCACAATAACATGAACAAATAAATGTATAACTTTCTAAATATATTATATAAATTTATTAAATGTATAGATATATTATATAATACATGTATAATGTAGACTTGTATTTTTTTCTCTTCAACTATCACCTTTGATACTTCTTTCTCTATATTCACTTAGGTTATCTTGGGATGGCAAGGGAACAAAAACAAAATATGGAGGGTCCTTTCTGACTATGGATGATAACATGTGGTAAAAGAAAGCCAACTGATGGATTCCAGAATGATTTTTCAGGTGTCATATTGCTCTGATTTGGTTTTAGCATGACTGAAACTAAACAGAAATGACTCTGTATTACAAAGAAGATTAATGAACATCCTTGGGCAGAATATTTTTAAACTGTGCTGAGTGATGTTATATAACAGAAAGTTATGAATACAACTTCTCCTTGAAAAGTACTGATAATATTATGTAGTCATAATAATAGTAAATATTATTGCTTGGCTTAATACCTCAGAAATAAATCTTATTTCATGTAAAATTTTAACATGTAAGAGAGTAATTATTGAACAAGTGATTTAATAATTTGAAAGAGAAATAGATATCTAGATCATCAGCCAAAAACATGAACACATATGCAAGCACGTAGAAAATACAGGTAAAATTGTTAAAATTAGAATATGTGTGATGAATTTGGACATGTTTTTGCTTAAGTGTAACATCAATCTCAAAGTAAAATATTGACAGATTTGTTGCTATAAAACCATAAAAGTATCTGTTGGAAAAAAAAAAACCACGGAACCACAACAAGCTTACAATTAAAAAAAACCTAAACAAATTTAGGTGAAAATATTTAATATAAGTACAAAAATGGATTGGTATTTTAATATGCAATTTTAAATATCCATTGGTAAAGACCCTTCTATAGGCTGAACTAGAAAAGAATAGCAAAGAGCAAGAACAGAATATTTATACTTGAAAAAACACAAAAGATTTCAAAATATTTTCTTAATGTTTAACTTCAGTAAAAAATAGATAACAAGTAAAAACCTTTCCTTGTCTAGACAAGTAATAATTTTTGAAAACATTTTAATATTGTAATATTTAATTCTGGTTAATATCATTAGAAAGAGACAATCCTAAACAATATTGGTTAAAGTTACATTGTTACAATCCTCCTGTAAATTCTGTAATCTTTTAATTAAATCATTTATTTTATTTGGTGTCACAATATTTTTACATATTGAGCTCAGCAATTTTATTTCTAATAATTCTCAGAATCTATTATTGAAATGAATTTGAATCCCTCAAAATGTCAAGAACACTACATTAATAAAATGAAGAATAAAAATCCTATGATCCTCTCAACAGATGCAGAAAAAGTATTTAGCAAAAAAAAATTATACATTTTTTCATGATTAGCGCTCTCAACAAATTCAATATAGGAAAAGCACGATGTAATATAATAAAAGCTATATGGCAGATGTGCAGCTAATACTCACAGATATAGAGAACAAGCTAGTGTTGACCAAAGAGGAGAGGCAATACAGGGGTGGAGAATTAAGTGGTACAAACTGCTATTCATAAAATAAATAAGTGCATAATTTGCAGCACAGGGAATAAAGCCTATATTTTATAATAACTTCAAATAGAGTATAATCTATAGAAATACTGAATCATTATGTTGTCTGCTGAAACTAATATAATATTGTAAATCAATTATACCTCAATAATAAAATATGAGAATAACTACTTATTCCCCACTTCCTGCTAATGGGGAAATAACTTCTCATAAAAGTTAGTTTCTTTGTTCTTGTAAGTCTTCCTTCTGCTCTTTTTCTTTTGATATTCCTAAGCACTTCCTAACTTGCACTTTCCACCAAGTATGAAACTCTGTTTTACTCTTTTTTTGATTTCTAATGAATCAAAATTACTAATCCTCAGCTCTATTTTGGTGACTATTCCTACCTTCTGTTGTATTTTGTTGGTGTAGGGATAAAGATTACAGTATGTTCTCATATTGGCCAAGGTTATTTCTTGGGATCACTTGAACTGGCATTCTTTATTCTTTTTCCACATTTTGTAAATAGCAAATCTTCTGAACATTTCTGAGATTATGCCGGAATGCTTGGACATCTGGGGTGTCTGAAGTGTAATCATTTCTTCAGAAGCCTTTGGACCGTGTTTGAAGCTAATAGTCTAGAAGGGATTTGGAGTTTAGTAGTTATATATAATGAATGGCTCAAATAAACTATCTCTTCATGATGCTCAGTGATCACCATATAAGTCACATCTCAAGACTGAGGTTAATGACAAGCACTCTGTCTTGCGCATCACAGTCCCCAAACCCTAGAACAGTGCTTGAAATATTTAGTGATTAATTATACGTTGAATAAGTAAATGATACTTATATTTTTCTATTTCCTTTCATATCCTTATGCCACCTGCTTTTTCAAACTTTTTCAAATTTAGCTTCAAATACTGATGCCTGTAACATTATAGTACTCTTTATCTCTTCATGAAATACCACATACTAAAATAGGAAATAATCTCATATACAATGTCATTAAATATTTTATATTCATATCCAGTTAGCTTTGGCCTTTTTTATTCGTGTTTATATACTTTTCATTTTTCTCTTCTTACATTATGGAGTAGCAGTGATAAGCCTGGGTATTGAGGCTTTGCGTTTAGCCTTTAAAGATCATTGATAGCTGTTGATTGATTTTATTTTTTGCTTTCTGTTTTTACTATTTGATTATACGTCAGGGTTTTCTGAGTTTTTTTAAAATGAAGATCTTTATCAATATATACTGTATCATTTACATAAACCTCTACTTTACCTTATTTTGACATAGATTATCCAACAACATGCATGCTCTAGAGTTAGCTTGGATTTGAATTTATGCACAGCTACTTATTATTTCAAGACCTTGGGAAAAATAGCTAACAATTTCTAGTGAAATGTGAACTGAGGATAAGCCTCTTCCTCAAAGAGTTCTTTTCATAATGCACTTTCCTGCCATGTATTAACAATCATTATTATTTCTTTGAAATGCTGACAGTACCATTTTTTGAGAATATGTATTTAAATTCAGTTCATATACTTCTCTTATAAAGTATATAAAGTATATAATATGAAGATTGTAACTGGCTTTCCTGAGAACTGTTTCACTAAGATTTTATTTTTTCTTTTCTATTTTTTTCTCTCTGGAAAAGAAAATAAAACGTGATTCTGCTTACACTAATCAACATTTAAACAAATAAAAAAAACAATTGATTGTCACTGAGAAAGTTTGAAGGAAAGCTTATGATTACATATAACTAAGGAACAACTTTGATTAAACATTTCATACAATCAGTGGCAATGAAAATTTGTTAGTAAATACCTTGCTTAATTCAGATACCATGCTCAATGACAAATGAAAGTAAATAATTGCATTATTTTGTATCTCTCCTTACAAATTTAGGATATATTGAATGAAGAGGTATCATGAAGTCAAATGACAGATGGGAAACCTAGGTACATTGATTCCAGTCAATACTCTCCAAACTAGGGACTAGAAAATTATTTTAGATGAAGCTACAATAAAGCTAATTTCAATTTCTGATGTCTAACATATATTCTTCCTGAATGAAAAGTCAGTAGCTAAATCTCTTACCAGACACAAAATTGTTTTAACAGGACAAGTCAGATATGATTCTGGGATCAGATTGTGAGTCTTTGTTAATGGTCATCCAAAATCCAAGTTCTTAATATCTCGCCAACATCATATTGGTTTGGTTCATCAGGTTGTTACATTATTAGAATATTTTGAAATTTCCCATCTGTTTTGCAATAATAAAAACATAATAGACGATAAGACAAAACAAGCAAACAAACAAAGATTTCTGATTATGGATGCAATGTTAAGAAAATACATTAAACATGGTAATATACTAAATATTTTAACACCCTGAGCTAGTTTTGTTTCAGTAACACAAAAATGACTCACTCTGATAAAAATCCTTTAAGTAAAATGTACACTGTTAATGACTAAAGTTTATTTTATTTTATAATTAATGGATGCCAAAGACATTGATATTCAGTCAAAGTCTAAATAATTTAAATGGAAATTTTAATACACAAAATACAAGTAACTTTAAAAGTTGCAGAGAATTAATTCCCTTTTCCAAAGAGAAAAATTTTGACAAATAACATATCACATAAGATTTATATGAAGTTGGTTTATATTCTCCCAAGTTAAATACTTCTTTGGGACATAGAATTCAAACTTTAAAAATATATATCTCACTAGAAAATATCTTCATATATTCTTTGGCACTACTTGAAAGAAGTTTTTAAAATTTCTGATTTCAGATCAGTTTTAGTGAAATTTTGAAAGAGGGGACTTTGAAAGTAGGTTAATCTGGTTTTATCTAAACATTGGAATTCTTGTTCAGTTTTATTATATAGTTAGTTTCTGAGTACATGAATAGTAATTACCAAGAATTTACCAAGTCCAAAGGTCCATCTAGTCAAGGCTATGGTTTTTCCAGTAGTCATGTATGGATGTGAGAGTTGGACTATAAAGAAAGCTGAGCACCAAACAATTGATGCTTTTGAAGTGTGGTGTTGGAGAAGACTCCTGAGAGTCCCTTGGACTGCAAAGAGATCCAACCAGTCTATCCTAAGTGAAATCATTCCTGAGTATTCATTGGAAGGACAGATGTTGAAGCTGAAACTCCAATACTTTGGCCACCTGATGTGAAGAACTGACTCATTGGAAAAGACCCTGATGCTGAGAAAGACTGAAGGAGAGAGAAGGGGACGACAGGATGAGACGGTTGGATGGCATCACCGATTCAATGGACATAAGTTTGGGTAAACTGTGGGAGTTGATGATGGACAGGACGGCCTGGCATGCTGCAGTCCATGGGGTTTCAAAGAGTCAGACACAACTTAGTGACTGAACTGAACTGAACTAAGAACTAGTGAAGAAATCACTGAGCCACATCTCTTTAGAACCTGAACGTAGGCTCTTTTCTGCCTGCATAAAAAGCTATAATTTTGTCCATTAATGCAAAATTAGAAATCCATTTTTCAAACTGTTTTAGGCTTCCCAGTAATTTTTCTTTCTCCTCTTTGTAAGACCAAGAAAATATTATCAAAATTATATAAAATAATATTACATACATTTTTAAAAATAATCATTATAAAAATTGTAGAATATCATTATAGAAAATAGTCATTTAAGATCATTCTGACTGAAAAATTATAGAATGAGAGCAAAGAGAATTTTAGAGTAATATGGATAAAACTTTGGGGCTTCCCTGATGGCTCAGACAGTAAAGAATCTGCCTGTAATGTGGGAGTACCACGTTTAGAATCCTGGATCTGGAAGATACCCTGGAGAAGGGAATGCAACCTACTCCAGTATTCTTGCCTGGAGAATTCCATGGACAGATGCTACAGTCCATGGGGTCACAAAGAGTCAGACATGACTGAGCGATTAACACTTTCAACACTTTCATGGATAAAACTTGATAAACTATGCATTCTTAAAATGAAAGTAGCTGATGAAGTTAGTGCATTTTTATACATTAAGTTGGGAGTTAAGTGAAGCAAGAAAAGTGCTAATGTTTCATGAATTTGGAAATCACAGACCAACCATAGAACTCTATATAATTTATAATTTCTTTATATATGTTTATATACATATGCATTACTGAGCCACTTCGATCATATCCAACTCTTGCAACCCTGTGAGTCATAGCCTGCCAGGCTCCTCTGTCCATGGGATTCTCCAGGCAAGAATACTGGAGTGGGTTGCCATCCCTTCCTCCATAATATATATATATATATATATATATATATATATATATTACTACTCTCTATGTATACACTATGCATATGTATATATGATATAATCACACACACACACACATACATATGTCTATAAAGAGTTATCTCTTACACTGATCCTCTCACATACTGATAGAAATTTAGATGAAAGGTATCCATGGTAAAATTAGTTTAGGATACAGACATTAGGTATATTGCTTTATTGCTGAAATGGTCAAAGTCTTTTATATGCTCATACACACTGTGATGGAGAAGGAAATGGCAACCCACTCCAGTATTCTTGCCTGGAGAATCCCATGGACAGAGGAGACTCACAGGCTACAGTCCATGGGGTTGTAAGAGTTGGATATGACTTAACGACTAAACCACCACCACCACCACGCATAGTGAAATTATGCACCCTATAAGAGAAGGATATAATATGCCAACCTGTCCAAACTTATTGACCAGTCATTTATCTTGTTACAAAATATTTTTAATACTAGGATTTCAAGGAATTCATTTATGAACTGCTGTTATAACACACATAAAACTGTGAATATTGCAGTGTACTTATTCCAGTGAAACAAATGTAACAATTATGAAACATTTTTAAACAATACTATTTGATATAATGTATGTCTATATACAAATTGGGTAGGTCTGTAGAAAAAAGATAAAGATGAAAGGAAAAACAAACTTCATCATTTTCCCTTGCCCCTAATCTTGCTCCCACTTGTATTTCCTTTGATTCCTTATATATGGTTCTTTTGGGAAAAACTTGCTACATTTCAGATCAGAGGTTTTCAAAGGTTATTGTACATAAGAATCACCTCAGAGAAAGTTAAAAATGAAGATTCTGATTTAGAAAGACTGTAGTAGAGCACAAGTTTTTGCATTTCTAGTAGTGCCTAAGATATGCTAATGATCCTGCTGTGAACCACACCTTTAATAGCAAGAAGCCTAGGCAGCATCTTCTTCCAACATGTGTAGTTTGAAGAGGTTTCAGAGTAGTTAAAATTCTGTCCCTACTAAATTTTGATCTGATATAGCTGTTCCACTGGTAATAAATCTAAAATATTTCATAATTTGATGAAAGTGCAATCATTGTTTTTTCCTTTGAATATTTGTATTTAATAAGATAGTAAACATATCTCAAGAAGAGATCATCTAATTGGAAACTTTGTTTCGATACTAATCATATTGTCTTTATGCTTGTGTAAAATAATAATTCTGAGATATACTAAAGGGAAAGAATCATATAGGAATAACGAGGGGATTTGGTGAGATGGTATATACACTGAATTGTGTCCCCTCCAGTTTATACATTGAAATCTTAAACTGTAGTACCTTGGAATTTGATTATATTTGGTAATAAGTCCTTTTATAGAAGTAGTTATGGTTATATGAGGTCATTAATCAATATAATTGGTATCTTTAGAATAAAAATGGATATTTGTACATAGATAGGCAAGTTCAGAGGGAAGACCACAGGAAGTGGCCATCCTCAAGCCAAGAAAAGAAGCCTCAGAAGAAATCAAAACCTGCTGACCTTTGGTCTTGGACCTCCATTTACAGAACTGTGAGAAAATAAGTCTCTATTGTTTAAGATATTCAGTCTGAAATTTGTTATGGCAGCCCTAAGAAACTAATACAAATGAGGTTTATTGAAAATTTGTAAATATGTTTTATTGCTTCAAAGGGTCTGCAAGATTTTATGTAGTAGATATAATCTATTTCTCATATGGAATGTGGCACAGATATGAAGCCTTGAATATGAAATTCAAAAATAGGATTATTTTGAAAAACTAAGTAGTGTTTGAAAATGTGTATGTGTGTACAAAATATCACACTTTAAATTTTCACCATCTGGCTAGCACAGAGCTTAAACATTTCCTATTTGATTTCTTTACCTTTAAACTGATGATAATGATAACCAGTTAACATATTTTTTGTTGGAGATCAGACCAACTATGAAATATGTAACATAGTGTCTAGAAGAAAAGTAAGAAATATATAGAATTATTAAAACTTCCCCCATACCCAAACTGTTCTGCTTTTATTTCTAATTAAACTAGGGACTTTCCCAGTGACTCATCAGTAAAGAATTCATCTGCAATGCAGGAGACTCAAGAGATGTGGTTTCAATTCTTGGATCAGGAAGATCACCTAGAATAAGAAGTGGCAACCTGCTCCAGTATTCTTGTCTGGAAAATTTCATGGACAGAGGAACCTGGTGGGCTACAGTCCAGGGAGTCACAAAGAGTCGGACTTGACTGAGCAATATAAATGCATAAACTCTAACTAGTAAAAGATACCCATTTCTTTTTAGAAGCCTCTCTTGGCAGAAGACCCATAGTCATTAAGCCAGTTTCTCTGACATTGCCTCCTATAAAGATGCTATGTATGTTTCCATTCTCCCATCATTTTGCCAACATGACATTAGTAACTATGAGAGTTAAAAATCATCCCTAAGATGTGAGACTACATATAAAGAAAGTAAAATTAAAATGTAGATTTAAAAAATAGCTGGTATGCTCTTATCAGTCTCCTTCCATATGATAAATATGAAATAATATTGGTAGTAATAGGGCGACTCTAGATCAGCTTAATTTTTTCATTTGTTTTGATAAACCTGATGGGAAAATAGTTACACTGTCATAAAAGAAAAGTGAGTAATATATCTTATTCTAGTGTATTACAAAAAGAAAAATTAATAAAAAGGAAAACTAATAATAAATTTCTTTCAGTTCAGTTCAGTTCAGTTGCTCAGTCGTGTCCGACTCTTTGAGACCCCATGAATCACAGCATTCCAGGCCTCCCTGTTCATCACCATCTCCCAGAGTTCACTCAGACTCACGTCCATCGAGTCTGTAATGCCATCCAGCCATCTCATCCTCTGTCGTCCCCTTCTCCTCCTGCCCCGAATCCCTCCCAGCATCAGAGTCTTTTCCAATGAGTCAACTCTTCTCATGAGGTGGCCAAGGTACTGGAGCTTCAGCTTTAGCATCATTCCTTCCAAAGAAATCCCAGGGTTGAGCTCCTTCAAAATGGACTGGTGGGATCTCCTTGCAGTCCAAGGGACTCTCAAGAGTCTTCTCCAACACCAGTTCAAAACCATCAAATCTTTGGCGCTCAGCCTTCTTCACAGTCCAACTCTCACATCCATACATGACCACAGGAAAAACCATAGCCTTGACTTGACGGACCTTAGTCGGCAAAGTAATGTCTCTGCTTTTGAATATGCTATCTAGGTTGGTCATAATTTTTCTTCCAAGGAGTAAGCGTCTTTTAATTTCATGGCTGCAGTCACCATCTGCAGTGATTCTGGAGCCCCCAAAAAATAAAGTCTGACACTGTTTGCACTGTTTCCCCATCTATTTCCCATGAAGTGATGGGACCGGATGCCATGATCTTCGTTTTCTGAATTGAGCTTTACGCCAACTTTTTCGCTCTCCTCTTTCACTTTCATCAAGAGACTTTTTAGTTCCTCTTCACTTTCTGCCATAAGGGTGGTATCATCTGCATATCTGAGGTTATTGATATTTCTTCAGGCAATCTTGATTCCAGCTTGTGTTTCTTCCAGTCCAGAGTTTCTCATGATGTACTCTGCATATAAGTTAAATAAGCAGGGTGACAATATGCAGCCTTGACATACTCCTTTTCCTATTTGGGACCAGTCTGTTGTTCCATGTCCAGTTCTAACTGTTGCTTCCTGACCTACATATAGGTTTCTCAAGAGGAAGGTCAGGTGGTCTGGTATTCCCATCTCTTTCAGAATTTTCCACAGTTTATCGTGATCCACACAGTCAAAGGCTTTGGCATAGTCAATAAAGCAGAAACAGATGTTTTTCTGGAACTCTCTTGCTTTTTCCATGATCCAGTGGATGTTGGCAATTTGATCTCTGATTCCTCTGCCTTTTCTAAAACCAGCTTGAACATCAGGGAGTTCACAGTTCATGTATTGCTGAAGCCTGGCTTGGAGAATTTTGAGCATTACTTTACTAGCATGTGAGATGAGTGTAATTGTGCGGTAGTTTGAACATTCTTTGGCATTGCCTTTCTTTGGAATTGGGATGAAAACTGACCTTTTCCAGTCCTATGGCCACTGCTGAGTTTTCCAAATTTGCTGGCATATTGAGTGCAACACTTTCACAGCATCATCTTTCATGATTTGAAACAGCTCAATTGGGATTCCATCACCTCCACTAGCTTTGTTCGTAGTGATGCTTTCTAAGGCCCACTTGACTTCACATTCCAAGATGTCTGGTTCTAGATTAGTGATCACATCATCATGACTATCTTGGTCGTGAAGATCTTTTTTGTACAGTTCTTCCGTGTATTCTTGCCACCTCTTCTTAATCTCTTCTGCTTCTGTTAGATCCATAACATTTCTGTCCTTTATCGAGCCCATCTTTGCATGAAATGTTCCCTTGGTATCTCTAATTTTCTTGAAGAGATCTCTAGTCTTTCCCAATCTGTTGCTGGAGCAGCCGTGAAGAGATACCCCACGTCCAAGGTAACAGAAACCCAAGTAAGATGGTAGGTGTTGCAAGAGGGCATCAGAGGGCAGACACATTGAAACCATACTCACAGAAAACTAGTCAATCTAATCACACTGGGACCACAGCCTTGTCTACCTGAATGAAACCAAGCCATGCCTGCGGGGCAACCCAAGACGGGCGGGTCATGGTGGAGAGGTCTGACAGAGCATGGTCCACTGGAGAAGGGAATGGCAAGCCACTTCAGTATTCTTGCCTTGAGAACCCCATGAATAGTATGAACAGTATGGAAAAAAAAAAAATCTCTTTAGTAAAATAAATTTAAGAAAATTCCTTGGATGAATCCCCCATATTAATACATAAAAATGAACATGTTCCACTATGTTTTTTGAATTATTAAATGATTTATTAATTATCCTGGCTTAAGGCACAGTGATATAACTTATGTGATTTCACTACCATGAGCCTCACTTATAATTTATTAGTTTCCAAAATTCTTATCCTATTGAATTTTGATTATAATGCTGATATTGGTGTTTAAAACTACACCATGAATTATTGCAAGCAGGCTCCATCACTTTGTAAAATCACAAAGGTATCTCTAAATCTTCATCTCTGTTGCATTTATTTGCAGATGATCTTTTGTGATAAAAAGGAATAAACCATTATTCCTTGACTGGAACAGTTTTAAATATTAGAATTAGTGAGCTGAGGTCATTTAACCTAGACTGTCTTACTTGCAATATAATATTATGTAATTGTGAAAACGTTAATATGATAACACATGGAACTGCCCTAGATGGATGGTTTTATATGTGGGGGTGGTAGGGTGGTACAGCTGGCAATTTTGAATGAGACTTCATTCAGTATCTTTAATTAGAGTTTAACTGTAAGTTTAAAATTCATTTTTAAATGGTTAACCTTATATATTCAAATGCTCTTATAATACATTCTAAAAATTCAGATTTATTCTTGACTGAAGTCATAACAGAGTTTAAATGTTATTGCATGGACACTAATTTCCTCCTCCATAACTAGTTGTGAGTCTACATTTCAATTCTAAGGCTTTCCCCCTTTTTACTGTAATATATCTTGAAAGATTTAAATCACATAGTCAAAAAATAATTGCCATTTTAAATTGAACTCAGAGCAGAACAAACCAATTACTGTAGTTGCATCAGTGTAAAGCATTTGACTCTTCTAGCAGCTGTGGAAATGTGCATACTTCCTCTATCACAATTATTATCACATTACTCCTGAATTTGTATTCAACTCCAGAAGCAGACTAAAAATATTACAGGGGAATGAATATCCTTGAAGTCCATATTGGATTTTAATGGTCTTATTTGACATAATTTATAATATGAGATATCTAAAGTTAAACTAACATATTTATCCTCAAGATTTCTGATTGCATGAAATTCCAATTGCCTGTAACCTCACCAATGCATGGTAGCATCAATTATAGCAGATGTATGGTGATATATTCACCTGGTTTTAATATACATTTCTCAGATGGCTAATGATTTTTAGCAACTTTATATGTGTTTATTGGCCACTTGTGTGTCTTCTTTTATGAAGTGTTTGTTCAAATCTTTTGCCTATTTTTATTGGATCATTACCTTATTATTATTGGATTGTAAACTTCCTTTGCATATTATGGAGACAATTGCTACACTGGCACCTTAAGCTGTAAGAGGCTACAAAAGAAATCAGCTGACTTTTTATAGCCTCTATAGTAGAAGGATGGGTTTCCCTGGCGGCTCAGAGGTGCCTGCAATGCAGGAGACCTGGGTTCTATCCCTGGGTTGGGAAGATCCCCTGGAGAAGGAAATGGTAACCCACTCCAGTGTTCTTGCCTGGAGGATCCCTTGGATAGAGAAGCCTGGTAGGCTACGGTCCACGGGATTGCAAAGAGTAGGACATGACTGAGAGACTTCACTCACTTCACTGTAGTAGAAGGAAGGCAAGGTTTAGAAATCTGGTTATAGCAGTTGCATTAGCCTGTAAGCACTGCTTTCCATGGTTATCAATCCATATTTATAACACTTTGCTGAAAAAAATATTGTGATGAGACTTGCAACAATATATGTGATTATGAGGGCATGTGTATACAAACGTGAATATATAGTATCCAGTTTATATGAGTACTGGGCATCCCTTGAGACAATCAGACACAAAATTAATCATCTAAGTTACATTTCTTCTTAAGCTGATGGTACATTGCTACATTCACCCCCACTTATGTTCAGTCTACAGAAAATTAAATAAATGTATATAATTAATATTTTTCTCATTAAGGACACCTAAAACATGGGCAGATTTGATTGCAAGAGTTGTCTCTCTGACTTTCTTGCTTACAGAAACATAATAATGAGACTCTGCTTTATCTTTAACTCTCTGCATGTGTGCTTGGCCACTCAGTCGTGCTCAACTCTTTGCAACCCCATGTAGCCCTCCAGGCTTCTCTGTCCATGGGATTCTCCAGGTAAGAATATTGGAGTGAGTTGCCATACCCTCCTCCAGGGAATCTTCCTAAACCAGGGATCGAACCCAGGTATCCTGCACTGCAGGCGGATTTTTTACTATCTGAGCCACCAGAGAAGCCCAATTCTCTGTATACCTGCTCTGTATATGTGCTACGTATACACTTTGTTATACATTTTGATACAACTACTTGAAATTAAAATTTCTTGAGATTAGAGAACATGTCCCAAAATATGTTTGCATTTTTTTCAATGTCTCTTCTAGGCACATTAGTATTACTAAGTCAGTCTCTCAAGATGGTTAATTTGGATGGTAAGTAAATGTGAAGCAGCACTTCAGTTCAGTTCAGTCACTCAGTCGTGTCTGACCCTTTGGGACCCCATAGACTGCAGCACGCCAGGCCTCCCTGTCCATTACCAACCCCCGGAGTTTACTCAAACTCATCTCCGTTGAGTCAGTGATGCCATCCAACCATCTCATCCTCTGTCGTCCCCTTCTCCTCCTGTCTTCAATCTTTCCCAGCTGCTGCTGCTGCTGCTAAGTCGCCTCAGTCGTATCTGACTCTGTGTGACCCCATAGACGGCACCCCACGAGGCTTCTCCGTCCCTGGGATTCTCCAGGCAGGAACACTGGAGTGGGTTGCCATTTCCTTCTCCAAAGCATGAAAGTGAAAAGTGAAAGTGAAGTCGCTCAGTCGTGTCTGACTCTTAGCGACCCCATGGACTACAGCCCACCAGGTTCCTCCATCCATGGAATTTTCCAGTCAAGAGTACTGGAGTGGGGTGCCATTGCCTTCTCAGTTCCCACCATCAGGGACTTTTCAAATAAGTCAGCTCTTCACATCAGGTAGCCAAAGGATTGGAGTTTCAGCTTCAACATCAATCCCTGCAACATCAGTCCCTTCAATATCAGTCCTTCTGCTCTGTGAAGCAGCAGCAGTGCCAACTAACAAGACTTCTATATGCTTGAGTGCTGATGACTCACAGAGGTTTTTCTATGTAATCAGTAATGTTAGATACTGAACTTCCCATTTGGTAGTCAAGAATCCAGTCTCATGTTAACTACTGTCTTCTCTCCCTTTAAATAATTTCCTGATTCTTTGCTCTTGTTGTGTCTGACTCTTTGTGACCCCATGGACTGCAGCCCTCCATGCTCCTCTGTCCATGGGATTCTCCAGGCAAGAATACTGGAGAGGGTTGCCAAACACTCCTCTAGGGGATCTTCCTGACTCAGAGATTGAACCCACATCTCTTCCATTTCCTGCATTGGCAGGTGGGTTCTTTACCACTAGTGACACCTGGGAAGCCCTTCATTTATGAGATATTACTAGCCCTTTGCTCTTTTTGGTTCATATTAAAGCAAAATCAATTATCATCAAACTTCTAAATATCTCCCTGGCTTCCAGTCCACTAAGCCACTGCCCATTATAGATTCAGTCATTTTAGGATTCTTTCTAGATTACTGTGATTGGAATAACTCATTGTTCTAATTCAACTCATGCCATGGTTCAGGTTGGCTCTGCTAGCTTATGTATGAAATAAAATAATTTGTCAATTCATATTAACAATGCAAATATAGTAATTAATAAATATAAAAATGAGAGGCCTAGACATATCTCAATTAAATAATTCATGCTGATGTGTCTAGACCCGTGGTGTGGCTTGCTCTATTTGCTTCGAGCAAATAAGAAAATACAGCTCTAGGAAAGAAGCAGAAGCAAAGTGTCTCTCACCACCACTTCTCCATTGAGCAAGGACTATAATCCATTTTAGTTTTGATTTCTTTGGAGATGCCATTAGTGTTTTGTTTTAAACCCTGCTCTGTTATAATTAGTAATGTTTGACCTGAAAAAGAAGTGTATGAAAAGTGACACCTACCTTTCTACATTTGTCTGTATTGATACTACATCTAATTGGTTGTAAGACACTGGGTTATACTACCTCTATTTTTTCTCTTAAATAAGTGCCATGTTATCCCACTGTATTTATTCATGATTTGTCATCTTTCATTAGAGTATACTATTTTCACTTTATTATGTATAATAATGCCTTCCACATCCTAAGATAGTTTCTGTTGCACTGACCCATGGAAAAAAATGTATATATGTATATATATGTATATATGTATATGTGTGTGTGTATATATATATATATATACACACACTGGATTTATTTTCTCATAACAAAAGTGATAGAATAATTATAAACCTTTGTCATATAATAATTCAGTTCAGTTCAGTCACTCAGTCATATCTGACTCTTTGCCACCCCATGGACTGCTGCATGCCAGGCCTCCCTGTCCATCACCAATTCCCGGAGTTCACTCAAACTCATGTCCATTGAGTCGGTGATACCATCCAACCATTTCATCCTCTGTCATCCTCTTCTCCTCCTGCCTTTAATCTTTCCCAGCATCAGGGTCTTTTCAAATGAATCAGTTCTTCACATAAGGTGGCCAAAGTATTGGAGTTTCAGCTTCAACATCAGTCCTTCCAGTGAACACCCAGGACTGATCTTCTTTAGGATGGACTGGTTGGATCTCCTTGCAGTCCAAGGGACTTTCAAGAGTCTTCTCCAACACCGCAGTTCAAAAGCATCAGTTCTTTGGCACTCAGCTTTCTTAATAGTCCAACGCTCACATCCATACATGACTACTGGAAAAACCATAGCCTTGACTAGAGAGACCTTTGTTGACAAAGTAATGTCTCTGCTTTTTAATATGCTGTCTAAGTTGGTCATAACTTTTCTTCCAAGGAGCAAGGACCTTTTAATTTCATGGCTACAGTCACCATCTGCAGTGATTCTAGAACCCTCCAAAAAAAATTCTCTCACTGTTTCCCCATCTATTTGCCATGAGGTGATGGGACCGGATGCCATGATCTTCGTTTTCTGAATGTTGACGTTGAAGCCAACTTTTTCACTCTCCTCTTTCACTGTCATCAAGAGGCTCTTAAGTTCTTCTCAGCTTTCTGCCATAAGGGTGGTGTCATCCGCATATCTGAGATTATTGATATTTCTCCTGGAAATCTTGATTCCAGTTTGTGCTTCATCCAGCCCAGTATTCCACATAATATACTCTGCATATAAGTTAAATAAGCAAGGTGACAATATACAGCCTTGACATACTCCTTTCCCTATTTGGAACAAGTCTGTTGTTTCATGTCAAGTCCTAACAGTTGCTTCCTGACCTGTATACAGATTTCTCAAGAGGTAGGTCAGGTGGTTTGGTATTCCTGTCTCTTTAAGAATTTTCCACAGTTTGTGGTGATCCACACAGTCAAAGTCTTTGTCATAGTCAACACAGCAGAAATATATATATTTTCTGGAACTTTCTTTCTTTTTCGATAATCCAACAGATGTTGGCAATTTGATCTCTGGTTCCTCTGCCCAATTACGTTTCTGTAATAATAATCTGTTACATTATAAGACATGCAGATCTATAGGGTAATTAACTGCAAAGGTCATTTAGTGCACATTATCTATCCTTTTGAGTGTCCAACTCCTGTTAATTCTTTTTTGTTATAGCTGTGTGAGTGTATTTGTTTGTTTCTGTAATGAAACAGAAAGGTAGAAATGGCCACCAGTCCCAAACTATAGGGATACAGAGACTTGCTTGGTCAGAACTTTTTTCACACACACACACACACTCAATCCTAGAATCTGAATGGCAAGATGATCCATGTATTTAAAAAATTAAATGTCATTCGAAGTAACAACAATAAATATTAAACTGAATCTTTACTAGCTAATTCAAACACAAAAGTGAATAAGGCATAATCTCTAAATTAGAATTCACATTCTAGGAAAAGATTAAGTCCCATATAAACATAGGCTATGTGAATACACTTTCGTGGCAATGCAAAATAACTTTGTTACTTGGAAGAGGTGAAATGATTTGTCTTCACGAAGCAAATAACGACAAAGGACCTAGTTCTTAATAGATGTCTGGGCATTTGTGAAATGAAGAAAAGCACAAATAATATTCCATATAAAATGATGAATGAACACAAACACAGATATTTGAAAAACCTGCAATACCACATTTGGCAGAGGAGCATGAAAAGTAAGTAGAGATAACTAGAGATGGATTTTGTATTCCTTGCAAAATACAATTGTCCCTTAGCATCCATGAAGGATGGGTTCCAGGACTCCTCTGTAAACAATCTGTGGATGCTCACGTTCTTTGTGTAAAATGGCATAGTATTTGCATATAACCTTTGCATATCTTCCCATATACTTTAATTCATCTCAGATTATTTGTAATACTTGATACAATGTAAATGCTATGTAAGTAGTTCCCAGAGTGGGGTAAATTCAAGGTTTACTTCTTGTAAATTTCTGGAATTTGGGGGAAATATTTGTGATCAATAGTTGGTTGAATCAACATGTGTGAGACCTGCAGATATGGATGGTGACCACAGTTTGAACCTTATTCTTCTTTGGGCTTCTGTGTGGGAGTGATATGTTGCAGGTCTACCTTTATGCTAGGTGACTCTAGCATCAATATGAGAGGTCAGCAGGGTAAAGCAATCTTGTAATAGTCCAGGCCAGAAAAGGGATTGGAATGTGCTGTACAAAAAGGATGTAAAGGAATTAACCTCCAATTAAAATAAATGAATTTATATTTAAAAAAAGAATGATAGGTTAAATGTTTAACATTTAACATTATTATTTAACATTTAATAGAAGAATTTCAATACCTACATATTGAAATGCCTATTTATTGAATAAGTACTATTTCAATAAATTTGGAGAACACGGAGGACTTTTTAAGAAAGGAGAAAGGCTATGGATTAAAAAAAAAAAATGGCACTAGCAAGTTAACTCATTTGGCTCAAGCAGAGTGTAGGGTGCAAAGAAATAGAAACCTGAGGAGATGGTTTTAGGACCAGAGTTGGTGGCTCAAACAGTAAAGAATCTGCCTGCAATGCAGGAGACCTGGGTTTAATCCTTGGGTTGGAAGATCCCTTGGAGAAAGGAATGGGAGCCCATTCCAGTATTCTTGCCTGGAGAATTCCATGGATAGAGGAGTCTGGTGGGTACAGTCTATGGGGCTGCAAAGAGTCAGGCACAACTGAAGCGACTAACACTTTCACTTTCTAGACAAACAAAAGTATCAGATATGGAAGCAGAAACATTATATGCTCAAAGTATCATTCTGGGATGATGTGTCTGATGTAAATAATAATATTCAGGGATGCTGGCCTTGTGCAAAATGATGAGAGTAGTGAAGGAAGGGTAGAATTTGATGAGAAACCAACAGTTCATTCACAAAGAAATTCACCAACCACTCCATTTAGAGTTAGGGCTATTTCAAAAGTTGCTCACACATATGAGCACTGGGAACTATAAAACCAATATTGTGCTGGTAAATGACTAACAGTGGTTTCTCCAGGGGAAAGCAGGAAAAAAAAAAAAAAAAAACATAGATATATTGCATTTGCTAAGTACATAGTGTAAATACTCAGACAATGGCCAATTACAGTGTAAATACACTATGGCCAACTTCGTACAATCAACGTACTCATAAAACTCTTTCTGTTTACCTTTCTCTTTTTTTCTTTCTCTCTCTCTCCATTCCTTTCTTTCATCATTCCTTGTTTTTTTTGTTGAAATGCAGGCTTCCTAGGTGGTCCTAGTGGAAAAGAACCCGCCTGAAATACAGGAGGCCCGGGTTGGATTCCTGGATCCAGAAGATCCGCTGGAGAAGGAAATGGCAACCCACTCCAGTATTCTTGCCTGGGAAATCCCATGGACAGAGAAGCCTGGTAGGCTACAGTCCTTTGGGTCGCAAGAGTCTGACACAACTTAGCGACTAAACGACCACAGGCTTCCCAGGTGGTGCTAGGGTAAAGAACCTGCCTACCAATTCAGGAGACACAAGAGAGGAGGGTTCATTCCCTGGGTCTGGAAGATCCCCTGGAGGAGGAACTGGCAACCCACTCTAGTATTCTTGCCTGGAGAATCCCCATGGACAGAGGAGCCTGGCAGGCTATGTCCATAGGGTTGCAAAGAGTCAGACACGACTGAAACGACTTAGAACATGCACACATAGTTGATTTACCATGTTGTGTTAGTTACAGATGGACAAAAAGGTTAAAAAATTCTTGAACATTAACAATTTACTGTCAGGCCTGATAGCAGTCTGTTGCAGCACTTAATTGCTAAAACTTAGGAAAAGGAGTATGTCAAGGCTGTATATTGTCACCCTGCTTATTTAACTTATATGCAGAGTACATCATGAGAAACACTGGACTGGAAGAAGCACAAGCTGGAATCAAGATTGCTGGGAGAAATATCAATAACCTCAGATATGCAGATGACACCACCCTTATGGCAGAAAGTGAAGAAGAGCTAAAAAGCCTCTTGATGAAAGTGAAAGTGGAGAGTGAAAAAGTTGGCTTAAATCTCACCATTCAGAAAATGAAGATCATGGCATCTGGTCCCATCACTCCATGGGAAATAGATGGGAAAACAGTAGAAACAGTGTCAGACTTTATTTTGCGGGGCTCCAAAATCACTGCAGATGGTGATTGCAGCCATGAAATTAAAAGATGCTTACTCCTTGGAAGAAAAGTTATGAGCAACCTAGATAGCATATTCAAAAGCAGAGACGTTACTTTGCCGACTAACGTCCATCTAGTCAAGGCTATGGTTTTTCCTGTGGTCATGTATGGATGTGAGAGTTGGACTGTGAAGAAGGCTGAGCGCCAAAGAATTGATGGTTTTGAACTGGTGTTGGAGAAGACTCTTGAGAGTCCCTTGGACTGCAAGGGGATCCAACCAGTCTATTTTGAAGAAGATCAACCCTGGGATTTCTTTGGAAGGAATGATACTAAAGCTGAAACTCCAGTACCTTGGCCACCTCATGCGAAGAGTTAACTCATTGGAAAAGACTCTGATGCTGGGAGGGATTGGGGGCAGGAGGAGAAGGGGATGACTGAGGATGAGATGGCTGGATGGCATCATGGACTCGATGGACGTGAGTCTGAGTGATCTCCGGGAGATGGTGATGAACAGGGAGGCCTGGCGTGCTGCGATTCATGGGGTTTCAAAGAGTCGGACACGACTGAGCGACTGAACTGAACTGAATAACTTACACTGGAGAGTGAAATGGTAACCCACTCCATTATTCTTGCCTGGAGAATCCCATGGACGGAGAAGCCTGGTAGGCTACAGTCCACGGGGTCACAAATAACTTACATTAATAAGAGTACCAAGAAACATACAGGTTATCCTAATCTCCTTAAATTTTCTAATTTAAAAGGAACAGAGAAGAAATATGGATACTTGTTTCATAATCTGAAGATAAATTTCAGATATTGGTGAAACCTCAATGTGTTCCTTGTTACCAGTTCAATGTGTGTTTTCTGGAGTTCCTAAAATTTGCAAATAACTATTGTGGCATTAAAAAAGCTATGCTTTGAGGCTGGAGGGAAAGATGGCGGAGGAATAGGACGGGATGACCACTTTCTCCCTCACAAATTCCTCAAAAGAACATTTCAATGCTAAGCAAACTTCACAAAACAACTTCTGTAGGCTGGCAGAGGACATCAGGCAACCAGAAAAGCAGACCATTGTCTTCAAAAACAGGTAGGAAAAAATATAAAAGACGAAAAAGGAGACAAAGGAGGTGGGGAGGGAGCTCCGTCCCGGGAAGGGAAGCCCGTCCCGGGAAGGGAATTTTAAGAAGAGAGGTTTCCAAACACCAGGAAACACTCTCCCTGCCGAGTCTGTGGCGAGCCTTGAAAACACAGAGAGCAACATAACAGGAAGGAAAAATAGATAAATAATTAAAACCAACAGATTACAAGCCCAACAGTAACTCCCCCAGCGGAAAAGCAGCGCAGACGCCTGCATCCGCCATTGGGAAGTGGGGGCAGGGCAGGGACGCGCGGGAGGCGCGGGCTGCAGAGCTTTGTAAGAATCGGGCAGGAATGCCCCATGCGCAACCAGAACAATCTAACTTGGGCTAGCAAACCAGACTGTGGGATAGCTACCGCGCGAAAAGCTCGAACATAAGACACCGCCAGGACCGAGCACAGAACAAGGACGGAACGGAAAAAGCCGGCTGCAGACCATCCCCCGCCGGGGACAGGCGGCCAGAGCCGTAAGGACTGGAAAGGGGCAATTGCAGACCCGGAGAGACTTTACTTACCTAACTGCAAGCAGGCTCCTTTGCTAAGACTTCTGGGGGTGCTGGACAGTCACCATCTGCCTCACGGGGGGCGCCAGCGGTCCACCCAGAAAGCTGAGCAGCAGCGGCAGAAAAGGTGACAAGCCGCAGCGATCACGCTCGCCAAACTCCTGAGCTACTCGGACCTGGGAAGGGCACAAAGCGCAGTTCCAGCTGAATCTGTGCCTCTAAGGGCTGCCTGAGCACCAGACCTGAGCGGCTTGGTCCGGGGAAGTGCACGCAGCCTAGGGCAGGCCCCAGACGGTTCCCGGCTGAGCATCCTAGAGGCGGAGCGGTCTGTGCGCCGCAAGAAGGGACAGGTCAAGCGGGGCAGAGATACTGTGTGCACACGACAGTGCTATTTGTTTGCAGCATCCCCCCTCCCCACAGCGCGACTGAACTAGTGAGCCTAAGAAACCAGCAAACAGAAGAAGTTAAACAGAGGGAACCACCTTGGAAGTGATCCCACACGGCCCATAACACCAGAAAGGGCCAGATATATTTTTAATATTTTTAAAAATCATTCTTTTTTTTTTTGCTTTTTTTTCTAACTTTTTTTTAATTGTTAAGTCTTCTATTTCTCCTCTAATTTTTATTTCTATAACCTATTATTACTATATATATATTTTTTTTAAGACTTTTTTTTTTTTTTTTAAGGCAAACACCATATACAGTCTTTGGATGGTTGTTGATGGTTTTTTTGGGGGGGGTTTTGGTTTTTTTTTGATTGTTTGTTTGTTTGTTTGTTTTTTAAGAATTCTTTTTCTATCTTTTTTATTTATTTTTTTTCTTTCTTCCTTTTTCTTTCTGCTTCTCTTTAATATTGTATCTTGGAAAATCCAACCTCTACTCTAGATTTTTAATCTTTGCTCTTAGGTTTTTGTTGTCAATTTTGTACATTTAAAAACCCAAACTTCACTACCCCAGTTTACCTGAGAGCAAGACTACTGGCTTGACCACTCTCTCCTCCTCTGGACTCTCCTTTTTCTCCACCAGGTGGCCTCTGTCTCTTTTCTCCCCCATCTCTCCTCTATCCAACTGTGAATCTCTGTGTGTTCCAGACGGTGGAGAACACCTAAGGAACAGGTTACTGGCAGGATTTGTCTCTCTCCTACTCATTCCTCTCTCTGATCCTCCTGGTCACCTCTGTCTACTTCCTCCCTCTCCTCTTCCCCGTATAACTCTAAATACCTCTGAGCGGTCCAGACTATAGAGCGCACATAAGGAAGTGACTACTGGCTAGCTTGCTCTCTTCTCTTTTGATCTCACCGCATCTCATTCCAGTTACCTCTAACTACCTCCTCCATCTTCTCTTCTCCTTATAACTCAGTGAACCTCTCTGAGTGTCCCCCAATGTGGAGAAACTTTTCATCTTTAACCTAGATGTTTTATCATTGGTGCTGTATAGATGGAGAAGTCTAGAGGCTACTGTAAAAATAAAACTGAAAACCAGAAGCAGGAGGCTTAAATCCAAAGCCTGAAAACATTAGAGAACTCTTGAATTCAGGGAACATTAAGCAATAGGAGCCCATCTAATGCCTTCATACCTACATCGAAACCAAGCTCCACCCAAGGGCCAACAAGTTCCAAAACAAGACATACCAGGCAAATTCTCCAGCAACACAGGAACACTCCCCTGAGCTTCAATATACAGGCAGCTCAAAATTATCCCAAAACCTTTGATGTCTCGTAACCCGTTACGGGTCATTCCACTGCACTCCAGAGAGAAGAAACCCAGCTCCACCCACCAAAACTCCAACACAAGCCTCCCTAACCAGGAAACCTTGACAAGCCACTGATAGAACCCCACCCAAAGTGAGGAAGCTCCATAATAAAGAGAACTCCACAAATTACCAGAATATAAAAAGGCCACCCCAAACGCAGCAATATAACCAAGATGAAGAGACAGAGGAATACACAGCAGGTAAAGGAACAGGAGAGTTGCCCACCAAACCAAACAAAAGTGGAAGAAGTAGGGGATCTACCGGAGAAGGAATTCTGAATATTGATAGTGAAAATGATCCAAAATCTTGAAATCAAAATGGAATCACAGATAAATAGGCTAGAGACAAGGATTGAGAAGATGCAAGAAAGGTTTAACAAGGACCTAGAAGAAATAAAAAAGAGTCAAAATATAATGAATAACACAATAAATGAGATCAGAAACACTCTGGAGGCAACAATTAGTAGAATAACGGAGGCAGAAGATAGGATTAGTGAAATAGAAGATAGAATGGTAGAAATAAATGAATCAGAGAGGAAACAAGAAAAACGAATTAAAAGAAATGAGGACAATCTCAGAGACCTCCAGGACAATATGAAACGCTCCAACATTCGAATTATAGGAGTCCCAGAAGAAGAAGACAGAAAGAAAGATCATGAAAAAATCCTTGAGGAGATAATAGTTGAAAACTTCCCTAAAATGGGGAAGGAAATAATCACCCAAGTCCAAGAAACACAGAGAGTTCCAAATAGGATAAACCCAAGGCGAAACACCCCAAGACACATATTAATCAAATTAACAAAGATCAAACACAAAGAACAAATATTAAAAGCAGCAAGGGAAAAACAACAAATAACACACAAGGGGATTCCCATAAGGATAACAGCTGATCTTTCAATAGAAACTCTTGAGGCCAGGAGGGAATGGCAAGACATACTTAAAGTGATGAAAGACAATAACCTACAGCCCAGATTACTGTACCCAGCAAGGATCTCATTCAAATACGAAGGAGAAATCAAAAGCTTTACGGACAAACAAAAGCTGAGAGAATTCAGCACCACCAAACCAGCTCTCCAACAAATTCTAAAGGATATTCTCTAGACAGGAAACATGAAAAGGGTGTATAAACCCGAACCCAAAACAATAAAGTAAATGGTAACGGGATCATACTTATCAATAATTACCTTAAACGTAAATGGGTTGAATGCCCCAACCAAAAGACAAAGATTGGCTGAATGGATACAAAAACAAGACCCCTCTATATGCTGCTTACAAGAGACCCACCTCAAAACAAGGGACACATACAGACTGAAAGTGAAGGGCTGGAAAAAGATATAGCATGCAAATAGAGACCAAAAGAAAGCAGGAGTGGCAATACTCATATCGGATAAAATAGACTTTAAAACAAAGGCTGTGAAAAGAGACAAAGAAGGCCACTACATAATGATCAAAGGAACAATCCAAGAAGAAGATATAACAATTATAAGTATATATGCACCCAATATAGGAGCACCGCAATATGTAAGACAAATGCTAACAAGTATGAAAGGGGAAATCAACAATAACACAATAATAGTGGGAGACTTTAATACCCCACTCACACCTATGGACAGATCAACTAAACAGAAAATTAACAAAGAAATGCAAACTTTAAATGATACATTAGATCAGTTAGACCTAATTGGTATCTATAGGACATTTCACCCCAAAACAATAGATTTCACCTTTTTTTCAAGTGCTCATGGAACCTTCTCCAGGATAGATCACATCCTGGGCCATAAATCTAAACTTGATAAATTCAAAAAAATCGAAATCATTCCAAGCATCTTTTCTGACCATAATGCATTAAGATTAGATCTCAATTACAGGAGAAAAACTATTAAAAATTCCAACATATGGAGGTTGAACAACACACTTCTGAATAACCAACAAATCACAGAAGAAATCAAAAAAGAAATCAAAATATGCATAGAAACTAATGAAAATGAAAACACAACAACCCAAAACCTGTGGGACACTATAAAAGCAGTGCTAAGAGGAAAGTTCATAGCAATACAGGCATACCTCAAGAAACAAGAAAAAAGTCAAATAAATAACCTAACTCTGCAACTAAAGCAACTAGAAAAGGAAGAGTTGGAGAACCCCAGAGTTAGTAGAAGGAAAGAAATCTTAAAAATTAGGGCAGAAATAAATGCAAAAGAAACAAAAGAGACCATAGCAAAAATCAACAAAGCCAAAAGCTGGTTCTTTGAAAGGATAAATAAAATTGACAAACCATTAGCCAGACTCATCAAGAAGCAAAGAGAGAAAAATCAAATCAATAAAATTAGACATGAAAATGGAGAGATCACAACAGACAACACAGAAATACAAAGGATCATAAGAGACTACTATCAGCAGTTGTATGCCAATAAAATGGACAACGTGGAAGAAATGGACAAATTCTTAGAAAAGTACAATTTTCCAAAACTGAACCAGGAAGAAATAGAAAATCTTAACAGACCCATCACAAGCACGGAAATTGAAACAGTAATCAGAAATCTTCCAGCAAACAGAAGCCCAGGTCCAGATGGCTTCACAGCTGAATTCTACCAAAAATTTCGAAAAGAGCTAACACCTATCCTCCTCAAACTCTTCCAGAAAATTGCAGAGGAAGGTAAATTTCCAAACTCATTCTATGAGGCCACCATCACCCTAATACCAAAACCTGACAAAGATGTCACAAAAAAAGAAAACTACAGGCCAATATCACTGATGAACATAGATGCAAAAATCCTCAACAAAATTCTAGCAAGCAGAATCCAACAACACATTAAAAAGATCATACACCATGACCAAGTGGGCTTTATCCCAGGGATGCAAGGATTCTTCAATATCCGCAAATCAATCAATGTAATTCACAACATTAACAAATTGAAAAATAAAAACCATATGATTATCTCAATAGATGCAGAGAAGGCTTTTGACAAAATCCAACATCCATTTATGATAAAAACTCTCCAGAAAGCAGGAATAGAAGGAACATACCTCAACATAATAAAAGCTATATATGACAAACCCACAGCAAACATTATCCTCAATGGTGAAAAATTGAAAGCATTTCCCCTAAAGTCAGGAACAAGACAAGGGTGTCCACTTTCACCGCTACTATTCAACATAGTTCTGGAAGTTTTGGCCACAGCAATCAGAGCAGAAAAAGAAATAAAAGGAAGCCAAATTGGAAAAGAAGAAGTAAAACTCTCACTGTTTGCAGATGACATGATCCTCTACATGGAAAACCCTAAAGACTCCACCAGAAAATTACTAGAGCTCATCAATGAATATAGTAAAGTTGCAGGATATAAAATCAACACACAGAAATCCCTTGCATTCCTATACACGAATAATGAGAAAGTAGAAAAAGAAATTAAGGAAACAATTCCATTCACCATTGCAACGAAAAGAATAAAATACTTAGGAATATATCTACCTAAAGAAACTAAAGACCTATATATAGAAAACTATAAAACACTGATGAAAGAAATCAAAGAGGACACTAATATATGGAGAAATATACCATGTTCATGGATCGGAAGAATCAATATAGTGAAAATGAGTATACTACCCAAAGCAATTTACAAATTTAATGCAATCCCTGTCAAGCTACCAGCCACATTTTTCACAGAACTAGAACAAATAATTTCAAGATTTGTATGGAAATACAAAAAACCTCGAATAGCCAAAGCAATCTTGAGAAAGAAGAATGGAACTGGAGGAATCAACTTGCCTGACTTCAGGCTCTACTACAAAGCCACAGTCATCAAGACAGTATGGTACTGGCACAAAGACAGACATATAGATCAATGGAACAAAATAGAAAGCCCAGAGATAAATCCACACACATATGGACACCTTATCTTTGACAAAGGAGGCAAGAATATACAATGGAGTAAAGACAATCTCTTTAACAAGTGGTGCTGGGAAAACTGGTCAACCACTTGTAAAAGAATGAAACTAGATCACTTTCTAACACCGCACACAAAAATAAACTCAAAATGGATTAAAGATCTAAATGTAAGATCAGAAACTATAAAACTCCTAGAGGAGAACATAGGCAAAACACTCTCCGAGGTAAATCACAGCAGGATCCTCTATGATCCACCTCCTAGAATTCTGGAAATAAAAGCAAAAATAAACAAATGGGATCTAATTAAAATTAAAAGCTTCTGTACAACAAAGGAAAATATAAGCAAGGTGAAAAGACAGCCTTCTGAATGGGAGAAAATAGTAGCAAATGAAACAACTGACAAACAACTAATCTCAAAAATATACAAGCAACTTCTGCAGCTCAATTCCAGAAAAATAAATGACCCAATCAAAAAATGGGCCAAAGAACTAAATAGACATTTCTCCAAAGAAGACATACGGATGGCTAACAAACACATGAAAAGATGCTCAACATCACTCATTATTAGAGAAATGCAAATCAAAACCACAATGAGGTACCACTTCACACCAGTCAGAATGGCTGCGATCCAAAAATCTGCAAGCAATAAATGCTGGAGAGGGTGTGGAGAAAAGGGAACCCTCCTACACTGTTGGTGGGAATGCAAACTAGTACAGCCACTATGGAGAACAGTGTGGAGATTCCTTAAAAAATTGCAAATAGAACTACCTTATGACCCAGCAATCCCACTTCTGGGCATACACACGGAGGAAACCAGAATTGAAAGAGACACATGCACCCCAATGTTCATCGCAGCACTGTTTATAATAGCCAGGACATGGAAACAACCTAGATGTCCATCAGCAGATGAATGGATAAGAAAGCTGAGGTACATATACACAATGGAGTATTACTCAGCCATTAAAAAGAATTCATTTGAATCAGTTCTGATGAGATGGATGAAACTGGAGCCAATTATACAGAGTGAAGTAAGCCAGAAAGAAAAACACCAATACAGTATACTAACACATATATATGGAATTTAGGAAGATGGCAATGACGACCCTGTATGCAAGACAGGAAAAAAGACACAGATGTGTATAACGGACTTTTGGACTCAGAGGGAGAGGGAGAGGGTGGGATGATTTGGGAGAATGGGAATTCTAACTTGTATACTGTCATGTAAGAATTGAATCGCCAGTCCATGTCTGACGTAGGGTGCAGCTTGCTTGGGGCAGGTGCATGGGGATGACCCAGAGAGATGTTGTGGGGAGGGAGGTGGGAGGGGGGTTCATGTTTGGGAACGCATGTAAGAATTAAAGATTTTAAAATTAAAAAAAAAAAAAAAGCTATGCTTCATTTCATTTTCTTGTCATTTTCAGTTCAGTCACTCTTTTGTGTCTGAATCTTTGTGACCCTATGAACTGCAGCACTCCAGGCCTCCCTGTCCATCACCAACCCCCAGAGTCCACCCAAACCCATGTCCATTGAGTCAGTGATGCCATCCAACTATCTCATCCTCTGTCATCCCCTTCTCCTCCTGCCCTCAATCTTTCCCAGCATCAGAGTCTTTTCAAATGAGTCAGTTCTTCGCATCAGGTGGCTAAAGTGTTGGAGTTTCAGCTTCAGCATCAGTCTTTCCAATGAACACCAATGAACACTGATATCTTCTAGGATGGACTGGTTGGATCTCCTTGCAGTCCAAGTGACTTTCAAGAGTCTTCTCCAACATCACAGTTCAAAAGCATCAATTCTTTGGCACTCAGCTTTCTTAATAGTCCAACGCTCACAACCATACATGACCACTAGAAAAACCATAGCCTTGACTAGACAGACCTTTGTTGACAAAGTAATGTCTCTGCTTTTTAATACGCTATCTAGGTTGGTCATAATTTTCCTTCCGAGGAATATAAGCCCCTCAATAAACTAATCTTTTCCATACAAATTAAGTAGTTCAATTTTCATTGTTGACACTCTTTTCCCTCTATATGAATGAATTTAGCAATCTAAAGTGCTTAGTCTTGTGACCCATGGCAGAGTGAATCATTTGGGAAATGAAAATCCTATCATATATCATTATAATTTTTGTTTCATAAAGTCACAAAAGCACATAACTCAATACAACATCTGTTCCAAAATATGGAACTTTAGAATTTCAAAATAATTCCAAGAAGCTGGAAAAATGAATTTTGTGGAACTAACCCTTCTAACTGAAAATTCTAGTTCCAAATTAATGTAATTAAATATTTTGAATTTTATGTTTCAGAAATCTAAACTTCTACTATAGGTTCTTCTGTGTTTTTTTTCCTCCTTGTAAATTAAGTTACTTTGCTAAATGCACCGAACTAAAACTCCCTTTAGCTAAATTTTCTTATTCTACTATACATGAGTTTAGCAGATAGTTCATCTTACTTTTAAATATCTCTTCTATGCAAATAAATCAGTCAAATATAAAAACTATGTTTGACTCTCTTGTACTCAGTTGAGTATTCAAAAGGGTGATTTGATTCATTGTAGATCAGTGAATCAAACTTTAAAAATATGTAATATACTCAAACTATGGATATTAAAATATAGATGCTTAGTTTAATATAAAATTTAATTAAAGGATATGAGCTATTTAACACTTCTGCCAATTATATCTGATGAATTTTTCTCTTTGTAAATTATCACACTTTTTAACACCATGAGAGCTAACCTAGTAAACATAAGACCTTTTATTACTTCACAAATGCACAGCAGGATATGTCGTCTGAAAACTAACATTAGATAAAAATAATCTTCGCCTTAAGTTTACTAAGTGTACTAACTTTCAAAAGGTGGTTAGAACGTTAATGGACTGTTGATTATTATGGACTTGTGTCTCCCCTAGCTGTAGAGTTAACCAGCATTTTGCCATTTTCAAAACAGTTTCATGTTGATGTATGGCAGAAACCAATACAATATTGTAAAGCAATTATTCTCTAATTAAAAATAAATAAATTAAAAGAGATATTTGTGATTATAGTGATTAAATAAAAGGAACACAAAAGAATAATTTATAAAAATGATAGTATTTTGTGGGTGTGCACATTGTATTTTGTTTGATTTGGATTATTTTTGGCATAATTTTTGCACAAAGGCACTAGTACAGTTTTGGAACAGACTTTGTGAAGGAAAATCTTGCTTGTTGAGATGATTTTTCTCTTCAACTACAACTGTCAGTTGTTTTCAATTCAGATTTAAAATTAAACTCCTGAAAGACAATAGCCTTCGCTGGGAGCACCAAGTGTGCCCAGAATTTTGAAAGGCAACAATACATCATTAACAGCTATAGTAGAGTGAAAGCCTAACTCCCAGGCATAGATGCTGACGTGCCAAGATCACTGAGACTTTGATTATACTAAGCTCACACAGACCATCTCAATCGAAAGATGTCATCAGCCCACCACCTTTTAGCTTGCCAGCCAAGTGATGTCCTCAGGAAGACACAGCGAGCTTCCATTATCTGGAACAGTTGTATTTAATTAATACTCATTTCTCTGCACTTGGTTTTGTTTCATTGAATCATAACCTCTGCCACGCTCTCATTTATGTGGCTCTGCATATGCTCTTGGAGAATTCTTAAGTTATTCTTTCAGGAAAGATATCAAATCTTCAAATACCTCTAGAGTTAGAAGAAAGTCTAGAAAGTATCTGTCAACTCTTCTTTTCCATTTTGGCTCTAGTGCAAACTAATATAAGAATACAACCTGGAAGGAGAAGTATTTTCTTATCAAAAGTGAAATATTGAGGCTTTTGGGAGAAGACAAAAAGGGAAAAACAAAGGATAAATTATATTTTGTGAAATTAAAATGTTTGAATCAAATAAAATTAAATATGTAATTTTAAGAAATAGAACATCACCACAGCTTTAAATTATAAGAAAAAGGGAAGTCAGAATACTCTTGAGATCATTTCAGAGTTAAATATAAAATTTCATTGTCTGAAATTACTTGGGTAGCAGTTCTTGTTTTAAACTAATTTTAAATGATATTTTAGGATTTAAAACCATATTGCTTTGGAGTAGGGGTATTGTAAAATAACTAGGGTGCTGAACATTATAACAAACTTAAGACATATCTATGCTTTGAGATGAAAATATTTCTTCACTACTCAAATAATTACACAGATATTTAAAATTTTTTCTAAAATATTTAGACTGAAGATAAGTGAATTATATTAATATATTAAATAAACTATTATATTATAATATATCACGTATGTATATTATGTATGTGTATATTACACATATATATACATATTATATATGTTTATAATATATATGTGTATATATAAGTATAGTCTATAATATAAATGACCAAAGATATTTATAAAAATACAATATTTATATCCAACAGTGTAAATCATAGAACAATTTCTCATTAAGGATTATGAGATTGTTTTTATCACTTGCATATTTATAGTAGTTACTGACTAGAAATTCATTTGATCAGATCGTTCTAAGGTCTACACTAAAGAATATGTATTAATATTTTCATGATAAGATTTTGCATTATTAAATAAAATTAGTGGCAATTTATCATGAAATAGTTAAAAAAAAAAAAACGAAAGTCCATCTGGTTATTATAATCTCAGTCATTTTTCCAGCATCAGCAGGAACATGAATGAAAATAGAAACAAGGCTGGCAGAGGAAATTTACCTGAGGTTCTATTTATGATTTCACTGTGCTCCTTGGCCATCCTAGGTCTTCTGCACACAGTAGAGCTCACATGAGGTTTACCATCTGACAAACTCTGTATGTCCCTTATGCAGGAGAAAACAAACAGACAAACAAACAAACAGGTGATTTTAAAAGTAATATTTATTCTGCAGATATGAATATCTCAGGGAAAAGCTCAGCTTTTCTGATTTTTGAAGACTTTAGGACATGTCCAGGACAACTTACTGTAAACTTAACACTGTAAATATATAAATCCCACCCAGGATTTATACTGAAGAGAGACACCAACTGAGAGAGAGAACTGTTTATCCAATAGCAGAGGAAAATCCACTGTCTTCCTCAGGCCTTTATTTATAACCTTGATGATATTATTAGAATCCGTTGATATATTACCCATGCATGCATGTTAAATTACTTCAGTCTTGATCGACTTTTTGTGACACCACAGACTTCAGTGTGCCAGTCTCCTCTGTCCATGGGATACTCCAGGAAAGAACACTAGAGTGGGTTGCCATTTCCTATTCCAAATATTACCCAAATGTATCACTATATTTGTCACTGACATGACAGAGAAAGATGAAGATAAAACAAAAATCTACCCTACAGGGGAAGAAGAGATAATTTAAAAGTAAAAAATAGGTTTGAACACATTTTAAATAATATAAACACTGTCATATAAAGTCTTGTTCTAGTATTTTGTTTGAAACAATTAGATTTGTAACATTCATCATAAAATAATAAATTACTTTGCAATCTTTTGTTTTTATCACATACACAAAGGATAATTATGATAATTCCAAAATAAACACACACTGGAAATTCAGAGTAAAAAATGTAATATGAATATACTTCAGTTCAGTTCAGTTGCTAAGACGTGTCTGACTATTTGCGACCCAATGAACCACCTCATGCCAGGTCTCCCTGTCCATCACCAACTCCCAGGGTGTACCCAAATTCATGTCCATTGAGTCAGTGATGCCATCCAACCATCTCATCCTCCATCATTCCCTTCTCCTCCTGCCTTCAGTCTTTCCCAGCACCAGGGTCTTTTCAAATAGGTCAGCTCTTCGCATCAGGTGGCCAAAGTATTGGAGTTCAGCCTCAACATCAGTCCTTCCAATGAACACCCAGGGCTGATATCTTCTAGGATGGACTGGTTGGATCTCCTTGCAGTCCAAGGGACTCTCAAGAGTCTTCTCCAACACCATAGTTCAATGAATGGATAAGAAAGCTGTGGTATATATACACAATGGAGTACTACTCAGCCATTATAAAGAATACATTTGAATCAATTCTAATGAGGTGGATGAAACTGGAGCCTATTACACAGAGTGAAGTAAGCCAGAAAGAAAAACACCAATACAGTATACTAACACATATATATGGAATGTAGCAAGATGGTAATGATAACCCTGCATGCAAGACAGCAAAAGAAACACAGATGTATAGAACAGTCTTTTGGACTCTGTGGGAGAGGGAGAGGGTGGGATGATTTGGGAGAATGGCATTGAAACATGTATAATATCAATATACGAAGTGAATCACCAGTCCAGGTTCGATGCATGATACTGGATGCTTGGGGCTGGTGCACTGGGACAACCCAGAGGGATGGTATGGGGAGGGAGAAGGGAGGGGGGTCCAGGATGGGGAACATGTGTATACCTGTGGTGGATTCATGTTGATGTACGACAAAACCAATACAATAATGTAAAGTAATTAACCTCCAATTAAAATAAATAAATTTATATTAAAAAACAAACAAACAAAACCAAAAGCATCAATTCTTTCATGCTCAGCTTTCTTTACAGTACAACACTCACATCCATAAATGACTACTGGAAAAACCATAGCTTTGACTAGATGGACCTTTGTTGACAAAGTAATGTCTCTGCTTTTTAATATGCTGTTTAGGTTGGTCACAACTTTCCTTCCAAGGAGTAAGCATCTTTTAATTTCATGGCTGCTGTCACCATCTGCAGTGATTTTGCTGCTAAATCACTTCAGTTGTGTCCGACTCTGTGTGACCCCGCAGACAGCAGCCCATCAGGCTTCCCTGTCCCTGGGATTCTCCAGGCAAGAACAATGGAGTGGTTTTGGAGCCCCCCAAAATAAAGTCAGCCACCGTTTCCCCATCTATTTCCCATGAAGTGATGGAACCAGAGGCCATGATCTTCATTTTCTGAATGTTGAGCTTGATGACAACTTTTTCACTCTCCTCTTTCACTTTCATCAAGAGGCTTTTTAGTTCCTCTTCACTTTCTGCCATAAGGGTGGTGTCATCTGCATATCTGAGGTTATTGACATTTCTCCCGGCAATCTTGATTCCAGCTTGTGCTTCTTCCAGCCCAGCATTCCTCATGATGTACTCTGCATAGAAGTTAAATAAGCAGGTTGACAACATATAGCCTTGACGTACTCCTTTTCCTATTTGGAACCAGTCTGTTGTTCCATGTCCAGCTTTAACTGTTGCTTCCTGACCTGTATACAGGTTTACTCATCTCTGAACCATCAACTCTATGTCAAACCATGAACTTTCCAAAATTTTAAAAATTGATTTTCTTTCCTTAGGTATTATGGCAGTTTCAAAACTATAGAAAAATTTAGCTTTCTTTTCACATTGACTGAATCATAACCTGTATAGTTTTCTTTACTATACTATTTATTTTATTCTTATTACACAAAAAATGTAGGAATATCATGCTAGTTTTACCAGAAACACTTTGTTCAATCCACGTTCTTTTTTTGTTGTTGTTGTTGTTCTTCTTCTTCTTTTATTCTTCTGAGTTTCTGATTTAATTTGAGACAAACACTTTGTGGTTTTGTTAATCATCTCTCACCACATATCTTTAATATATACACATAACAACAACACCATAGTTTGACTTCAGGTCAAGCAACAGGAAGCAAACTCAGCCCTGCTAATCAACAGAAAATTGGAATAAAGGTTTACTGAACATGGCCCCACCCATCAGAACAAGACTCAGATACTGCCTGTGTCCCCCTCAACCCGGTAGTCAGTCTCTCCCATCCTAAGCTTCCATAAGTCTCTTATCCTTATCCATCAGAGAACAGATAGAATGAAAAACACAATCACAGAAAACTAACCAATCTGACCACATAGACCATAGCCTTGTCTAACTCAATGAAACTATGAGTCATGCCATGTAGGGTCACCCAAGATGGACAGATTATGGTGCAGAGTTCTGGCAAAACGTGGTCTACTGGAGAAGGGAATGGCAACCGGCTTCTGTATTCCTGTATTGAGAACCTCATGAACAGTATGAAAAGGAAAAAAGTATGACACTGAAAGATGAACTCCCCAGGTCAGTAGGTGCCCAAAATGCTATTGTAGAAGAGTGGAGAAATAACTCCAGAATGAAGGAAGAGATGGAGCCAAAGCAAAACCAACACCCACTTGTGGATGTGATGGGTGATGGAAGTAAAGTCCGATGCTGTAAGAGCAATATTGCATAGGAACCTGCAAAGTTAGGTCCATGAATCAAGGCAAATAGGAGATGGAAAGAGTAAACATCTACATTTTAGGAATCAGTGAACTCAAATGGACTGGAATGGGTGAATTTAGCTCAGATGACCATTATATCTGCTAGTGTGGGCAAGAATCCCTTAGAAGAAATGAAGTAGCCATCATAGTCAACAAAAGAGTCCAAAAGGCAGTACTAGGATGCAATCTCACAAATGATAGAATGATCTCTGTCTTTTTCCAAGACAAACCATTCAATATCACAATAATCCAAGTCTATCGTCTGACCAGCAAGCTGAAGAAGCTGAAGTTGAACAGTTCTATGAAGACCTGCAAAACCTTCTAGAACTAACACCAAAAAGAAAAAAAAGATGTCCTGTTCATTACAGGGGGCTGGGATGCAAAAGTAGGAAGTCAAGAGATATCTGGAATAGCAGGCAAATTTGGTCTTGTAATACAAAATGAAGCAGGTTAAAGGCTAACAGAGTTTTGCCAAGAGAACACACTGGTCATGGCAAAAAACCCTCTTCCAATAATACAAGAGAAGACTCTATAGTCAATACTGAAATTAGATTGATTATATTCTTTGCAACAAAAGATGGAGAAGCTCTATACAGTCAGCAAAATCAAGACTGGGAGTTGACTATGGCAAAGAACATGAATTCCTTATTGCCAAATTTAGACTAAAATTGAAGTAGGGAGAACCACTAGACCATTCAGGTATGACCTAAATCAAATCCCTTATGGTTACACAGTGGAAGTGACAAATGGATTCAAGGGATTAAACCTGATAGACAGAGTGCCTGAAGAACTATGGACAGAGTTTCCTGATATTGTGCATAAGGCAGTGATCAAGATGATCCCCAGGAAAAAGAAATGCAAAGAGGCAAAATGGTTGTCTGAGAAGGCCTTACAAATAGCTAAGAAAAGAAGGAAAGCTAAGGCAAAGGAGAAAAGGAAAGACATACCCATTTGAATGCAGAATTCCAAAGAAGAGCAAGGAGAGATAAGAAAGCCTTTCTCAGCAATGAATGCAAAGAATTAGAGGAAAACGATAGAATGGAAAAGACTAGAGATAACTCAAGAAAACTAGAAATATCAAGGGAACATTTCATTCAAAGATGAGTACAAAAAGGACAGAAATGATATGAACCTAACAGAAACAGAAGATATTAAGAGGTGGTAAGAATACACAGAAAAAGTATCAGTTCAATTCAGTCACTCAGTCGTGTCCAACTCTTTGCGACCCCATGAATCGCAGCACGCCAGGCCTCCCTGTCCATAACCAACTCCCAGAGTTCACTCAGACTCATGTCCATTGAGTCAGTGATGCTATCCAGCCATCTCATCCTCTGTCGTCCCCTTCTTCCCCTGCCCCCAATCCCTACTAGCATCAAAGTCTTTTCCAATGAGTCAACACTTCACATGAGGTGGCCAAAGTACTGGAGTTTCAGCTTTAGTATCATTCCTTCCAAAGAAATCCCAGGGTTGATCTCCTTCAGAATGGACTGGTTGGATCCCCTTGCAGTCCAAGGGACTCTCAAGAGTCTTCTCCAACACCACAGTTCAAAAGCATCAATTCTTCGGCGCTCAGCCTTCTTCACAGTCCAACTCTCACATCCATACATGACTACTGGAAAAACCATAGCCTTGACTAGACGGACCTTAGTTGGCAAGGTAATGTCTCTGCTTTTGAATATACTATCTAGGTTGGTCATAACTTTTCTTCCAAGGAGTAAGCGTAAGAATACACAGAAGAACTATACCAAAAAGGCCTTCATGACCCAAACAATCATGATGATGTGATCACTCACCTTGAGCCAGACATCCTGGAATGCAAAGTCAAGTGGGCCTTAGGAAGCATCATTACGCGTAAAGCTAGTGGAGATGATGGTATTCTAGTCGAGCTATTTCAAATCCTAAAAGATGATGCTGTGAAAGTGCTGCACTCAATATACCAGCACATTTGGAAAACTCAGCAGTGGCCACAGGACTGGAAAAAGTCAGTTTTCATTCCAACTCGTAAAAAAGGAAAGGCCAAACAATGCTCAAACTACCACACAATTGCTCTCATCTCACACACTAGCAAAGTAATGCTCAAAATTCTCCAAGCCAGGCTTCAAAAGTATGTGAACCATGAACTTCAGATGTTCAAGCTGGATTTAGAAAAGGTAGAGGAACCAGAGATCAAATTGCCAACATCTGCTGGAGGACAAAGCAAGAGAGTTCCAGAAAGGCATTTACTTTTGCTTTATTGAATATGCCAAAGCCTTTGCTTGTGTGAAGTGAAGTCACTTAGTCATATCCAACTCTTTGTGACCCCATGGACAGCAGCCTACCTGGTTCTGCCATCCATGGGATTTTCCAGACAAGAATACTGGAGTGGGCTGCCATTTCCTTCTCCAGGAGATTGATTGTGTGGATAACAACAAACTGTGGAAAATTCTTCAAGAGATAAGAATACCAGACTATCTGACCTGCCTTCTGAGAAAACTGTATTCAGGTCAAGAAGCAACAGTAAGAATTGGACATGCAACAACAGACACATTCCAAATCAGGAAAGGAGTATGCCAAGGCTATATTTTGTCACCTGGCTTATTTAATTTATATGTAGAATACATCGTGTGAAATGCTGGGCTGCATGAAGCACAAGCTGGAATCAAGATTGTTGGGAGAAATATCAATAACCTCAGATATGCAGATGACATCACCCTTATGGCAGAAAGTGAACTAAAGAGCCTCTTTTGAAAGTGAAAGAGGAAAGTGAAAAAGTTGACTTAAACCTCAACATTCAGAAAACTAAGATCATGGTATCTGGTTCCATCACTTCATGGCAAATAGATGGGGAATCAATGGAAACAGTGAGACTTTATTTTGACGGGCTCCAAAATCACTGGAGAAGGCAATGCCAACCCACTCCAGTACTCTTGCCTGGAAAATCCCATGGACGGGGGAGCCTGGTGGGGTGCCATCTATGGGGTCGCAGAGTCAGACACGACTGAAGTGACTTAGCACCTTAGCAAAATCACTGCAGATGGTGACTGCAGCCATAAAATTGAAAGATGCTTGCTCCTTGGAAGAAAAGTTATGACCAACCTAGACAGCATATTAAAACCAAAGACATGACTTTGCTGACAAAGGTCTGTCTAGTCAAAGCTGTGGTTTTTCCAGTAGTCATGTATGGATGTGAGAGTTGGAGCATAAAGAATGTTGAACACCAAAAAATTGATGCTTTTGAACTGTGATGTTGGTGAAAACTCTTGAGAGTCTCTTGGACAGCAAGAAGATCCAACCAGTCCATCCTAAATGAAATCAATCCTTAATATTCATTGGATGGGCTGATGCTGAAGCTTAAACTCCTATACTTTCACCACCTGATGCGAAGAACTGACTCATCTGAAAAGACCCTGATGCTGGGAAAGATTGAAGGTGGGAGGAAAAGGGAACGACAGAGGATGAGATGGTTGGATGGTATCACCAACTCAATGGACATGAGTTTGAGTAGGTTCTAGGAGTTGGTGATGGAAGGGAAGCATAGCGGAGAAGGCAATGGCAACCCACTCCTATACTCTTGCCTGGAAAATCCCATGGACGGAGGAGCCTGGTAGGCTGCAGTCCATGGGGTCGCTAAGAGTGAGACACAACTGAATGACTTCACTTTCACTTTTCACTTTCATGCATTGGAGAAGGAAATGGAAACCCACTCCAGTGTTCTTGCCTGGAGAATCCCAGGGACAGGGGAGTCTGGTTGGCTGCTGTCTATGGGGTCGCACGGAGTTGGACATGACTGAAGCGACAGCAGCAGCAGCAGCAGCAGCAGCAGCGAAGCATAGCACACTGCAGTCCGCGGGGTCGCAAAGAGTTGGACGTGGCTGATCGACTGAACTAAACTAATAGACTCATTATATGTATGTATAAACATATATATTTGCATATGTATAAATTTAACATTTTAAAAGTTATATATATGTTAATATTTTAGGATTTTAGAATATTCAAGATACCTCTTAGGTGTATTTCACGTTATGTTGCTTGCAAGTTCTCTTTAATAAATGTTTCAGAAAAACTGAGATATACTTTCCCTGAAAGATTAGAATGCATTTTTAAGCTTATTTCTGAAAATTTATGATAGTTCCTGTCTAAAAATGCCCTGTCACTTAATGTTGCAATATGGCATGATATAGAATTCTATACTGATTTTTTTTTCCTGAGACATTTGAGATATATTTGCCCTCTCTCTCTTGCACGATGTTGCTGATGTAGCACCTAGTTTGATTTTTCTCTCTGTATTAATTGCTCAGTCATGGCTAACCCTTTGCAAATCCATGGATAATAGCCCACCAAAATTCCTCTGTCCTTGGAATTTTCCAGCCAAGAATACTGGAGTGGGGTGCCACTCACTTCTCCAGGGGAACTTCTGTACCCAGGGATCAAACCCAATCTCCCACATTGCAGGCACAGTCTTTACCATCTGAGCCACTAGCAAAGCCCTATTTTTCTCTCTGGAATCTTTTATACTCTAAGCTTTATTTTAATTAACTAAAAATTCGCCAAAACATCCCTTGATTTAATAACTTTTGCATTCACTCTGCTTCTCCAAATATCAATAGGGGAATATGCCATTAATGTGAAGGACTAGCATGTGTTTTCTCTGTAACATCATCAGTCTTCTCCAATCTGCCTTTCTACTAATAGGATGCACACACACTTTAAGCAAGAAATGCCTTGGTGGGAGACCAGGAAAGTGGGCTAGGGAACCTACTTACTCCAAATGCTAATTTCAGGATGAGTGCATATTATGAACACAGCACTTTTGGCATTTCCCTCGTGTAAAAATATTTTCTCCCTGAAACCTTCCTCCTAATTTCAACTATTGGTTTACCCATTAATATGATGCTCTGATGTATCATTTGTCTCCAGAAGTCCACGGATAGTAATATGACAGTGTTTTCCCCACTATCGTTTGTGCTTCAGAATTTGAAGATATTTACTTATTTGAATAGAGAAAGGTAAATATGTTTAATCACTCTATTGTCTCGAACCAGATGACCCAATTTATTCCATTAAAATTCCTTCAATAATTTTTGAAACAAACAGTGTCTAAGGAAAATGCACACTTTATTTAGTAGCAGATGTATCTGAGTGCATGAAAATTGAGGTAATAAAACCATTAGCATCTTTGCTCAAATTGTTAAATTGCAATCCATTTTGTTGGTGGTGAAGGGAAAGGTATGTGTGAATCTGTCATGTAAACAGTGAGGCTGTGACTCACATAAAGTACAGTATTCAATGCACAATTCACTCCTAGAGGCTCACTCGTGCATTGCTGAAGTAACAGAGGGGACAGGGGTGAAGACATGGGGATGGGGGTTCGCGCAATGTTGTGCAGCTCTAATTCTCCTCCTCCCCCCTCTTAGTCCTCCACTTCATACTAATGTATGTAATGTATGATGACAAAACAGTGGACAACCACTGGTTTGGAGAACTGTATATCACAGAGGCATGTCCCCTCTGACAGAAGGTATCAGTTCAGTTCAGTCACTCAGTCGTGTCCGACTCTTTGCGACCCCATGAATCGCAGCACGCCAGGCCTCCCTGTCCATCACCAATTCCCGGAGTTCACCCAGACTCACGTCCATCAAGTCAGTAATGCCATCCAGCCATCTCATCCTCTGTTGTCCCCTTCTCCTCCTGCCCCCAATTCCTCATAGAATCAGAGTCTTTTCCAATGAGTCAACCCTTCACATCAGGTGGCCAAAATATTGGAGTTTCAGCTTCAGCATCATTCCCTCCAAAGAAACCCCAGGGCTGATCTCCTTCAAAATGGACTGGTTGGATCTCCTTGCACTCCAAGGGACTCTCAAGAGTCTTCTCCAACACCCCAGTTCAAAAGCATCAATTCTTTGGCCCTCAGCCTTCTTCACAGTCCAACTCTCACATCCATACATGACCACTGGAAAAACCATAACCTTGACTAGACGGAACTTAGTCAGCAACTTAGTCTTTGCTTTTGAATATGCTATCTAGGTTGGTCATAACTTTTCTTCCAAGGAGTAAGCATCTTTTAATTTCATGGCTGCAGTCACCATCTGCAGTGATTTTGGAGCCCCCAAATATAAAGTCTGACACTGTTTCCACTGTTTCCCCATCTATTTCCAATGAACTGATGGGACCAGATGCCATGATCTTCATTTTCTAAGTGTTAATCTTTAAGCCAACTTTTTCACTCACCACTTTCACTTTCATCAAGAGGCTTTTTAGTTCCTCTTCACTTTCTGCCATAAGAGTGATGTGATCTGCATATCTGAGGTTATTGATATTTCTTTTGGCAATCTTGATTCCAGCTAGTGCTTCTTCCAGCCCAGCGTTTCTCATGATGTACTCTGCATATAAGTTAAATAAGCAGGGTGACAATATACAGCCTTGACGTACTCCTTTTCCTATTTGGAACCAGTCTGTTGTTCCATGTCCAGTTCTAACTGTTGCTTCCTGACCTGCCTATAGGTTGCTCAAGAGGCAGGTCAGGTGGTCTGGTATTCCCATCTCTTTCAGAATTTTCCACAGTTTATTGTGATCCACACAGTCAAAGGCTTTGGCATAGTCAATAAAGCAGAAATAGATGTTTTTCTGGAACTCTCTTGCTTTTCCCATGATCCAGCGGATGTTGGCAATTTGATTTCTGGTTCCTCTGCCTTTTGTAAAACCAGCTTGAACATCTGGAAGTTCAAGGTTCACATATAGCTCAAGCCTGGCTTGGAAAATTGTGAGCATTACTTTACTAGCATGTAAGATGAGTGCAATTGTGCAGTAGTTTGAGCATTCTTTGGCATTGCCTTTCTTTGATATTGGAATGAAGACTGGCCTTTTCCAGTCCTGTGGCCACTGCTGAGTTCTCCAAATGTGCTGGCATATTGAGTGCAGCACTTTCACAGCATCATCTTTCAAGATTTGAAATAGCTCAACAGGTATTCCATCACCTCCACTAGCTTTGTTCGGAGTGATGCTTTCTAAGGCCCACTGGACTTCACATTCCAAGATATCTGGCTCTAGGTGAGTGATCACACCATCATGATCATCTTGGTCATGAAGATCTTTTTTTGTATAGTACTTCTGTGTATTCTTGCCACCTTTTCTTAATATCTTCTGCTTCTGTTAGGTCCATAACATTTCTGTCCTTTATTGAGCCCATCTTTGCATGAAATGTTCCCTTGATGTCTCTAATTTTCTTGAAGAGATCTCTAGTCTTTCCCATTCTGTTGTTTTCCTCTATTTCTTTGCATTGATTGCTGAGGAAGGCTTTCTTATCTCTTCTTGCTATTCTTTGGAATTCTGCATTCAGATACTTTTAGCTTTCCTTTTCTCCTTTGCTTTTGCCTCTCTTCTTTTCACAGCTATTTGTAAGGCCTCCTCAGACAACCATTTTGCTTTTTTGCATTTCTTTTCCATGGGGATGGTCTTGATCCCTGTCTCCTGTACAATGTCATGAACCTCATTCCATAGTTCATCAGGCACTCTATCTATCAGATCTAGGCCCTTAAATCTATTTCTCACTTCCACTGTATAATCATAAGGGATTTCATTTAGGTCATACCTGAATGGTTTAGTGGTTTTTCCCACTTTCTTCCATTTAAGTCTGAATTTGGCAATAAGGAGTTCATAATCTGAGCCACAGTCAGCTCCTGGTCTTATTTTTGTTAACTGTATAGAGCTTCTCCATCTTTGGCTGCAAAGAATATAGTCAATCTGATTTCGGTGTAGACCATCTGGTGATGTCCATGTGTAGAGTCTTTTCTTGTGTTGTTGGAAGAGGGTGTTTGCTATGACCAGTGCATTTTCTTGGCAATACTCTATTAGTCTTTGCCCTGCTTCATTCCATATTCCAAGGCCAAATTTGCCTGTTACTCCAGGTGTTTTTTGACTTCCTACTTTTGCATTCCAGTCCCCTATAATGAAAAAGACATCTTTTTTGGGTGTTAGTTCTAAAAGGTCTTGTAGGTCTTCATAGAACTGTTCAACTTCAGCTTCTTCAGCATTTCTGGTTGGGGCATAGACTTGGATTACTGTGATATTGAATGGTTTGCCTTGGAAACGAACAGAGATCATTCTGTCGTTTTTGAGATTGCATCCAATACTGCATTTCAGACTCTTTTGTTGACCATGATGGCTACTCCATTTCTTATAAGGGATACCTGCCCGCAGTAGTAGATATAATGGTCATCTGAGTTAAATTCACCCATTCCATTCCATTTTAGTTCGCTGATTCCTAGAATGACGACGTTCACTCTTGCCATCTCCTGTTTGACCACTTCCAATTTGCCTTGATTCATGGACTTCACATTCCAGGTTCCTATGCAATATTGCTCTTTACAGCATCAGACCTTGCTTCTATCACCAGTCACATCCACAACTGGTTATTGATTTTGCTTTGGCTCCATCCCTTCATTCTTTCTGGAGTTATTTCTCCATTGATCTCCAGGAGCATATTGGGTACCTACCGACCTGGGAGTTCCTCTTTCAGTATCCTATCATTTTGCCTTTTCATACTGTTCATGGGGTCTCAAGGCAAGAATACTGAAGTGGCTTGCCATTCCCTTCTCCAGTGGACCACATTCTGTCAGACCTCTCCACCATGACCAGCCCGTCTTGGGTGGCCCCACAGGGCATAGCTTAGTTTCATTGAGTTAGACAAGGCTGTGGTCCTAGTGTGATTAGATTGACTAGTTTTCTGTGATTATGGTTTCAGTGTGTCTGCCCTCTTGCAACACCTACCGTCTTACTTGGGTTTCTCTTACCTTGGACGTGGGGTATCTCTTCACAGCTGTTCCAGCAAAGCACAGCCGCTGCTCCTTACCTTGGAGTAGGGGTATCTCCTCACTGCCGCCCCTCCTGAACTTGAAGGTGGAATAGCTCCTCTAGGCCCTCCGGTGTCCACGCAGCCACTGCTCCTTGGGCGTGGGGTTGCTCCTCCTGGCCGCCATCCCTGGCCTCGGGTGGGTGTAGTTCCTCTTGGCTGCTCCTGTGCTGTTGCAGCCTGGCACTCTCAGCTGCCGCCCCTGACCTCGGACGTGGGGTAGCTCCTCTCGGCCGCTGCCCCTCGGGAGTGGGGTCCTCCCGACTTCTGTCTCTGACCTCAGACTGGGTAGTTCCTCTCGGCCACTCTGTGCGTAGTTGCAGCCGCCCGTGCCCAGAGGGTGTAAGGATGTTATTTTAAATGCTGGTGGTATCAAGAAGAAAGATGTATGTTTAAGTATTTCGATCTATTTTTCAGGGACTATATCTTAACAGATTTTTTTAAATTCCAGCTATATTCCATGCAGTGATTTTATTTTATTTTTAATTTTGAATATTTTTATTTTCTTTAACTTTATTGAGCTATATTTAGCAAATAGGGTAAGAATGAGATATAAAAGTAGAAAGGTATCTGAAAATATAATATTTACATTTACAGAATAGAAAAGAGGTGAAATATTGGTTTATATGACCTAATGTAGTACAGTTACTGAAAGTTACAAGCAGATAGATTTTGGCTTATACAAATGAACCTTATCATAATCCTGATAAAATGGACTACCTCTAAAGATGGTAGATTCACTGTCACTGAACGTTATCAAGTTGACTGTGCAACCACTTCGTGGGGATCTAATAGAAGAAATTCAGACATCATCTTGTACTCTTACTAAAACTCTTTAAAATGTTTTTCAAACTCTGAGGTTTTTAAAATCTATTTACAGCTCTGCTTCAGGCTGCTGCTTAATTTTGAAACCTTTGGCTTCTAAAATTTCGACTTATCTCTAAGTATTGCCAGGTGATTATTACAGCAAAATATTAAATGTCATGTTAACACTTCCTTATAATTCTGAGAGGAGTTTTATCAACCCACTCTAACCTTTATATTTCTCACGAGTGAACAAATATTCTTTTGCTTTTTTGGACATAACAGAAAACCATGGAGAAATAGTGTGTTGCATTTTTGGTCCTTTATTTGTATTAAAATACACTAAGAGGTCGATTTGAGAAAATTGGCATTGTATTTCCTCCTTTCAGTTGCTGGCATTTCAGTACACTTGAATGTAAACAAGACTTTTAAAACTGCATTCACATGGATTTACATGGCTAAGTTGAAGGTCTTTAGGAATAGAGTAATTTCTTGTAATCAACTAAGTATTTCTACGAAGACAAAAGACTGAGTGGAGCAGCCTTTTAAGTGCAGGTGGCATTAGTTTAGTTCAGTCATTCAGTCGTGTTAGACTCTTTGTGACCATTTGGAGTGCAGCATGCCAGGCTTACCTGTCCATCACCAGCTGCTGGAGCCTACTCAAACTCACGTCCATTGAGTCGGTGATGCCATCCAACCATCTCAGCCTCTGTTGTTCCCTTTTCCTCCCACCTTCAATCTTTCCCAGCATCAGGGTCTTTTCAAATGAGTCAGTTCTTTGCATCAGGTGGTCACAATATAGGAGTTTAAGCTTCAGCATCAGTCCATCCATGAATATTCAGGACTGATTTCATTTAGGATAGACTGGTTGAATGTCCTTGCTGTCCAAGGGACTCAAGAGTTTTCACCAACACCACAGTTCAAAAGCATCAATTTTTCAGTGTTCAACATTCTTTATGCTCCAACTCTCACATCCATACATGACTACTGGAAAAAACACAGCTTTGACTACACAGAACTTTGTCAGCAAAGTCATGTCTTTGTTTTTTAATATGCTCTCTATGTTGGTCATAACTTTTCTTCCAAGGAGCAAGCATCTTTTAATTTCATGGCTGCAGTCAACATCTGCAGTGATTTTGGAGCACCCCACCCGCCAAAAAAAAAAAAAATCTGTCACTGTTTCCATTGTTTCCCCATCTATTTGCCATGAAGTGATGGGACCAGATGTCATAATCTTAATTTTCTGAATGTTGAGTTTTAAGCCAACTTTTTCACTTTCTTCTTTCACTTTCATCAAGAGGCTCTTATGTTCTGCCATAAGGGTGGTGTCACTGGCATACCTGAGGTTATTGATATTTCTCCTGACAATCTTGATTCCAGCTTATGCTTCATCCAGCCCAGCATTTCACATGATGTATTCTGCATATAAGTTAAATAAGCAGGGTGACAAAATCCAGCCTTGATGTACTCCTTTCCTGATTTGGAACCAGTCTGTTATTCCATGTCTAGTTCTAACTGTTGCTTCTTGACCTGAATACAGATGTCTCAGGAGGCAAGTCATGTGGTATGGTATTCCCATCTGTTGAAGAATATTCCACAGTTTCTTGTGATCCACACAATCAAAGGCTTTTGCATAGTCAATAAAGCAGAAGTAGTTTTTCTTGTTTTCTAGTTTTTCTAGTTTTTTCTCTTGCTTTTTCGATGATCCAACGGATGTTGACAATTTGATCTCTGGCTCCCCTGCTGTTTCTAAATTCTGTTGAAACCTAGCTTGGAGAATTTTGCACATTACTTTGCTAGTGTGTGAGATGAGAGCAATTGTGCCTTGCCTTTTTTAGGGATTGGAATGAAAACTGACCTTTTCCAGTCCTGTGGCCACTGCTGAGTTTTCCAAATTGGCTGGCATATTGAGTGCAGCACTTTCACAGCATCATCTTTTAGGATTTGAAATAGCTCAGCTGAAATTCCATCATCTCCACTAGCTCTGTTCGTATTGATGCTTCCTAAGGCCCACTTGACCTTGCATTCCAGGATGTCTGGCTCTATGAGAGTGATCAGACTATCGTGATTATCTGGGTCATGAAGATCTTTTTTGTATAGTTCTTCTGTGTATTCTTGCCACCTCTTCATAATAGCTTTTGTTTCTGTTAGGTCCATGTAATTTCTGTTCTTTTTTAGCCCATCTTTACATGAAATGTTCCCTTGGTATCTCTAATTTTCTTGAAGTTATCTCTAATCTTTCCCATTCTGTTGTTTTTCTCTATTTCTTTGCATTGATCACTGAGGAAGGCTTTCTTATCTCTCCTTGTCTTCTTTGGAACTTTGCATTCACATGGGTATATTTTTCCATTCGTCCTTTGCCTTTCATTTCTCTTCTTTTCTTAGCTATTTGTAAGGCCTCCTCAGACAACCATTTTGCCTCTTTGCATTTCTTTTTCTTGGGGATGGTCTTGATCACTGCCTCCTGTACAATGTCATGAACCTGTGTCCATAGTTCTTCAGGCACTCTGTCTATCAGGTCTAATCCCTTGAATCTATTTGTCACTTCCAGTGTGTAATTGTAAGAGATTTTATTTAGGTCATACCTGAATGGTCTAGTGGTTTTCCCTACTTTCTTCAATTTAAGTCTGAATTTGACAAGAATGAGTTCATGATCTGAGCCACAGTCAGCTCATGGTTTTGATTTTGCTGACTGTATACAGCATCTCCATCTTTGGCTGCAAAGAACATAATCAATCTGATTTCAGTATTGACCATCTGGTGATGTCCACGTGTAGAGTCTTCTCTTATATTGTTGGAAGAGAGTGTTTGCTATGACCAGTGTGTTCTCTTGGCAGAACTCTCTTAGCCTTTGCCCTGCTTCATTCTGTACTCCAAGGCCAGATTTGCCTGTTACTATAGATGTTTCTTGACTTCCTACTTTTGCATTCCAGTTCCCTATAATGAAAAGGACAACCTTTTTGGATGTTAGTTCTAGATCTTGTGAGTCTTCATAGAACCATTCAACTTCAGCCTCTTCAGCATTACTGGTCAGGGCATAGACTTGAATTACTGTGATATTAAACGGTTTGCCTTGAAACTAACAGAGATCATTCTGTTATTTTTGAATTTGCATTCAAGTACTGCATTTTGGACTCTTTTGTTGACTATGATGGCCAATCCATTTCTTCTAAGGGATTCTTGCCCATGGTCATAGATGTAATGGTCTTCTGAGTTAAATTCACCTATTCAGGTCCATTTTAGTTCACTGATTCCTGAAATGTCGATATTCACTCTTGCCATCTCCTGTTTGACCACTTCCAATTGCCTTGATTCATGGACCTAACATTCCAGGTTCCTATGCAACATTGCTCTTTACAGCATGAGACTTTACTTTCATCACCCATCACATCTGCAACTGGATGTTGGTTTTTCCTTGGCTCCATCTCTTCCTTCTTTCTGGAATTATTTCTCCACTCTCCTCCAGTAGCATTTTGGGCACCTACTGACCTGGGGAGTTCATCTTTCAATGTCATACCTTTTTGCCTTTTTATACTATTCATGGGGTTCCCAAGGCAAGAATACTGAAGTCGTTTGCCATTCCCTTTTCTAGTGGACCACATTTTGTCAGAACTCTCCACCATGATCCATCCATCTTGAGTGGCCTTACATGGCATGGCTTATAGTTTCATTTAGCTAGACAAGCCTTTGGCCCATGTGATCAGATTTGTTAGTTTTCTGCTATTGTGGTTTTCATTCTGTCTGCCCTCTGATGGATTATTATTCAATCCAAATCTGAAACAGAAGGTTGGAGGATGGTTTGCAGGTTGAGAAGGTCATAGATTTATAGAATATAATTCATAGAATATAAATTATTTATAGGATAGGATGATTGAAGTACCATTTCCAGTGGGCAATGGACATCTCTGAATTGATTTAAGTAGAAATTTCTGGCTGTGATTTTCTTATGTATTGAATTCTTTTTTAATTGACCATATTATTTTATTTTTCAAGTATGATTTAGGACTTTCAAGAAATTTCATATTGGAATAATTTGTTTTCCTTGGAAATATTTTCTTTTCAGTCTAAGTAGAAGCTTGTTTTTTTATCAATGCCTATATATGAAAATAATAGTGACTTCCTGGAAATGAGCCACTGCTTAATAACCTGAGGCAGTTTTAAAAATTAAAAGAGTTAATGGACAATGTTTTAAGTTCAAAGCTGAAATACTGATCATGTTATAATAATGAATTAGTATTCTAAATACTTTACTTAAATTGATGAAGTATCCTTTTAGTTCTAGTATTCTATTATTTCTGAAATGGTACTAACTTATATAACAAACATGGCCTCAGAATTAATGGCAAGAGATACATTAGTTGGATTACATTTATTATAACTCATTAGCTGATCAAATTATAGTCAGAGTTTCAGTTTTAAAAAATAAATTTCTAGAGATGTTTGTATGATTTTTTCTCAATTACAGTGATAATGCATAAAAAAATGAAGCACAAATTATAGAATGAGAGAATTCACCATGAAGACACTGTAGAAAAAGCTACCCTGTTTATTAGAAGGAAAATTTTATTTGGTTGTCTTCCTGTTTTTAATTTGACAGCAACTATAAAAACATAAGGCCATGGGGATAGATATTAAAATACATAGATTTTCTTTTAAAAATTGATTCTATGTTATTGTCTTTTGTAATCTAACACAGACATAAGTGTCGAATGTTCTAAATTATGTGATATATATATTACCAATCTTACTAAGTTTTTTAATGATTGTCATTTATAACACTTCCCTGCAAAATTATTAAAATATCAGAAAAATACCTTTTCAAACACATGCACCATTTAGAAATTAATAAAAAGACAAATTAACTAAATGTCAATGTTTAGGTAAATATTTGACATATAAGTTTTTAGAGTACTGATAGTTAGTAGTACTAACTACTGTATAGCTTCTGTAATTTTTTATAATTACCAAATGAGGTAATTAGACTTCCATTAATAGCTAAAGAGAGAGAGAGAAAGAGAATGTTATATGTGTTGTTACAGTATAATATGCATACATACTTGAGAAGAATTTTGCAGAAGGAAATGTTTTATAGTATTTTTATAATACTATATACAAATTTCTACTGTGAAATTTGGAAGATTTCTTCATACCCCTTAATTTATTCTTCCTGCTAATCTGATTTATTGTTTAATCTTCATGAGCAAATGTAATCAAAACTGGAGTGGACAGAAAAACATAATTATGGTGAACCATTGATTTCCAAGAAACTAGAGCGAATCTTTTTTTCTTTTTTTTCGCAATGGTTCTGTGGAGTTTGGATTGAGGGGATGGATTTAGAGGATGCATTTGACAGGTAACTAGAATATCAATTCTCCCCATTAGGAATAAAACTGATATGCTATGCTAAAGAATAAAACTTTCACAATTCAGCTAAGTAAAAGACTTACTTTAGAGTCTGGCTTTATGAAAACAGCATTTTTTCCCACAATTTTGATATATTTTTATTTTTATCATTATAAACTCAACATGCTTTCCCCATAGTTCTGTGTATTATCTATCTATCTATAGTCTCTTCTCCATATACCCCTCTCATCTGGTCTAAGGATTTGAGTATATCCTTTTAGCAAATGCTCTTCTCTTTATCAATTCAAATTCCTATTATAATAAATTGGTAAAGAGATAATCACAAAATAATGTGATTAGTTCCAAATAAATATCTGCGCATAGTACTGTGGGATATTTCTTAATGGGTAAGTTTTACAATCAGAAAATGAATCATCCATATCCCCTGTTCATCACTCACTCAGTCATGCCCAACTCTTTGTGACCCCACAGACTGTAGCCTGCCAGGCTCCTCTATTGAAGGGATTTCCCAGGCAATAATACTGGAGTGGGTTGCCATTTCCTTCTCCTGGGTATCTTTCAGACCCAGGAATCAAAGCTGGGTCTCCTACATTTCAGGCAGATTCTTTATTGGCTGGGCCAATCCCCTGATCTACTTTCAACAAATTTTTCACTCATAGAATCTATGAATGGACATTAAAAAAAATATTTGGTCATTTAGTTGCAACAAATATATGTATAACCATTCACATTTGGTACTGCTATATGATAACTTAGGTAGATTAAGTTGTTGGGAATTTCCTCCTATATGTAATATTTACTGCACTTGAAGGGGTTATTTACAAACACTGTTAACACAAAAAGCAAGTAGTGCATGGTGCATGTTGACATGCAGTTTTTTAAACTCATATTTAATTTTTCATAAGCTATAGTTTTAATATTCAGTTCTCATTTTGGTTATATCAAGCTTTGTTATGTTAATGAATTGTTTTTTGCCTCCTTTATTTTTTGAGTGGGTTGCTTTACCATTTTTTTTTTCATTTTCTAGTTCACTGAATTCTAAATAAGTTTGATGGATGTGGCAAATTCTGATGGTGCTCTGTGTATTAATGGCTCGTTGTCCCCCCTTTGTTATCTTTAATCTCTCTTGATTTTTAATATTCTCCAGATGAAAGACATCTTATATGCAGATTGTTATGATAATCTATAATTTTCTTAAGCCTTTTACTTCTTCAGTTCATAAAGTATAAAATCACTTGTATTCTATTTTAAAAAATGAAACACATCTCCAAAGATTTTGAATATAAAATCATATATGCAAAACCAATACAATATTGTAAAGTAAAAATAAATAAATAAAAAATTTAAAAATCATATATGCAGTCAGAAGTAGGTGAATAAATAGAAGCCCATGCCTCAGGAGAATCTGGTCTGTGGGAGTTGACAGCTAGGTATGGCTATCTCTATTAAATAGCAACTGAATTGCTTTTCCTAGGAAGGGGACTTTTTAAGATGGATTGGAACTTCTAATGAAGTACAAGCTTCTTAAAATACCACAGCAATTCTTACTAATGTGCTTCTAGAAATGCGTATAGTCAGTTTAAAATCACTCTGACGTGACTGGGGACCAATAATCTAAAACTAATGCTGTATCTCAATTCAGGATCCAGTTAATGTGAGAGGGGTCAAATGGTTTTAGTTTTTAATCTTCTTATTAGCTCTGTAATGGATATTAAATTGTACAGCAATTCTAATGAATGCACATAATGGCACAATTTATATTTGCCCTTATGATTTCTCTTCCAGAGCTTCATAGTCCCCAGTCCCCATCTTCTAAATCCCATTTCCCCACAGTCAGAGTAGGGGCTTTCTGCTATGTTCCCTCATGTATCATCTCTTGGCTATAAACAAAATTCTCTAGTACTATCCTTGCCCTTGAGAATGTAATTTATGAGTACCTGTAGCAAAAAGGCCATGGTCTCTGCATTCAGAGAATGTTACTTCTAGCTATGTGAATGCAGGGGATTCCCAGGTGGCTCAGTGGTAAAGAAGCCACTTGCCAATGCAGAAAACATGGGTCTAATCCTTGGGTTAGGAAAATCCCTGGAGAAGGAAATGACACTCTGGTCTTCTTGTCTGGGAAATCTGGTGAACAAAAGAACCTGGTGGGCTACAGTCCATGGAGTCACAAAAGAGTCAGACACAACTTAGTGACTAAACAACAATGATGTGAATATAGATAATTCACCTCACCTCTCAGAACCTCAGTCTTCCCATCTGTACAATGTGTATCCCTTTGCAGTGACAATGCAATAAGGAGATGAAAAGCAACAGTGAAGGAACTCAGCACAAAGTATTTGATACTGAAATACTTTTAAAACTGAGTCTAAACTATTTATGAATGATTTGTGTCCTGAGACTCATACTTTGATTATCTGGATAAGAATATTAATAGAATAGAATATTAAGCCTTGAATAATTTGCCCTTTATCTGATTCAAAAATGCAAGCACAAATCTCCTTTAGTTTTATCGGTAATAGCTAAGGTAGTGACAAGATGCAGGCATGGGAGACTGTAAGGTATATGTACTCATATTTTATGGTTTTGCTGGAGAATTGGTATCCCAGTCATAATTTCTAAATGTTGATCACAATGAAGTTGCAGATTTATCCACACTTTACTCAGTGGGCAAATATAGCTTCTTTAGCTTCTCCGTAATTGATTTGATTTTTTCCATGTACCTTCTTCCCTCGAATGTTAAACAGATTCATACTCACATGCATGCACACCAAACTCACACACAAATATACACACACATATGCATACACTGCAAGTGTAGTGTAAGACTATTTGATAAGCTTAGAATGGCCAAATAGTTTTTATCATCAGTTTATGTGGTCAATCTGTTTATGATAGTTCAAGGTTTCATATTTAAATCGTACTCCCATATTTTTTCCAAGATAGTATCAGTATATCAAAGTTTGGGTAATCATATTTTGGAAAATATATACTGACTACTATTCCCAAAGAAAAGGCAGTGCAGAACCTCTTCTTGGGTCTGTGCAGCTCAAGATGATGGCTGCTGGGATCTCTTGGTTTCTCAGAGGACGCTTAACCTCAGCTTGATTATGCCAGCACTGCAATCCCCCTGAGGTCTGACCTTGGCCTTCTGCTCTGGAGATTCCACTTACAAGGTACTTTCTCTCTCACTTAACTGAAATCCCCAGTAAGCTTTCCAAACAGAACAATCTGACTCATGTGACATGGGTGCTGAAGAAACTCTCAGGTATTCCTTAGGTCTCAGCATGTCTCAAAACTCATTTTATTCTCATGGTGGGTATAATGTGAAAGACACAGTCTACAAGTCTAGAAGTCTTCCCGCAACAACTGAAACTGAACAGAAATAACCCCTCTTCCTTAGTCTGTGTCTTCAACCTGTTGATCACTCCTCAGGGCCCCTGGGAATGTAGTCAAGCAAAAAAAAATGAGAGGTCACAGCTTACCCCTTCTCTGCCTTCTGAAAATCCCCACCTTCCTCCCACAATTCCACTAAGTGGCAGGAGTCAGCTTTTCCCCTTCTTCTATTGACAATCCATGGAACAGAAGAGATGTGCTTTCTTCTTTCCCTTTTTCCTGACTAAGACACTCATATAGCCTGTATTTTCCGTTTCTAAATTAATATACATTCATTCAATCTGTCACCCTTATGCCTATCAGAAGGAAAACTGGATTACCAAATAGAAAACATAAATCTGAAGGAATTTCAGAAATTAAAAACTCATTATATAACTTTTATTAATGTATTATCTATTACCTATCATCCCTTATATAAAAGTTTTTAGTAAAGCTTGATTATAAAAGTAAATTTAGATTTCATGGTTTGTGATAAATGAAGACGTGCTTCATATTTCTGTGGTTGGGAATAAGACTTGTATAAGATGTTATGTTGTGAATATATTATATATATATATTCCTTTTTTCTTATCTTTAAGTCTTCCTTTCCTTCTTGTATCTTGGAAAAAAGGAGGTTATGTAGTTTGTTTGCCTCTATGTTTACATCTTAATTCATTTCTAGAGAAATTCTGGCACTGAATGTAACATTGAACTAGTTTTACCCAGTTGTTTTAGATCTTCACAGCTTGTTGTCACAGTGACCTACACGAGACAAATAGATTTCTTCACCTGTTATCCAGAAGCCTTTCAACTCTTTTTGAATTAAAGAGTTATCACTTTTAAAAAGTCTATGACTTTATACTCAAAAAAAAGCATTGCAAATGTGAAAATATTTTAGTTATTTCTTTTGCTATGAACGATGCATGATTAAATTCTTTAGTGGCATGGATACACTGCTGGAAAACTCCAGTGCCAATGAACAGGAAAGTAAAAAATGATCTTCTTTTGGCACTATTTAAAGGCTATTTTTTAATGGCCAGTGAGAATGACAGCTCTTTGTACCTGATAAAGTTATCTGATTAAGAACCCAACAGTGCCTGAAAATTGTCACTTTAGTAGAGGCTGAATGCCTGAGACATATGTCTTATCCCCTGCTTGCACTTCGTGGTTTACAATTTTATTGTTTCTTCACCTGAAATACAATCTGCTACATAGCTATTAGAGCATTACTTTTCCCAGTGCTATAATTAAGGTTTTCTCAGCACTTCCACTGTAACCTCTATTTTTCCAAGGATTGAAAACTGTAATATGAACATTTTTAGATTGGCATTTAATGTTTAAAGGGTAACTATATATTTTTTTCCAATTGAATTAGAAAGAAAACTGGACAACTGGAAGTGATGAAATAGATGAGAGTAAGAAGAAATTTTCATATTTTTTGAGCTATGTTTTGAAAATGTAATATAATTTTAAATGTAGTAGCACACATATAGTATAAAAGAAATTCTATGGACGCTTCATATGTGGTGAATACAAAATTAACATGTAAACGCACAAATCTGGTTTTCAATTGTCACCAATGCAGTTGATGTTGTTCCTCCCTATCTCTTCAGCCAGCAATGCTCTGGCAACTCTGACCTACTACCTCTTCCTGGAGAAGAGCTCTCAACAGGCAGACACTCTGTCTTGCTAGGGAACACTATGCTCTTCACCTAAGAAGTTAAAAAAAAAAAAATCTGACCCTTGGCATTAGATGGCACAGCTTTTATTTATTCTATTTTTGTCTGATATAAGCAGAGCTTAAGGGTATTAAACTAGGGGTTTGCCGGGGTTCAGCCCCAGTGGATCCAGGGTAATTTGAAGGGGAGACGGAGTAGGCATCCTAGGAAAAACTTATTTAATTACAGATATATAGAGAGATTAGAAATGGATAGTGTAGTAGGAAAATTAGTGGAGAAAAGGAGGCTAAATAACTTGGTTTATGTGGAATACCAATCACCACCTACGTAGGCCACAGGCATCTTTCCGTTCTCCTGAAGGAGAGGAGGCACTGAGGCCTCCCCGGTCCAATCTTAGAAGCCCAGGCAAAATTAGCAGGCTTGGTGAGTACCCACTTACCAGATGGGAATTCAGTCAGAAGGGGAAAGAATGACACGGGGGAATCAGTCTTTCCAGAAACTGATCCCATTTCCTTATTTTTCAGGTTTGCTTATATACTTTTTGTTATACATAGGGATGAATACAGAGTCACGTGGGGGTCAGCAGACTTGACCCTTGTCACAATCAGGTGCTTCATATAAAATTATACAAAGGTCTTATGGGTTCTACATCAACTTCTGGCCATGAGGCCTGCTGACATTTTATGGCCCTTCCTGATAACGGTCAGTCAACCAGAAAACTTATTTTTTCCAGGGGTGATTTTGTCTTAAACCAAGCGCCACCCTCCAAATAAAGTTGCATTCCTATAGGGTGAAGGTGAAGTGGGTTACAATCAAGAAAAGAATTTACTTAGCCTAAGGTTTAACAAGATTAATCTTAAAGGTTAATACTTATTTTTCCTATATGCTAGTTATATTCATTATAAGGCCAGGGAATATGGAGATTTAGCAGCAAACATCAGCCCAACAAATGAAAATCCTTCACCAGTATTCCCCTTAAGATCTATTTAGTCTTAAGATAGTGATAAAGTTACATTTTTACATAGCAAGGACACAGTGATTTATAACAAAGTAGAAAATAACAAAAGAGAAAATTCATTAACTCAAAAAGTCTAGTATTGCTAACATCAAAAACTACTATATTTCCTTTTCTATATTCCAAATACATTGATTAATATATTCCCAGGTGCCTAAGGATATGGAGGCCTAGCAGCAATCATTGACTGGACAATGAGAAAAGCCCTATGCTAATTAAGACTTTCAAAATACTCCAGACTCTCTGTGCTGTTTATGGTTGAGAGGTTGTCACACAAGCTAGTCTGTCAGCAGAGAGGTTTGACCTGAGACACCCTTGTCACACCCAGGGCAGGGAATTAGCAGTAATTATTGGCAAAACAAAAGAAAAAACCCTTCACCAATATAATTTCTAATCAACCCACTATACTAATAATTTTCTAACTTCTCAAAAGAGTCTGTATTTAGAAAGTTTTAAAGCATCTCATGCCTCTCATGGTTGGGAGGCTGTAAACAATCACATGTAGCTGGACGAACCCGCTCAGGCAGGCTAGAGAACCTTCAGAGGAGTTTGTAAGTTAACACACTCTTGTCATGCCCAGGAATTTTTATTAATTGGAGCTGCAAGTTAACTCCTTCTCTGAGAGAAATGGTGATGGGGGAGAGCCCCCCATAAAGTCAGAGGTGTAGGTGAGAGCATAAAACAGACTCTGGTTTTGGGGGTAGATGCTCGGGAACAGAGGGTTTCCTGAGGCTTGATCTCGCCTTTGTGTATGCCAAAGCCTCCTTCCTCATGACCTTTGCCATGGGCGGAGTTCCTCATGCTGGCTTCCAGCAGGGGTTGGTGGGTGGGTTCATATAAAAGACAAGAAAAGAGAAGTCCCTCAGGGGAGAAAAGAAAGTCAGACATAAGAGTGATGACTTTGGAAACTGATAAGAATTTTCTATGATCCCTTTTTGCGTATTTAGGATTAACAGTGTGAATGCCTACTCCTTGGGATAATCTGGTGATTAAATAATCAGGGGAGGTGGGGAAAAGAAATAGGAAAAACAGTGAAGCTCCAAGCTAGAGTTACTCCTCTGCCAATATGTCACCCTTTTTCCCCTTTCTTCCCATAACCTTCTCTGTTTCCTACACTCCTCTACTGAGGGCTCACTCTCAGTCAGTTCAGTTCAGTTCAGTCACTCAGTCATGTCTGACTGAGTATAGGGGACTGGAATGCAAAAGTGGGAAGTCAAGAAACACCTGGGGTAACAGGCAAACTTGGCCTCTCTCAGTCAACTGCTTTCAAAAAACCTACCTCTCTTTTGGGGTTTCCCTTGTGGCTCAGCTGGTAAAGACATTGCCTGCAATGTGGGAGATATAGGTTTGATCCCTGGGTTGGAAAGGTCCCCTGGAGAAGGGAAAGGCTATCCAGTATTCTGGCCTAGATAATTCCATGGACTGTATAGCCCATGGGGGTCACAAAGAGTCAGACATGACTGAGTCGCTTTCACTTTCATCTCTGTTTTGAGGGAACCTAATCCAAGGTACAATGGCACCCCACTCCAGTACTCTTGCCTGGAAAATCCCATGGACAGAGGAGCCTGGTAGGCTGCAGTCCATGGGGTCGCTAAGAGTCGGACACGACTGATTGACTTCACTTTCACTTTCCACTTTCATGCATTGGAGAAGGAAATGGCAACCCACTCCAGTGTTCTTGCCTGGAGAATCCCGGGGACGGGGAAGCCTGGTGGGCTGCCGTCTATAGGGTTGCACAGAGTCGGACACAACTGAAGTGACTTAGCAGCAGCAGCAACAGCAGCAACCCAAGGTACTAGTATGCTTCCTAATGTCTTTTTACAGAAATTTACTAAAAAGCTCAGAGCCAATGTTGCAGAATGAAAAGGTAGTCTCAATTTAGCATTTTTCCTTAAATATATAATTATTTCGGGCTAAATATTTGCACAACTATCTTTCAAACAACCAAAGTGTTTTTTGTTTTTTTTTTTTTGCTGTTGTTATTTACAAACAGCCAAAATTTTTTTTCTTGCAAATTAAAACATTTATCTATATGCTTCTTTGAAAAAGTTTGCCAAAGTCAAGTGTGGAACAAACACAACCTATCAAACATATCCTTTTTCACTGTGGCATATATGTTTACCCTGCTAAATATAGGAATTCCATCAAAAGGTTCTTCCCACATGTTAAGACACTCAGTTCCTACACATGTTGCATGTCCTCCGAAGGCATCTGTCCACATACCCTTAGTGTCTCCATCACGATCTGGTAAACTGAGGGGCTCATGCAGTTCAAATGACTTCTGCTTCAACTTACTGCTGCACCAAGTGGCAACCAATGTCTCACTCACTACCATCAAGAGAAAATGAGTCTTTCCTGCCTGCACAAGTTTGAGTCACATTTTCTTTCATTGTTATTAGTTAATATCTTCCTTGCTGCTCTTGAAAGAGAGATGTTTGTTACGTTCGGTCACAAGTGTAGGGAAGTTAAGGGCTGTCTCTCAGATTCTACCTGAAATGTTAAAAAAAAGCATGGATGTGAAGGTTTTTCACAGCACCTGACTTGCAAAGATTACTAGGTAAGACCATGTCAGAGTTGGAAATAACAAACCCATTCTGACTTATTTTAATAATTTCTTTTTTTTGACCCCCTTATCACATGGCTTGTAGGATCTTAGTCAAATGTAAAAACCTTTTTTTTTTTTCCTGCACTTCTGCTTCCTCTCTCTCCTCTACTGTGCATTGTGTATTCACATTATGCTTTGACCGATTCTCCCCTTTGGTGGAAGTACCTACTCAACCATAAAGAACGACATTCTCCTAGGATCTACGTGACAACTCCTTAAAAGAGAACTTATTACCTTGATCTTAAAGGGGTCGTGATGACCCACAACTTTGTACTTAGAGATCTAGATTGTCCAAACTATCATAGATCATTTATTGTATAGCTCTCTGAGTCAAAAACTTATATAATTTAGTTAAAGAGATTGAGCACAAACTCTCTGTGCTTTAACATCTAAGAGGTGGAACTTTCCTCAAAGCTTTGTCAGAGGCTATTCCAGTTTCACTGGAATAAAAATTTCCATTTCTTTCTTAGATAAATTTTTTGTTGACACTCTGGAGATAGAGATACAACATATTTGTAGGTCATTTTCTGCCTACCCATCAATTTCTCCCACTCCAGCCACCCCCTATCCAAGACACAGAGAAGTTCAAAATACTTGCCATGAGAATCATTAAATAGTGATTCAGTGATAAGGAGAGGGATATGTCACATTCTTCAGATGCAAAGCTGTAGAAAAGAAGACAGAGGGCCACTAGCCCATGTGTCCTATGAGGTAGGAGATAATGTGGTAGCAAATTTATTAAAAACAAAACAAAACAAAAACCTTCTAATATTTTGAGTACACTGCAGACACAACCATCTAAAATTAATGGACAGTACAAGGGTAAGGTGTTTTTCATTTGTTTTATTTTTAGTTATCTGCACCTGAAGGCTGGTAGTATGGTTAAATTGCAGGACAAAATGATCAGGAGTGGGAGAGCCCACTTTTTTATAAGGCTGGGGAGTCTTCAGTAGAATTAAAGCAAGGAACACCAAAGAGTGTGAGAAGGTTTGCAGAAGTGTTAGAGGCAAATGCAGTTCCTTTAATGAGTTGTTCTACCTCATCCTCATTTCTAAAGAGCCATAATGCAAGGAAGGGAAAGGATTAAGGTTTTTACATTGTTAAGTAGTCTACTATATTTAGGGACAGACTATTAAAGCAACTCCTATAGGAACCACAGGTTGATGAGATGTAGGGGATATTTTGGGCTTCCCTGGAGGCTCAGATGGTAAAGAATTTGTCTGCAATGTGGGAGACCTGGGTTCAGTCCCTGGGTTGGGAAGATCTCCTGGAGGAGGGCATGGCAACTCACTCCAGTATTCTTACCTGGAGAATCCTCATGGACGGAGGAGCTTGGTGGCCTACAGTCCATTGGGTCACAAAGAGTTGGACATGACTGAGTGACTAAGCACAAGGGATCTTTTGTATATACCCTGACAAACTTGCAACTGTGTTAGGGAAACCAGTGACCAAAACTGCCTGCACTGGCCAGGCAAGATAGCAGCCACTTGCATGAGTTGTCTTACAACAGGAGGTCCTGGTAAGGAATTCAGAACTAAAAAGCTACCGTCAAGTGGAATAATTCAGGACAGGTCAAAGGGAGAGAGGAGACATCAGTCTATATGTCCTATCAACCTCCCATAATCCTTCCTGCTGGAATCCATCTTAGCTGAGAGATGTGCATACCACCAAGAGGGATTCTGAGTCAGAATGACTGGCCAGAGACAACCAGGAAATTTACCCCATTAAAACCTGAGAGTGTGAGCATGTGGCAAAGCAGTTCTCCTGGGTTCACTTACCCTGTTGCTCTCTGCCTGGGCACCCCTTCCCAATAAAGTCTCTTGCTTTGCCAGCACATGTGTCCCCTTGGACAATTCATTTCTGAGGGTTAGACAAGAGCCCATCCTCATGCCCTGGAAGGGGTCACCCTTACTGCAACAATTACATTCAGCACTGATTAAGCACCTAATCTGTGCTTTGTCACGTGCCAATTGTAATATAAGACATTGTGGATTTATTGGAACTAATTCTTAAAACTATATGCTTCACCTTTTATTCTTTTCAAAACAATCTGTACCATGAATGTGACAAACATTTTATTTATTATTATTGTGTGGGAAATTCCATAAAAATAACAGAACTAGTTATGAATGTAGAAATAGGTTAGGGAAGATTTCCCAAATCCCTAGCATATGGTGTTGGCAAAAGTTACAACTAGGCTCTTCAAATTTTTCTCTTTCATTCTTATAGTTTGTCATCAGTTGAAAGATGATATTCACTTCAGTTCAGTTCAGTCGCTCAGTTGTGTCCAACTCTTTGTGACCCCATGAATTGCAGTACATCAGGCCTCCCTGTCCATCACCAACTCCTGGAGTTCACTCAAACTCACATCCATTGAATCGGTGATGCCATCCAGCCATCTCATCCTCTGTCATCCCCTTCTCCTCCTGCCCCCAATCCCTCCCAGCATCAGAGTCTTTTCCAATGAGTCAACTCTTCACATGAGGTGGCCAAAGTACTGGCATTTCAGCTTTAGCATCATTCCTTCCAAAGAACATCCAGGACTGATTTCCTTTAGAATGGACTGGTTGGATCTCCTTGCAGTCCAAGGGACTCTCAAGAGTCTTCTCCAACACCACAGTTCAAAAGCATCAATTCTCCGGTGCTCAGCTTTCTTCACAGTCCAACTCTCACATCCATACATGACTACTGGAAAAACCATAGCCTTGACTAAATGGAGTTTAGTTGGCAAAGTAATGCCTCTGCTTTTGAATATGCTATCTAGGTTGGTCATAACTTTCCTTCCAAGCAGTAAGCATCTTTTAATTTCATGGCTGCAATCACCATCTGCAGTGATTTTGGAGCCCCCAAAAATAAAGTCTGACACTGTTTCCACAGTTTCCCCATCTATTTCCCATGAAGTGATGGGACCAGATGCCATGATCTTAGCTTTCTGAATGTCAAGTTATAAGCCAACTCTTTCACTCTCCTCTTTCATTTTCATCAAAGGCTTTTTAGTTCCTCTTCCCTTTCTGCCATAAGGGCCGTGTCATCTGAATATCTGAGGTTATTGATATTTCTTCTGGCAATCTTGATTCCAGCTTGTGCTTCTTCCAGCCCAGCGTTTCTCATGATGTACTCTGCATATAAGTTAAATAAGCAGGGTGATAATATCTCCTTTTCCTATTTGGAACCAGTCTGTTGTTCCATGTCCAGTTCTAACTGTTGCTTCCTGACCTGCATACAGGTTTCTCAAGAGGCAGGTCAAGTGATCTGATATCCTCATCTCCTTCAGATTTTTCCACAATTTATTGTGATCCACATAGTCAAAGGCTTTGGCATAGTCAATAAAGCAGAAATAGATGTTTTTATGGAACTCTCTTGCTTTTTCCATGATCCAGCAGATGTTGGCAACTTGATCTCTGGTTCCTTGCCTTTTTCTAAATCCAGCTTGAACATCTGGAAGTTCATGGTGCATGTATTGCTGAAGCCTGGCTTGGAGAATTTAGATACAAATAATTGAAATAAGTTAAATGATATATATCCAATATGGGTAGAAGAAGAAACTAGAGATATATAATTTAATTAAATAAGAGTTACCTTGCCTAGCTGTGCTTTTTAATGCATAAAAATAGTACTTATTCTTTAGGTAATATCTCCCAAGTTGCCTAATTCTTTTTTTAAACATCCAATGAAAAACGTTAGAGTAAGTGTTAAAAGAAACAAGTCTAATTTGAAATTGAGATTGCATTAATAACCACAGCTCTCATTTTCAACTCATCTGTCTTATCGCTTGTTTTTGTATTTTTATCCTTTCTGTTAGCTATGATAAATCTCAGGCCACTCTCTTTTTAGGACCATTGTTTTTGCTTATATGCACCTAACAGTTGGAATAAAGTTATTACATAACTTATTAGTACACATTTGCTGCTGATTCTGAGCTTTAAAGACTCTCAGAGCTATTAAGTTTTCTCAAAACAAATGATCTCTCCAACATTTAAAATTTATATTTTAAACCACCAGTGTCTGTCCTCATCTTTTAATAATACCCAGCTCTATGCTTTAGTACCTACAGTCAGCTTCTTTTCACTTGTGGGTTTCAATCGTCATGAAAGGCTAGCATTCCCTTTTGTTGTTGTTGTGTTTTTCTATATCACATAAGACAAAGTTATGATTCTTCCAGAGTGCTAGCTGGTTCACTTGCAGCTTGATGATTTTATTGTGGTTTAGAGGATGAAATCATTAAGCCATTTGAAAAACAGCAAAGCTTTAAACGGTTAAAGCATATTACTTTATCATGATTATTATGTAAAGTACATAGTGAGATAAACTTACAGCAGGTAGGAAATGTACCAGTGCCATCTAGGAAACTTCAGTTGTTTAACTATTTCAAAAGCTCTATATCATACAGTAACATTTTACCATATAAGTCTAATTTTATACACCAAAGCTCTCTTTCCATCTTGTAAAGTTCCCCAGTACATAAGTATTTATCACTAAATTCTTTGAATCACCATTAGTTCACTGAGAATAGGCCAGTATCTCTTGCCATGACTATGTGGTCTCATATACTATTATCTTCTATCACATTTATATAGCTAATTACTAATCTTTAATTTGACATGTGAGTAAAGATTTCAAGAAAGACTCCTTTGTTTGGTTATGTGATAAAATAAAAAGTTGAAAAAAAGGTTATGCCAAAGAAGTTATACCAAAATGACTTCTATATTTCATTTAATTATCATACTTTAGAGCCATTATGCTCATTAATAATGACATTAATCTTTCATAAGATTCTTTCATTTTCAAATCAATTGCCCGTCAACATAATTACCTTTTAAAATCAAATAAAAATATTTACATACATGTTAAGAATCACCTATGTCTTATACATTTTAAATGTGTTAATTACTAAAGGGGAACTAAAAATACTCATTTAGAAAGCAACACATTTTAAGAGCACTAACATGTATCAAGATTAAAAGAATACACTGTCGAAAATTGTGTTTTTCCATGAAAATGGTCACAAAATTCCCAATCCCACCTAGCCACAATTTGACCAGTCACATTTCCACTAAGAAGTAGGGGTTATACTGACCTCTTTGAGTCTAAGAGAGTTCCAGAAAAACATCTATTTCTGCTTTATTGACTATGCCAAAGCCTTTGACTGTGTGGATCACAATAAACTGTGGAAAATTCTGAAAGAGATGGGAATACCAGACCACCTGACCTGCCTCTTGAGAAACCTGTATGCAGGTCAGGAAGCAACAGGTAGAACTGGACATGGAACAACAGACTGGTTCCAAATAGGAAAAGGTGTACATCAAGGCTATATATTGTCACCCTGCTTATTTAAATCATATGCAGAGTACATCATGAGAAATGCTAGGCTGGAAAAAGCACAAGCTGGCATCAAGATTGCCAGAAGAAATATCAATAACCTCAGATATGCAGATAACACCACCCTTATGGCAAAAAGTGAAGAGGAACTAAGGAGCATCTTGTTGAAAGTGAAAGAGGAGAATGAAAAAGTTGGCTTAAACTCAACATTCAGGAAACTAAGATCATGGCATCCAGTCCCATTCCTTCATGGCAAATAGATGGGGAAACAGTGGAAACAGTGTCAGACTTTCTTTTTGGGCTCCAAAATCACTGCAGATGGTGATTGCAACCATGAAATTAAAAGACGCTTACTGCTTGGAAGGAAAGTTATGACCAACATAGACAGCATATAGAGAAACAGAGATATCACTTTGCCGACAAAGGTCCGTCTAGTCAAGGCTATGATTTTTCCAGTGGTCATGCATGGCTGTGAGAGTTGAACTGTGAAGAAAGCTGAGCACCGAAGAATTGATGCTTTTGAACTGTGGTGTTGGAGAAGACTCTTGAGAGTCCCTTGGACTGCAAGGAGATCCAACCAGTCCATTCTAAGGGAGATCAGTCCTGGGTGTTCATTGGAAGGACCGATGCTGAAGCTGAACCTCCAATACTTTAGCCACCTCATGAGAAAACTTGACTCATTGGAAAAGACCCTGATGCTGGGAGGGATTGGAGGCAGGAGGAGAAGAGGATGACAGAGAATGAGATGGCTGGATGGCATCACTGACTCGATGGACATGAATTTGAGTAAATTCCGGGAGTTGGTGATGGACAGAGAGGCCTGGCATGCTGTGATTCATGATCGCAAAGAGTCGGACAGGACTGAGTGACTGAACTGAGCTGAACTTAGGTGGGCTTGTGATACACTTGTAGCATAATTTATGAGGGAATTGATACTATGTGGCTTCTAAGGCTAGGTTATAAAAGGCAATACAGGTTCTGTTTTGTTTTCCAGTTTGTATCCAAAACCTGTGTGTAAGAAGTTTTACATGCCTTAGATGCAATGTATAGATGTGCCAGTCAACATCTCCAGTGGAGCCCCTCATTTTATAGCTTACTGTCCATGTGAGGGAGCCATTTTTGTCATTCAGCCCAGGAGAATTTGCAGAAGATTAGAGCCCTAGCTGACATGAGGACAGAAACACAAACGAAACTCCAAGTGGGAACTGCCAAACTCAGTTGTTCATGACTCACTGACACATCAAGTTATGATAAAAATAAATGATTGCTTTATGTTGCTAAGTTTTAGGAAAATTTGTACATATTAATAATACCCAGCACAGAAATTTGTGACTGGGTTGAGGTAATGCTGTGAAAAAGGAAAGAAAGAAAGAAAGATATATGACTCCTACATGTATGGCATTTACTTTGAGAATGAGCAGTGGGCAGAAAACAGAATGGGAGGGAGGCGTGTCTTGAAGAGATCCCAAAGATGCTGCTCAGTACAGTCCAGTTCAATTCAGTTGCTCACTCGTGTCTGACTTTTTGTGACCCCATGAACCGCAGCACACCAAGCCTCCCTATTCATCACCAACTGCTGGAGTCTACCCAAACTCATGTCCATTGAGTTGGTGATGCCATCCAACTATCTCATCCTCTTTTCCTCCTGCCCTCAATCTTTCCCAGCATCAGGGACCTTTCAAATGAGTCAGCTCTTCGCATTAAGTGGCCAAAGTATTGGAGTTTCAGCGTCAACATCAGTACTTCCAATGAACACCCAGGACTGGTCTCCTTTAGGATGGACTGGTTGGATCTCCTTGCAGTCCAAGGGACTCTCAAGAGTCTTCTCCAACACCACAGTTCAAAACATAAATTCTTCGGTGCTCAGCTTTCTTTATAGTCCAACTCTTACATCCATACATGACCACTGGAAAAACCATAGCCTTGACTAGATGGACCTTTGTTGGCAAAGTAATGTCTCTGCTTTTTTATATGCTGTCTAGGTTGATCATAACTTTCCTTCCAAGGAGTAAGTGTCCTTTAATTTCATGGCTGCAATCACCATCTGCAATAATTTTGGAGTCCCCCAAAATAAAGTCTGACACTGTTTCTACTGTTTCCTCATCTATTTGCCATGAAGTGATGGGGCCCAATTCCATGATCTTATTTTTCTGAATGTTGAGCTTTAAGCCTATGTTTTTGCTCTCCTCTTTCACTTTCATCATGAAGACCTTTAGTTCTTCTTCACTTTCTGCCATAAGGGTGGTGTCATCTGCATGTATGAGGTTATTGATATTTCTTCTGGCAATCTTGATGCCAGCTTGTGCTTTTTCCAGCCTAGCATTTCTCATGATGTACTCTGCATATAAGTTAAATAAGCAGGGTGACAATATATGGCCTTGATGTTCACCTTTTCCTATTTGGAACCAGTCTGTTGTTCCATGTCCAGTTCTACCTGTTGCTTCCTGACCTGCATACAGGTTTCTCAAGAGGCGAGTCAGGTGGTCTGATATCCTCATCTCCCTCAGTTTTTCCACAGTTTATTGTGATCCACACAGTCAAAGGCTTTGGCATAGTCAATAAAGCAGAAATAGATGTTTTCCTGGAACTCTCTTGCTTTTCCCATGATCTATTGGATGTTGGCAATTGTATCTCTGGTTCCTCTGACTTTTCTAAATCCAGCTTGAACATCTGGACGGTCACAGTCCACATATTGCTGAAGCCTGGCTTGGAGAATTTTGAGAATTACTTTACTAGTGTGGGAATGAGTTCAATTGTGCAGTAGTTTGAGCATTCTTTGGCATTGCCTTTCTTTGGGATTGGGATGAAAACTGACCTTTTCCAGTCCTGTGACCACTGCTGAGTTTTCCAAATTTGCTGGCATATTGAGTGCCGCACTTTCACAGTATCATCTTTTAGATTTTGAAATAGCTCAGCTGAAATTCCATCACCTCTGCTAGCTTTTTTTATAGTGATTCTTCCTAAGGCCCACTTGACTTCACATTCCAGGATGTCTGGCTCTAGGTGAGTGATCACACCACCATGATTATCTGGGTCATGAAGATCTTTCTTGTATAGTTCTTCTGTGTATTCTTGCCACCTTTTCTTAATATCTTCTGCTTATGTTAGATCCATATCATTTGTGTCCTTTATTGAGCCCATTTTTGCATGAAATGTTCCCTTGGTATCTCTAATTTTCTTGAAGAGATCTCTAGTCTTTCCTATTCTGTTTTTTTCCTCTATTTCTTTGCACTGATCGCTGAGGAAAGTTTTCTTATATCTCCTTGCTATTGTTTGGAACTCTGCATTCACATGGTATATCTTTTCTTTTCTCCTTTGCTTTTCACTTCTCTTCTTTTCCCAGCTATTTGTAAGGCCTCCTCAGACAGCCATTTTGTTTTTTGCATTTTTTTTTCCTTGTGGATGATTTTGATTCCTGTCTCCTGTACAATGTCACGAACCTCCTTCGATAGTTCATCAGGCACTGTGTCTCTCAGATCTAGTTCTTTAAATCTATTTCTCACATCCACTATATAGTCAAAAGGGATTTGATTTAGGTCATATCTGAATAGTCTAGTGGTTTTCCCCACTTTCTTCAATTTAAGTCTGAATTTGGCAATAAGGAGTTCATGAGCTGAGCCACAGTCAGCTCCTGGTCTTGTTTTTGCTGACTGTATAGAGCTTCTCCATCTTTGACTACAAAGATATAATCAATCTGCTTCTGGTGGGGGCTTAAAGTAAAGTGAGTCTACCCTGGAAAACAGAGTAGGTCCTATTTCCTATCTGATTATCATGTATGCTCTTTAGTATGGTCTCGCCTTCCCTGTTGTTGGTAGAGTTTAATTTTAGCTGTTTTGAGATAACTTTCTCACCTATACTTGTCTTTGTCCTTTGACACATACAGAGAAAGAGAAAAGTACATGTTTATATGTGTGGATAAACATACAATACAGTTAGAGATATAGAAGACGTATATAAACCTACAAGAAAGAACATCCTATTAAATTTCCATCCCTTTTTGTTGTTAACAGAATATTGAAATTTAAACTAAAGAACCATTTTTGGAAGATAATACAAATTTAAACATAATGCAATTTGATACATGCCAGGTACCAATCCTGATCCACCCTGTCTGTGTGGCAAAGGGAAGATATACTGTTTCTTCAATTCTCTCATACTTTCCCCATCACACACCACCATGCTGTGCCTACTCAAATGCCTGCTAGAGATTGCCATTCAGAACTTGTTAGGGGACCCTGTAGTGCAACACAAATAGATAATGTGGCAAAATCACACAACAGGTAAAAAGAAAATTATATTAAAAACACACACCAAACACACAGCTATTGTTGATTTTGAGTCCTCCTATATTCCATCTGCTCTATTGAGCTCTCGGTATATCTTCCAGAAGGTGGCATAGAAAGTTAGGTAAACTGTCTGTAAACTGACAGACTTTGTGAAACAAACAAGCAAAGAACCAGACAACCTGGCTTCAAAATCCAAGTCCTTAACCACTATGATGTCATTTTCTCTGGAAAATGACAGCTGCAATATAAAAGTGTGACCTATCCAGTAACGTTTTTTAATGTTAAGAAACTACTGGATCCAAGTGGTCTCTCAGTCCCAGTTTTAGTGACTATAAAATTAAATATGTATAAATATCATAGGATCCAATGCATACACTGTGAAGTGTAAAGGATTTTTATAGACATAATTGTAACTGTATTATCATTATTGAGGTTGGCACATGGAAATGTTTCAGAATAGCTATACTGCTATACCTCAGCAGTAGAATAATGCAACTTGACAACACACAAATGAGGACTGCTTTTTCATTTGTTTTAGCCTAAATTTAGAAAGCAGTATCTCTGTTGCATTAACATGGAATTCTGATGATCAGTTTATAAACAAAGCCTAGAGTTTATGCCTATATTGGAGTGTTTAATTTAATTATACCTATTGCATTTAAGTGTATTTCTTTTGATGAAGAGGAAACATACCAGGAAGGAAGCCATATAAATTATTTCCTTTGTGGACTCATCATCAAAAAGATATAGAAATACAAAGCCTTTTGTAGTTCTACTTGGCAGAGTAAACTAAGACCTCAGAATAAATAGAAGCCTTCTTAAGCCTTCTATTTGTCTCCTGAGCTGAGATATAAGCATTGAGCAAGCTCTATGTGCTAGAAAAGCAGTACACATCATCCAGGGCTTCATGCTTTGTCTAATACATATGGATGCAGGAGCTTTTCATGAAGGGAGTAGTTCTGCCACTGGCATAAAAGAAAAGAAAATAAGTTGTCTAATTCTAAGCTAAGGCCAGGAAGGTCAGCCAGGGGAGCATACTTTACTTTGCATGTAGGACTAGCTTGGTCGGTCACTACTGTGGCTGGAGGTCTAGGTTTCAATCCAAGCATGACAAGAAAACTATAAAAAAAAATTAACCAAAAGTGAAATAGCAAAAACCTGGGGGGAATCAATAGACTAAATGAGACAGTGTTTGTTTCTCCTTTAGTTGTGTATATTAAAGAAATTGATTTGGTATCCAAACAAAATCTATGCAAGCTTATCAAATATAAAACTTTTCATTACCTAGATTTTCTCTCAACAAAGGATGATATTAAAATGTCAGTGAGAGTAACAACTTAAGAAGCTAACAGAAATATAATCAATGACCCACATGTTAGAGTGGATTATGTTTGAGTAGCTCAGATAGGCAGTATTTTTTCTATTATAGAGAGGTTTTATCTTATATCTATTACACATTATTTTTAAAAACAACTCAGGAGGAGAAACACTGTCAAAATTCATTTCAAGATATTGATGTTCAGCATAAAATTGCTATATTAATTGAAAGGAGTTTTAAAATAAAAAAGAAAATGGTAAACTTCTTTGAGTGTCACTATCAATAGTTTCCACAGTTTATTGTGATACACACAGTCAAAGGCTTTGGCATAGTCAATAAAACAGAAATAGATGTTTTTCTGGAACTCTCTTGCTTTTTCCATGATCCAGGGGATGTTGGCAATTTGATCTCTGGTTCCTCTGCCTTTTCTAAAACCAGCTTGAACATCAGGGAGTTCACGGTTCACATATTGCTGAAGCCTGGCTTGGAGAATTTTGAGCATTACTTTACTAGCATGTGAGATGAGTGCAATTGTGCAGTAGTTTGAGCATTCTTCTGCATTGCCTTTCTTTGGAACTGGAATGAAAACTGACCTTTTCCAGTCCTGTGGCCACTGCTGAGTTTTACAAACTTGCTGGCATATTGAGTGCAGTGCTTTCACAGCATCATCTTTCAGGATTCGAAACAGCTCAACTGGAATTCCATCATTTCCCCTAGCTTTGTTCGTAGTGATGCTGTCTAAGGCCCACTTGACTTCACATTCCAAGATGTCTGGCTCTAGATTAGTGATCACATCATCATGATTATCTGGGCCGTGAAGATCTTTCTTGTATAGTTCCTCCGTGTATTCTTGCCACCTCTTCTTAATCTCTTCTGCTTGCGTTAGGTCCATACCATTTCTGTCCTTTATCGAGCCCATCTTTGCATGAAATGTTCCCTTGGTATCTCTAATTTTCTTGAAGAGATCTCTAGCCTTTCCCATTCTGTTCTTTTCCTCTATTTCTTTGCATTGATCGCTGAAGAAGGCTTTCTTATCTCTTCTTGCTATTCTTTGGAACTCTGTATTCAGATGCTTATATCTTTCCTTTTCTCCTTTGCTTTTTGCCTCTCTTCTTTTCACAGCTATTTGTAAGGCCTCCCCAGACAGCCATTTTGCTTTTTTGCATTTCTTTTCCAGGTCTTGATCCCTGTCTCCTGTACAATGTCACGAACCTCATTCCATAGTTCATCAGGCACTCTATCTATCAGATCTAGGCCCTTAAATCTATTTCTCACTTCCACTGTATAATCATAAGGGGTTTCATTTAGGTCATGTCTGAATGGTCTAGCAGTTTCCCCTACTTTCTTCAATTTCAGTCTGAATTTGGTAATAAAGAGTTCATGATCGGAGTCACAGTCAGCTCCTGGTCTTTTTTTGTTGGCTGTATAGAGCTTCTCCATCTTTGGCTGCAAAGAATATAATCAATCTGATTTCAGTGTTGGCTATCTGGTGATGTGCATGTATACAGTCTTCTCTTGTGTTGCTGGGAGAGGGTGTTTGCTATGACCAGTGCATTTTCTTGGCAAAACTCTATTAGTCTTTGCCCTGCTTCATTCTGCATCCCAAGGCCAAATTTCCCTGTTACTCCAGGTGTTTCTTGACTTCCTACCTTAGCATTCCAGTCCCCTATAATGAAAAGGACATCTTTTTTGGGTGTTAGTTCTAAAAGGTATTGTAGGTCTTCATAAAACCGTTCAACTTCAGTTTCTTCAGCTTTTCTGGTTGGGGCATAGACTTGGATTACTGTGATATTGAATGGTTTGCCTTGGAGATGAACAGAGATCATTCTGTCATTTTTGAGATTGCATCCAAGTGCTGCATTTCAGACTCCTTTGTTGACCATGATGCCTACTCCATTTCTTCTGAGGGATTCCTGCCTGCAGTAGTAGATATAATGGTCATCTGAGTTAAATTCACCCATTCCAGTCCATTTTAGTTTGCTGATTCCTAGAATGTCGATGTTCACTCTTGCTATCTCTTGTTTGACCACTTCCAATTTGCCTTGATTCATGGACCTGACATTCCAGGTTCCTATGTAATATTGCTCTTTACAGCATTGGATCTTGCTTCTATCACCAGTCACATCCACAACTGTGTATTGTTTTTGCTTTGGCTCCATCCCTTCATTCTTTCTGGATTTATTTCTACACTGATCTCCAGTAGCATATTGGGCACCTAATGACCTAGGGAGTTCCTCTTTCAGTATCCTATCATTTTGCCTTTTCATACTGTTCATGGGGTTCTGAAGGCAAGAATACTGAAGTGGCTTGCCATTCCCTTCTCCAGTGGACCACATTTTATCTATTTCTGCTTTATTGACTATGCCAAAGCCTTTGACTGTGTGGATCACAATAAACGGTGGAAAATTCTGAAAGAAATGGGAATACCAGACCACCTAACCTGCCTCTTGAGAAATCTGTATGCAGGTCAGGAAGCAACAGTTAGAACTGGACATGGAACGACAGACTGGTTCCAAATAGGAAAAGGTGTACACCAAGGCTGTATATTGTCACCCTGTTTATTTAACTTATATGCAGAGTACATCATGAGAAACGCTGGATTGGAAGAAACACAAGCTGGAATCAGGATTGCTGGGAGATATATCAATAACCTCACATATGCAGATGACACCACCCTTATGGCAGAAAGTGAAGAGGAGCTAAAAACCTCTTGATGAAAGTGAAGGAGAAGAGCAAAAAAGTTGGCTTAAAGATCAACATTCATAAAACGAAGATCATGGCATCTGGTCCCATCACTTCATGGGAAATAGATGGGGAAACAGTGGAAACAGTGTCAGACTTTATTTTTTTGGGCTCCAAAATCACTGCACATGGTGACTGCAGCCATGAAATTAAAAGACACTTACTCCTTGGAAGAAAAGTTATGACCAACCTAGATAGTATATTCAAAAGCAGAGACATTACTTTGCCAACTAAGGTCTGTCTAGTCAAGGCTATGGTTTTTCCTTCGTCATGTATGGATGTGAGAGTTGGACTACGAAGAAGGCTGAGCGCCGAAGAATTGATGCTTTTGAACTGTGGTGTTGGAGAAGACTGTTGAGAGCCCCTTGGACTGCAAGGAGATCCAACCAGTCCATTCTGAAGGAGATCAACCCTGGGATTTCTTTGGAAGGAATGATGCTAAAGCTGAAGCTCTAGTACTTTGGCTACCTCATGCGAAGAGTTGACTCATTGGAAAAGACTCTGATGCTGGGAGGGATTGGGGGCAGGAGGAGAAGGGGACAACCGAGGATGAGATGGCTGGATGGCATCATGTGCTCAATGGACGTGAGTCTGAACGAACTCCGGGAGTTGGTGATGGACAGGGAGGTCTGGCCTGCTGCGCTTCATGGGGTCGCAGAGAGTCGGACTCAACTGAGCGACTGAACTGAACTGAACTGATCGATAGTTTTGCCAAATGTATGTATTAATTTGCATCATGATGTCTGATAGTAGATTTTTTCCAGTACTGTATTAGACTTTAGGAAAACTTTATTCTTCAAAATATTCTGTGATCAATGTTACTTATGTGACAGGGAGCTATCTAAAATGATTTTTGAATATGTGATTTTTATATTGATTCAATTCTTAAATAATAGCATACAAAAATGTGTCATAAGAAATATTCAGAGTTGTATATTACAATGTGACTAATTTTAGTATTTAGGTGTGAGAGCAGACTAATGGACAGAGGTTTATGACATTGTACAGGAGGCAGGGATCAAGACCATCTCCAAGAAAAAGAAATGCAAAAAGGCAAATGGTTGTCTGAGGAGGTCTTAAAAATAGCAGAGAAAAGAAGAGAAGCTAAGGCAAAGGAGAAAAGCAAAGATATACCCGTATGAATGCAGATTTCCAAAAATAGCAAGGAGAGAAAGATAGTCATCCTCAGTGATCAATGCAAATAAACAGAGGAAAACTATAGAATGGGAAAGACTAGAGATCTCTTCAAGAAAATTAGAGATACCAAGGGAACATTTCATGAAAAGATGGGCACAATAAAGGACAGAAATGGTACGGATCTAACAAAAGCAGAATATATTAAGAAGAGGTGGCAAGAATACACAGAAGAACTATACAAGAAAGGTATTCATAACTCAGATAATAACAATGGTGTAATCACTCACCTAGAGCCAGACATCCTGGAATTGAAGTCAAGTGGGCCTTAGGAAGCATCACTACAAAAAAAGCTAGTGGAGGTGATGGAATTCCAGTTGAGCTATTTCAAGTCCTAAAAGATGATGCTGTGAAAGTGCTGCACTTAATATGCCAGCAAATTTGGAAAACTCTGCAGTGGTCACAGGACTGGAAATGGTCAGTTTTCATACCAATCCCCCAAAACACAATGCCAAAAACGTTCACACTACCGCACAATTGCACTCTTCTCACACACTAGCAAAGTAATACTCAAAATTCTCCAAGCCAGGCTTCAACAGTATGTTAACTGAGAACTTCCAGATGTTCAAGCTGGATTTAGAGAAGTCAGAGGAACCAGAGATCAAATTACCAACATCTGCTGGATCATAGCAAAAGCAAGAGAGGTCCAGAAAAACATCTACTTCTGCTTTATTGATTACATCAAAGCCTTTGACTGTGTGGATCACAACAAACTATGGAAAATTCTTAACGAGATGACAACACCAGACCACCTTACCTGCCTCCTGAGAAACCTGTATGCAGGTGAAAAAGCAACAGTTAGAACTGTACATGGAAAAATACACTGGTTCCAAATTGGAAAAGGAGTATGTCAAGGCTATATATTGTTACCCTGTTTATTTAACTTATTTGCAGATTACAACATGAGAAATGCCAGGCTGGTAAAGCACAGCTGAAACTAAGATTTCCAGGAGAAATATCAATCATCTCAGATACGCAGATGATACCACCCTTATGGCAGAAAGCCAAGAGTAACTAAAGAGGCTCTAGATGAAAGTGAAAGAGGAGAGGGAAAAGGCTGACTTAGAACTCAACATTCAGAAAACAAAGGTCATGGCATCCAGTCCCATCACTGCATGGCAAAAAATGGGGAAACAATGGAAACAGTGAATGATTTTATTTTCTTGGGCTCCAAAATCACTTCAGATGGTAACTGCAGCCATGAAATGCAAAGATGCTTGCTTCTGGGAAGAAAAGCTATGACCAACCTAGGCAGTGTATTCAAAAGCAGAGACACACTTTGCCGACAAAGGTCCATCTAGTCAAAGCTGTGGTTTTTCCAGAAGTAATGTATGGATATGAGATTTGGACCATAAGGAAAACTGAGCAGCAAAGAATTGATGCTCTTGAACTGTGGGGTTGGAGAAGGCTCTTGAGATTCCTTTGGACTGCAAGAAGAACAAACCAGTCAATTCTTAAAGGAAATCAGTCCTGAATATTGGTCGGAAGGACTGATGCTGAAGCTCCAGTACTTTCTCCACCTGATGCGAAGAACTGTCTCATTGGAAAAGAACCTGATAATGGGAAAGATTGAAGGCAGGAGGAGAAGTGGATGACAGCAGTTGAGATGGTTGGATGGCATCACCGACTTGATGTACATGGAGTTTGAGGAAGCTCCAGGAGTTGGTGATAGACAGGGAATCCTGGCGTGCTGCAATCCTTGGGATTGCAAAAAGTCCAACATGACTGAGCAACTGAACTGAACTGAGCACTCTAAATCTCAGCAGGTCAGTTGCATACAAAAATATATCAGGGTTTAGAAAGAGTAATAAAAAACTGAATAACACTTAGACTAAGGTAAAATATCAACTGTATATTTATTATGGAAAATCATATAGGGGATCATCAAAACCAAAACAATCCAAAACAATGGATTATTCCTAGAAAGTTAAGTGAAGATTCTCAGAACAGTGCTATTTAAATTAAGCCTTGAGAAATAAATAGCTTAATCAGATCTGTGTGTGAGTGAAAGAATTCTGACGCCAAAGTGAAAAATGATAGAGACCTGGAGAAGCTAGAGAAAGGAATATTTATTTTAATTTTTTAAAATAAAATAATTTAAATTTATTTATAATTATAAAATTTATCTTACAACATTTAAATTCATAAAATTTCAATGAATATCTATATGTACATCGGTTACATTTAATTTTTAACATACTGTCCCATTTGCTGCATGATAAAGCAAAACAAACTATTGATACACACAACCAAGATCCATAAATCAATAAAACAAAAATTGAGCCTGCACCTATAAAAATTAGAAATATGTTCTAAATAAATAATGTTATTAAGCAAAAGAAAACGAAAATTCCCTTGAATGATTAGTATTCAGCCCATATTAAAATTTTCATAACTGTCTCAAAAATGCTTCAGCTTTTTTCAGTGTGCATACACTGTATACTGATATCTCTTTAGCCCTCTTTAATCTAGAAACAGATCACCCTCCTATGTTTTCTTCATGGTATTACTTTTTTAAGACAGTATTGTTGTCTTACAGAATGTCACATAGTCTGGATTTGTCTGTGTACTTGAGATATTATTAAACTGATCTTCATTCTCTTGTATTTCCGAGAAAAAGGAAGTTAGGATTAAAGAACTTATTACATTCAGGTGAATTTTTATTTGATGTGGTCTGCAGTCTTTATAACATGACATTAGGAAACTCATCAGATTGGGTGGACTCTCCATTAGCAATGCTATACTATTGTCTGCTGCTGCTGCTGCTGCTGCTGCTGCTGCTAAGTCGCTTCAGTCGTGTCCAACTCTTTGCGACCCCACAGATGACAGCCCACCAGGCTCCCCCATCCCTGGGATTCTCCAGGCAAGAACACTGGAGTGGGTTGCCATTTCCTTCTCCAATGCATGAAAGTGAAAAGTGAAAGTGAAGTTGCTCAGTAAGTATCCGACTCTTCGTGACGCCATGGACTACAGCCTACCAGGCTTCTACATCCATGGGATTTTCCAGGCAAGATTACTGGAGTGGGGTGCCATTGGTTTCTCTGATACTATTGTTTAAGATGGTGCTATAGCTCATTTTCACTTCTCTGTAATATTCTTTTGCTTTTAGCCATTCTCTTTTGAAGGAGAGTTTTGTTGAAAAGACTATGCTATCATGAGCGCATAGCATATGTGTATGTATGTGTTTATTAGGATATATAACACAAGGGGATCATGAATTCATAAATTCTGTTTATGTTTCATATTAAAAATAATGGAAGATTGTTTTCCAAGGTAGTTTTACCGGCTTACATTCTTACATTATTCTCTCATCCCTTTATTTAATCCACATTCATATTTGCTCTTGTCAGGTAGATTTTTTCAATTGCTTAATTTTAAATAAGACTTCTTTATAATTTTATATTTCACTGATATGATAAATTAGATTAAAATAGGGTACAAGGAAACTTTGGGAATGATGGCTTTTTATCCTAATTATACTGACAATTCTAAGAGTGAATATATAAAATTGTACACTTTACGTCTATATAGTTTATTGGATGCCAGTTATTCAGGGGTTCTGAACATCTGGGATCTAAGGCCTGATGATCTGAGGTGGTTGGATGTAACAATAATAGAAATAAAATGAATTAAAAATGTAATGTGCTGGAATCTTCCCCCCCCACTCCTGGTCTGCAGAAAAATTGTTGTCAACAAAACCAGTCCCTGGAGCTAAAAGTGTTAGGGACCATTGATTACTTCAATAAAACATAAGTCTTTTGCATTCATAAAGTAAGCCACTTTTTGACAATGTACTCTGTGATATGGTTTCTTATTTTTGTTCTGTTTATTTTAGTATTTTGACATCTATATTCATTCATAACTAAAATTGATTTCTACCTTTTTACCCCTTGCCCAAAAATATAACCAAGATCTCAACTTGTCTGTGGGCTGTTCATTTGAGAAAGTTGCAAAAACACAGTGAAGGACATGCAACCGAGAAAGCCAAAAACCAACACAGATGGAATCACTAAGCTGGTTACCACTGGGTACAACTGGAGCCGAGTCTTGCTGGGGACATGTTGAATCAATTAAGAGAATTATCCACTTATTCATTTGCTTAATTTGATTTTCCCTGATATGAACAAGCTTAATTTATTATTATTTGTAAACAAACAATTTCCCCAGGATTAGTGAAAGAGAATATATATAATATACCTAAAGATCTCCACCCAGACCACAAAAACAGATGAGGAGGGAAGAAAAAAGCAGAGAACTAGAGCAGCTACAGCACCAGATAAGAACTTGACAGATTGCTAGCAGCAAATAAGGGAACGGCCCACTGCACAGGAAGCTGAGGCCAGAGGTGGACTGAGGGGCTGTGGTATGGAGAACCAGTGGTACTGTGATTTTGAAATATGACTACACTTAGTACTGTCCTCCCAAGAGGAGGTGAATTCTATATTCTAGTCATTCAAACCTTCAGCCTTTGCTCTGTTCTTGGAGCCCTAGCCATTATACAGAAAATTCAAACACCTAGTGGTCACCATACTGTGAGGGACCTCAAGTTATACGGAGAGGACACATATAAATAGACATTCCTAGCTGATCCTGGTCTACAAATCATCTCAGCCTAGATGACATGTGGATGAGAATCCAGATAATTCTCACCCTCTATTGTATTCATCACCTGCAGGTATTTTAAAAGAATGTTTCATAGAAAGAGCTGATGCTTTCCAGATGGACCAGATGTTTCTAAGCTGCAAACATTTCTAGAGTCACCATATACTGCTACCAGAGGAGTGCAAGTGGAGATAGGAAACAAGGATGAGTCTACCCAGATCACATTATTAGAATGCCTACCCCACACAAAATGGTTTTCATTTATGCCACTCACTTTAGGATAACATCTATGCCAAAAACTGGAATAAAGAATACCTGTCACAGCCAATAAAATCACTTCCTCCTATAGTTCTTATTTGTAGGAAGCAACAAGGTCATATAATGAGTTAAAAAAGTATTTCTCCATTTATTTTCTCTGTTAGAGTTTCAGGCGTAAACTCCCTGTTCTTGACTCACCTTAGTAATTCAAGAGAGAGACTTACAATTGGTCTAAATCATCTTGCCTTTTATCTGTATTTTTCCCTGCCTATTGTCTCAATTACATTCTCTTGTATTATGAAGTTTCATCTTTCAAGTTCTTAATCTTCTGAGATTCAAGAAAAAAGAACAAAAAACTAGTAATTGCAGTCAGCATTCAGTTACTTTTTGAAGTATTTTATCCATGTCTTGAACATTTGTAATCATAGGAGACATTTTTCAAGACTTGGCTTTCTTTAGTGTTTTCTTTTTCTCTTCTCTCTCTGTTTAGACACACATTTGGTACTGACTGAATTATGTTAGCATTTTTATGAGCTAATACACTTGCTTATATAATTTCCCATCAAGTAATCCCTAGCAAATGGCTTCTTTTGAAATATGTTTTGGTCTTAACATTTCAAGTGGTGGCAAATCTTTAAAAATACTTTAAAAGACTTATAAAATATACTTATAAAAACTATTGCTTTTTAAAAATTAACCAGGCTCCAGCCTAAGTCTATAAATAAGAAATGCTAATGAAAGAGAAATAACTTTTCGTGCCAGGTGTTTCCATGAGTATTGTTTCATTTCATTTAAACAACACTTCTTGATATTTGTTATTATCATCACATTTTAGGGATGAACATAAATTTCATAGGGATTACTTTATAGTTTTGGGTCAATACATATAGCTTATAAGCTGCACACTTAAAATATAAAACTAAAATCTCTGATTTCCATGACTTATATATAAAACACATAGCCCAGTTCCTGCTGTATACAATAATGTTATTATTCAAGACAATATTTATGCATATTTTGATACTGTCAGCAATTCTAATTTTTCTAAAAGTTATCTTACAAGAAATATAGGTTACTCAAATGTTAATTTGCTTTTTTAGAAAGGTTAACCAATTTAGAGTCTCACAAACACTATATATATATATATATCTTTTACACTTTTTACTTTTTAAATGGTATAATTTGATGTTTTGTGAAATGAGTAGAAGTATTACAAGTTTTAGTTAAATGACCAAAGTTTTATATCAGAAATGGTCTACATTTTCATTTTATTGATGGGCAACATCCAGGGTCTAACTTTTTTTTTTTTTTAATAGTTTTGTTTCAGACTATGTAGAGGGAAAAAACATAGTATTTTGTCATCACTGAGACATTCATTGTTCCCATTAATCATACTTACTTTTTTCTATGTGGAGAACATGTCTCTTTTTTATATATATAATTACACATAAATTTGTTAGTTTTCTTAGAAAACTTTAAATTTTTCATTAATGCTTTCATTAAGAAGTAAGGATCTCCTTATGTTTAAATTTATAATTGTGAATCATGTTTGATTTCGTAGTTAACCGAGAAACTGTTTTGTTATGATTTTAAAATTTGTAGTATAACTTAGCAAGCCAGTATAGGAGAATAAATTAAGTGCCGCTGCTTACCCTAATGAGAGGAAATAGAGTTTGGCATAATCTATCATTTTTCATTTAGTGACTGGTACTACATATATAAGAGAAATAGGTGTGTTAGGGGGAAAAATCATTGTGATAAGCATAAGGAATCTTAAGTTAGAAAAAAAATTTGGATAAGAAAATAGCACATTGAGAATATCTGCAAAGGGTAGATAAGAAACACTGCCTTTTACCCAACTCTCTCAATATATGCAGAGAAGTGTAAAATTCTCTGAAGGGCAAAGTCTATTTTCTGGGCATTGATCAACAGGAAATTGAACAAAAGACTGCATGAAACAGAGAAGAAACAAGACAAAAATATGGTTTTGAGGAAAATCCTCCAGGAGTATGTTTAAAATTAATATGATCCAAGTGTTGACTCTTTCACTCAATGTGAAAGTTAGTCTTTGAAAATTATGAGAGTTGTACTTACAAACTATATTTCAATTCTATCATCCTTTAAAATAGTATCTTATACTAAATGTAACTTTCTTATTTTATACATCCTATCAAAACTCTTTATGTGTTGGGAACATCTGCATTATACAACCCTGGTTTCCATTACCTTTCTCTTATTCTGAGTGTTTTTTTAGTTATGGTGTCCTTCATGAGATAATTCCCCACTGTTTTTTTTTTTTTTTTGAAAATTAATATTATGAAAATACTTCATATATTTCAGATATATTTATCCCATAATTATATACATGATTAATTCTGTTAAAATATAATATCTTCTTTTTTAATCTCACTGATATACAATATAGTCTTGATGAGGGCTAAGAATTGTTTAACACTGTATCATCAGTACTCGGAAATAGCATCTGACACATGTAGCATTCCTAATAAATATAAACATCTCATAAACAATCTTACAAACTAAAAGTACATTTATTTCAACAAAAGTGACTTTTAAATCTTATGCCAAACATAGTATTCTTAATAACTCTATACTACTGCATTATCTCAAAGAAGGCAATGGCACCCCACTCCAGTACTCTTGCCTGGAAAATCCCATGGATGGAGGAGCCTGGTAGGCTGCAGTCCTGGGGTCGTTAAGAGTCGGTCACGACTGAGCGACTTCACTTTCACTTTTCACGTTCATGCATTGGAGAAGGAAATGGCAGCCCACTCCAGTGTTCTTGCCTGGAGAATCCCAGGGATGGGGGAGCCTGGTGGGCTGCCGTCTCTGGGGTCGCACAGAGTCGGACACGACTGAAGCGACTTAGCAGCAGCACTGCATTATATGGATTATCATACACGCACACACCCCCCAAACACAGAGAAAGTTTTCAGTGTATCAGTGAGTGATACATAAGCTACTTTACTCCGTCATTATTTATATCTTAATTTTGTGTCCCTGGGAAAACAACTGCTTGCATTTGTTTCTCATTCAGATTTATGTTTAAGTGCTGCTATATATGTTAGTTCATCTGCCTGAAACCATTTTTCTTTTCCCTTATTGTTATGGCAATTAAATATTACATACTGAAATGTTTAAGAACAATTGTTTTAAATTCAAATTGACTTCATTGCAACAAGTATGGGCCCACTAAATATTTCATAAATAGTTCTTTCTAGTTAGTAGCTATTTATGCTTTCTTTCCCCTGTGCAAGAAATCTCTTCGTGCTCCTAAGGGGGATGGGAAGAAACAGAATTGGCAGAAATTATTCTTGCAATATGGTAAGTTTTTTTTATTCTAAAGCAGGCCAGTCTTGCCCTTATTCTAACTTCTCTAGCTGAAAAGCACAGAGCTATAAGAAACCCCCTCCCCCATGTCTGTATCTTCCCTGTGATCCACTGTTCTTACCCGAGGAGGTATGTGTGTTTGTGTTTATATTTACATTTCTTTTTAGCATTGGAAAACACCTAGAAATTTACCTGAAACTTTTGAAGGGGCAGTTTTTCCCAGTCTGAATCAAGGAAATGCAAATTTTTAAATTAAATGAAAATTAGTCTGGAAATACAAATATATGCTCAACAACAACAAAAAATAAAGAAATAATTGTATTCAGAATGAAGCAAAATCATAAAGAAAAAAAGCGGGGCACAAATCATTTAGTGACCAAATAATAATAATAAACTTATTTGTTTTCATTTTTCATACCTATCAGAAAAATGAATTAGATTACATTATAGAGTGTTCCATTGTTGAAAATACTTTGCTATGACACACATAATATCTATCCATCTTTCAAGACATAACCCTGAGTCAGCTCCTTCTGAAAGTCTTTCCTGACTCAGATTTCATGTTGCACTAGTTGATTTTCCTTTGTGTTCTGTCTCCTCTCTGAACATGTTTACCACGAACTTACCAGCTTTTATTTCTTTATAACCCAACTAATTTGAACTAGACTTTAGTGTTCAGTCACTCAGTGATGTCCAACTCTTTGCGACCCCATGGACTGAAGCACAGCAGGCTTCCCTGTCCCTTACCATCTCCCAGAGCTTGCTCAAACTCATGTTCATCAAGTCAGTGATGCCATCCAACTGTCTTGGCCTCTGCTATTCCCTTGCCCTCCTGCCTTCAATCTTTGCCATCATCGGCGTCTTTTCTAACGGGCCAGCTCTTTGCATCAGGTGGCTAAAGTATTGGAGCTTCAGCTTTAGTATCAGTCCTTCTAGTGAATCTTTAGGGTTGATTTCCTTTAGAATCGACTGGTTTGATCTTGCAGTCCTAGGGACTCCCAAGGGTCTTCTCCAACACCACAGTTCAAAAGCATCAGTTCTTCAGTGCTTTGCCTTCTTTATGGTCCAACCCTCATATCCATACATGACTATGGGAAAAACCATAGCTTTGACTATATGGACCTTTGTTGGCAAAGTACTGTCTCTTCTTTTTAATATGCTGTCTAGGTTTGTCATAGCTTTTCTTCCAAGGAGCAAGCATCTTCTAATCTCATGGCTGCAGTCACCATCTGCAGTGATTTTGGGTCAAAAGACCAAAGCTTATCCACTTTAGTATTCATTTGTCTAGTATGTAATATATGCTAAGTTTAAAGAATTGTAAAAATTGTTAGTCTTTTATATTTCTAGTTTATAAAAATGCAGGCTGTATGTCTAATATTAATATTACTTGAAGATTCAGACAGTAAAATCACCAGTGGAGGGAATACTTTCCCTCACCCTTGACAAGGTATCCCGTGAATGGCATGCTTGGGAGAAACAGCACTTTCGAAAGTGGTTGTGTCAAAGTGTGAGGCCCAGAGCAGCCACATCAAGAGGACCTCAAATATGGTTGAAATGTAAACTCTCCAAGTCCCCATAGAACTACTGAAATAGAACACTGGGAGTACGTCAAAATCTATATTTTCACATGCTCTCAATGTGATTTGACTCTCATTAAAATTTGAGATACAGTGTTTTGGGGGAGTCCCGAACTTCAGGATTTAATGCCTGAAGATCCAAGGTGGAACTGATGTAATAATAGAAATAATTGCAGAGTAAATGTAATGTACCTGAATTATCCTGAAACCATCCCCCCACCCTGGCCCTTGGAAAAATTATCTTCCATGAAACTGGTCTCTGGTGCAAAAAAGGCTGGTACCACTGCTCTAGGGCATTGATGCACTGTGTAGAAATATTGGAGCCAATTGTGAGGTTTTTGAAAATCGTATATGTGCTCCATCTCCTCCAAGGAGGAAATTCTCACACTCCCCGATAGGTTTGTAAGCCACAGTAATAACTAATAATAATGCCCTGCGCTGCCCTGCCTCAGCATGGGTTTCTGTGACAACTGACATCATGTGTGTCTATCACATTCAGTCCTTCTCTGATCAATAACACAACTTGTGCATCTTATCCACATCTTTATACTCTAATACAGGCAGCCTTTGCTAGACAAGCATAACCTAGAACACTCTATAAAATGAAACTATACCCAAATAATTTCAAAATCAAGATTTGATCTAAATATAAATGTTTTTGATAGCTGGTCTAATTTTTTAAAAGAATGGAGAATATAGTTTCTTTGCATGCACAAATAAAATAAAAATAATATTGAGATTAGTCATTATTTGATGACATAATACACTGTGTCACCTAGTTTATCTAGTTGCCTGAAAGGCAGAAAGTACTTTCCTCAAAGACACAAATTTCCTACATAGCCATTAAAAAGTGGTTTCACATGAAGAGACTTTTCAGTTGATGGGGATATGATAATATATTTCAAAATGTGTGCTTAATGTGTAGCTTACAGTGGAAAATAATATTCAGGTGATTTTTGTATCACACAATTTTCAATGTCATCCACTATGTGTAAATGATGAATTTACCAATATGTATGAGCTTCTGTGCTGTGCTGTGCTGTTCTTAGTTGCTTAGTCCTGTTCAACTTTTTGTGACCTCATAGACTATTGCCCTCCAGGCTCCTCTGTCCATGGGGATTCTCCAGGCAAGAATACTAGAGTGGGTTGCCATGCTCTCCTCCAGGGGATCTTCCCAACCCGGGGACTGAAACTGCATCTCCTGGATCGGCAGGCAGACTCTTTACCATCTGAGATACCAGGGAAGCCCATTCAGCTTCTATAATTGTATTTATTAGCAAGGATTTTTAAGTAACTTGGCAATGTAGATAAGACAGAGGTAAGACAAAAATTTAATTTATTGGGAATACTCCAAATGAAGAAACAACACATGTATAACTTCATATTGTTTTATCAACTACATAAAACCTAATATATAAAATGTTGATATTGCTGTTTTCTTGTTTAGAAAGAAGTTTGCTTCACAATTTTAGACATTATCTTCTAACATATTTTGACAGGCTATATTACTGTTATTTGAATTAATCCTCACATTGTCTTTAATTTTTGTAGATTGAAGGCAGAAAACAGAGACTGTAAAAGTTATAGAGACATTATTTAGAATCAGCATCTACTCTAGACTAAGCTGAGATATTTATACATAGTCTATTTTACTCTTCTTTTTTCTCTGTATAATTTTGACATTCAATCCCTATATGCAATTAATTTTGATGCAATATCTGTGTATAAAACTCATTAATGCATTTATTTATTTTTCTAAACATCTGTTTACTTTTAAATAAATCTGTACATTTTACAACATTCCTAGAAGCACATACTAGAAAGTATTGAAGTCATATGTAATACCACATGAATTTCTTTTAAGCCCGAAGATGCATTTTCAATTTTTCACTCAAAAATTAGAAAATATAGAAGGTATGAGGGTCAAAAATGCAGAAAAACATAATGTTTTAATCTAAAGAGTATATCTTTATCTTACCTCTGATCAAGTTCATATCACAATAAAGTTTTGAATTAGATCCACAAAAATTTTCCTGTTTTTAAATGAACATGAAGATAGAATTCCTAACATGAAAACAATCATTAATTTGCACATGCATTTCCTTTGTTAGTTATATTTTGTTTCATATTTGAAATGAAATTATCCAAATTTGCATCTTTGCATTATTTTAACTACAAATAATACAATTCATGGCAAGGTAGTTAGCACTCCTAAAAAGATGGAATTTAGTTAATGTGCTTCTTGCCTTTGGGATAATTCAATATAAACTAATTTATATAGGGCAATGACGTTTCTATAATTTTACATTTAATGCCCAATTTATCCACCTGTGATTTTTTTACATAGACAAACTATAGACATATATATACACACAATCAGGCAGCCTATTAACATATTACCATATGTACTTGTGGGCTTCTACAATTTAAAATGCTTTCCTATTTGTACTTTATGTGCTTATTAAAATAGTGATTTATGCAAAAGTCATAAATTACATTTTCTTTATCTGCAGGGCTTCCCTGGTGGCTCAGCTGGTAAAGAATCTGCCTGCAATGGGGGAGAACTGGGTTCAATACTTGGGCTGGGAAGATCACCTGGAGAAGGAAATGGCAACCCATTCCAGTACTCTTGCCGGGAAAATTCCATGGACTAAGTTGACTGGTAGGCTACCATGGACTGAGGAGCCTGGTAGATTACAGTCCATGGGGTCGCAAAGGGTTGGACATGACTGAGCGACTTCACTTTCACTTTATCTGCAATGTATTTATCATATCTAATGAAGTTGTTTGATAGAATTTAAGTATTTGGATAAGTTAGCATGGCTAAATGTTTCATAGTTAAGAGGCAAACACATTTTACTCCAAATCTATGGCTCTTTTCCTATAGAGCTTTATGTCTCTGTATCTCCCCTTAGAACATTTCGAGGTCTCTAAAAACAGTTAAAGTCCCAATAAAATTCAGGAGAGAGGTGTCTTACAAGTTGAAGCACATGAAAAAAGAAAGGAGTTTGGGGACAACTGTAACATACACTATTTAGGCAGTTTTAGCTGGATGTATTTATGAGAGGCCACTCTCAAAGAAATTTCCTTAAAATGACAGAGGTGGCTCAGATGGTAGAGTCTGCCTGTAATACAGGAGATCCAAGTTTGATCCTTGGGTTGGGAAAATCACCTGGAGAAGGAAATAGCAACCCACTCCAGTATTCTTGCTTGGCAAATCCCATGGACAGAGGAGCCTGATGGGCTCCTGGTAGGCTACAGTTCATGGGGTCACAAAGAGTCAGATGTAATTGAGTGAGTAACACTTTCATTTTCACTGTAAAGGTAAAAAGTTATTTGGATTTACAAACTTAAGAATATCTGGATGAGAAAAGAAAGAAGATTTGTTAAATTACTCATGTTTCATATTCAACTTTTGAAGATCACCAAGAAAATAAAAGGTAGTCAAACTGATGTCGACACATCTATTATAAAGCAGTGAACGGATATCGTGGCTAACATGAAAAGGCTTGATACTAAAACTATGGAATGCATTTTTCCATTGTATACTTTCTGTGCTTGCTAAGTCTCTTCAGTCGTGTCTGACTCTTTGCAAGCCCATGGACTGTAGTGTACCACTCTCCTCTGTCCATGGGATTCTCCAGGCAAGAATACTGGAGTGGATTGCCATGCCATTCTCCAAACTTTCTGAGGTGGTCATAATGTAAAACAAAGTCTTGGAAATCTTTAATACTTTGAAGCCACATGAATGGAGGGTTAAATTGTGGAGGAAATTAAAACTGTGCTGACATTTTTTAAATCAAATATACTTCCTATAATCCTATGATTCTAAACCTTGTTAAGAAGCAGCTCCTTAAATAAAGATCGACAATCTAATGGACATTAATACAGGGAAATATACGTGGCAAGAAGAAAAGTCACAGACATATACATAAGATATATATGGGTCAATTTCCTTAAAAAAGACCAACTGGCCCTAAACTACCTTATAATTTAATCTCAAATATAGATTTGAAGGTCTACTCAAATGATTGCTTTTGAATTCATAATACTAAATAAAGTATTACCAGTCTATAACCTCAGATCATCATTTCTAACATTTAAAGAGCTCTGAAAATGCTGTTCATCTTTCAGTGGAGAAATACGATGTGGTGGATTACAAATGGCCAATGAACACAGTGGAATTTAACATACATACATATATATATCTATATATATATATATATATCTTATATACATTAAGCTCACCAGAGTTCAATTCTGTTTGCCTTATATAATAATAATACAAGTATGATTCATGTGCTAATTTGCTTTGCAACTTCATCAATGTGTATTCTCACATATGGGAATTATCTTTACTCTTTATCCTTTTTTGCTCATATCTCCCACTTTTTGGCTTTGAGGTGCTAAAAATTCTGAAATGCTATTTTCCTTTGAGCTTTCTCAAGTATGAAATATCTCTAAATTGTTTATCAATATACAATATTTAATAAACCATTTTATATATTTTTAAAATCATTAAATAGAAGCTATGAGAATAATTATGCTTCTATTATCCTGCATCTGTGTCTTGAATTTCCATTTAAAAAGTGAACTCACATACCTCATCTCATTTTATCTTTGCGCAGTCTGGTTAGCTTGATTAGTTTTCTCGCTTTGCTTACATACACTCTATATTAGGAGCATACACTGCCTTATTTATTGCCCTCATCAGGAATATTAGTTCCTCTGCTGCATAAGTGGATGCTTAGTGAGGATCCATGGTAATTCAGAGGACAAATAGGTTGTACACAAACAACAACTGTGTTCCATTCCCAAAATACCTGTAAGAGCAAAACAATCAAGTGTTGCTTATGAAAAAAAAAGGCATTTCATTTCATAGCCATTTTCATCTCTGAACATATTCAATAATTAAAATGGTGAAATATAATAACAAGGGAAAAATAACACACTTAACTTAGAAATTAAGGGCCATAAATCAAAAAAATTCTGCTTTGTATATAGAATTTTTGAAAGTGGAATTTTAGTTTTCCAAGTGTGTCATTTCTAATTGGGTGGTGTCATCATAATGAAAAAGATGATTAAAGATTTATTTTGAAAGCCTGATATTGCCATAAATACCAAGAATATTTGCATTTGTTCTTAGACTGTAATAATGTGGTGCTAAAATATAACAAGTCTCCTTGTATAAGCTGTATTCATCAACGTGTTTTGAATGTCTACTATGTGTAAATCACTCTATTAAAAGCTTTAGGGCTTCAGGGAAACACAAATCCTCAAGGAACTTAATTACTTTTTGGAAAAAGAAACAAGAAAAAAGAAAGGGAAAAATTCTGAGAAATCAATACTTGCCAAATTTGTGGTAAATAATATCTACATTCAAAAGCAGCATATTAGTAATTATGTAGGATGACACAGAACACAAATCAGGAAATCTTGGGCATATAGAAATGAATATACTTAAGAGAAGCATTTTAAAGCACAGATTTTAGAGATTAAGTCAACAAAAAGATGTTGGAGGAAAAAATTGATGAGAAGTAGCAAGAGCTAAAAGAGAACGTTGACCAACAATTTCAAATACTTTGGAGATCCAAGTAAAATAGAAGTAGAGAAATATCTTCTCAAAAAATAATGTCATGGTCCTTGGTGATTTTAATTTGGGTTATTGTAGCTTCAAGTTCTAAAATACGCATTTGGTTCTTCTTTTATGGTTTCCAGTCTTTGGTGAAATTTTTGATATTTTCCTTTATTTCTTTGGTCATATTAACCATGCTTATTCTAAAGTCTGCATAATGGTGATTGTATTATCTAGATTATTTATAAAACTCTATTCTTACTGCCTGTTGTTTTTCATAGCCTTTTGTCTGATAGTTTTGCCTTTTGCATGTTAAGTTATCTTTGTTATTATCCTTGTTTATAAACATTTTAATTTTGAAATAATTTTAGATACACAAAATAATTGCAAAGATAGTATAGAGCAATCCTATGTACCAGTCACTCGTCTTCTCTAAATGCCAACATCTTACAAAAAACAGTTCATTTATCAAAAGTAAAAATTAAACATTGGTACAGGACTGTAAAAGAAGCTAACATACTTTATTCAGAATTCCCCAGTCTTTCCACGCATGTCCCATTTCTGTCCCAGGAAACAATCTAGAAGGCTACTTTGAGCTTAATTCTGCTATTGCCTTAGTTTCCTCTGATCTGTGACAGTTTCTTTGGCTTAGTTTTTGTTGATTGACAATTTTGAATGTTAGTGGTCATATTTTGTAGAATGTCTCTCATTTGAGTTTTCCTATGATTACACTAGATTATAATTTTTGTGGAAATATTACAAAAAGTTGATGTGCCCTTATCATGTCATATTAGAGGGTATATGTCACCATGACGTATCACTAGTGATGTTAACAATGTTATTAAAAAGTGATATCTTCCAGGTTTCTCTTCTCTAAAGTCCGTACTTTTCAATTTCCATACTCAGTTTGTTAGAGTGATTCTTTAAGCCCAGCCAACTTTCAAAGAAATTGTATTTAACGCATACCACCAGAAGGAGAGGTATTAACAATTTTGTGAATACATGTTAAAACACATTAATTTATATATTTTTGAAAGGAGCATTTGAGGGAATGCAACATTCTGCTTCTCCCTAAAGTTTGACTTGCTAATAAAATATTAATCAATAGACCTCACCTGCAGTACTCATTATTGAGGAGTACTAACAACGATTTTCTAGGATCACCTCCCTTCACTAATTTTTATTTGAAATTCTCGTAAAATAACGATGCCCATTTTATCCAGTTTTCTATTTTTTCAATCATGTATATTTTATTTTTGGTTTCAAAGATGTGTGGGTGTTTATTTTATTCTTTGAGTTATAATAAACAAATGTCCATCTAGTCAAGGCTATGGTTTTTCCAGTGGTCATGTATGGATGTGAGAGTTGGACTGTGAAGAAAGCTGAGCACCGAAGAATTGATGCTTTTGAACTCTGGTGTTGGAGAAGACTCTTGAGAGTCCCTTGGACTGCAAGGAGATCCAACCAGTCCATCCTAAAGGAGATCAGCCCTGGGTGTTCATTGGAAGGACTGATGCTGAAGCTGAAACTCCAATATTTTGGCCACCTGATGAGAAGAGTTGAATCATTGGAAAAGAACCTGATGCTGGGAGGGATTTGGGGCAGGAGGAAAAGGGGACGACAGAGGATGAGATGGCCGGATGGCATCACCAACCTGATGGACGTGAGTTTGATGAACTCCTGGAGTTGGTGGTGGACAGGGAGGCCTGGTGTGCTGCGATTCATGGGGTCGCAAAGAATCAGACACAACTGAGCGACTGAACTGAACTGAAACATTATTTATTTTGTGGCTCTCATTGTTCCAACTTTGGCCACTGGGAGCTCTTCTGAGTTTGGCTCCTGCATCCTTTTGACATTCCACTAACCTTTTTTGTCTTTTTGAACAGTAGTTATGGCATTGCAAGAGGCCCCATGTTCATCATGTGTTTTTCCTTTTCCTAGCAAGAAAATCAGCCATTTTGTCAAGGAATCCTTTAGGTCTAATTTTTTGGAGAGTAACATATAGAAACCAAGATCTAAGAATAAGTTATGCTCATTATTAGGTTGTCTCTGCTTATTTGTTGACCCTTTCAACACAAACAGAATATATATATATATATAAAAATATATATAATGTTTATATATGACTCTATCATACTGAAAAATTTTAAAAAACTATTGAAACAAAAATGAGTTTCTTCTATTTTTGTTAAAGATTTTCTATATTAATGAAAGTCATTGTTCTGTAGGTTTATTCTAGTGCCTTAATTTGCTTCTAATATTAGGGTAATGTTTCCTCTTCTACCTCTTAGAAAAGGCTATCTAAAATGTGTATTATATATTTCTTAACTATTTAGCAGAACTTGCCCTTGCCAGTGTGTTTGTCTTGGCCTGGATTTATATATATATATTTATATATATACAACTTTTTATTTTTTAAGTTAAAAATTAAATTTATTTAATAAGTATAGGGCTAGTCAGGTTATTTACTTCTTTGGTGAGTTTTGGCAGTTTGCCCTTATCAAGGAATTGGCTCACTGTAACTAAATTGTCAAATTTACTAGAATAGATTTGTTAACAGTATTTCCTGTCTTTGAAGTTGTATAGTCATCTGGTTGTTGACATTGATTATATATAATCTAAAATTGATGAGTAGTCATAAATTGATGGGATGGTGCTAAACTGAAGGGTAGGGGTTAGTGAGGTCATTGTGAAGGGGCCATGCGACCAGCAAAGGAACGCCAGTGATGATCATTCCCTAAAGAGAGGAATGTTTGGTCCACTTGGCTGCACCTCTCTTAATCACATATGTCTAGGTGCCAAGTGAGAGCCAGAAGTTTGTTATTCTGCTGTGTATACTCTATTGGCTGCCTTCTCTGTTTTATTAAACTAAACGAACTTGCTTTATTGTGTCCCAGGAGTGTGTTCATCTACTCGAGCTCAAGACTACTGCTGCTGGCAGACAATAGTGGGCATCTCAGCACACATATATTTTAATCCTGAAGGTGGTTATAGTAAATTTACAATAAAGTCCCCAAACTACAAGCATTTGTTTCAATACCAATCTGCTACTCTAATATAGAATTTTATAACATATTTTTAAAGATGAAAATAACTTCTCTGGTACATTTGCATTGGAGCTTTATATAGGCCTTTTTTTGGAATAAAAATATATGTTATTTATAGAAGTATTTATGTGTAAAAATAGTTCAGAAAATATTCTATAAATTTAAAGACTATAACTTTCCATTTTAAAATGGCTAGTTCCATTTTTTTCTACTTTGTGGATGGTTAAAATGGACAAGCATTTTAAGACTACGGAAAATAGCATATTAATTCTTGATTTATTTGCACCATTTTTCTCTTTCAGTATAAGAGTCATAAAAAAAAGTAACATATAAATATCTGTATAGCTGTTCCATCTATCTCTTCAGGAGTGTAATAATTGACAGTGGTGCTAGCATCCTAGCAGTTGCCTGGGGCCCTGTCAGAGATTAAGGTGTTGAAGGATAAACTATCTTTAATGCATTGCTCTTTCGTAATCTCTTTGGAGAAGGCAATTGCACCCCACTCCAGTACTCTTGCCTGGAAAATCCCATGGATGGAGGAGCCTGGTGGGCTGCAGTCCATGGGGTCACTAAGAGTTGGACACGACTGAGTGACTTCACTTTCACAATCTCTTAGATTTCTGTGATATTACATTGTATTATGACCCCTACTTCAAAGATTTCAGAGTGCTTCATATATTTTATTCTCAAACCTCCTTCAAGGTCAAACTGACAAAGAATTACTCCCTCCCTCCCTCCTTTTTTTTAGTTATGGGACTACTCTAAACATACAGCAATCATAATGACATTTTCAGTGCAAATAACCCTCAACCCACAGTAACAGTAATGTGGAGGACAATGAAAAGTACAATAATCACACCATGGATTTCTAGTTACAGTGAATTTTTCATTTTAAATCATGTCATCATAATTATTAACATAATTGATAAGAATCATTAGAAAACCTTCATTATTCAGATATATGCATCTTTACAGCTAATTTTTTATTATTTAAAAAATTTTATTGAAGTATAGTTGGTTTGCAAATTTGCATTAGTTTCAGGTGTACATCAAAGTGATTAAGTTTTTCAGATTATTTTACATTATAGGTTATTATAAGATTTCAAATATAGCTCCCTGTGTTATACAGTAAATCACTATTGTTTATTTTATATATAGATAGCATGTCTATTAATGTCAACCTCCTAATTTATCCCTCCCCTACCCTCTTTCTCCTATGGTAATCTTTAAATTTGTTTTCTATGTCTGTGAGTCTATTTCTGTTTCCTAATAAGTTTATTTCTCTCTTTTCTTCAGATTCCACGTATAGGTGACACTATATATTTTTATTTCTCTATTCGACTTACTTCACTTAGTATGATAACCTCTAGGTCTATCCATGTGTTGCAAGTGGCATTATTTTATTCATTTTTTATTGCTGATTAACACTCCACTGCTTCCTTCATAGCTCAGTTGATAAAGAATCCATCTGCAAAGCAGGAGACACCGGTTCAATTCCCGGGTCAGGAAGATCTGCTGGAGAAGGAATAGGCTACCCACTCCAGTATTCTTGAGCTTCCCTTGTGGCTCAGCTGATAAAGAATCCACCTACAATGCAGGAAACCTGGGTTGGGTAGATCCCCTGGAGAAGGGAAGGGCTACCACTCCAGTATGCTGGCCTGGAGAACACCATGGACTGTAAAGTCCACAGGGTCGCAAACAGTCAGACATGACTGACTGACTTTCACTCACTCAATACTCCACTGTGTTATACTCCACCACATATTCTTCTCCATTCATCTGTCAACAGACATTTAGGTTGCTTCCACATCTTGGCTATTGTAAATAAGGCTGCTGTGAACATTTTGGCACAAATATCTTTTCAAATTAGAGGTTTCATCTTTTACAGATATATGCCGAGGAGTGGGACTGCTGAATCACATGGGAAAGCTATTTTTTATTTTTAAGGAATCTATCATTTCATGGGAAATAGATGGGGAAACAGTGGAAACAGTGTCAGACTTTATTTTGGGGGGCTCCAAAATCACTGCAGATGGTGACTGCAGCCATGAAATTAAAAGACGCTTACTCCTTGGAAGGAAAGTTATGACCAACCTAGACAGCATATTCAAAAGCAGAGACATTACTGTGCCAACAAAGGTCTGTCTAGTCAAGGCTATGGTTTTTCCAGTGGTCATGTATGGATGTGAGAGTTGGGCTGTAAAGAAAGCTGCGTGCCAAAGAATTGATGCTTTTGAACCATGGTGTTGGAGAAGACTCTTGAGAGTCCCTTGGACTGCAAGGAGATCCAACCAGTCCATCCTAAAGGAGATCAGTCCTGGGTGTTCTTTGGAAGGAATGATGCTAAAGCTGAAACTCCAGTACTTTGACCACCTCATGCAAAGAGTTGACTCATTGGAAAAGACTCTGATGCTGGGAGGGACTGGGGGCAGGAGGAAAAGGGGATGACAGAGGATGAGATGGCTGGATGGCATCATCAACTCTATGGATGTGAGTTTGAGTGAACTCCAGGGGATGGTGATGGACAGAGAGGCCTGGCGTGCTGCGATTCATGGGATCACAAAGAGTCGGACACGACTGAGCGACTGAACTGAACTGAACTGATACTATTTTCCATAGTGGCTGTACCAGTTACATTCCCACCAACAGTGTAAGAGGGCTCTCTTTTTCCCACAACCTCTCTAGCATTTATTATATTTGTAGGCTTTCTGATGACGGTTATTCTGACTGGTGTAATGTGATACTTCATTGTAGTTTTGATTTGCATTTCTTTTTTTTTTAATTTTTTTTTTATTTTTTTTAAATTTTAAAATCTTTAATTCTTACATGCGTAATTAGCAATGTTGAACAACTTTTCATGTGCATGTTGGCTATCTGCATGTCTTTTTTGGGAAATATCTCTTTAGTTCCTCTGCTCATTTTTTTGTTGGTTTGTTTGATATTAAGCTGTATAAGCTGTCTGTATAATTTTGATATGGTCAATTAAACTATGACAAAGGAGGTGAGAATATACAAAGGAGAATAGTCTCTTCAAAAAGTGGTGCTGAGAAAACTGGACAGCTACATGTAAAAGAATGAAATTAAAACATTTTCTAACACCATATACAAAAATAAACTCAAAATGGATTAAAGAGCTAAATGGAAGACTGGATACTATAAAATGCCTAGAGGAAAACATAGGGAAAGAAACATTGACATAAATCACAGCAATAGTTTTCTTGGATCTGTCTCAGAGTAATAGAAACAAAAGCAAAAATAAGCAAATGGGATCTAATTAATCTTAAAAGCTTTGCACAACAAAGGAAACCATACACACACCACACACACACACACACACACACACACGCACACACACAATAAAAAAAGAAAACACATGGAATGGGAGAAAATATTTGCAAATGATGCAACCAACAATGGCTTAATCTCTAAACATAACTTTCATATGCATGACCTGGGAAACAAAAATATTCATGTAACTTATTTTGTTTTGATATTTGCTTTACTGCAATGGTCTGGGATCAAACCTGCAACATCTGAGGTATCCCTATACAGATAAAATAATTCAACAGTTTGAAGTCAGAACAAGGATTTTGCTTGGTGCCTAGGGGACAGGATTGGTTAGAAAAAGACAAAGAACTTTCCCAGGTAAATATGTACTCATGTATACATAGTTAAATGAGTATACATAAATATTCATTGAATTGTATACTGAAATTAATACATTAACTCAATTTACTGCATACATTTTTTATTTCATACAATATTTTTAAAAGTATACATCACAAGATTATCACGTTCATTACATTAAATTGTGTGTGTCAAGAACTTCAGTATTTTTGTTTTTCACTCCTTTGTATTTTACAAACAAGGACACTAAATCTCAGGCTAACATTGTCAAGAAGCCATGAAATGAAAGATCTTAGAAATAAGATAATGACAATGAGAACAGAAATAAAAGAATTGACAAAATACACTGGAGACTGGTTATGTGGTTAGAATTCTTTAAAAAATTACCCACATAATGTTTTATGTAGATAATGGAGACAAAAGTGATGTTAACCAAAGCAGTATAATCACGTACAGAAGTGGGAAGATGTAAAATTTATGCATTTGTATTAAGGCTTGTAGCATTTGTACTGGTAATAGACTATTTAATTAGATGTCAGGTATACAACAGAAACTAAAGGCTCTGAGATAATCATGAGTTCATAACTAAAGTGGCTATTTTTGGAGTTAACTGCATGTTTGATTATGAACATTATGTTTTGCCTCAGGGCTTCCCAGTTGGCACTGGTGGTGATGAACCTGCCTGCCAATGCAGGAGACAAAAGAGGTGAGGGTTCAATCCCTGGGTCAGGAAGGTCCCCTGGAAGAAGGCAGGGCAACCCACTCCAGCATTCTTGCCTGGAGAATCCCATGGACAGAGAAGCCTGGTACAGTCCATAGGGTCGCAGAGTCGGACACGACTAAAGTGACAGAGCAGGCATGCATGCATATTTTGCCTCAAATATTAAATTTTGAAATTTTTTAAAAATTCAGGGAAAATTAGAAGGTGTGAAATATTAGATTTACCTAGAATTTTGGGGGAAAAGTCTGGTAAAGGAAATGGAAGTCTTAAAACATTAGATATAAAAATACATTTGAAAACAGCATGATAACTAGATTTAATTTTTATACTTTATTGTATATTAATTTCTACGAAAATGAAGTCAAAATATAAATTTGGCTTACACAGCTTTTCTTTAGTATATATTTTTGGTGCATATATTATTTTCCTACTGCTATTTATAACAAGTTATCATGAACCTAGTTGTACAAATTTATCATCTTTATTATCCTACAGTTCTTGAGGTCAGAAATCTTACATGGTTTTGTCTCACTGAACTGAATTTCCTTCTGGAAGATCTTGGCAAGAAGCCAGTTGCTCTTCTTTTCCAGGTTTTAGAGGGTACCCTGGAAAAGGCGATGGCACTCCACTCCAGTACTCTTGCCTGGAAAATCCCATGGACGGAGGAGCCTGGTGGGCCGCAGTCCATGGGGTCACAAGGAGTCAGACACGAGTGAGTGACTTCCCTTTCACTTTTCACTTTCATGCATTGGAGAAGGAAATGGCAACCCACTCCAGTGTTCTTGCCTGGAGAATCCCAGGGACGGGGGAGCCTGGTGGGCTGCCGTCTATGGGGTCACATAGAGTCGGACATGACTGAAGTGACTTAGCAGCAGCAGCAGCAGAGGGTGCCCATATTCCTTTGGTTCTTGATCCTTTCTTAGTTTCAAAGTCAGCAAAATCTGGTGGAGCCTTTCAGACAAAACATCACTCAAAAATGGAAACTTCTGCCTCCCTTTTCCACATTGGAGACCCTTGTAGTTACACTGGCCCCACCAGGATAATCTCCCTATGTTGAGGTCAGTTGGTTAGCACCCATAATTCCAGCTGGTACCTTAATCCTCCTTTGTCATAGGAGGTAACATATTCAGGGGTTCTAGGGACTCAGATGTGGATATCTTTGAGAGCCCAATAACTTATCTACTATTCTGGTTATATGAAGTTCCTTTTTGAAATTTTTATTCTAGAATATCAAAGAGGCAGTCTGTCATGATTAATTTATAAAATCTAACTTCACATTGTCAACCCTAGTTGATATCTATGGTTTAGGCAAATTGTTGGTCATGCCTGTGGAAGACAAATTGCCCTATAAAATTTTAATATGCACCACTCTGACTTTTTAACATGCAAATAACATACAAACTGAGTAAAAGATTTTGGTATATATAGCTTGAAATGCGAATTTTGACCTTTACAATTTTTTTCATGTGTATCACTTGTTCATTTAGATTTATCTCTATTTTTCCATTCTCCCTTATTTCCACAAAACAGTTTGCAAATATTGTTAATCATAAAAATATGCTATTGGTGTCAAGTAAATATAATAATTATGCCAAAGGGCTTAGATTTCTTTTAAAGACAAAAATGTATTTGTTTATATAAAACTGTATTAATACAGTTTTTAAAACTAGAAAATTTCATTCAGGTATCTTAAACAAAAGCATTTTTCTTGAAATTCTCTTGAAATAGTAGTTTCATGAAAACCAGACACATCACTTTGACCTTCATTTCTGATTTTAGTTGATTTTTACTCAGTTCCAACTTGAAATTGATGAGAACTTCTCAGTAAAAAGCAGTCCTGAAGATGACAAAAGACAGTTAAATGAGAGAATCCTAAAGTATTGTTGTTGTTCAGTCACTAAGTCAGGTCTGACTCTGTGACCCTGTGGATGGCATCATGCCAGGCTTCCCTGTCTTTCACTGCCTCCTGGAGTTTGCTCAAATTCGGTGTCCACTGAGTCAAGGATGCCAACCAATCATCTCATCCTCTTTTGCCCCCTTCATCTCATGCTCTCAATCTTTCTTAGCATCAGGGTCTTTCCCAGTGAGTCACTTCTTTGCATCCAGTGGCCAAGTATTGCAGCTTCAGCATCAGTCCTTCCAATGAATATTCAGGATTATTTCCTTTAGGATTGATTTGATCCCCTTGCTGTCCAGGAGATTCTCAACAGTCTTCTCCAGCACCACATTTTGAAAGCACCAGTTCTTTGGTGCTTAGCTTTCTTTACAGTTCTATCTAAATATAGAAAATCCCATCATAAATAATATATCTCCATAATTTTTTTTTGAAAGTCACTTAGTTGTGTCTTACTCTTTGTGACCCCATGGACTATACAGTCCATGGAATTCTCCAGGCCAGAATACTGGAGTGGGTAGCCTTTCCCTTCTCCAGGGCATCTTCCCAACCCAGGGACTGAACCCAGGTTTCTCCATTGCAGGCAAATTCTTTACCAGCTGAGTCACAAGGGAAGCCCTGGAACTACTACTACTCAGAGAAGTGCTAAATAATATTATTATTGGAAACAGTGAATAGTAGCATGTGGACTTAACTTCCAGAACAGGCTACAGTTATATTTGAAAATGATAAGCAAATTCTCCAACTTGCTGAGTAACAGTTCGATTTTTGGAAAAAAATAATTAACCTCTTGTTAAATAATTTTAGCTGGTACACATTGGTGAATATATATGAATATTTAAGTGGGGTGCCAACTGTGGCAAAACCACTATAATCATAGTGGGAAAAGTTTTCAACAATGCTTGATTTTTTTAAAAATAAGGTTCATTCTTTTTGAGGTGTAAAGACTTCAATGAAATGAAATAAACCTTAAGTTTTCTATTTTCAAGTTTTCATATGCCTTACTATTTACCTATTACTTTACTATCAGCAAATCACTTGCCATGTCTTTCTTCTTGTTAGTTTACATGTTCTACTTGGAAATGGATTTTCTTCGATCCTACAAAGCAGAAGACAAAGAATCTGTTTAGGGATACTTGCATATCTCTTCTGCTCTTTTCCGTCCTCTTTCCCATGCCCAGGACTGTTAACAAATGGTTAAGGTACTATGTAGATTGTTGGTGTCTATTCTTAGAAAACAGTGATTAAAAGGCAGGGGCACAGCCAAGAAGTCAACTTTTCGGAGCTTGGAGTAAATTCACCACACTCTATGCAGCAAATGTATGATTTTGTAAGAACCAGAGGGGATCTATGAAGTGCATCTGACTGGAAATATATTGTGCTGTTACCTGCTGAGTGGATCTGTTTCCATACAGAAATGTTATCTCCTTTAAATCTATTTGTGTTTTTCTGTGTCTTATGCCACATTTTGTTTATATATTTTCTGTATATGTTTAATCAACATATTGCATTTTCAAAACTGTTTCTATAAATACATTATTTAGCCCATTGCACTGACCATAATTTGTACTTGTTATGTATTGAATAAATGCACATAAAATTTTTTGACATCTCACTGGAATGACAGATACATTAATCAATCATTCACACCTCCATAAAATATTTATTGAGCACTTATAGTTTGCCAGAAGCTATTGTGATTGATGAGGATATCGCAGAGAGCAAAACATATTGTTCCCACACTTATGATGCTTAAATTCTAATGTAGAGAGAAAATAAATATAATAATACCTAAATGCTAATGTGACATTGAGTAAAATAAGGCATGATAGAATCCCTATTTCAGTGAACCTGTGGATAAAAAAGCAGTCAGAAATAATAAGTTATTAATTCTAGTAGAATATAATATATCAAAATTTCATCAATATTTTAAACTAAAATAAATGAAATTTTTGATCCTCAAAGTGTGATGGTTAACTTTATTTGCCATCTTAACTGGGTGAGGAGATTCCCAGATAGTTGGTGAAACATTATTAAAGTATTTTTGAAAGTGTCTGTGAGGGTATTTCTGGAGGATCGGTGTTTGACTTACTAGACTGAAGAGATCTGCCCTTAATAATATGAACTTGCATGATCCAACCATTGGGGAACTGCATACAACAGAAAGAAAAAGGAAGGGTGAATTCTCTCTCTCTCTTCTTCAACTGAGATGTCCATCTTTTCTGCCTTCAGTCATTAAAGCTCTTGGTTCTCAGGCCTTTGGCTTCAGACTATGAATTACACCACTGGCTCCCCTGGTTTTTGGACTTGAATTATACCACCAGCTTTTCTCTGTCTCTAGTTTGCAGGCAGACTGTGAAATTCATGTACTCGATAACTACATGAACCAATTCCTATAATAAATCTCCTCATATATAGGTATGTGTGTGTGTATGTATGTGTGTATATATCTGTGTGTATACATATTCTAATACACACATCCAAATATACATATATGAATATATTGATTCTTTTTCTCTGGAGAATATTAATACACAAAGTTTTGTTTGTGGGTAAATGTCTGCAGTAATAAAATATTGTTTAATAATTAAATATTAAATAAAGCATACATTTTCAAGTTTATTTTTTGCCATGAGCAGAAGCCTCTAAGAATTATAGAATATATCAGTAGGGAAAGACTGCAGCAATTCAAGTGAAAGGAGGTAAGGTCATGTGCTATAGCAAAATAGGACTGAATGAAGAGACAAGCAGATCGAAAGATTATTTTAGAGGCAAAATCAGATGCATAAAAGCAGGTCTCTAATGCTTACAATTAAAAAGAACATGTGGAGTTCATGGCAAAATTTAGAAAGGCATATAAAATCTTGAATTGAAATGAAATTATCATGCAATTAAAAAAAACACATTAGTGAGATGCAGAATTTCTTTCATCTAGAAAACAGGAGGAAAATATTCCACTAAAATCTTTTTATGTCCTGTGATAAAAGAATCAAGTTGACATTTTAAATCAAGATCTTCTGTATAAAACTAAATTGATAGCATTACTTAAGCTAGTCATGTTCATCAGTCTTTCAAATTTGGTGTGGTATTGTAGTTTGTGAACATCTCTAAACATTTAAATACCCAGAGAAATATTTATTTGAGAATATTTTAATGTTATGTGCTGTGCTGTCACTTCAGGCATGTCTGACTCTTTGTGACTCCATGAACTGTAGCCCACCAGGCTCCTCTGTTCATGGGATTCTCCAGGCAAGACTACTGGAGTGGGTTGCCATTTCCTTCTCCAGGGATCTTCCCAACACAGGGATCGAACCTACATCTCTTGAATTTCCTGCACTGGCAGATGAGTTATTTACCAGCGCCACCTGGGAAGCCCTCCAATGTTACATTTTAATACAAATAATTATGTTTCCCTGAGGAGTAGAATTTTTTGATTACTTTATCATAAAATTTTTAAAGCTTATTTTCCTCCAAATAAATGCAGTGTGCTTGTGAGCTCAGTTGTGTCCGATTCCTTGCGACCCCATGCAAGGTTGCCCGCCAGGTTCCTCTGTCCATGGAATTTTCCAGGCAAGAATACAGGAGTGGGTTGTATTTTTCTCCTTTGGGGAATCTTCCTGATCCAGGAATTGAACCCACCATTCCCATGTCTCCTCCACCAAAGGTGGGTTCTTTACTACCTAGCCACTCTTCCTGCCTTCCTGCCTAGGGAAACCCAAATAAGTACACATTTATTTTAATTCAACATCTCATTAATATTTATAAAGATTGTTGCTTTAGTCCATGACCTTTATACTCTATTATATATATTTTGAGATCAGGTAATTTTTCTTAGAGGTAGATGCCAAGGATGATTTTTCATTTTAGGTATTAACCATGTGAAACACTAAATGGCTGGTTACTTTTATCTAAACTAGGATATTGCCTCAGAATTAAAAATTTTGAACTTTCATGGACGTTCTCTGGCTACCCATTATTTCCTTCCATTTTTTCTTGTTCTATTTCACATGACCTTAAAAGTAAATTCCAACAAGTTAATTACTTTTGGTTTGATTTAAGATACCATATGCAATATAGGGATTATATACCTATATTTCTAACTACACATTGATGCTCTTGATTTTCATTTTCACTTGTGTTTACTGCATTCTGATTCTCAAGAGATGAAGACCCACATTTTCCTGCAATCTCAAAATCTAATGTCTCCAAAAACACAGCATGAATTATTCTTAAGTTTGATATAACTGTATGAATTATTCTTAAGTTTGATATAACTGTAGTTAGAAAACCTGACCTGAATTTACATGTGACTATTTAAGTTCTTATCTCAACTAGTGTGAATACTGTATATAATGAATACTTACATATTTGAATGAAGTCACTTAAACGTTTATGACTAAAGAGTGTTGACTCAGATATTGCCAGGGTTGTTTAGTAATAACATTCACTCTGTTACTTTTGTAAAATCTGGAAAGAAAAAAAAAAAAACCTGAATTCCAAAAGGCATCTCTGTGCAAATGGTTTGGACAATGAGTTGTGAATTTGTGAAAACAAATCTATAGCCACTGTATATATAGACCTTGATTCTCTGCTGGCAGTTTGTCTGTCTTCATGAAGACAAACTTCATGTTCTATCTGCTTCTTTTATATCTCTTGAAATTTCTCACTCTTATGACTTTTCAATTTCTTTTTTAAAATATTCTCCCCACCTTTCACCAAGCAGTAATAAAGCTCCCAAGGAATCACATATCTGATATTTATTTTTCAAAAAAGATGTTTCTCTGATCTACCATTGTTTCCTCATCAACACAGTTTCCTCAATTTTTAGTTTGCATTTTAATGTGAAACCTTCCTGCTCTACTTGCCTCTGCTGAGGTCTTCATGTAATCATTCACGAGCTCTTCAGAGGAAATGAGTTATGATTTAAAGGAAGAGTAGGAAAAAATGTGACGTAGCACCTGCAGCTGAATATTTCAGGATGACTGAAAGATATTTACAGAGTTTCTAAGAAAATACTTATCTTGGTAGCTTGGTCAAAAGTGAAAGATTGAAAGGAAAGGAAAGTGTTAGTGACTCAGTTGTGCCTGACTTTTACAACACCATGGACCTTCAGGCTTCTCTGTCCATAGGATTTTCCAGGTAAGGATACTGGAGTGCATTGACATTCCTTCTCCAGGGTATCTTCCTGACCCGGGGATTAAACCTGGGTTTCCCACATTGCAGGCAGTTTCTTTACTGTCTGAACCACCAGGGAAGCCATAGGAGTTGCTGCTCCTGCTGCTAAGTCACTTCAGTAGTGTCGGACTCTGTGCAACCCCATAGACAGCAGCCCACCAGGCTCCCCCATCCCTGGGATTCTCCAGGTAAGAACACTGGAGTGGGCTGCCATTTCCTTCTCCCCACAGAGGCTAAAAGTGGATATCAGCAAAATAACAGATTATATCATCCAGGGAAATGGTATAGAGGGAACACTGAATGTTATACAGAAGAACAAACAGAGAGTGCAGTAAGAGAAAAAGATTATTTAAAAATTAAGAAGTCGTTGCAAAAATGGCAGGAAAATCTGGGTTTTGTAATTGGTGTAAATCAAAGTGACTTGCAGAGTACATCATGAGAAATGCTGGGCTGGAAGAAGCACAACCTGGAATCAAGATTACTGGGAGAAATATCAATAACCTCAGATATGCAGATGACATGACTCTTATGGCATAAAGTGAAAAGGAACTAAAAAGCCTCTTGTTGAAAGTGAAAGAGGAGAGTAAAAAAGTTGGCTTAAAGCTCAACATTTAGAAAACGAAGATCATGGCGTCCAGTCCCATCACTTCATGGGAAATAGATGGGGAAACAGTGGAAATAGTGGCTGACATTATTTTCTTGGGCTCCAAAATCACTGCAGATGGTGATTGCAGCCATGAAATTAAAAGATGCTTACTCCTTGGAAGGAAAGTTGTGACCAACCTAGATAACATATTAAAAAGCAGAGACATTGCTTTGCCAACAAAGGTCTGTCTAGTCAAGGCTATGGTTTTTCCAGTGGTCATATATGCATGTGAAAGTTGGACTGTGAAGAAAGCTGAGCACCAAAGAATTGATGCTTTTGAACTGTGGTGTTGGAGAAGCCTCTTGAAAGTCCCTTGGCCTGCAAGGAAATCCAACCAGTCCATTCTAAAAGAGATCAGTCCTGGGTTTTCATTGGAAGGACTGATGCTGAAGCTGAAACTCCAATACTTTGGCCACCTCATGCAAAGAGTTGACTCATTGGAAAAGACCCTGATGCTGGGAGGGGTTGGGGGCAGGAGGAGAAGGGGACGGCAGAGGATGAGATGGCTGGATGGCATCATTGACTCAATGGGCATGAGTTTGGGTGAACTCCAGGAGTTGGTGATGGACAGGGAGGCCTGGTATGTGTGATTCATGGAGTCACAAATAGTCAGACACTACTGAGCGACTGAACTGAACCAAACTGAAAGTGAAAACATCAAGGTAACTAAAACTATTAAAAGCTAGAAAGTAGTCTGATGACAAAATATAAAAATAACAACACCTATTGCATTTACCATAAGTAGGCAATCTTTTCAATGAGAAGGTGGTTGAATAAGGAAAGGAAGAAAAAGGAAAAGTATTTGAGAAATTCTTTACAGAGTGGAAATAGAAAAGTCAAGAACGGTGATTTCTGAAAGGGAGCAGAGAGATAAACTTGTACTTAGCATATGGTATAGAATAGAGGAAGAATCTATTTTCCCAAAAATCGGCAAGAAACTTTGTGTTCAAATATCGATGTGAAGAACTAATAAAAGTGGGAGGATGAAGAATGGGAGATGTGACATAATTTGTCAGAATTTTGGAGTTAACTGGAGGCTGACATAGATAGTAAGCATGATCTCAAAGACAAGTGGAGGGAGACTCATTTCATCTATTAGATGTGAAAGAAGGATGGGTGGACAGATGAATGGAAGGGTGGCAATAAGTTTCTGAAAGAGCATGTAAGAATGAATGATGACACGCTTGAGGCTATATTCTCTGTCAGTTAGGGACCATCTACCCAGAATGAGTAGAAAACTAATGGATAAAGGGATTTGGTTAAGTGACCAAGTTTTGAAAGACCCTTGAAGGATAATGGGAGATGGACTTACTAGAACAACATAACAAATTGGGGTGCCAATAATACATTATATATATAATGATATTTTCTTTGGTCAAGTTCAGCTTGGTAAAGAGTTGAAAATGCATATATATCTTTGTTTCTCTGGACTTGCAGATTTATATATTGCAGTTGTGGGTATAGACAGGGACTTGGTTGTGGAGAATAGGCTATATAAGAAAAGAAGAATATATGACAGGGTTTACAGATAAACAAAAAGGAGAGAAGTTAGAATCTGACTATTTGGAAAGATTAAAGAACAACTAAAAAGTGAATAACTGGCAAGAATTAAATGAATAGTTTTATTTTTAGATATTATTTTGATTTTAAGATTTCCAAATAAAAGATTCACTCAAAATATTTATTGAGCAACTCTTGGATGAAAGAAATTATCCTTATCATTGTGGAAATGAAGGTGGGACACATTTTACCCTTTTATGCAGCAAGCAGATCAAACCAGTCAATTCTAAAGGAAATCAACCCTGAATATTAATTGGAAGGACTGATGCTGAAGCTGCAGATCCAGAACTTTGGCCACCTGATTCAAATTGCTGGCTTATTAGAAAACACCCTGATGCTGGGAAAGATTGGACAGGAGGAGAAGGGGATGACAGAATATGAGATGGCTGGATAGCATCACCAACTCAATGGATGTGATTTCAAGCAAACTCTGGGAGATGGTGAAGGACAGGGAAGCCCGGCATGCTGCAGTCCATGGGTCACAAAGAGCTGGACAGGACTTAGTGACTGAACTGAACTGAAAGTGGTGAAGCTGAGATTCTAGCCAGGTGGATAGTATTAAAACAAAAGAAAAATGTGGCTGAATAGTCTGCATTGCAGAGGTAACCAAGGGTGGAAGAGAATACTTCCAAGTTCCCTCAGCCAAGACAGTTATTTAACAATGCAACAGAGACAGTGTCAGGCACTTCTGTGTGTGCTCTCCAATTCGGAGAGTCAATCATCAGCTTACAATACAGGAAGGTACTTATATGCTGAACAGTATGAGAATTAATCCCTACCATCACCACAGCACAGGCCGGACCCAGGATCCTGACCCTGGCTCAGAACTAAGATCAGAAAGCCTCAGGGTCACAAAGATACACAGAAAAGCCACTCTAAAGCTAACTACTAGGGGAGGCGCTCCTAAGATGGTGGAGGAACAGGACGGGAAGACCACTTTCTCACCCACAAATTCATCAAAAGAACATTTGAACGCTGAGTAAATTCCACAAAACAACTTCTGAATGCTGGCAGAGGACATCAGGCACCCAGGAAAACAGCTCATTGTCTTCAAAAGGAGGTAGTAAAAAATATAAAAGAAAAAAAAGACAAAAGAGGTAGGGATGGAGCTCCATCCTGGAAAGGGAGTCTTAAAAAAGAAGTTTCCAAACACCAGGAAACACTATCACTGCTGAGTCTGTGGTGAGCCTTGGAACCACAGAGGGCACCATAACTGAGAGGGAAAATAAATAAATAATTAAAAGCCACAGATTATGTGCCCAATGGTAACTTCCCCAGCAGAGAAGCAGCCACTAGCAAGCGGGGGCTGGGCAGGGAGGCGCAGGCTGCATTGCTTAGAGTAAGGACCGGGCCTGAATGCCCCAAGGGCAATCTGAGGGAACTAGCTTGGGCTAGCAGACCAGACTGTGGGATAGCTACCATGCAAAAAGCCCTAACCTAAGACACCGCCAGGCCCGCTCACAGAACAAAGCACTGAGCAGAGCTAGGCGGCTGCAGACCATCCCCCTCCAGTGACAGGCAGCCAGAGCCGGAAGGGGGCAATCATGGCCCCAGAGAGGCATTATCCACCAAACTGAAAGGAGGCTTTATTGCTAAGACTTCTTGGGGTTCTGGACGGTCACCGTCCGCCTGAGAAGCTGCGCCGGTTGTACACCCAGAAACCCAAGCAGCAGGGACAGGGAAGGCGATAAGTCGCAGCGACCGCACTTGCCAAACACCTGGTCACCTGAGCTGCTCGGACCTGGGAAGGGCACAAAACGCAGGCCCAACCGAGTCTGCGCCTCTGAGGACTACGGAGTGCCTGAACCTGAGCGGCTTAGACCTGGGAAGTGCATACAACCCAGGGCTGGCCTCAGACAGTTCCCGGCAGAGCAACCTAGAGCCTAAGCAGTGTAGACAGGGAGGGCACACACGCCGTGAGTGGGGCAAACCCAGTGTGGCCGAGACACTGCGAGCACATGCCAGTGTTATCTGTTGGCAGCATCCCTCCCTCCCCACAGCATGACTGAACAAGTGAGCCTAAAAAAGTGTCCACCACCGCCCCCTTGTGTTAGGGAGGAAATTAGACACTGAAGAGATCATCAAACAGAAGAAGCTGAAACAGAGGGAACCTCCTTGGACATGACAGGTGCAATAGATTAAAACCCTGTAGTTAGTACCGACTACATAGGAAGGGGCCTATAGATCTTGAGAAATATAAGGTGTATCAAGGAACTATCCGAAACTGAACTGACCCCACACTCCCCACAAAAACACCAGAGAAAGTCCTATATATATTTTTTACTATTTTTACCATCATTCTTTATTTTTTAATTTTCAAGTGCTCTATTACTCCTTTAATTTTCATTTTTATAACCTACTATTACTTCACAAAAAAAGAGAGACCCTATTTTTTAAAAACTTCAAATATATATATATAAAATAATTTTGTGACTTTTTTTTCTTTGATATTATATTTTTGAAAAGCCAACCTCTACTCTAGATTTTTAATTTTTACTTTTTGGTATTTCTTATCGATTTTGTACCTTTAAGAACCCAATCTTCAGTATCCATTTTTACTTGGGAGCGAGATTACTGGCTTGACTGCTCTCTCCCCCTTTGGATTCTCCTTTTTTTCCACCAGGTCGCCTCTATCTCCTCCCTCCCCCTTCTCTTCTCTACCCAACTCTATGAATCTCTTTGTGTGTTTCAGATGGTGGAGAACACTTAGGGAACTGATTACTGACTGGATCTGTCTCTCTCTTTTTGATTCCCCCCTTTATCTTCCTGCCTATCTTTGTCTCCTTCCTTCCTCTTTTCTTCTCTGTGTAACTCCATGAACATCTCTGAGAAGTCCAGACTGTGGAGTGCACATAAGGAAGGACACTGGCTACCTTGCTCCCTCTTGATTCCACCTCATCTCATCAGGGTCACCTCTATCTCTCTCCTCCCTCTTCTCTTCTCCATGTAACTCTGTGAACCTCTCTGGGTGTCCCTCACTGTGGAGAAACTTTTCATCTTTAACCTAGATGTTTTTCAACAGTGCTGTATAGATGGAGAAGTCTTATGGCTACTGTAAAAATAAGACTGAAAACCAGAAGCAGGAGGCTTAAGTCCAAATCCTGAGAACACCAGAGAATTCCTGACTCCAGGGAACATTAATCGACAGGAGCTCATCAAATGCCTCCATATCTACACTGAAACCAAGCAACACCCAAGGGCCAACAAGTTCCAGAGCACAAATTCTCTAGCAACACAGGAACACAGCCCTGAGCTTCAATATACAGGCTGCCCAAAATCACTCCAAACCCACTGACATCTCATAACTCATTACTGGACACTTCAGTGCCCTCCAGAGAGAAGAAATCCAGCTCCACCCACCAGAACACTGACACAAGCTTCCCTAACCAGGAAACCTTGTCCAACACCACTCACAGTGAGGAAACTCCACAATAAAGAGAACTCCACAAACTGTCAGAATACAGAAAGGCCACCCCAAACCCAGCAATATAATCAAGATGAAGAGACAGAGGAATACTCAGCAGGTAAAGGAAAGGATAAATGCCCACCAAACCAAACAAAAGAGGAAGAGATAGGGAATCTATCTGATAAAGAATTCAGAATAATGGTAGTGAAAATGATCCAAAATCTTGAAAACAAAATGGAATCACAGATAAATAGTCTGGAGATAAGGATTGAGAAGATGCAAGAAAGTTTTAACAAGGACCTAGAAGAAATAAAAAAGAGTCAATATATAATGAATAATGCAAGAAATGAGATAAAAAATACTCTGGAGGGCACAAATATTAGAAAAATGGAGGCAGAAAATATGATTAGTGAGGTAGAAGATAGAATGGTAGAAATAAATGAATCAGAGAGGAAAAAAGAAAAACGAATTAAAAGAAATGAGGACAATCTCAGAGACCTCTGGGACAATGTTAAACACCCCAACATTCGAATCATAGGAGTCCCAGAAAAAGAAGACAAAAAGAAAGACCATGAGAAAATACTTGAGGAGATAATAGTTAAAAACTTCCCTAAAATGAGGAAGGAAATAATCACCCAAGCTCCAGAAACCCAGAGAGTCCCAAAAAGGACAAACCCAAGGCGAAACACCCCAAGACACCTAGACAGGAAACACAAAAAGGGTGTATAAACTCAAACCCAAAACAATAAAGTAAATGGCAACAGGATCATACTTATCAATAATTACCTTAAACACAAATGGGTTGAATGCCCCAGCCAAAAGACAAAGACTGGCTGAATGGATACAAAACAAGACCCTTATATATGTTGTCTACAAAAGACCCACCTCAAAACAAGGGATACATACAGACTGAATGTGAAGGGCTGGAAAAAGATATTCCACGCAAATAGAGAACAAAAGAAAGCAGGAGTAGCAATACTCATATCAGATAAAATAAATTTTAAAACAAAAGCTGTGAAAAGAGACAGAGAAGGACACTACGTAATGATGAAAGGATCAATCCAAGAAGAACATATAACAATTATAAATATGTGTGCACCCAACATAGGAGAACCACAATATGTAAGACAAATGCTAACAAGTATGAAAGGGAAAATTAACAATAACACAATAATAGTGAGAGACTTTTCAAAAAAATTGAAATCATTCCAAGCATCTTTTCTGACCACAATGCAGTAAGATTAGATCTCAATTACAAGAGAAACACTATTAAAAATTCCAACATATGGAGGCTGAACAACACGCTGCTGAATAACCAACAAATCACAGAAGAAATAAAAAAAGAAATCAAAATATGCATAGAAATGAATGAAAATGAAAACACAACAACCCCAAACTTGTGGGACACTGTAAAAGCAGTGCTAAGGGGAAAGTTCATAGCAATACAGGCATACCTCAAGAAACAAGAAAAAAGTCAAATAAATACCCTAACTCTACACTTAAAGCAACTAGAAAAGGAAGAAATGAAGAACCCCAGGGTTAACAGAAGGAAAGAAATCTAAAAAATTAGGGCAGAAATAAATGCAAAAGAAACAAAAGAGATCATAGCAAAAATCAACAAAGCCAGAAGCTGGTTCTTTGAAAGGATAAATAAAATTAACAAACCATAGCCAGACTCATCAAGAAACAAAGAGAGAAAAATCAAATCAATAAAATCAGAAATGAAAATGGAGAGATCACAACAAACAACACAGAAATACAAAGGATCATAAGAGACTACTATTAGTAATTATATGCCAATAAAATGGACAATGTGGAAGAAATGGACAAATTCTTAGAAAAGTACAACTTTCCAAAACTGAACCAGGAAGAAATAGAAAATCTTAACAGATCCATCCCAAGCATGGAAGATGAAACTGTAATCAGAAATCTTCCAGCAAACAAAAGCCCAGGTCCAGACGGCTTCACAGCTGAATTCTACTAAAAATTTAGAGCAGAGCTAACACCTAACTTACTCAAACTCTTCCAGAAAATTGCAGAGGAAGGTAAACTTTCAAACTCATTCTATGAGGCCACCATCAACCTAATACCAAAACCTGACAAAGATGCCACCAAAAAAAGAAAACTGTAGGCCAATATCACTGATGAACATAGATGAAAAATTCCTTAACAAAATTCTAGCAATCAGAATCCAATAACACATCAAAGAGATCATACACCATAACCAACTGGGCTTTATCCCAGGGATGCAAGGATTCTTCAATATCCGCAAGTCAATCAATGTAATACACCACATTAACAAATTGAAAAATAAAAGCCATATGATTATCTCAATAGATGCAGAGAAAGCCTTTGACAAAATTCAACATCTATTTATGATAAAAAACCCTCCAGAAAGCAGGAATAGAAGGAACATACCTCAACATAATAAAAGCTATAGACACTGGTCGCCTTCTGCTGCCTGCAGCTGGTTTAGCAGACAAAGCAACTGAGACTCAAGAAGTTCAAGTGTCGAAAAGTGGCTGCTGCTGTTTTCCTTCCAATCCCGGAGCCAGCTGTCTGGCCCACAGTGTCACTCTCTGAGTGTCCCTCAATGTGGAGAAACTTTTCATCTTTAACCTAGATGTTTTATCATCGGTGCTGTATAGATGGAGAAGTCTAGAGGCTACTGTAAAAATAAAACTGAAAACCAGAAGCAGGAAGCTTAAATCCAAAGCCTGAAAACATTAGACAACTCTTGAATTCAGGGAACATTAAGCAATAGGAGCTCATCAAATGCCTTCATACCTACGCCGAAACCAAGCTCCACCCAAGGGCCAACAAGTTCCAAAACAAGACATACCACGCAAATTCTCCAGCAACACAGGAACACTCCCCTGAGCTTCAATATACAGGCAGCTCAAAATTATCCCAAAACCTTTGATGTCTCGTAACCCATTACTGGTCACTCCACTGCACTCCAGAGAGAAGAAACCCAGCTCCACCCACCAAAACTCCAACACAAGCCTCCCTAACCAGGAAACCTTGACAAGCCACTGATAGAACCCCACCAAAATGAGGAAGCTCCATAATAAAGAGAACTCCACAAATTACCAGAATATAAAAAGGCCACCCCAAACGCAGCAATATAACCAAGATGAAGAGACAGAGGAATACTCAGCAGGTAAAGGAACAGGTGAGTTGCCCACCAAACCAAACAAAAGAGGAAGAAGTAGGGAATCTACCGGAGAAGGAATTCCGAATATTGATAGTGAAAATGATCCAAAATCTTGAAATCAAAATGGAAACACAGATAAATAGCCTAGAGACAAGGATTGAGATGATGCAAGAAAGGTTTAACAAAGACCTAGAAGAAATAAAAAAGAGTCAAAATATAATGAATAACGCAATAAATGAGATCAGAAACACTCTGGAGGCAACAAATAGTAGAATAACGGAGGCAGAAGATAGGATTAGTGAAATAGAAGATAGAATGGTAGAAATAAATGAATCAGAGAGGAAACAAGAAAAACGAATTAAAAGAAATGAGGACAATCTCAGAGACCTCCAGGACAATATGAAACGCTCCAACATTCGAATTATAGGAGTCCCAGAAGAAGAAGACAGAAAGAAAGATCATGAGAAAATCCTTGAGGAGATAATAGTTGAAAACTTCCCTAAAATGGGGAAGGAAATAATCACCCAAGTCCAAGAAACACAGAGAGTTCCAAATAGGATAAACCCAAGGCGAAACACCCCAAGACACATATTAATCAAATTAACAAAGATCAAGCACAAAGAACAAATATTAAAAGCAGCAAGGGAAAAACAACAAATAACACACAAGGGGATTCCCATAAGGATAACAGCTGATCTTTCAATAGAAACTCTTGAGGCCAGGAGGGAATGGCAAGACATACTTAAAGTGATGAAAGACAATAACCTACAGCCCAGATTACTGTATCCAGCAAGGATCTCATTCAAATACGAAGGAGAAATCAAAAGCTTTACAGACAAGCAAAAGCTGAGAGAATTCAGCACCACCAAACCAGCTCTCCAACAAATTCTAAAGGATATCCTCTAGACAGGAAACACGAAAAGGGTGTATAAACCCGAACCCAAAACAATAAAGTAAATGGTAACGGGATCATACTTATCAATAATCACCTTAAACTTAAATGGGTTGAACGCCCCAAGCAAAAGACAAAGACTGGCCAAATGGATACAAAAACAAGACCCCTCTATATGCTGCTTACAAGAGACCCACCTCAAAACAAGGGACACATACAGACTGAAAGTGAAGGGCTGGAAAAAGATATACCATGCAAACAGACACCAAAAGAAAGCAGGAGTGGCAATACTCATATCCGATAAAATAGACTTTAAAACAAAGGCTGTGAAAAGAGACAAAGAAGGCCACTACATAATGATCAAAGGAACAATCCAAGAAGAAGATATAACAATTGTAAATATATATGCACCCAATATAGGAGCACCGCAATATGTAAGAGAAATGCTAACAAGTATGAAAGGGGAAATCAACAATAACACAATAATAGTGAGAGACTTTAATACCCCACTCACACCTATGGACAGATCAACTAAACAGAAAATTAACAAAGAAACGCAAACTTTAAATGATACATTAGATCAGTTAGACCTAATTGATATCTATAGGACATTTCACCCCAAAACAATGAATTTCACCTTTTCTTCAAGTGCTCATGGAACCTTCTCCAGGATAGATCACATCCTGGGCCATAAATCTAAACTTGATAAATTCAAAAAAATCGAAATCATTCCAAGCATCTTTTCTGACCATAATGCATTAAGATTAGATCTCAATTACAGGAGAAAAACTATTAAAAATTCCAACATATGGAGGTTGAACAACACACTTCTGAATAACCAACAAATCACAGAAGAAATCAAAAAAGAAATCAAAATATGCATAGAAACTAATGAAAATGAAAACACAACAACCCAAAACCTGTGGGACACTATAAAAGCAGTGCTAAGAGGAAAGTTCATAGCAATACATGCATACCTCAAGAAACAAGAAAAAGTCAAATAAATAACCTAACTCTACAACTAAAGCAACTAGAAAAGGAAGAGTTGGAGAACCCCAGAGTTAGTAGAAGGAAAGAAATCTTAAAAATTAGGGCAGAAATAAATGCAAAAGAAACAAAAGAGACCATAGCAAAAATCAACAAAGCCAAAAGCTGGCTCTTTGAAAGGATAAATAAAATTGACAAACCATTAGCCAGACTCATCAAGAAGCAAAGAGAGAAAAATCAAATCAATAAAAATAGAAATGAAAATGGAGAGATCACAACAGACAACACAGAAATACAAAGGATCATAAGAGACTACTATCAGCAATTGTATGCCAATAAAATGGACAACGTGGAAGAAATGGACAAATTCTTAGAAAAGTACAATTTTCCAAAGCTGAACCAGGAAGAAACAGAAAATCTTAACAGACCCATCACAAGCACGGAAATTGAAACTGTAATCAGAAATCTTCCAGCAAACAAAAGCCCAGGTCCAGACAGCTTCACAGCTGAATTCTACCAAAAATTTCGAGAGGAGCTAACACCTATCCTCCTCAAACTCTTCCAGAAAATTGCAGAGGAAGGTAAACTTCCAAACTCATTCTATGAGGCCACCATCACCCTAACACCAAAACCTGACAAAGATGTCACAAAAAAAAGAAAACTACAGACCAATATCACTGATGAACATAGATGCAAAAATCCTCAACAAAATTCTAGCAATCAGAATCCAACAACACATTAAAAAGATCATACACCATGACCAAGTGGGCTTTATCCCAGGGATGCAAGGATTCTTCAATATCCACAAATCAATCAATGTAATTCACCACATTAACAAACTGAAAAATAAAAACCATATGATTATCTCAATAGATGCAGAGAAGGCCTTTGACAAAATTCAACATCCATTTATGATAAAAACTCTCCAGAAAGCAGGAATAGAAGGAACATACCTCAACATAATAAAAGCTATATATGACAAACCCACAGCAAACATTATCCTCAATGGTGAAAAATTGAAAGCATTTCCGCTAAAGTCAGGAACAAGACAAGGGTGTCCACTTTCACCGCTACTATTCAACATAGTTCTGGAAGTTTTGGCCACAGCAATTAGAGCAGAAAAAGAAATAAAAGGAATCCAAATTGGAAAAGAAGAAGTAAAACTCTCACTGTTTGCAGATGACATGATCCTCTACATGGAAAACCCTAAAGACTCCACCAGAAAATTACTAGAGCTAATCAATGAATATAGTAAAGTTGCAGGATATAAAATCAACACACAGAAATCCCTTGCATTCCTATACACGAATAATGAGAAAGTAGAAAAAGAAATTAAGGAAACAATTCCATTCACCATTGCAACGAAAAGAATAAAATACTTAGGAATATATCTACCTAAAGAAACTAAAGACCTATATATAGAAAACTATAAAACACTGATGAAAGAAATCAAAGAGGACACTAATAGACGGAGAAATATACCATGTTCATGGATTGGAAGAATCAATATAGTGAAAATGAGTATACTACCCAAAGCAATTTACAAATTCAATTCAATCCCTATCAAGCTACCAGCAACATTTTTCACAGAATTAGAACAAATAATTTCAAGATTTGTATGGAAATACAAAAAACCTCGAATAGCCAAAGCAATCTTGAGAAAGAAGAATGGAACTGGAGGAATCAACTTGCCTGACTTCAGGCTCTACTACAAAGCCACAGTCATCAAGACAGTATGGTACTGGCACAAAGACAGACATATAGATCAATGGAACAAAATAGAAAGCCCAGAGATAAATCCACACACATATGGACACCTTATCTTTGACAAAGGAGGTAAGAATATACAATGGAGTAAAGACAATCTCTTTAACAAGTGGTGCTGGGAAAACTGGTCAACCACTTGTAAAAGAATGAAACTAGTTCACTTTCTAACACCGCACACAAAAATAAACTCAAAATGGATTAAAGATCTAAATGTAAGATCAGAAACTATAAAACTCCTAGAGGAGAACATAGGCAAAACACTCTCAGACATAAATCACAGCAGGATCCTCTATGATCCACCTCCCAGAATTCTGGAAATAAAAGCAAAAATAAACAAATGGGATCTAATTAAAATTAAAAGCTTCTGCACAACAAAGGGAAATATAAGCAAGGTGAAAAGACAGCGTTCTGAATGGGAGAAAATAATAGCAAATGAAGCAACTGACAAACAACTAATCTCAAAAATATACAAACAACTTCTGCAGCTCAATTCCAGAAAAATAAACGACCCAATCAAAAAATGGGCCAAAGAACTACATAGACATTTCTCCAAAGAAGACATACGGATGGCTAACAAACACATGAAAAGATGCTCAACATCACTCATTATTAGAGAAATGCAAATCAAGACCACAATGAGGTACCACTTCACACCAGTCAGAATGGCTGTGATCCAAACATCTGCAAGCAATAAATGCTGGAGAGGGTGTGGAGAAAAGGAAACCCTCCTACACTGTTGGTGGGAATGCAAACTAGTACAGCCACTATGGAGAACAGTGTGGAGATTCCTTAAAAAATTGCAAATAGAACTACCTTATGACCCAGCAATCCCACTTCTGGGCATACACACCGAGGAAACCAGAATTGAAAGAGACACATGTACCCCAATGTTCATCGCAGCACTGTTTATAATAGCTAGGACATGGAAACAACCTAGATGTCCATCAGCAGATGAATGGATAAGAAAGCTGTGGTACATATACACAATGGAGTATTACTCAGCCGTAAAAAAGAATTCATTTGAATCAGTTCTGATGAGATGGATGAAACTGGAGCCGATTATACAGAGTGAAGTAAGCCAGAAAGAAAAACACCAATACAGTATACTAACACATATATATGGAATTTAGGAAGATGGCAATGACGACCCTGTATGCAAGACAGGGAAAGAGACACAGATGTGTATAATGGACTTTTGGACTCAGAGGGAGAGGGAGAGGGTGGGATGATTTGGGAGAATGGCATTGTAACATGTATACTATCATGTAAGAATCGAATCGCCAGTCTATGTCTGACGTAGCATACAGCATGCTTGGAGCTGGTGCATGGGGATGACCCAGAGAGATGTTATGGGGAGGGAGGTGGGAGGGAGGTTCATGTTTGGGAACGCATGCAAGAATTAAAGATTTTAAAATTTAAAAAAATAATAATAATAAATAAAACATTTTAAATCTTAAAAAAATAAAAATAAAAATAAATAAATAAATAAAAGCTATATATGATAAACCCACAGAAAACATTATCCTCAATGGTGAAACATTGAAAGTATTTCCCCTAAAGTCAGGAACAAGACAAGGGTGCCCACTTTCATCACTACTATTCAACGTAGTTTTGGAAGTTTTGGCCACAGCAATCAGAGCAGAAAAAGAAATAAAAGGAATCCAGACTGGAAAAGAAGTAAAACTCTCAGTGTTTGCAGATGACATTATCCTCTATATAGAAAACCCTAAAGACTCTACCAGAAAATTACTAGAGCTAAACAACGAATATAGTAAAGTTGCAGGATATAAAATCAACACACAGAAATCCCTTGCATTCCTATACACTAATAATGAGAAAATAGAGAAATTAAGAAACAATTCCATTCACCATTGCAACGAAAAGAATAAAATACTTAGGAATATATCTACCTAAAGAAACTAAAGACCTGTATATAGAAAACTATAAAACACTGGTGAAAGAAATCAAAGAGGGCACTAATAGATGGAGAAACATACCATGTTCATTGATTGGAAGAATCAATATAATGAATATGAGTATGCTACCCAAAGCAATCTATGGATTCAATGCAATCCCTATCAAGCTACCAATGGTATTTTTCACAGAGCTAGAACAAATAATTTCACAGTTTGTATGGAAATACAAAATACCTCGAATAGCCAAGATTATTGGCTTGAGAAAGAAGAATGGAACTGGAGGAATCAATCTGCCTGACTTAAGGCTCTACTACAAAGCCACAGTCATCAAGACAGTATGTCACTGGCACAAAGACAGAAATATAGATCAGTGGAACAAAATAGAAAGCCCAGAAATAAATCCACACACCTATGGACACCTTATCTTTGACAAAGAAAGCAAGAATATACAATGGAAAAAAAGACAATCTCTTTAACAAGTGGTGCTGGGAAAACTGGTCAACTACTTGTAAAAGAATGAAACTAGAACACTTGCTAACACCACACACAAAAGTAAACTCAAAATGGATTAAAGATCTAAATGTTAAGTACAGAAACTATAAAACTCCTAGAGGAGTATATAGGTAAAACACTCTCTGACATAAATCACAGCAGGATCATCTATGACCCATCTCCCAGAATACTGGAAATAAAAGCAAAAATAAACAAATGGGACCTAATTAAAATTAAAAGCTTCTGCACAACAAAGGAACCTATAAGCAAGGTGAAAAGACAGTCTTCAGAATGGGAGAAAATAATAGCAAATGAAGCAACTGACAAAGAATTAATCTCAAAAATATACAAGCAACTCTTGCAGCTCAATTCCAGAAAAATAAACGACCCAATCAAAAAATGGGCCAAAGAACTAAACAGACATATCTCCCAAGAAGACATACAGATGGCTAACAAACACTTGAAAAATGCTCAGTTTCACTCATTATCAGATAAATGCACATCAAAGCCACAATGAGGTACCATTTCACACCAGTCAGTATGGCTGCGATCCAAAAGTCTACAAGCAATAAATGCTGGAGAGGGTGTGGAGAAAAGGGAACCCTCTTACACTGTTGGTGGAAATGCAAACTAGTACAGCCACTATGGAGAACAGTGTGGAGATTCCTTAAAAAACTGGAAATAGAAGTGCCATATGACCCAGCAATCCCACTGCTGGGCCTACACACCAAGGAAACCAGAATTGAAAGAGACACATGTACCTCAATATTCATCGCAGCACTGTTTATAATAGGCAGGACATGGAAACAACCTAGATGTCCATCAGCAGATGAGATAAGAAAGCTGTGGTACATATACACAATGGAGTATTACTCAGCCATTAAAAAGAATACATTTGAATCAGTCCTAATGAGGTGGACTAAATTGGAGCCAATTATACAGAGTGAAGTAAGCCAGAAAGAAAAACACCGATACAGTATACTAACACATATATATGGAATTTAGAAAGATGGTAATGATAACCCTGTATGCAAGACAGCAAAAGAGACACAGATATAAAGAACAATCTTTTGGACTCTGTGGGAGAGGGCGAAGGTGGGATGATTTGGAAGAATGGCATGAAACATGTATAATATCATATGTGAAATGAATCGCCAGACCAGTCTCGATGCATGATGCAGGAAAATCGGGGCTGGTGCACTGGGGTGACCCACAGGGATGGTATTTGGAGGGAGGTGGGAGTGGGATTTAGGATGGGGAACATAAGTACACCCATGTGGATTCATGTCAATGTATGGCAAAACCAATACAATATTGTAAAAATATAAATAAATAAATAAACTAGTAATAAGTGGACAGTTATTTCAAATAAAGTTTTAGATGTAGTTAATCTGCTTTCAATTTGATTGATTGAAACTGTATTTTTAGTGAATGTTGAGAATGTCTACTAACCAAGACAGAGAATATGGGGGTTTAACACATAGGAGGAAGGTCTTGATATAAATTTGTATGTGGTTAAAAAAAAATGGACATAAGATAAGGAACAAAACTTAGAAAAGATGCAAATATGGTTAGAATAAAGACATTTCCCTTTGGTACACCATACTTAGGATTTTTTTATGATTTCTTTTGAGGAGATAATTATAAATTATTTTAGAATACATAGTTTTTGGTTTTGTTGATATTGGATGTGGTTTTCCTTATATTATGAATGTTTTAATGTGTTATTGTCTGAATTCACTGTGTTAAAAATGATTCTCAAACACACTATGTACTGACTCCATAGTATTTCTAAATCTTTTTGATATTGTTATTTACTAAGTATCTAAATTCATCAACCTACCATTTCACCTTTTTTATTTAGACTAGGAAGCAATACAGCAAGATTTTTATGCATTCCTTGAGGCACAGAATTCTGCACCAGTTCAAACGGAAAACAGATTTTACTCATTTCTGAAATATCAGATATGCCTGTGATATTCTTGTGCCCATTTCTTAAAAAGAAAATCTGCCCCAGTGAGTAATATTAAGAAGTACTCCTGAGAGACAGTTGTTTTAAAAGAGATTACTTGTGGGGAATTGCCTGGTAGTCCAGTGGTTAGGACTCCATGCTTTCATTGTCAAGGGCCTCGGTTCAATCCTTGTTTGGAGAACTGAAATCCCTGGCAAAAATAAATAAATAAAATTTTAAACAAGGATGCTATTTTTTTTTTTTTTTAGGTTTTGCCACTGTTTACTTGTGCTTTGTACTGTATAAAAACAGTGTAGAAATGCTTTCATTCTGTTCATAATGGCACTGAATAATTCTTTTAAGAGTAAGAGTTGAGTGGTCTATTTAAGGGCAATCTTGAGAAAACTTCAGGGAAGATCCCCTGAAGAAGGACAAGGCAACCCACTCTAGTATTCTTGCCTGCAGAATCCAATGGACAGAGGAGCCTAGTGGACTATATTCCATAAGGTCACAAAGAGTTAGACACAACTGAAGCAACATAGATAGAGTTTATCAGGTAGGGAAAATGAATTTATTCTATCATTTGTGGAGTGCAATGGCCTGATCAGAGAAGAGTCACTGTCTCTAATATAGAAATAGAAGGAATGAAAAGTCTCATATAAGTCCATTCAAGCAGTATTTAAAGGAATAATAACCTCAACTGTAGACCAGATAAGTTATGATTCACACATACATGCAGTTTACATATTTGTCATTATCTGATAATCTGAAATGAAAAAATGATTCTTACTGTCAACTAAGTTTCTTTTAGAATTTAAATATAATTAGTAAAAAGGGGATTAATGGTTGTTTCCAAATCACAATACGTATCTTGAAATATACTTCATTTTTAATAATAGAGATGTCTATCAATACAGTTTTCCCTTTTATGGCATACAACTGGAGCTAAACTCTAGCTGTTTGAACAAGGACTACATTTGTCAGCCTAGGTTTTCCTTGACTAGAACTGTAATCACTGCAATATGGTTGATGTCCTACATACTGTTCTAGGCTAAGACTTTTAAGAAAGGGCAGCTAGATACTGATAAGACCCTGGGGAATAGAATACAGATAGCACGAAGAAAATTTATATTCTTTAAGTCAATTTGTGGAATAGAGCCACCAAATGATCAGTGGCACCTAAATTAGATGACAATATCAGTAAAATATTAAAATATATTATGTTTAAACTAATATATATTTGGGGTTTATTTACTACAATAATATATCCTAGTCTAACTAATAGAACTAAACCATAACTAGAACTGAAATCTGTTTGAACAGTGCCTTTGTCAATTTATATATAATTCAATGCATAAGAGAATCAAAGTTAACTTAAATTGTTGATTTAACTTGTTTTCTTTTCAAACATTTTCTCCTCTGTATGAATTATATTTTTTTCAGAACATTTGTTTTGAAGATGAAAGACATAGCGATCTTAATATTTACTTTAAATAAAACTGACTAAAAAGACATTTTTCCAGCAAAATATAGACTGTGGAGTCTGTTATAAGTATGCACAGATTTTCTTTCCCTAAAGAACAGTTGCCAGGAGCAAAGTTCCTTAGGATATCAGTATATAATCAAACATTCATGAAAATGTGCATGTATGAAAAAAGAAAAGAAAAAATACATATAGTGACCATTTCATCCTCTTGAATGTCACTCTGTAACTTGAGGGAATTCCCTTTTATTTTCATCCTCCATCATAATGGGGTGTTAAGTGAAATGACTTCGGAAGATGATCGATTAAACAAAGTTAAAGACCTTTATTTTTTTAGCTTTTAAGAGTTTAATATAATTAATTATGCACCTAAAGTTAAAGGATACTATGTAGTACTTCACAAATTATTTATTACATAATAATTTAAAGTGTTTTTAAGAGCACTGATTTTATATGGATTTAAGAGAAAAATCTATACTGTTTCCTTCAATTATTTCATAATTCCAGCAGTGATTTTATTAGGAAAGGGTTAATTTAAAGACAATTTAAACAAAATTTACACTATATTTTTTTCATTGATTTTTGGTAGTGATCTCAGTTTAATCTTTTTCTGATATTATTATATTTGTTATATATGTTAAATTATTGAGAAAAATACACAATTTCAAAATAAAGTAAAACTCACTTCAAAATTACACAGCACTAAAGAAACTGTGATTAACATTTTTCTCTACTCCAATATATTTTATATTCAGATTTATTCTTTTGGAAAAGAGAAGTCCTATTGTAAACACATTTATATCATGTTTTTTATAAAGATGATATCAATAATATTTTTGCTTTTATAAAAAATTTCTAATAATAATATCTTATTATATCATAATTATTTAAAACTTATACTCATTAAAAAATATATTTTCTTAAGAAGAAAATGAGAGATGTGGCAAACACTGAGTATTATTTAGGCAAGCATTAAAATTTGTTTGCAGAGCTCTGAAGTGATCCAAGGAGTCTCTGCAAATGATGGGAACTGGGAGAGCTGAAGAAGTGAAGGCAAGAATACTGGAGTGAGTTGGTATTGCCTTCTCAAGGGGATCTTCCAGGCCTAGGAACTGAATCCAGGTCTCCTATCTTGTGTGTAGATTCTTTACTGACTGAGCTACAAGAAAATCCCAAAGGATGGCTTGTCAGGAGTGGGATACTAGAGACCATCTATTTTATGTTGGGTTTTATGTGACATTTTATTTGAATTTAGGATTCTAGAAAACAATTTTAAAAAATTATAAATGATCTACATATGTTGGTTTGTGATAAAAATTAAGCATAATTTTGTTACTTAATTTATATTTAAAATATTTTCTGTTGTTATATCCTCAATTATCTATTGATTTAAATTATTTAGTGCTATAATTATTTTATATACAATAAATTTTACCTTCTATTTTTTTAAGCCTACTATGTGAACAAAAGCCTATTTTAACTATGCTGCTTTGGAAAACAGTACTTTTCAAGTAAAATATGATAAATATATTTAAATAAAACTATTGAAAAAATATCAGATTGATCATAATAATGTCAACTGAAATAAGAGCTAAATTCAAAGTATTCTTCCCCTATTCCTTCTCCTTTTTCTTCTCCTTTCTTTCTCTCTCTCTGTCTGCTTGTCTCTTTCTCTCTCCCCCTTTCTCTCCTTGCCAATCCCCTCCCCAGCCTTCTTTCAAATTCTAGTGCATTTTGAAGGCTAGTGGCTCAATTAAAAAAAAAAAAATTAAACACACTTAAAGAGAAAGCAAACCCTAGCAGTACTGAAAGACACAGATGTTTGTACTATAGTAGCACTAGCAACTTCTTCTCTAGTTTTATTATTTCAAAAGAAAAGGATTAAGAACTAATAAACAGAGTTATTAAATGAGTAATGCTACTGGTCTCATATATAGCTAATGTTATGGCCTCAGAAAACTGATTTATGGTTGTTACAATATGTTTAAGAAGAGATCAATAACATATCATTGTAACCCATTTCAACATCATACTGATTTTAAATATGTATGATTATTGATTTCCTGCAACAGCTTATGACAATATATGCTACTTTTTTGAAAGCCAACATTGTGAGAGTTCCACACAAATTAATATTCCCATACCAAAAAATTTATTTTATAGGAACATAAGTCTTTTAGGCTAATAAAGCTAATGAAAATAACATAGAACATGAATAGAGGAAACAGGACAGAAAACATTTGTCAAGACATAAGAAAAGCAAATCTATACTTTGTCCCTCCAAAATGACATTTTTTAATAGTTTGGAAACTTAAGTTTAAATATTTGGTTTTAAATGAATATTTTAAAATATGTCATTTGTGATATATACTTAGATATGAGCACATTTCTGCTATGAAATTTAAACTCCTTTACTTCATTAAATATCCACATGGAGTTGGAAAATAAAGAGTTTTTATACTTTTTCTTCTCAGTCTTTAATTACATAATTCAGATATTATATGACACACTTAATTTCTTATTTTTTTGACTTAGGCTCTTTCATAACTCAACCATAATAATGGAGCACCAGAGCCTAGGATTTCTGTTCTCAATGGACTGTGCTCTTACACATACACATACCAGTGAATAAGTAAAGTGGATGAACGAATTTCAAGTTGATTTTTCATTTAATCTTCTGTGTGCTTTAGCCATAAAATACAGTTCATTCAAAGGCCTTTTGTTGTTTCACTTCATTTATTTGGCATAATAGCAATAAATGTTCTACTTCGTGTGTTTCCCAGTAGTGAAACAGCACCCGGCTTTACAATGAGACTAGAGGGGTTTCTAATATGAAAGTATCTCATTGTGCTCATGTACTAAAGGTGTCATTGTTTAAACATATTACAATTTGATAGTATCAGACTACCATTACCTACCAGAGTAGAGGCTTTTAGTATAATATATGTATTTGTAATTTGATTTCATATCATAACTCTTAGTAACTTTCCCAAGGTGTTAGCTCTTAATCAATTCCAGTATTCTTGCTGGTGAATTCCATGGACAGAGGAGCCTGGTGGGCTACAGTCCATGGGGTCTCAAAGAGTCAGATGCGACTGAGCACACAAACACAGAAAATGGCCTTTCATCTTCATTAATTAGGGCCTTACATAAATCCTACTTACCTGAATCCCTGCCCTGGTTCTCTTTCTGACATCCTTGTGACTCTTGCCTCTTAACCTTTCAGAACCTGAAGCTTTCTACTTGACCTCAGATTGTGTAACTCTTTGTTGTCAAACATAGGAGTCCTCATTTTACCTCCCAAACATAATTACAAAGATTAAAATTGACCAAGAGGGCGTCCCTTGTGGCTCAGTGATAAAGAATCAGGGCTTCCCTGGTGGCTCAGTGGTAAAGAATCCATCTGGCAATTCAGGAGACATTGGTTCAATCCCTGGTCTGAGAAGATTACATATGCTGCAGAGCAGATAAACCAGAGCGCCACAACTGTTGAGCCTGTGCTCTAGTGCCTGGGAGCTGCAACTGCTGAACCCACATGCCCTAGAGCTGTACTCTGAAACAAGAGAAGCTATGCAATGAGAAGGCTGTGAACCACAGAGAGTAGCACCTGCTCGCTGCAACTACAGAGATGTCCGTGCAGCAGTGAAGTTCCAGTTCAGCTATAAATAAATAAATCAATTTATTTTTTTAAAGTTACCAAGGAATTTTATCACTGTTCTTCCTTCAACCTGGATTTCTTCTCTGACCATTAATTAGAAATTTCTTCAATTATCTTTCATACTCTTATAACTATAAATGGTCAACCATTATATAGATTCTCTTAATTTATTCCATTCTGGTGAAAACAAGGGTAAATGGTATCTGATGTTGTATGGGAGAGGTTACTTTAAGTTACCAAAATTTTCATAACTAAGTATTTCTGTGTAATATACCAACTCTAAATTCAGCTATTATTAAATACACTTTTAAAATGTATATTACACATTGTTTTCTTACAAAGAAAAATTAAATATTTGAATAAAGTAACTTTTTAAGAATTAAGAGTTATCGTTAGGAAAATTATGCTTTAAGAGAATAGACGATGAAGAAACATTCTGGAAGCTGGAAAAATGGCAATCAGTGGCAAAATATTTAATTAAACAGTTACTTGAGAATATGTTGGATGTCTGAAATTTTCCTTTCTGAAGCTGTTTCTATAACAAAAGAGTTCAGAAAACTGAAATAAGCATATTTAAAAAATATATAAATATAAGCATATTTTTATTATTGACTATATCAGGAAAGGAATTAGAGAAATAAAAATAAGTCAAGGAAACAACTATTAACTTTCAAAGAAGAAACGAAATAAGAAATTTGTAGCAATCTAAGGCTTTTCAAAGTTGTAAAAGCCAGTTGACTTGAGATCCCTAAGCCCATCCCAATCAAAAAAGAGAGAGAGAAAATCTTTGAGAAGAAATAACCCTCTAGGAAAAGTTCAAACAAAGTTCAGTTCAGTCTCTCAGTCATGTCCGACTCTTGTGACCCCCATGAATCGCAGCACAACAGGCCTCCCTGTCCATCACCAACTCCTGGAATTCACTCAGACTCATGTCCATCGAGTCAGTGATGCCATCTAGCCATCTCATCCTGGGTCGTCCCCTTCTCCTCCTGCCCCCAATCCCTCCCAGCGTCAAAGTCTTTTCCAACGACTCAACTCTTCTCATGAGGTGGCCAAAGTACTGGAGTTTCAGCTTTAGCATCATTCCTTCCAAAGAAATCCCAGGTTGATCTCCTTCAGAATGGACTGGTTGGACCTCCTTGCAGTCGAAGGGACTCTCAAGAGTCTTCTCCAACACCACAGTTCAAAAGCATCAATTCTATTATTTTCTCCCATTCAGAAGGCTGTCTTTTCACCTTGCTTGAAGCAACTGACAAACAACTAATCTCAAAAATATACAAGCAACTTCTGCAGCTCAATTCCAGAAAAATAAACGACCCAATCAAAAAATGGGCCAAAGAACTAAATAGACATTTCTCCAAAGAAGACATACAGACGGCTAACAAACACATAAAAAGATGCTCAACATCACTCATTATTAGAGAAATGCAAATCAAAACCACAATGAGGTACCACTTCACACCAGTCAGAATGGCTGCGATCCAAAAATCTGCAAGAAATAAATGCTGGAGAGGGTGTGGAGAAAAGGGAACCCTCCTACACTGTTGGTGGGAATGCAAACTAGTACAGCCACTATGGAGAACAGTGTGGAGATTCCTTAAAAAATTGCAAATAGAACCTCCTTATGACCCAGCAATCCCACTGCTGGGCATACACACCAAGGAAACCAGAATTGAAAGAGACACATGTACCCCAATGTTCATTGCAGCACTGTTTATAATAGCTAGGACATGGAAACAACCTAGATGTCCATCAGCAGATGAATGGATAAGAAAGCTGAGGTACATATACACAATGGAGTATTACTCAGCTGTTAAAAAGAATTCATTTGAATCAGTTCTGATGAGATGGATGAAACTGGAGCTGATTATACAGAGTGAAGTAAGCCAGAAAGAAAAACACCAATACAGTATACTAACACATATATATGGAATTTAGGAAGATGGCAATGACGACCCTGTATGCAAGACAGGGAAAGAGACACAGATGTGTATAATGGACTTTTGGACTCAGAGGGAGAGGGAGAGGGTGGGATGATTTGGGAGAATGACATTCTAACATGTATACTATCATGTAAGAATTGAATCACCAGTCTATGTCTGATGCAGGATACAGCATGCTTGGAGCTGGTGCATGGGGATGACCCAGAGAGATGTTATGGGGAGGGAGGTGGGAGGGGGGTTCATGTTTGGGAACGCATGTAAGAATTAAAGATTTTAAAATTAAAAAAAAATAAAAAAAACAAACAAACAAAAAATAAAATAAAATAAAATAAAAATTGAATTTGAAAGACTAAAAAAAAATAAAATAAATAAAATAATTAAAAAAAAAACAACAACAAAAAAAACAAAAGCATCAATTCTTAGGTGCTCAGCCTTCTTCACAGTCCAACTCTCACATCCATACATGACAAAGTTAAATCAGAGCTAATAACAGACTAACAGTGTGATATCTTTTAAGTCTTATGAAAGAAACTGACAGTGAAGTTGCTCAGTTGTGTCTGACTCTTTGCAACCCCCTGGACTGTTAGCATACCATGCTCCTCCTTCCATGGGATTTTCCAGGCAAGAGTACTGGGGTGGGTTGCCATTTCCTTCTCCAGGGGATCTTTCTGACCCAGGGATCAAATTCAGGTCTCCCGCATTATAGGCAGACACTTTACCGTCTGAGCCACCAGGTAAGTCCTGTTAAGTTTTATAAATGAACAAAATATTTCACAAGACAAAGACCTGATCAAGCCTTTCCCAAGGAATCACAACAGCTTTAAGGTGGTCCTGTTTAAAATGAAAAAGAATAAAACTACAGAAAAAAGGAAAAAAAAGAAAAAAAGGAAAATATAGCCTGTGCACAAACTGAGAAGTAAAAATGAAGGTGAGTATGATTCCTGGAAAACCTTCAATGTAGGGATCAAATAGATACAAATTATAAAATGTTTGTGTTAGAGTTGTACTTCCAAGAAACCACAAGCTAGTTGTGATTGTGCACATTCAATCTCCTTTAGGAAGAAGCATCTTAAAAACATGCAAACCGCTTAAGTAACATATGTACCCAATGTACACTTTATCTTGAATTTTGGAAAAGAAAAGTGAAGTCACTCAGTTGTGTCCCACTTTTTGTGACCCCATGGACTGAAGCCTACCAGCCTAATATGTTGTCATTTAAAAGAGAGAAACAGGTACATGAAAATGTGGTTAACGACATTAATCATCAGGGAAATAGATGTCACATTTTCTTTATCCACTTATCCTTTAATGGTCATTTACTTTGACTGTTTCCTTGTGTTGGCTATTGTAATTAATGCTGCAATGAATGTGGGGGGGCACAGATATATTTTTGAGGTAGTGATTTCATTTTCTTCTGATAAATACCCAGAAGGTAGATTACTGGATCATCTATTTTTAATTTTTCAGGAAACTCCACACTTTTTTCCATAATGATGGTATCAATTTACATACCCACAATAAGTGTACAGGGATTCCCCTCTCTCCCCACCTTCACTAACACCTGTTATCTCTCTTTTTTGATAATAACTATTTTAACAGGAATGAGGTGAAATCTCATTATGATTTTCATTTTGCATTTCCTTGATGATTAGTGAAGTTATGTCAATTATATCTCAGTAAAACTGGAAAAATTTAACCAAATCTTATGGGTGAGTTGATAAGTCCACAATTGTAATTAAAACATTTATTATGCCTCTATCAAAATATACTACGTATATATAAACAAATCAAAAGGTAAGGCAATTTCAACAACATATCAACATGTTTGTTTTGGCCAGAATGGTGGAATACAAGACCCTGAACGCACCTCCTCTTATGGGCACATGAAATTACAATTATTTACAGAGCAACTATTTAAGAGAATGACCTTAAGAATGGCATAATAGGTTTTCCCTAACCAAATACAAAACAAGCAGCCACAAAGAGATAGGTAAGAGGGGCAGAGACATGGTATAGTCAGAACCCACACCCTGAATTGGCAACCTTCAAACAAGAGAAATATCAGAACTGCAGAGGTCTTCCCCAAGGAGAGAGGGTTCTAAACCTCACATCATACTTCCCAGCCTGGGGTTCCAGTATTGAGAAGATGAGCACCCAGGACACCTGGCTTTGAAAACCACTGGGGCTTACACTTGGGAGGGCAGAGGGTTATAGTGAAGAGACTCCACTCTTAAAAGAGTGTGCACAAAATCTCACGTGCTCTGAAAACTAAGGTAGAGGTAATAGTTTGAAAGGAGTGTAGATGAAATCTACTTGTTGCTTTGGACAGCCTCTTGGAGGTGGGGGAGGCAACTGGGACTCCACTTGGAGATGGAGACTGCAATTTGGAGAAGCTCAGTCCTCTTAGATGATGTGGGTGCGGGTAAGAGCTATTTTGGGATCCCCCTTCCAGCCTGTTGATGATAAGTGGTTTCCCTGCCCATGGTCCAGCTCAAAACAGGTACATGCCTACAGGCCACACTGCCAGCCATCCTGGGAGCCTGCCCAATGTACCAGCAGGCTCAGAGCAACCAAACATGTCCAGGTAAAGCTGCCAACCTTGGAGGAAGACTACCCTACCCTTCAGCAGGCCCACAGTCAGCCCCCGAGTTAGGGTTATGTAGCCAACCAGGGACATGTCACAGTTACTAGCATGCCACAGAAAGGTGTACTTAGTGCACACGGGGGTCACCTCTATAGCACATAGTTCGAGTGACCAGGGGTGAGTATGCTGCCGGGTTCCACAGCATTTCTTCTATGCAAGGTCACTTCTTCTAGATCAGGTGACATAACCAGTCTACCTAATATGTACAAATGAGCATAAAGAATTAGGCAAAATGAAAGAGAAATATGCTTCATGCAAAGAAACAAAGTACAAACCCAGAAGGAGAACTAAAGAAATTAGAAATACCCAATCTACCCATTAATTAAAGGTATTGATGATAAAGATGCTCAATAAAATTGGGATAAGCATGGATGAACACAGTGAGAAGTTTAACAAAGAGTTAGAAAATATAAAGAAGAACCAAACAGCACTGAAGTGCAATAACTGAAATAAAAAATACACCAGAGGTATCAACGGTAGATTACATGACACAAAGGAACATAACAGTGACCTGGAAGACAGAGAAGCAAAAATCATCCAAGCTGAACAGAAAGTAGAATTTTTTTTTTTTTAATGTGAGGATAGTTTAAGAAACCTATGATACAACTTCAAGTATACTAACATTTGCATCATAGATGTTCTAGGAAAAGAAGAGAGAGAGAGACATAGAGAGAAAGAGACAGGTAACTTACTGGAAGAAATAATAGCTCCATCCAGGTTTAGGAACCACAAAGAGTCCCAAACAAGATGAATCCCAAGAGGTTCATACATAGGCATATGATAACTTAAGTGGCAGATATTACAGAGAGAATCTTAAAAGCAACACAGAAAAAGCAACTACTTATGTACAAGAAAACTCTTAGATGACTCTTCAACAGAAAACTTACAGGTCAGAAAGGAGTGGCACTATATATTTAAAGGGAAGAAAGGAAAAAACCTATGACCAAGAATATTCTTATCTGGCAAGGTTATCAATCAGATTTGAAGAAGAGATCATATTTTTTAGAGGAGTAAAATCTAAGAGTTCAGCACCAATAAAATAGTCTTACAACAAATATTAAAGGGACTTTAAGTAGAAAGGCAGCCAACTAAATAAAAAATATGTTTACAAGCAATATACCCAATAAGGAGTTAATAACCAGAATATACACAAAAATTCATACAACTCAACTACTAAAGCAAATCAATTAAAAAATGGACAGATGACTTAGACATATTTCTGAAGATGACATACAGACTGGCAACAAGTGCATGAAAAGGTGCTCAACATCACAAAATTTAAAAAATAAAAAAATAAATAAAATTAAAAAAAATAAATTAAAAAAAAATCACAAAATCACCTCACACCCGTAGAATGGCTATTGTCAAAAAGACAACAATAAATAAATACTGGTAAGGACATGGGAAAAAGGGAACCCCAGTATTCTGTTAGTTGGAATGTAAATTGATACAGCCACTAAGGAAAATAGTATGGAAATTCCAAAATATTTACAATAAAATTGTCATATGATCCAGCAATTTCGTTTCTGCTTATTTACCAGAAGATTAAAAAAAACACTAATTCCAAAAGATATGTGCATGGAGAAGGAAATGGTAACCCACTCCAGTATTCTTGCCTGGAAAATTCCATGGACAGAGGAGCCTGGTAGGCTACAGTCCACGGGGTCGCAAAGAGTCAGATAAGACTGAGTGACTTCAATGTCAATAACATACTGGATTTACATATACACATTATTATATATAAAATAGATAACTATTAATGATAAGAACCTACTTTATAACACAGGGACCTCTACTCAGTACTCTGTAATGACCTATATGAAAATGGAATAAAAAACAGAATGGATACCAACTCCAATATTCTTGGGCTTCTTTTGTGTGGCTCAGCTGATAAAGAGTCCACCTCCAGTGCAGGAGACCTGGGTTCGATGCCTGGGTTGGGAAGATCCCCTGGAGAAGGGAAAAGCTACCCACTCAAGTATTCTAGCCTGGAGAATTCCATGGTTTTCAGTCCATGGGGTTGCAAAGAGTCGGACACAGCTGAGTGACTTTCACTTTCACTTAACATATATGTATAACTGATTAACTTCGCTGTACAGCAGAAACACAACATTGTGAATCAACTAGACTCCAAAATTAATCTAAAAAATAACATAACCCTTTCGAGGGAAAGGGTGGGAGACTGCACACTGATTGTAAGGCTGCTGTGGAAAAGAAATGTGCAAGGATTCTTATAAAAAGTTGCTGAGAAGATTTCTGAAAGGCTGCTAGCCGTATCACTTATTAAAAATATTTTAAAACTATTATTAAAACAGTAATACTGGCACATAAACTAATCACTGAAATGAAATACAGAATCCAGAAATGGTCTGAAACCTACAGTATATGGTAAAGGTAGGATATTGTGAGACTGTGGGAAAGATAATTGTCTTGGCAACCAGCGAGGGGCCATCTGGACAAAATAAAGTTGGACCCTTGTTACACCAAAATACTTCAGTTGAGTCAAGTATATAATGATAGAAAAATGAAACTGCAAAATTACAAGAAGAAAAACATAGGACAGTGTTGGTATAGTAATGCCTTTCAGTTATAACAAAATCCAGAAGTTCCGGAGAGAGAGATGAAATCCAGCTTCACAAAAGTTTTGTCTGCAAACAAAGTGAAAAGATAAATGGCAGACTGTAAGAAATGTTTACAACATACAAGGAATTTTCTTATTTACATTAAATGTTTGAAAATCAGGAGTCAACACCAACAACCTAATAGAAAATGAGCAGTATAAAGAAAATTAAAACAGCATTTACAGAAGAGAGAGACAGGTTAACTATATACTGCGATACCAATTTTCACCTCTCCTACTAGTAGACAGGGAAGAATATTCAAAGTATTTAACACTAAGGCACTGGCCAGTCAACGGACTGAAAACTGCTGCTTCTGCCTGGTGTTAGTCCTTTAGTTGCTGGATTTGGGCAAGTTGTGGAGGAACTCCTCTCTTTTTTCTGTGAGAAAAAGAGCCCTTGGGATTGGGGCCAGCAGCTAGTTACCAGTGGGTACAGAAGGATGCTGATAGCAACTAGTAGAGTTCCACTGGTGGTGGAGAACATGTCTCTTGCTTCATTGAGAAACATCATCTAGAAGGAAAGTTGAGCAATACTTGTCCAAATTTTAAATGGGTATACCCTTTGAGTAACAGGACCTGTGATAAGGAAATACATTGCGGCATTACTTGGAAAGACAGAGTTATAAATAGCACATCGCATCTGTATACTAGAATGTCTGGAATCATGAAGAGAAGGAGCCAGACCTACGTGTACTGATCAAGATAGATTATGGAGTGGGAAAAAGAAAAGGTTCGGAACTCTGTGGGTAGTAAGTTACTGATGTAAAATATAGAGAAGAAATATTTAACACAAGCATATTTGTGCTGAGGAAGAGATCTGAGTGGCAGGAGATTAGGGGTAGAATGAGAGTGAACTTTCCATCTTGTATTTTAGAATTTTGTACTTTGTGCTCTCATTTAAAAATTTTGTTTAAAGATAAGATTTGAGTTAAATAATATCTAAGTGGTTTTTTTTTTAAGCTGTATAAGTCTGCAAAAGTGTGACCAAAACAGAACTAGGAAATCCCCCCAAGACATGGGGATGGATTGGGGGATTGGGATTGACATATATACACTACCATGTATGAAATAGACAACTAATGAGAAACCACTGTATAGTACAGGGAACCCGGTGTTGTGTAGTGACCTAAATGGAAAGGAAAGCCAAGGAAGAGGGGCTGTATGAGTACGTGTAACTGATTCACTTTGCTGTACAGCAGGAACTAACAGAACATTGTAAAGTAACTGTACTCCAATAAAAATTAATTTAAAAAATTCAAAAAAATAAAAAAGATATGTGCACCTAATGCATGTAGCATTATTTACAATAGCCAAGGTATGGATACAAGCTAATGTACATGGATAGGTGAATGAATACAGAAAATGTGATAGTACACCTAAAAGTAACAAAATATTGTATGTCAGCTATATTTCATTTAAAATAAAGAAAATTATTATATCTTGGAAAATTCTTGAAAGTTCATAAAACTGTATTTAATTGACTTTAGATTCCTGATCACTTTCACTTTGATGATTTTCCAAAATGACCATATTTCAAATAAATAAAATATTTCCATATTAAAAAATTTAGAGACCACAATTACTATAATTATCACAGACCTGAGCAAAACAATGAAAATAAATAGCAAAATATTTTAATTATATTAAAAATTTGTTAAAAGTAAAAGTGAATATTTTAAAAATCTAAAATCAGTGATGGATAAATGAGAATTATCAAAATGGAAATGAAACACTATAAAACTAAATAAAAAAGTGTCAATTAGCAAAACTCAAAGTATATAAGAAAAATATTTAGAGGTAAATGTGTAAATTTGATTTAATATATATTGAAAGGTAAAATGACAAATCTACACATTAGTAAAACAATATAATTAAAAAATAAGTCATTTAATTTTTTGTTTAAAACCCATAGATAAGGAAAATCTTCACATACATAATTAGGAAGAAAAAAGAAAAAAATAGAAATTGTTGGTTAATAATGAATATTTCCTAACTATTTTAATCTATGATTTACTCTAGCCGTAACACATTGAACTTATATTTTGAAAAAGTAAGTTTTAAGCTCCATTTCTATGTCATTTTCACATTTTTGAATATGGATTTCCACCTTTTCCATTACCGTTTATTGGAAGATTATCCTTTCTCCATTAAATTGCCTTTGCACCTTTGCAAAAACTCAAGTAACTATGTTTGTCCTGTTTTATTTCTGGGTTGCTTATTTGATTCTATTGATCTACAAGTCTATTTTGTCACTTCCAAGATATACTGATACACTGTGGCTTTATAAATATTGAAATCAGGTAGTTTAAGTACTCTTTGTTCTTCAACCTTTTCAAATAAAGTTTGAATCTATATATCAATATCTACAAAACAGCTAGTTGGATTTTGATTTGGGATAATTCTTTAAAAATTGCATTCTTGCTGTTAAAGCTTGCTGACTTCTTCATATATGAGGAAATATGAGGGTTGGACCTTTAATTCTCCTTCCTATATGAGTTAGTTTTATCTCCTTTATGTTTTTCTCTTATTCTGAAACAACTGTAGCAGTTTCTATGAAGACCCAAGTATTAGGGATATGTCTCAAGATAGACTTGATGCACCTCCTACCCTTAACCTAGAAAGTGGACCACAAAAGGTAAGGTTCCAATTCACATTCCCTTTCATTGAAGGTAAAAATAAGAAATTATACAGTTTGAATGAAAGGGAACTTCTGGAGATACATGATTAGAGTAAGCAGAAATGTTCTCCTTCAGTTTCAGTTCAGTTCAGTTCAGTTCAGTTCAGTTCAGCTGCTCAGACATGTCCAAATCTTTGTGACCCCATGGACCACAGAACACCAGGCCTCCCTGTCCATCACCAACTCCTTCTATTAGTTTAATAAGAAGAGGTTATCTAAGGTTCTTTGAATATTCCAATAGAGAACAAATTCTACTTATGCTTGTCATATTCACTAGCCAAATTAAGAAGTAGTATATAAAAAAGAGAAAGTCAAGAACACTAAAAATATTAATGTATAAAAACATCAAGTTATGTGAAAATGTTTCCATTTCTAACATTAAAATATAAATTTGATTTGTTGCCATGAAGGTTTTAAGTTGTAATTGCAAAGTAAAAACGGATATATTTCATGAATCTGAATGCATTTTGATATAATAAATGGCAAAACTAAAGAGCTGTCACTTAGATAAGTAACACTAATTATATTGTTAAAAATATTTGTAATTTAAGATAATGCACTTAAAAAATAATAACTTCTTAATTACAATCATAAATTTAGTTAAGGAAAAACTCTAATGTATTAAAACCTTAAATTTATAGATACTACTAAATATTTCAGTTGTGACTATTTAATACCCAAGAAATGTAGTCAATCTTTAATGAAAAAAAAATTAACTAATTACTGTGATCAAAACTCAGATTTATTATCTTAATCTTTAAATTATCTTTATCTATAAATTAATTTACCCCCAACTCTCTTGAAACAGTTTGCTCTCCTGCATCTTTTTACCATGCTGTCTTTTTATTGCTTAGTTTTATTTCTATCCTAGCGGTGGTAATAAAACACTCTTAATGAAACAGTTAGCTAAAATTTCATGTTGATATTTCTAGTGAATATCAGTTGTAGTAGTTCAGAGGAAAAGAGTAACAATTCAACTTGCATTTATTATCATCATTAAAATATTTGATGTTTTGCACATGTAAATTATGTTAGAATCAAGTTAAATATTTTAATCCAGGTCATTTTAATAATAATTTCTGCTATTTGTGATCTATTACCCAAGCAAAAATTGAAGCTCTATATTAAATTCAATCTTTGTCAATCTATTTTATGGCATATTTGAAAATGCTACAATGAAATTGGAAGCAAATATCGCATTGGAATGTTTACAGGTTTCACATGTGAAATATGCTTGGAAAATCATTCAGAAACTGCTACAAGATAATGGCTTTGCTATGAAAGTGACTATAAAATTAGTCATAGCGGAGGTTATAGACCATTTGGCAACCGTTCTAAAAGGAAAGAGAGGTCAAGTATTAAACTGCATCAGGCTAGGAAATCTTACCACTAAACATTTTTAAGGATATGAAGTATTAAAATAGACTCTTACTGTTGCAATGACTGAATCTTCCACTACATATTCACAGTAAAAGCCCAATTTAAATGTTAAGAAATGGATGATTTTCCTCTCAAATTAGGTTGAAATCACCACCCCCAATGGGATTGTACTTGAAAATGTTTTTTTAAAAGTGTGGTTAAATGAGGTCTTAAAAGCGAAACTGTAATCTTAGAAACTCTAATCAGATATATAATCTCATAGGAAGAAGAACGGAACCATCTCTTTCTTTTCACTCAATGCAGAAAGTAGAAAGTGAAATGACTCAGTCAAGTCTAACTCTTTGTGACCCCGTGGACTGTAGCCTACCAAACTCCTCTGTCCATGGGATTCTCCAGGCAAGAATACTGCAGTGGGTTGCCATTTCCTTCTCCAGGGGATCTTCCTGTTGGAGATTGCAAGTGAAATGATACAAAGACAAGACACACACACAAGAGGCAGACTCCGGCTGGAGGAAAAAAGAACTGCGCAAGCAAGCTTGCCGTTTATTTTTATAAAGCCCTCTTGGCAGAATTCCAGACTGTATGACTAAGCCTTCTCAGCATAGCGCATGTGCATAAATGTTATCGTACAGCAAAAGGGAGTGAAATTCCTGCTTACTGCAGAGTCTGTCCAGAGCCGTTTCTTCCTCCTTATCACAGGAAGGGAATGTTCCCTTGTTTGCAAGGGACCATTAAACTCAAGGCTGTGTCCAGTCTCCTTGGCAGAACATCTTGTTTGCAAGCACGTTCAGCCCAAGCAGAGAGTCCCGTTTGCAGGCACATCTCCACTTTCCCTATTGTGGCCGCGTTAACTTCCTTCACTTCCCAACCCAGGGATCGAACCTGGGTTTCCCGCATTGGAGGCAGATGCTTTAACCTCTGAGCCACAAGGGAAGCCCCATGCAGAAAGCAGAGATTATGTGAATACAGTGCAAGATGGTAGCCACTGATAAACCAAGAGAAGAGTCCTCAGATGAAACCTATTTGCTGTATCTTGATCTTGGGTGTCCAAGATTTGGGTTGGAAATCTTGGGTTTCCAAATCTTGGCTTTCTTATTAGCCTCTAGAACTGTAAGAAATAAACTTCTGTTATTTAATCCACCTAATCTATGTTATAATAATTTGTTATGGCAGCCTGACATAGGGGATGACAGAAGATGAGATGCCTGGATGGCATCACCTACTATATGGGCATGAGTTTGAGCAAGCTCCTGGAGCTGGTGATGGTCAGGGAAGTCTGGCATTCTGCAGTCAATGGGGTTGAAAAGAGTCAGACACGAATGAGACTGAAGTGAACTGATGGCAGCCTGAGCAGACTAAAAGAATGAATTATACTAAAACTGAGTTGTAACAACTAAATGTATTTCCTGATGGCTTATATGGTAAAGAATCTGCCTGCAATGCAGGATACCCTGGTTTGATCCCTGGATTGAGAAGATCTTCTGAAGAAGGAAATGGCAACTCTCCAATATTCTTGTCTGAAAAAATCCCATGGAGAGAGGAGCCTGGCAGGCTACAGTTCATGAAATCTCAAGAGTCAGACACCACTTAGCAACTAAACCACCAAATACATTAGTATGTTATAAATAAAAAAACTTGATCTCCAACTTTGATAAATGTGCTCAAAATATTTGTGTTATCCACACTAGAATATTAAAAAAGTACTGCTTAATGGGTGACATGTACTTTGAAGCACTTTGAAAAGTGCTTCAAACAATTTTCTGTTTTCATTGAAAATATTGACATATCTAACAGTAGTTTGGAACCATGGATTTAGAAAGAAAGTGAGAAAGACTTTTTTTTTCTCTCTTTAGCAATGAAAATGGCAACAGGAAGAATCAAGAAATAAAAAAGATTCTAAGAGCTCTAGAAAAAATCGAGGAGATGTTTCTTCTGAAATTTAGATTGTGTGGCTCTGAACTGAATAATACTAGGAAAGCAACAAGCAGACAGAAACTCCCGGAGCCTACTCAAATTCATGTCCATTGAATCGGTGATGCCATCCAACCATTTCATCCTCTGTCATCCCCTTCTCTTCCTGCCTTGAATCTTTCTCAGCATCAGGGTCTTTTCAAATGAGTCAGTTCTTCACATCAGTTGGCCAAAGTACTTGAGTTTCAGCTTCAGCATCAGTCCTTCCAATCAATATTCAGGACTAATTTCCTTTAGGAAGGACCGGATGGATCTCCTTGCAGTCCAAGGGACTGTCAAGAGTCTTCCCCAACACCACAGTTCAAAATCATCAATTCTCTGTCCCTGAGCTTTCTTTATAGTCCATCTCTTACATCCATACATGAGTACTGGAAAAACCATAGCCTTGACTAGATGGTCCTTTGTTGGCAAATTAATGTCTCTACTTTTTAATATGCTGTTTAGGTTGGTCATAACTTTTCTTCCAAGGAGCAAGCATCTTTTAATCATGGCTGTAGTCACCATCTATAGTGATTTTGGAGCTCAAAAAAAAATAAAGTCCGTCACTGTTTCCTGTTTCCCCATCTATTTGCCATGAAGTGATGGGACCAGAGGCCATGATCTTAGTTTTCTGAGTGTTGAGTTTTAAGCCAACTTTTTCAGGTGTACCTTCAGGTGTCTCAGGTGTACATTCCTAAAGTAAAGTTGTGCAACATGGGGTGCAGGTCGATGAGACATGCTGGTCACCTGCCTATCCCACAAGTACCATCCCTCTAAACTGGAAGCTGTTGTGGGAAGAAGCACCATATTCTCAGCTATATCTGCCTGGCTAAATCCTCTATCAAACTGAGGTGCATACACTTCAAGTCAAATAAGGATCATACAAGATAGAATCAAGATAGGAAAAAGTAGAGTATGTTTTCACACATGAGAAAAAGCCACTATGTCTGAAGCTATGGAGGCAGAGTAAAACAAGCTCACATGTTCATTCAAATTAGACAGGTCTGGTGGGTCAGAGAAGTGTATATCCTATTATAATATTTGAATAAAAGTGTAAATGACTAATTAAAACTATGCTTTTCTAACCAAGAATTTTTAAATATTAATAAAATTCAGCTATGTAAATGAATAGTACAGTAATGGGAGAATTCTGGGTTGTTAACAACACGCAGTGAATCATTTAGAATCAAAGAGAAACTTTGTCATTCCATCAAAGTATTCACTACTTTGTGTGTCTGTGTGTGTGTAATCAAATATAACTACCAGTCCTGAGGTTAGGAGAGAGAACATCAGAAGGGGATGTAGTTAAATTTTAAAGCAGTTGATCTGAGTGGGGATTTGCATTCAGTGTATATTTTATAGAGTGGAAACTATGCAGTGATTTGCCATATGTCTGGTCTCAGCAAGGTGATGGTTGAGCTACACAGCCACTACTTCCCTGGACGGCCAGCTTCATGCTGCTCTCCAGAGAACATTAATTCTTTGTAATTGTTAATTAATTTCCTTATTTATTTTCTAATATCGTATTCATTCAACAAACATCTATTATTACTTACCCCATACGTGTGTTACATAAGCAAAGATATAATAGAGTTAAGGCTATATTATATAAAAAGATGTTTATATATAATACATCCATATGCATCCAATCTGATGAGCATTACCTGGGTACAATTATGTATTTGAAAACAATAAATATATTCTAGGATATTCAGGGGCAGATAGAATGAATTAAATTTGTGATATGCTATAGGAGTAAAATGGACATAAGTCCCCATATTTGAATTTTTACCATGTCTCTTTCACCTCAATATCATTTTGAGATAAATTAGGCATGCCACATATGTGCAAGTGTTAAGAATTATAATAAAGGTGATATAGGACAGCTAGTTCTCTTTGTAACTATGAGGTGGTGAATGCAGACCTTCAGTTGTTATGGCAACCTTCAATTAATGAGAGTATCATCAAAGTCATCTCTCTACAATATTTAATAAGTTATTTCCATTAAACATGATTGAATGTTCCGTTCTGAGTGCAATGACATAGCTGAAGTTAAAGGCCATATTTTTTTAAAAAATGAAAATATATATGTCTTCAATTGTTTAATGGCTAAAAGTAAAAATCTTCTCTTAAAATTATTTCTTGTAAAGACACCTGCAACTATGTTGCTAATAAAATATTAATAATATCTACATAATTAGTCTTTCATGTAGATTTATGGATCATTGCAGATTTTCCATTAAGCTAGTGAGGACAGATTTGATGATGATAGTGGTGGTAATAATGATGACACAGAAAATTCTGCTAATATTAGAAACATTAATTAATAAAATACTAAGAGATCATTTTATTTCTATCAAAACAATCTCCAAACTCTCACAAACTCATGAACATAAACAATAAGTTGAGAATAAAAAGGTTATTATATAAGTGAATGCAGGATTGAGAAATTACTTGAATTTATATCTACTACTTATATAATGACTTTTCATATATTATCTTAGTACTCAACACATGTAAAGATTTCATTAATCCCATTTTATAGATTGGGAAAATCAGACACCAATCCAAAATTAAAGTAATATTTTACAGCTCACACAAGGAGTATGTATGAGACCAAGTCTGCCCAAATGCCAAAATCTGCCCTCTTTCCATCAGGCCATACTTTCTCCCTAGAATAATTTAGAGGTTAGAATATAAAAACAATATCACAGCATGTATGAGTCTACAAAATACTACCACAAAGTTCCAGTGCACTTATTTCATTACCTGTTAAATGATAAAATTTAATATGTTTATTAGCTGCTAGCTAATAATGCTTTAAGTTTAATACTGAAGTCCTAATATCTCCTTGGAGCACAACCCAGCATGATGTAAAAAGTAACGAACATGATCAGAAAAGAAAATATTCTGATTCATTGATCAGCAATGTGAACCTTGAGAAGGAAGCTAAAAGGTACAACCAGAAATAATAGAATTTTTCAGAAGCACAGATATAAATATAGTCTGAAGAAAGTCTCTTTAAAAAGTGATCCTTCTGAATTTTTTCTATATATATATAAGAAATTAACCAAAAAAGCAAGATTGTCTTTCCCTGTTAACCAGGAAAGCTGAATCAGTTTCAGTATACAAAGCTGAAGGCACTGAAACATTGGATATATGCTCATTTTTGTTCCAGCAATTGTAAATGCATTTAGAACACAGTCTTGGGCTGAAATCCTAGCTTTTCCAAAACTGGTTAAATACCTTAAATAAAAATGATAATATTAAAAATGATTAAAAATGTGTTGATGACATATTATGTTTTATATATGCTATCTAAATATATTTTGCATGTACTGTATTTTCTGATTTAAAAGAATGTATTTCAGGAAACTAGGCCCACCAGGCTCGCCCGTCCCTGGGATTCTCCAGGTAAGAACACTGGAGTGGGTTGCCATTTCCTTCTATGGTGAATCCTCCACAAAGGAAGCAAGAATATCCAATGGAGAAAACACAATCTCTTTAGCAAGTGGTGCTGGGAAAGTTGGGCAGCTGCATCTAAACCAGTGAAGTTAGAACACACTCTTATACCATACACAAAATAAACTCAAAATGGCTTAAAGACTTAAATACAAGACATGACACTACAAAGCTCTTAAAAGAGAACATAGGAAAAATATTCTGTGACATAAATTGTATCAATGTTTTCTCAGGCCAGTCGCCCAAGGCAATAGAAATAGAAACAAAAAATAAACAAATGTGACCTTATCAAACTTATAAGCTATAGTACAGCAAAGGAAACTATAAACAAAATGAAAAAGAAAACTATCGACTGGGGGAAAATATTTGCAAATGATATGAGTGACAAAGGATTAATTTCTAAAATATACCAACTGATCATAAAACTCAGTAGCAACAACAACAGAAACAGTTCAATCTAAAAATGAGCAGAAGACCTAAATAGACATTTCTTCAAAGAAGTCATATAGATGGCCAACAGGCATGTGAAAAGATGCTCAACATCGCTAATTTCTAGAGATATGCAAATCATAACTACAGTGAGGTACTAACTCACACCGATCAGTATGGCCATTATTAAAAAGTTTACAAATAACAAATGCTGAAAAGGGGAAAAAGGGAACCCTCCTACACTGTTGGTAGGAATGTAAATTGGTACAGCCGCTATGGAAAACAGTGCAGTGGTTCCTCAACAACAACAACAAAAATGAAATAGTGCCATTGTAGCAACATGGATGAACCTAGAGATGATCATAGTAAGTGAAGTAAGTTAGAAAGAGAAAGAAAAATTCCATATCACTTATAGGTAGAATCTGAACTATGACACAAATGAACTCTATGAAACAGAAACAGATTGGCAAGTATAGAGAACAGACTTGTGTTTCCAAGAGAGGGAGGTGGACTGAGAGTTTGGGGTTAGCAAATGTAAATGATCAATGCTATATATAGAACTGATAAAAAACAGGTTCCTACATATAGCACAGGGAACTATATTCAGTTTCCTCTGATGAAGCATAAATGAAAAGGAATATGAAAAAGAAGTATATATATATATATATGCGTTAGTATACTGTATTGGTGTTTTTCTTTTTGGCTTACTTCACTCTGTATAATCAGCTCCAGTTTCATACACCTTATTAGAACTGATTCAAATGAATTCTTTTTAACGGCTGAGTAATACTCCATTGTGTATATGTACCACAGCTTTCTTATCCATTCATCTGCTGATGGACATCTAGGTTGCTTCCATGTCCTGCCTATTCTAAACAGTGCTGTGATGAACACTGGGGTACACATATCTCTTTCAATTCTGTTTTCCTCGGTGTTTATACCCAGCAGTGAGATTGCTGGGTCAAAGGCAGTTCTTACCTGTGGCGGATTCATGTTGATGTATGGCAAAACCAATACAATATTGTAAAGTAATTAACCTCTGATTAAAATAAATAAATTTATATTTAAAATGTTTTAAAAAATTAAAAAATAAAAATAAAAAAAGAAGTATATATCAGTCAGTCAGTCAGTCAGTTCAGTTGCTCAGTCCGACTCTGTGACCCCATGAATCACAGCACACCAAGCCTCCCTGTCCATCACTAACTCCCAGAGTTCACTCAGACTCGCGTTCATTGAGTCAGTGATGCCATCCAGCCATCTCAGATATATGTATAACTGATTTACTTTCTATACTGTGGAAATTAACACAGTAAATCAACTATAATTCAATAAAATAAACAAAAACAAATAAAAACAAATCATAGCTTCTGGAGGTGACTCAGATGGTAAAGCGTCTGCTTGCAATGCTGGAGACCCAGGTTTGATCTCAGGGTCAGGAAGAGCCCCTGGAGAAGGATATGGCAACCCACTCCAGTACTCTTGCCTGGGAAATCCCATGGACAGAGGAGCCTGGTAGGCTACAGTCCATGGGGTTGCAAAGGGTCAGACACAACTGAGCGACTTCTTTACTTTACAGACATGACTTAATAAGATATAAAAAGTAATGTTTCTTAGGATTGTTTAGAGGATTAAACATATGTAGCACATCTTAACAAGCTTCCCAGGTGACTCAGTGGTAAAGAATCTGTCTGTCAATGCAAGAGTCACAGGAGACCCATATTTGATCCCTGCGTTGGGAAGATCCTGAGGAGGAGGAAATGGTAACCCACTCCAGTATTCTTGCCAGGATAATCCCATGGGTAGAGCAGCCTGGCGGGCTATAGCCCATGGGGTCACAAAGAGTCGTACACAACTGAGCGACTGAACACACGGGCCCACATCCATCTTAATATGGTGCCTGGCAAATAGTTAACGCTTAGTAAGCATTAGTTATTATTTATGGGCTTCTCAAGTGCCTGGTGGTAAAGAACCCGCCTGCCAGCGCAGGAGACATGAGAGTCGTGGGTTCAATCCCTGGGTCAAGAAGATCCCCTGGAGGAGGGCATGGCAACCCGCTCCAGTATTCTTCCTTGGAAGGTCCCCATGGACAGAGAAGCCTGGCAGGCTACAGTCCTTATCTGGCAAAGAGTGACACACAACTGAAGTGACCTGACATGCATGCATGTGTGGATTATTATTCATAATAACATTATTGATACATGAAAGTCGTCAGGCACATAGGAGGTACTCACCAGACAGTAGTGCCTTCATTCTTTCTGCACGCCTTACTGCCATGGGTCATATACCAATTAATTAACCTGATTGGGTAAAGTCTCTAAAGAGATCACACGGAGTAGCCTAAAATTAAGTTCAATTTTACAATCATTTCTTGAATGCTTTCTTCTTCCTACTTTTCCTGTTCTTTGCTTTGTTCTGTTTTACAATGTCTACCACCACAATAAAAATGCCCAAATTAGAGTGAATTAGAATGGCACTCCACTCCAGTATTCTTGTCTGGAAAATCCCATGGATGGAGGAGCCTGGTAGGCTGCGGTCCATGGGGTTGCTAAGAGTCAGACATGACTGAGTGACTTCACTTTCACTTTTCACTTTCATGCATTGGAGAAGGACATGGCAACCCACTCCAGTGTTCTTGCCTGGAGAATCCCAGGGACGGGTAGCCTGGTGGGTTGCCGTCTATGGGGTCGCACAGAGTCGGACACGACTGAAGTGACTTAGCAGCAGCAGCAGGAGTAACAGTATATTGGACAGTAACTACTGAGTTGAATCATATGAAATTGTGAAGGTTTCTCTTTTAACTCTTCTTTTAAAGAGTAACATTTATTGAGTTTTCTACATGTATTAAATTACCAATTCCCCCAGTGTTTACTTGATATAGAAACAATTACCCTTGAAGAGACTAAGCTAAAAAGAGGTTAAGAAAATTATCCAAAGGCTATCATGCAAAAGGCAAATTAGTTACATTTTAATTTTTATTCAAATATCCCCAATTTTAAGAAAAACAAAAGAAACCCTAAATAAAATAACCAAAATGATTAATTACAAGTTTATATTAGATGTCATATATGTTTTTAAAAGAATTGTATTTTATTACTCTTTTTCGCTTTTTTCCCCCTAATTCTACAGAAGTGGCATACTTGGAACTCCCAATGTTCGCCTGAAAACAGTTTTTAAATAGTTACTTTTAAGTAGCTAACTCTGAATGCTTATTTTTTTTATGTTTTATATTTTTATTTTTATTATAAATTTATTTTTTTAATTGGAGGCTAATTACTTTACAATATTGTATTGGTTTGGCCATACATCATCATGAATCTGCCAAGGGCATACACATGTTCCCCATCCTGAATCCCCCTCCCACCTCCTTCCCCGTACCATCCTCTAGGTCATTTCAGTGCACCAGCCCCAAGCATCCTGTATCATGCATCGAGTGCAAGGATTATTTTAAATATGTCTCATCAATAAACTAATTTGGTTATCACAACACTCCTGAGTGATAGATACTAATTAACTTCTATTTTACATATGAAAACTTTGAGGCAAAACAGGTAAATGATCTGCCCAAGGACACTCAGCAAAATGTGGCAGAGTCTAGAATTGAATGTGTAAATCTGATTCCAGAGACAGCTCTTTAATCACTATGCTGAACAAATGAGAGCAGCACCCACATGTAAGTGAAGCATAGTATGATAAGAAAGGAAGTCTAATGTATTGCAAGAAGGTAATATATTTTATGTTTAGTTAATAAAAATGGATTATGTCAAATTCCAGGAATTTGACAGAATGTTTTCTAAGAGACTGGCAAATTATGGAGAAGAGAAAGAGACTGTGCAGTTTGAAAACCACATATCATGATATCCATAATATCAAAAAAGAAAAACGGAATCAACCAAATGGCACATCCTGTGCATTGCATGCAGCTCCCTTCTGAACCATTTATGTGAATCCTTATTCTTGCTTATAATATTTGACTGCAAAAATCCAGTGTAAATAAGTTAAACAGCAAGAGGTCGAAAGCCACATGATCTAGATAGATTCTGCTATGAAAGATTACAAGAGGAATTTGATTGGAAAGAGTGTGCTGTTTTTTTGTGCACAAAGAATGTGATGTGAATAAGTTCAATTTGACTTATAAGTAAATGAGATTGTACTAAGTATAGGAGCTCTGGAACTTCTTGGGTTTTAATGGCTTACGATATTTGCTTGTCTGAATATTGTTGGCAATGTAAATAAACCAGCTGCTCATGAATTGAAGTTGCATCATCTCTTCTCCCTGGTTGCTCCTATTGCATAGAAATCATTCCTCAGATGGAGAATGGTAAAGATAATAGTACTGATGGATTTGGAGAGTTAGCTTAGGTTGCAAGTGACTTTAGCAGCTCGATAACATATTTTTCCATGCCTTTTATGTTCAACAGTCAAATGCAAGTCCACTTGACTAAAACATGATTACGATTACCAGTTGTTAAGTCTGAGACAAAGGCTTGCTTCTCTTCAAGCAGAAGCAGACTTTTTTGATAGAGAATGGTATTGGAAACAGGAGAAAGCCAGGAAACCAACATCTAATTACCACATTGTAGCCTTGCAGGGTTCAGAGCACTTTAGAGTTTTGCCAGGTACTCCGATTCCATCATCAGATTTTAGCAGGCCCTACATACTAACATCACCCATGTGAGCTCTTTCAAATATCATATCCTGTTCCTCATATTTTTTCACAGTCACTTGGTGGAGGTCCAGTGAGGGCAGATGATGGCAACTGGGGGAGACACCCCTTCAGTCTGGCACTCCTAGAGATTCTAAAGTATCATCTCAGGTCACTTAGCCCTTAAGAACTTGATAAACTTTGGTTATTTTCTTCTTACAAATTTTATGGTAAATACTTCTTCCTTCCATGATGTTCCTGAGTGAAACAGAGAGCATGTATCTTCTCTGTGAGGAGCTTGTCATCATTTGGAATTCATTCACCTAGCAAACTCTCTCAAGGGTTTAAAAAATTATGATTTTGAAGGTTTTTCCATGTTTTATCAGTTTCAGGACAGAAGCCATCTTCCCTTGTGGTGCTTTTAAACTTATGTAAAAAAAAAATTACTGGATTGCTTATATAGTATATTTATTATCATATCTCTTCAATAGAAGTTAATTATCATACATGAACTGAAGATTTCCTAAAACTTAACAAGTCACACTATACCTTAAACAGTTAAGTCCAAGAGTTCCTATCAAGAATAATTAAATCAACTAGAGGGCAAAGTCATGATTTAATTAGAGAAAACATCAGGAAATCATATTTCAGATAGATTTCACACTTTTAGCCTACAGTATGCTAAATTTATTATCTGACCATGTAAAGATGGCAGTACATCCATATATACTTAGTTGAAATTTAGGTGAGATTTATTGAATGATAACTATGTCTAAAGCACTGTAATAAAAACACTATGGGAGCACGCTCAGTCACTCAATTGTGTCCAACTCTTTGCGACCCAGTGAACTGTATCTTGTGAGTCTCCTCTGTCTGTGGAATTTTTCAGGTAAGAATACTGGAGTGGGTTGCATTTCCTCCTCCAGGAGACCTTCCTGACCCAGGGATGGAAACTGTGTCTCTTATATCTCCTGCATTGGATGGAGGATTTTTTTTTTTTTTTTTACCACTCTGCCACCTGAGAAGCAAAAACACTATATACTTTACTTTTTAAATTTTTAGTATAAATATATTGTTTATATAATGTCATTATGACACTTCTAGAAATATAAAACCATAACACCAAAGAAGGTATGCATTAATTCTTTCCATGGAAGAAACCATGGCATTGGTAGTTTCAATAAGTGAGTCATGTTTATAGTTCATTGTTTATAACATAAGGAAATACTTGTTATGAATTACTGCAATAAAACCTGACTTCCCATAAGCAGAAGTCTTAATTTATGGTACTATTCATCTTAAGGGGACTTTATAAAAGTAATTCAATAATTTTACAGTTGTTTAATAATGTTGGACCACTAATTTTATTTTTCAAAGGCATCCTGTTGATGAATATTGAGTCATATTCATTATATACATAATTTTACTTATTCATTGGAATGAATCTATACCTACATAATATTATTTTTCTGGTTTTGATATATTTGCTTATTAATAATTGGTCAAAATTACAATGCTGATAAACAATGGGAGCAAGATCTATATCATATTTCTGTTTTCATTGCTCATGATATTTTCTTTTGCTTGATTAATTCTTATATTTTAAAATGTAAATTCATATTTATATCTTAATTCCAGTTAGGCTCAGAGTTCATTGTTCTTATGAGCAGTATAAATTAGTGCTACTGTTATGAAAATTGTCTTTAATGTCAGATAAACTGGTGGTGTAGTTTTATATTCATCATTTAATAATTTTGCAATATTAGGCAAATTATATAATCTTTCTGAGCCTGGATTTACTAGTTTATAAAATAGGAAGAAAATCTCATAGAATTCAACAGAGACTTGCAAGTTCTAATCAAAGTACCTGTAATAGAATAAATAGCTAATATATATTAGATTTTGCAATTATTGTTGTTATCATTCTCTGCCCATCCATTAAGAATTAGACATAACTTATTGGTGCTATTGTAATGATTATTTTTTTCTGATTTTCAGTCCCAAAGATTATCCATAATATAAAATTCATAAGTGCTTATTTAATGTACTCAATGACTGTTCAAAATACACAAAATTGCTTATTAAGACTGAGAGATGAGAGCAAGTTGATTGTTAAACAATCTGGAAAATAATCAATAAGTTGAGCCCAGTATAATAAAAGTTAACTTTAATGGTTGCTAATGTATATCATTCATATTTAAATTCTACCATGAATTATGACCATATCAAAATATTATAGTAAATTTTGTAATAGCTTGAACTATTTTCCTTCAAAATACTTCAAAATTAATGAATAAAAACAAACACATTATATGCATATAGAATATATGAAAAGTGAAGTCACTCAGTCATGTCCAAATCTTTGTGACCCCAAGGACTGTAGCCTACCAGGCTCCTCTGTCCATAGGATTTTCCAGGCAAGAAGATTGGAGTGGGTTACCATTTTCTTCTCCAATAAAATATATAAATATAGTTCAACATATATTTAAAAAGCTACTGGAAGGTATGTATTATAAAAGTACTAATTTGGAAAACTTTGCTATAATAGAGCATTTTTTTTTATCGATAAGTATTACTAATATAGGAATTAAAAATGTCTTATTGTCAATTTATAGAGGATTGCATATCAGTTTCAATATACATTGTACAAAGAAAGATTCATTGCATCAATGGCGTTACTGCATAATAGTAAGGTTATTGTGAGCAGAGTCCAGGAAATTTTGCCACAGCCTCAGGAATGGTAACATTGGAACAATGTTTCCATGACAACACTCTAACCATGCTTTCAAGATGTATTTGTAGCTGTTCATACTTCGTAATGAGAAAATATAATTACATTTTTACCTCGGAAAATAATCTAAAAACTTGTCAGTCTTATTATTAACCATTTTATCTATTATCTGAAATTAAAAATATTTTATATGTAAAACATCTTCCTTAAAATAAATAATTTACTTTAATCATAAATATTTAGACACTCTTACAGGAACTGTGCTTAATATAGGTTCATTTTTGCTGCCAATACTAGGTAGATTGCACATAATTTTAGTTATTCATGATAGCTAACAATAAATGTTATTATTCCAGAAGCTAAATTAGTGCTTATAAGTTATTGATCAATTATTGGAGAGCAGTTTGTTTTTACAAGTTACAATGCAAATGTTATATTTATTAATTTGTTGCATCCAATTTTAAGCTGAATAAGTACAGCTTAAAATTTTTTAAACAGATTAGAATCTAAATTATTTTAGCATTTTTTCCTTTTGGTCCCATTCATCTCGAGAACCTTATAGTAATGTTCACTTACTTTCTTGTATGATAAGGTTATATCAATGTCTGTTTTGTAAGTGCTAGAATTAAATAATAGTATATTAAACATAGTTCAAAACTGTTTGTATTTTAGAGAATTAATGCTCCACTTGATCTACAGATATTTTAGTTTGGAACACTCAGACTGGATACCTTCTCTTTTCGAAAAGAGGAGGTCATGTTTTCTTTTACCAGTTTAATTGTTCTTCATTATCAGGAAAACCTCAATGATGTAATGATTGATATAATTTCAAGATGCTACAGTTTCATCACATATTTCTTAATATTTTAAATTCTAACCTGTTTCCAACTCAAGGGAAAATGATTTGCCTAGGGTGAAATATACATACAGATGGCTAAGTGGTAAAGAATCCACCTGCCAATGAAGGAAACATGGGTTCTATTCCTGGGTCCACAAGTTCCCCTGAAGTAAGAGCTGGCAGGCTGCTTCTATATTCTTTTTTTTCTGCTCCACTATTCTTGCCTGGAAAATTCCATGGACAGAGGAGCCTGGCAGTCTACAGTCCATGGGGTTGCAAGGAGTCAGACACAACTGAGCCACTGAGCATGCACGCATGCAAGGAGAAATACTTATAATTTGGTGTTTTTGAGGTAATCAGTACCACTTATATAAAAGATTTCCTAACCACAGTGAAAGTAGTAATTTCAAACTTTTATGAAAAGCTTTAATTTGGTACCTGTGAGGACAGATTATCTGATTGCTTTTCTCTGTAAAGCAATTACTTATTAATGTTGCAAATAATCAAATATCTCTGAAAATGTATTCCTGTAAATTTTACTAGTTATCCTACAAAAATATCTTCAGTATTTATTTTTTGAGTTACTTAGTAATTTGTGTACGTCTGTAAAAGTGTTAAATGCATATGCACCTTTGATTTTAACATTTTTGTATTAAATGGCAATATATCTTTCTTGATAAAGCCAGGAATTTTTTCGCTATCACACTGAGCGAATGCATGTGTAATATTTGATCTATGCGTGATGTCTTTAACAAATAACCATAACATTGATGTAGATCATCTATTCAGTGAGCAACTGTATCTATCATGGAATTCATTTCAATAGCTGTTATTTTTTCTTTTTAATGGAATTGTTTTTAACCTATCATTTTTCTAATTTTTTTTGGCATAATATACTTTTTAAAGCAATGCTAACAGGCCATGCAATTAAGATATAATACATATACATTTAGGTAATATGTCTTTGAGCATGGATAAAATATGAAATCCAGAGATGTTTATCATAGTGTGACAGAAGTGTATAAAAAGTAGTATAAATAGTTCAAAGTTATATTTGGTTATTACCAAAACAGAAAAACAGAGATGAGAGAGAAGGAAAAGGGAGACAAAAGGAAGGGATAGAGGGAAGAAGGAAGAATGGAAGGGAAGAACAAAACAAGCAGTATAGCAAATTAATATAGAGTGATAAAGAATACTGTCTCAGGTCAGACTGTCTCTTAGGTCAGACTGTCTCTCCTCTGATTCTAATTTATTACTGCAACTTGGGCAAGTTATTTAAGGCCTCTAAATTTCAGTTAATTTAACTCTAAGTGTGCATAAAAATCACACCTATATATTTGTTATGTTGTATGAATTAAATGAGAAAAATCTTAAAGATCATTTAATAGTATTATGCAGATAATATTAAAAATAATATCATTATTTCTTACTTTTATTATGCATTATACAAATTAATTAACCATGGACCTATACAAAGTATCTTTAAACAAAATGATATGCCATCATATATAATTAATCAACAGCACATTTTTATTGTTTCAAAATAAATGTGAAAATTTCAGACACAAAACTACCATGAAGTCAGTTAACAGAGATTACATAGTGACCAATATTTGGCATGATGTTATTAATTATATCCAAACATAGTAGAATTTATAGTTCATATTCTTTGCTCTTTTGCTCAAATATATGATTTGTTTTGTACTTTGTGTTACATTTGGGTAAAAACCAAATATATAGAAATGGACTTGATTTTATATCTGGTATAAGCATCTGACTGAACAATATTTAAATAGACACAGTATAGCTCATGAGCATCAATTTGTGTCTCATTAATATTCTATAATATTGTGATCAAGTGTTTTTAAGAATTATTGGATTTATCCATAGTGATTTTCACTTAACAAACTATCTAAAAGATTTGTTTTTAGGCATAAGAATGTGGTTTTCTTTTTAAATTGTGGACAGATGAGGACAGCATAATGCTACCAGATATGAAACTAGACATCCAGCTTTCCTCAAAAGCATTTATTATGTAAAGAACTTTGTTAAAGTATAAGGGTTAAAAAAAAGAGAGAGAGAGAACAGAGAGTTTGAAATAATTGTTATGGTAGTAGGAACTACCTTAATCAGCAGCTATATTACTGTCTCTGAGTTTTCACTACTCTCTACTTGATAGAAAAAGAAGCAAACTGCAATTTTCCAAATGACTCACCTAAGTGGAGATACTACCTTCTAAATTTAGCTGGGAGTAATATCTGAACATAAAAGAATAAGAAATTATATATTTTTTTTCCTAGGGCTTCCATAACAAAGTATCACACACAGGGTGGCTGAAATAACGGAACTGTGTGGTCCCACAGCTTGGGAGGCTTGCAGTCCAAAATCAAGGTGTGAGTAGAGCTATTTCCCTCTGATGACTATGATGTCCCGCGATTTTCTCCTGCCTCTCATAGCCTCAGGTGTTCCTTGGCTTGTGTAAGATGTACTACCTGTAGCTTTCTATCATCTTCCTTCTACGTCCATATCTTTCTCTTCACAAACATTCTTTTTATGAGGACATCAGTGATACTGGTTTAGGGGCCCAATTAACTCCAATGTAGTGCCATCTTAATTATTTCCAAGGTACTGGTAGTCAGGGCTTCAACATATAAGTTTATAGGGGATATAATTCAACCCATAACAGAAATCTATTACAATTTCATTTTAGGTAATATTCTAGTTTGTTTCAAGTAATGTTTTTAAATCAAGTGTTACCATCAATAAAGCTGGTATTTTCATCCCTATTTATCTCCTATGACTACTTCACAATTATATCAGAATCTTTATAAGTGGAGGAGAAATAAATAGTATTTTCACCACCAATAATAAATAAGTTTATGAGGACCTGAATATTTGCAGTTGTTAGAATTGAGTAAGCTTTATTTTGATCTTGAAACATTTGATACTTCATATACTGCATGTAATTGATAGTGTCTTCACGTCAGAAGAGATTGTTAGAGAAAAGTTATTTAGAAACTTAGTAATTGACTATTTTCAAATAAATATTCTATTTATTCCAATGTATCTTTTCTGTAGTGCTTCCCAGATGGCTCAGTGGTAAAGAATCTACCTGCCACGGCAGGAAACATGAGAGAGGCAGGTTTAATCCCTGAATTGGAAAGATCCCCTAGAGTAGGAAACGGCAACCCACTCCAGCATTCTTGCCTGGAAGATTCCATGGCACAGGAGTGTGGCAAGCTACAGTCCATGGGGTCACAAGAGTTGAACACAACTGAGTGACTGAGCACACATACATACATTTTTTTCAGTAAGCATCATTATTTTTCCCAGTAGGAGAAATTTGTCTCTTGGCACTTTCTTTGTGTTAGTAAAGTTGATTTCCAAATACCAGAAGTGTTGTGGCTGCTTTGTTCTCTGTGCAGTAAAATAATTACGTTTTCAATGACAAACCCTTTAGCCATTATTTTCTAATTGTATTAAAAGTTTAGCACTTTCTTTAAAATGTACTGCACTAGCCTAGTAGTGTTACTAAAATGAGAAATAGCAGGCATTTTTTAGTAGTGTGCTATTAAATATCACATTTGAAATGTGATGCTTTAAAATAGATATATTTTAAAGTAGAAACATTTGTCTCCAAATTGTTGTATTCTTATATTAGAAATATATAATGTAAATTTTTTCAGTGTTTATTAAATTTTTCACATTGTCCTAAATTATTTGCCAATGTAACATTGCATATTATAATAATATACTCATGACACAGTAGTTTCTTAATTCTAAGATGTACATTTTTAGCATTTCTAAGTTTCAACTATTGAGATATATCTTTGAATTGATATAGCATTAGCTTAGTCAACAAAGGTCCGTCTAGTCAAAGCTATGGTTTTTCCAGTAGTCACGTATGAATGTGAGAGTTGGACTATAAAGAAAACTGAGCACCAAAGAACTGATGCTTTTGAACTATGGTATTGGAGAAAACTCTTGAGAGTCCCTTGGACAGCAAGGAGATCCAATCAGTCCATCCTAAAAGAAATCAGTCCTGAATATTCATTGAAAGGACTGATGCTGAAGCTGTAACTCCAATACTTTGGCCACCTGATTCAAAGAAGTACTTGTTTCAAAAGACCTTGATGCTGGGAAAGATTGAAGGCAGGAGGAGAAGGGGACGACAGAGAATGAGAAGGTTGGATGGCATCACGGACTCAATGGACATGAGTTTGAGTAAACCCCAGGAGTTGGTGATGGACAGGTAGGCCTGGCATGCTACAGTCCATGGGGTCACACAGAGTCAGACATGACTAAGCGACTGAACTGAACTGAACTGAACATTAGCTTGTCTTAGGGAGTGACACACTGGAGTGGTCACAAGAAAATAGGTAGCTGCTGAAGAGGTTTTCAATTCACTCTCTCCAACTCGCTTTTGGAGCCAGCCACTGTGAATGTGCTTCTTAGAGCAGAGTCCAGGCTTCCCACAGCCCTCCTGTTAGCCCCAGTGGCCCTTCAACCAGTCATTGGGTGCCTGTACTCCCTGTGTGAGTCTTCAGGACTATGGTGCCCGATATGTGGCTCTAACTGCTCATTCCTGAAGGCGAATCTTCTCCCTCATAATCTCCCTCATCTTCTGAGTCCCCTCCCAGGGGCACAGGTCCTAACCTGATGGCTTCTTTTCCTTGCCTACCTAATTTTGTATGGGTATTTTCTATAGCTTTCATTATACAGGAATCATTCTGCCAGTTTTCAGTTAGTTTTCAGTGAGAATTGTTCCACAGGTAGATGTATTTTTGATGTGTTCATGAAGTGAATTGAGTTTATGTACTCCTCCCTCCACCATCTTGATTGATCTCCCCAAGCTTCTCAAATAAGAAATTTCCTACTGTGCATACAATATAGACTGAATTAGAAAATCAGTACTTCTGAGAAAGATGTTTAAGGTAGTTACCATGAACATTGAAATCAAGTTATAATAATCATCTAAAATTGGTATTAAAATACAATTTTGAAAATGACATTTTAGAATAAAATCTTGCTTAAAATCTTGGGATAAACTGATCATTTTCTGAAAACACTCTAAACTATACTATTTCAGAATAATGTATTTGGATATATCTCCAAGTCTAGAGAATTACTTAACCAAAGAAAATATCAAATGAATCACTTCCTCACAAATTCACAAAAGATCTAAAACACCATATACATAGAGATTCATAAAAACTGCCCCAAAACAAAAAATCACAAAAATGCTGCCTGCCCAATTTTCTTAAGGAAGAAGTAAACAATTATATTAAATAGATTATTGTATAGACTAAATTTTTATGAGGTAAGAAACACGTCAAAGACTCATTAGAAGACTGGAAAGTGAAGAGGGGTGGGAAATTAAAAAGCATTAATCTGGATGCTCATCTCAGGACTAAGAAACTGTGATTAAGGCATGCATCTACAGGGAAAGAAAATTAATTTTCCCTCTATCCCTCTACATTATTAACTGAGACCACCTTGTTATAAAAGCCAGATTAACTGGAGAAAAACAGATGTTTAGTAGTCAGTAAATTCCTGTATACATAGGAGATACCTGGGAAAACTGAGTAACTCCTCTAAATGGTTCAAGCCATCACCTTAATTAAATCTCCAGCAGGAGCGGCAGCTGCGCGACTCAGGAACAGCCAAGAGGAGATACCACACATCCAAAGTCAGGAGCAGCAGCCCAAGGAGATAAGCCACGTCCAAGGTCAGAGTGGCAGCTGTGAAGATATACCCAACGTTCAAGGTAAGAGAAACCCAAGTAAGATGTAGATGCTAAGAGAGGGCATTAGAGGGCAGACAGACTGAAACCACAACCACAGAAAACTAGCCAATCTGATCACATGGACCACAGCCTTGTCTAACTCAGTGAAATTAAGCCAAGGTGTGTGGGGCAACCCAAGACAAACTGGTCATCGTGGAGGGGTCTGACAGACTGTGGTCCAGCGGAGAAGGGAAGGGCAAGCCACTTCAGTATTCTTGCCTTGAAAACCCCATGAACAGTATGAAAAGGCAAAAAGATAGGACACAGAAAGATGAACTCCCCAGGTCAGTAGGTGCACAAAATGCTACTGGAAATCAGTGGAGAAATAACTCCAGAAAGAATGAAGAGATGTCACCAAAACAAAGACAGAACCCAATTGTGTATGTGATTGGTGATAGAAGCAAGTTCTAATGCTGTAAAGAGCAGTATTGCATAGGGACCTGGAGTGTTAGGTCCATGAATCAAGGCAACTGGAAGTGGTCAAACAGGAGATGGCAACAGTGAACATACACATTATAGGAATCAGCGAACTAAAATGGACTGCAATGTGTGAATTTAACTCGGATGACCATTATATCTACTACTGTGGGCAGGAATCCTTTAGAAGAAATGCAGTAGCCATCATGGTCAACAAATGAGTCTGAAATGCAGTACTTGGATACAATCTCAAAAAGGACAGAATGATCTCTGTTCATTTCCAAGGCAAACCATTCAATATCACAGTAATCCAAGTTGATGTCCTGACCAGTAACTGCAGTTGAAGTTGAACAGTTCTATGAAGACCTACAAGACCATTTAGAACTAACACCCCAAAAAGGTGTCCTTTCCATTATAGGGGACTGGAATGCAAAAGTAGGAAGTCAAGAAACACCTGGAGTAACAGGCAAATTTGGCCTTGGAGTACAGAATGAAGCAGGGCAAAGGCTAATAGAGTTTTGCCAAGAGAACACACTGGTCATAGCAAATACTTTCTTCCAATGACACAAGGGAAGACTCTACACATGGATATCACCAGATGGCCAACACCAAAATCAGATTGATTATATTCTTTGCACCCAAAGATGGAGAAGCTCTATATAGTCAGAAAAAAACAAGACCAGGAGATGACTGTGGTTCAAATAATAAATTCCTTATTGCCAAATTCAGACTTAAATTGAAGAAAGTGGGAAAACCGCTAGACCATTCAGGTATGACCTAAATCAAATCCCTTATGACTATACAGTGGAAGTGAGAAATAGATTTAAGGGACTAGATCTGATAGATAGAGTGATGGATGAACTATGGATGGAGGTTCATAACATTGTACAGGAGACAGGGATTAAGACTATACCCAATAAAAAGAAATGCAAAAAAGCAAAATGGCTGTCTGAGAGGCCTTACAAATAGCTGTAAAAATAAGAGAACCAAAAAGCAAAGGAGAAAAGGAAAGATATACCCATTTGAATGCAGAGTTCCAAAGAAGCAAGGAGAGATAAAAAAAAAAAAAAAAGCCTTCCCTAGCGATCAATGTGAAGACAGAGGAAAACAATAGAATGGGAAAGACTAGAGATCTCTTGAAGAAAATTAGAGATACCAAGGGAACATTTCATGCAAAGATGGGCTCAATAAAGGACAGAAATGGTATGGACCTAGCAGAAGCTGAAGATATTAAGAATAGGTGACAAAGATACACAGAAAGACTATACAAAACATATCTTAATGACCCAGATAACAATTATGTTGTGATAACTCACCTAGAGCCAGACATCCTGGAATGTGAAGTCAAGTGGGCCTTAGGAAGCATCACTACAAAAAAAGCTAGTGAAGGTGACGGAATTTCAGCTGAGCTATTTCAAATCCAAAAAGATGATGCTGTGAAAGTGCTGCACTCAATATGCCAGCAAATTTGGAAAACTCAGCAGAGGCCACAGGACTGGAATAGGTCAGTTTTCATTCTAATCCCCAAAAAAGGCAATGCCAAAGAATGCTCAAACTACCACACAGTTGTACTCATCTCACATGCTAGCAAAGAAATGTTCAAAATTCTCCAAGCCAGGCTTCAGCAATACGTGAACCATGAACCTCAGATGTTCAAGCTCATTTTAGAAAATGCAGGGGAACCAGAGATCAAATTGCCAACATCTGTTGGTTTATCAAAAAAGCAAAAGTGTTCCAGAAAAATATCTATTACTGCTTTATTGACTATGCCAAAACCTTTGGCTGTGTCAATCACAATAAACTGTGGAAAATTTGGAAAGAGATGGGAATACTGACCTGACCCGCCTTTTGAGAAACCTGTAGTATGCAGGTCTGGAAGCAACAGTTAGAACTGGACATGGAACACAGACTGGTTCCAAATCAGGAAAGGAGTATGTCAAGGTTGTATGTTGTCACCCTGCTTATTTAACTTATGTGCACAGTACATCATGAGATCCCTGGGCTAGAATAAGCACAAGCTGGAATCAAGATTGCCAGGAGAAATAACAATAACCTCAGTTATGTGGACGACACCACCCTTATGGGAGAAAGTGAACAAGAACTAAAGAGCCTCTTGATGAAAGTCAAAGAGGAGAGTAAAAAGTTGGCTTAAAACTCAACATTCACAATACTAAGATCATAGTATCTGGTACCATCATTTCATAGCAAATAGATGGGGAAACAATAGAAACAGTGGCTGACTTTAGTTTTTTGGGCTCTGAAATCACTGTAGATGGTGATTGCAGCCATGAAATTAAAATACTCTTACTCCTTGGAAGGAAAGTTATGACCAACCTAGATAGCATATTAAAAAGCAGAGACATTACTTTGCCAACAAAGGTCCATCTAGTCAAAGCTATGGTTTTTCCAGTAGTCATGTATGGATGTGAGCATTGGACTATAAAGAAAGCTGAGTGCAGAAGAATTGATTCTTTTGAACTGTGATTTTGAACTGAAAGGTGATCCAAACAGTCCATCCTAAAGGTCGTCAGTCCTGGATGTTCATTGGAAGGGTTGATGTTGATGCTGAAACTCCAATACCTTGGCCACCTGATGTGAAGAGCTGACTCATTTGAAAAGACCCTGCTGCTGGGAAAGATTAAGGGCAAGAGGAGAAGGGGAGGACAGAGGATAAGATGGTTGGATGGCATCATCAACTCAATGGACATGAGTTTGTGTGGACTCCAGGAGTTGGTGATGGACAGGGAGGCCTGGCATGCTGTGGTTCATGGGGTTGCAAAGAGCTGGACATGACTAAGCAACTTAACTGAACTGAACTGAAGGATAAAAGATGTTATATGGGAGTTGGATAGGATGAGGCAAGTTGTTATGGGAGGTTACCAGGAAAACACAGTAAATAAAGACGTGGCTATTATGTTGATTTAAGTTGATGCCTTCTCCATTCTAGGTATGCTATCCTCCTTCTCTTCCTGGTACTGATGAAGACACCCTTTGAAGTGGAGATTTCTCTTTTATTGGTAAATGTATCTTACAAGACAGTAACTTTTCCTTGGTTTCCAGAGCTTCTCCTATGTCTGCTGTTGCTTAAATTTAACCAGTTCAAGATAATCCTTATGCCAAAGAGGTATATTTCGGATGCCAGTAACAGGCATTTTAATCAAATTGCCGTTGTTTTTCACTTGCTAAGTTGTTTTGACTATTTGAGACCCCATGAACTGTAGCATGCCAGGCTCCTCTGTCCTACACTATCTCTGGGAATTTGCTCAGATTTATGTCCATTGAGTCGGTGATGCTATTGAACCATTTCTTTCTTCCCCCTTCTCCTTTTGTCTTCAATCTTTCCTAGAGTCAGTGTCTTTTCCAATTATTTGGCTCTTCTCATCAGGTAGTCAAAGTACTGGAGCTTCAGCTTCAGCATCAGTCCTTCTGGTGAATATTCAGGGTTGATTTCCTTTTGGATTGACTCATTTGATCTCCTTGCTATCCAAGGGACTCTCAAGAGTCTTCTCTAGCACCACAATTGGAAAGCATCAAACGTTTGGTTAAACACAAAATAATAATTTTCCTTTAGAATTCTATGTTATCAAAATCAGATCAATATTCTAGGAGAACTTTGTAACAAAGAGAAAAAAAAACTCAGTCTTGCATCAGTTTACAAAATTAACATATATATGCTTTCAAAATTGTAAGAATTGCAATTTAAAAGTTCTAATACCTAATATAAACACTATAATAAGATTTAAACATAGCTATATCAGGGAACACAGTAACATTTTATTTATCTACATGGAATATTTTTAAATCCAATATTTCTTTTTTTTTTTTTTTAATTCTCTCAGGAGCAATGCTCTGACTTTTTATTTTTTTTATTTTTTATTTATTTTTTAATTTTTTTATTTTTTTTTAAATTTTAAAATCTTTAATTCTTACATGCGTTCCCAAACATGAACCCCCCTCCCACCTCCCTCCCCACAACATCTCTCTGGGTCATCCCCATGCACCTGCTATCTTACACTTATCCTTCACCCAGCGCCCGAGAGGAGCCACCCCGCATCCGAGGCCAGGGTGGAGGCCGGGAGGAGCAACGCCACGTCCAAGGAGTGGTTGCTGTGCAGGCACAGGAGGACCTAGAGGAGTCATTCCACGTTGAAAGTCAGGAGGGGCGGCGGGAGGAGATACCCCTCATCCAAGGTAAGGAGCAGCAGCTGTGCTTTGCTGGAGCAGCCATGAAGAGATACCCCACGCCCAAGGTAAGAGAAACCCAAGTAAGATGTTAGGTGTTGCAAGAGGGCATCAGAGGGCAGACACAATGAAACCATACTCACAGAAATCTAGTCAATCTAATCACACTAGGACCGCAGCCTTGTCTAACTCAGTGAAACTAAGCCATGCCCATGGGGCAACACAAGATGGGTGAATCATGGTGGAGAGGTCTGACAGAATGTGGTCCACTGGAGAAGGGAATGGCAAGCCACTTCAGTATTCTTGCCTTGAGAACCCCATGAACAGTATGAAAGGTGAAATGATAGGATACTGAAAGAGGAACTCCCCAAGTCAGTAGGTGCCCAATATGCTACTGGAGGTCAGTGGAGAAATAACTCCAGAAAGAGTGAAGGGATGGAGCCAAAGCAAAAACAATACCCAGCTGTGGATGTGACTGGTGTTAGAAGCAAGGTCCAATGCTGTAAAGAGCAATATTGCATAGGAACATGGAATGTCAGGTCCATGAATCAAGGCAAATTGGAAGTGGTCAAACAGGAGATGGCAAGAGTGAACGTCGTCATTCTAGGAATCAGCAAACTAAAATGGACTGGAATGGGTGAATTTAACTCAGATGACCATTATATCTACTACTGTGGACAGGAATCCCTCAGAAGAAATGGAGTAGGCATCATGGTCAACAAAGGAGTCTGAAATGCAGCACTTGGATGCAATCTCAAGAATGACAGAATGATCTCTGTTCATTTCCAAGGCAAACCATTCAATATCACAGTAATCCAAGTCTATGCCCCAACCAGTAATGCTGAAGAAGCTGAAGTTGAACAGTTCTATGAAGACCTACAAGACCTTTTAGAACTAACATCCAAAAAAGATGTCCTTTTCATTATAGGGGACTGGAATGCAAAAGTAGGAAGTAAAGAAACACCTGGAGTAACAGGCAAATTTGGCCTTGGAATGCAGAATGAAGCAGGGCAAAGACTAATCGAGTTTTGCCAAGAAAATGCACTGGTCATAGCAAACACCCTCTTCCAACAACACAAGAGAAGACTCTACACATGGACATCACCAGATGGTCAACACCGAAATCAGATTGCTTATATTCTTTGCACCCAAAGACGGAGAAGCTCTGTACAGTCAACAAAAACAAGACCAGGAGCTGACTGTGGCTCAGATCATGAACTCTTTATTACCAAATCCAGACTCAAACTGAAGAAAGTAGGGAAAACTGCTAGACCATTCAGATATGACCTCAATCAAATCCCTTATGATTATACAGTGGAAGTGAGATATAGATTTAAGAGCCTAGATCTGATAGATAGAGTGCCTGATGAACTATGGAATGAGATTCGTGACATTGTACAGGGGACAGGGATCAAGACCATCCCCATGGAAAAGAAATGCAAAAAAGCAAAATGCCTGTCTGGGGAAGCCTTACAAATAGCTGTGAAAAGAAGAGAAGTGAAAAGCCAAGAGGTAAAGGAAAGATATAAGCATCTGAATGCAGAATTCCAAAGAAAAGCAAGAAGAGATAAGAAATCCTTCTTCAGCGATCAATGCAAAGAAATAGAGGAAAACAACAGAATGAGAAAGACTAGAGAAGTCTTCAAGAAAATTAGAGATACCAAGGGAATATTTCATGCAGAGAAGGGGTCGATAAAGGACAGAAATGGTATGGACCTAACAGAAGCAGAAGGTATTAAGAAGAGATGGCAAGAATACACAGAAGAACTGTACAAAGAGGATCTTCATGACTTGGATAATCACGATGGTGTGATCACTCATCTTGAGCCAGACATCCTGGAATGTGAAGTCAAGTGGGCCTTAGGAAGCATCACTCCGAACAAAGCTAGGGGAGGTGATGGAATTCCAGTTGAGCTGTTTCAAATCCTGAGGGATGATGCTGTGAAAGTGCTGCACTCAATATGTCAGCAAATTTGGAAAACTCAGCAGTGGCCACAGGACTGGAAAAGGTTAGTTTTCATTCCAATTCCAAAGAAAGGCAATGCCAAAGAATGCTCAGACTACTGCACAATTGCACTCATCTCACATGCTAGTAAAGTAATGCTCAAAATTTTCCAAGTCAGGCTTCAGCAGTATGTGAACCGTGAACTTCCTGATGTTCAAGCTGGTTTTGGAAAAGGCAGAGGAACCAGGGATCAAATTGCCAACATCTGCTGGATCATTAAAAAATCAAGGGAGTTCCAGAAAAACATCTATTTCTGCTTTATTGACTATGCCAAAGCCTTTGACTGTGTGGATCACAATAAACTGTGGAAAACTCAGAAAGAGATGGGAAGACCAGATGACCTGACCTGCCTCTTGAGAAATCCGTATGCAGGCCAGGAAGCAACAGTTAGAACTGGACATGGAACAACAGACTCGTTCCAAATAGGAAAAGGAGTATGTCAAGGCTGTATATTGTCACCTTGCTTATTTAACTTCTATGCAGAGTACATCATGAGAAACGCTGGACTGGAAGAAGCACAAGCTGGAATCAAGATTGCCGGTGAAAAATCAATAACCTCAGGTATGCCAGTGACACCACCCTTATGGCAGAAAGTGAAGAGGAACTAAAAAGCCTCTTGATGAAAGTAAAAAAGGAGAGTGAAAAGTTGGCTTAAAGCTCAACATTCAGAAAACGAAGATCATGGCATCCGGTCCCATTACCTCATGGGAAATAGATGGAGAAACAGTGGAAACAGCATCAAACTTTATTTTTTGGGCTCCAAAATCACTGCAGATGGTGATTGCAGCCATGAAATTAAAAGACACTTACTCCTTGGAAGAAAAGTTTTGACCAACCGAGATAGTATATTCAAAACAGAGACATTACTTTCACAACTAAGGTCCATCTAGTCAAGGCTATGGTTTTTCCTGTGGTTATGTATGGATGTGAGAGTTGGACAGTGAAGAGGCTGAGCACTGAAGAACTGATGATTTTGAACTGTGGTGTTGGAGAAGACTCTTGTGAATCCCTTCGACTGCAAGGAAGTCCAACCAGTCCATTCTGAAGGAGATCAGCCCTGGGATTTCTTTGGAAGGAATGATGCTAAAGCTGAAACTCCAGTACTTTGTCCACCTCATGCAGAGAGTTGACTCATTGGAAAAGACTCTGATACTGGGAGGGACTAGGGGCAGGAGGAGAAGGGGACGATAGAGGATGAGATGGCTGGATAGCATCACTGACTCAATGGACGTGAGTCTGAGTGAACTCCGGGAGTCGGTGATGGACAGGGAGGCCTGGCGTGCTGCGATTCATGGGGTTGCAAAGAGTCGGACACGACTCAGCGACTGAACTGAACTGGACTAAACTATTTTTCAATGCACAACAGGACAATTTTAAATTTCTTTAATTTACCTATTCATATTCTATCAACTTTAATTTTGTCTTGAACTTTGACTTCACTTTATTTTTACTAAGATTTACATACTGCTAAATTTGGATCCTTTGATTTTTCAGTAAAGTCATATTAATATGTCATATACTCCCATCTATCATTAAATTTTGTTGCAGTTTCCATTTTATAGTGTAGTGCTAATAATGGTTTTAATTATTAGTAATATATTGTAAAGTTGCAGGTTATGTAGTAAAGAAACTTGTTGAGTTTGCCAGGAATATACTTCACTTAATGAATAGTCTTTATTATTTAACAAAGTATCAATCCACAAGTCTGTTAATAGATGTTAATTAAATTTCTAAATTCTAACTTAGAAATTCAGTAACTAAGTTTATGAGAAAGTTTATCTATGAAGGGGAGCAGAATTTTCCACCCCAGAATATGCATCTTTGGCATAAGAATTATTTTAGGTTCTTTGTTTTTAAGAAACAGCAGACACAGGAGACATTCTGTAAAGTGAATATAAGCCACCTGTTTGTAAATGATATTTACATTTATAAGGGAAATTTCCACTTTCAAGGGTATTTCCCACTCTCTATCAGAAAAAGACTCTCTAGGAACTCTTGTCAATGGATTAGGTAATGGCCTAAATCTGCATAATGACCCTACCCTATTCTACTGTGCTTTTCTTTGATAGACTCCCATAACTATTCACTCCTTTCCCCAAGATCTTATTTTGCCTTTAGCCATTGTGTTGAAAGCATTGGCTTAGACTGTTTGGGGGATTTACTCAGTTGTCCTTAGTATCTTTTGTGCATAGGAGGTATGTACTTTCATGCATGCTTAGTCGCTCAGTCCTGTCTAACTGTGACCCCATGGACTGTAGTCTGACAGTTTCCTCTGTCCGTGGAATTTTTCAGGCAAGAATACTGGAGTGTGTTGTTATTTCCTTCTGCAGGAGATGTTCCTGACACAGGAAGGGAACCTGTGTCTCCTGCAGTAGTTGGCAGGTTCTTTACCAATGAGCCAACAGGGAAGCCCCACAGAAGGTATGTATGTTATTAAACTTCTGTTTGTTTCTCTCCTGTTAATAAGTCTTTTATCAGCCCACAACCTAGAAGAGAGAGAGAACATTATTTTCCTACTTCACATCTATGTAAACAGGTTGATTTGTTATGAGAAGTGTCCATATACCCAATGGGAAGACTGAACAATCTGAGCTTTCTATGATGGTATAATGAGCAAATACCATGTGAACTCTACAAGTGATATACTTTTACAGCCAAGCAGAACCCAGTAGGGCTTTCCCTGGAAGAAGACTTGCCCATATCCTCTACTTACCTCCTCTCTAAAGTATAGTATTTGTTAGTATTTAACGCACATTTCCTGAGTTATTTTGCAGATGTTAAAAAACCTCCTCCCCTCCAACAAATGGAAGACGTTAATTACTTGATGTCCATGGGCACATAACCCCAGGCCTCCTGGAGCCTAAGGACCGATGATGTTAACCCCTGTGACATCACCCTGCTACCTCACCATTGGCCAATAAGAGAACTGTGCATAAGCGGATCACAGACTCTGTGACCTCCTTCTGTCATCTGGCTTTCAAAAAGTGCTTTTCTGAAACACTTCAATGAGTCCAGAGCTTTTTAGGGCATGCGCCACCTGTCTCATTTCATGGCCTTGCAATAAACCTTTCTCTGCTCCAAACTCTGAAGTTTCAGTTTGTTTGGCCTCATTGTACATAGGTCACAGGAAATTGCATTAACACTGTCCCAAATTGGTGAAATGCTTTCCATTGTCATTTCATTGCCACTGTTTAAGACCCTATTCTTTACGTTTAAACTACACCTGATATGAAGAACTGACTCATTTGAAAAGACCCTGATGCTGGGAAAGATTGAATGCAGGAGGAGAAGGGGATGACAGAGGATGAGATGGTTGGATGGCATCACCGACTCAATGGGCATGAGTTTGAGTAAACTCCAGGAGTTGGTGGTGGACAGGGAGGCCTGGTGTGCTGCAGTCCATGGGGTCACAAAGAGTCAGACACGACTGAGTGACTGAACTGAACTGAACTGAACTGAAACTATATTCAGACTTCAGTCAGGTATCTAACTTTAGATTGAAATCATCTTTTATCTCTTTTCTTAAATTTTGTTGTTGTCCTTGTTATTCAGTTACTAAGTTGTGTCCAATTATTTGCAACTCCATGGACTTCAGGACACCAAGCTTCCCTGTCCTTCACCGTCTCCTGGAGCTTGCTGAAACTCATGTCCATAGAGTCAGTGATGCCATCCAACCATCTCATTCTCTGTCCCCCGCCTTCTCCTCCTGCCTTCAATCTTTCTCAGCATCAGGGTGTTTTTGAATGAGTTGGCAATTCGCATCAGGTGGCCAAAGTATTGGAGCTTCAGCTTCAGCATCAGTCCTTCCAATGAGTATTCAGGGTTGACTTTTAGGATTGACTTGTTTGATCTACTTGAGCCCAAGGGATTCTCAAGAGTCTTCTCCAATACAAAAGTTTGAAAGCATGAATTCTTTGGTGCTGAGCCTTCTTTATAGTCTAAATCACATCCATACATGACAACTAAAGAAACCATAGCTTTGACTACATGTACTTTTGTTGACAAAGTGATGTCTATGCTTTTTAATACTTGATCTAGGTTTGTCATCACTTCCTTCCAAGGAGCAAGCATCCTTTAATTTCATGGCTGCAGTCACCATCTGCAGCAATTTTGGAGCCCAAGAAAATAAATGCATTCACTGTTTCCATTGTTTCCCCATCTATTTGCCATGAAGTGATGGGACCAGATGCTATGATCTTAGTGTTTTTGGATGTTGAGTTTTAAGCTGCTTTTTCACTCTCCTCCTTTTTACATCTGTACTGTTCAGTGCCTGTGTGTGTGCTAAGTAGCATACAGTCCGGTGAGAGAGGCGAAAAAAGTAATACTGCTAAGACTCCTTTTCTCTCCAACACTGTGTCTGTTCCTGTGTCAGGGAAAGTGGAACTGATACTAAAAAACATTATATTTATCTATTCCTTAGTGGTCTCAACTTCCCTGGTGGCTCAGAGGGTAAAGCGTCTGCTTACAACTGGGGAGACCCAGGTTCGATCCCTGGGTCAGGAAGATCCCCTGGAGAAGGAAATGGCACCCCACTCCAGTACTCTTGCCTAGAAAATCCCATGGAAGGAGGAGCATGGTAGGATACAGTCCATGGGGTCGCAAAGAGTCAGACAGGACTGAGCAACTTCACTTTCACTTTCTTAGTGGTCTCAATGGTGGTCTTTAGAATGCAGTGTTTAAAATGATGGTGAGTGCAAACACAGCTACCACCTGCATAACAAAAATGCAAACTTTACTTCCCAGATTCCCCCTCACCCCAAGAAACATGACTCCTAAATGTCTATCTGCTTAGTACAAGGGTTTTGGGATTGGTTAGTTTCTTCTCAATGAGGGCAATGTTCAATTTCTTATCAACACATTACTTTTAATCTGTGCATCTGTATTTGTGTGATAGGGTATAAGAGGAGTTAGAGAAAAAGTAATGGGTTATGGTAAGTAAAAGGAGAAAACAGACCAAATTTCTGAGAGTATACAATCTAAAAATCTGGTATCACTGCTGAGGATCGCACTGTAATGGAAAGTATTATTTTGCATTTTTTATCACTTCCTTAGTTGATTCACTTTGCTAGTATCTTCTCTATGCATGAGATTTCCCCCAATTTATAATTTAGCATGTGCTTTAGCATTTTAATTTTTTACAGACATTTTGAGATGATTTTTCCTCCTTCTTTTGACCATGGATCAATAAGTATTTTTCAGTCTTGCTTAGCTCCAGTATAAAATTTCTTAAGAAATTATTTATAGTCATTGTTTCCTTTCTTCTCGAACAAAATTAACAGATTGTTTTCTGGGCCTCATGTTATTGATGTATTTGTTTGAAATATCACCAAAGTGAAACGTGAAAGTGAAGTCACTTAGTCGTGTCCGACTCTTCATCACCCCATGAACTGCAGCCTACTAGGCTCCTCCTTCCATGGGATTTTCCAGACAAGAGTACTGGAGTGGGGTGCCATCGCCTTCTCCAAACTATTTCTTAATTACACAACCTGATTGGTTTTCTTTAATTCTTAGCTTCCTTGATTTCTTATAGCTTTTGAATTTGGTATCCCTTTTCTTTTTTCAAAACGTTTCTTAGCTTTCCTTCAGCTTACACTAGCCTGCTTTCTTTCTCTTTCATTAATGATAGTTTGATTTTTTTTGCCACCAAATCTAGTCATTGAGCTAATTTTTCCCCATTTCTTCTTCAAAAGAGAAAAGTCTCCAGGTTCTCTCAAGGTTTCCATATGAGCACTATATAGACAACTCAGTTTCTCTGAAGCTAAAAGTCACTCTTTCTGATAACAGTTTTCTGCACTTGTCTTAGCCAAAAGGCTGAGAAGCAATGATAACAGTTTTCTGTTTCTTTTTCAGTCACTAAGTCTTTTAATAGGTATCCGCTTGGTCCCTCCATGAGGTTTGGCTTCCCTTTCTCTATGTATTCAGTACTTTCTCCTCATTCTGTCATTTCCTAATTGATGGTCTTGTTTTCCCTGCTCTATACTTTAGTTTTTCACAGTGTTGCTCTATACTTCAAATCTATATCCATTTTGCACAGTGAAACAAAATTGTTTTTACAGACTTTGCTTAAGAATAATAAGATTATATATTATCAGGGGTCCAAAGCACATTGACATAAACATTGGGCAATACCCTTAGTATTTGATGAGGAAATAATGATAGTCATTAATAACTTTTATAAATACCCATTAGTGCCTTACCTAGAATTATAATCTCATGGATACAATCATACCAGGCTCATATCCTTCCACTCTTACTAGTTACAAATAATATATTTCTAAAGTCATTAAATTAAAAATTCTAAACCCAGCATCATATGGCTGAACTGTCCAACAGATTGACCACTAATTATATTTGTCTTCTGTACATGTGAAAGATATCTAATCTGGACCAAAATGCTCTGCGATTAAAAATCACACCTTCTTTAAAATACTTAGTACACAAAATAATGTAAAATGTTTCAAATACTTCAAAAGCACTGATTGCCCATTTAAATAATTATATATCAATATTAATACAGAGTCAAATAAAATACTTATTTTACTTATTTCTTGCTACATTTTTAAAATAATTTAAAATGTTATGTTTGGCTCTCTGTGTCTCACGATATAATTGTACTAGACAGTGTCTTTCTAGAAACTCCATGAATCAATACTTTATATACCTCAAAAACTCATCACAAGTAAATTTTCACATAAAGCCAGCCAGCTTAGCTCAGTTTTTCAGCATTCAGTAGTTCATGTTATTGTCGTATTTTGCTTTTCATTTCTATTTTCTGGAATATACTTTTAGACACATGTCTGCCCCATTCCTATGAGTATATATTTCTTCAATGAGATGTTGCTACATTTTTTTCCCCTCCCATCAAGAAGTAGAATCCAGTTCTCCATTCTCTTGAATTAGGACTTGTGACTTCCTTTGATAAACAAAATTCAGAGGAAACAAATTTGATGGAGTACTTAGCCTAGGCCTTTAGAAGTCCCACAGATTCTATTTTCACTTTCTTGGAATGCTGCCCCAAGATCATCTGTGAAGATGCCTAGTCTATCCTATAGAGGATGAAAAACCAAGTAGAGCAGAGACAAATCATTCTAACTACACCTTCCTATATAAATCATCTGACAGTGAGCCCTAAACATTAGACATGAGACCAGAGGTGTTTTGGGCAAGGCAACTTTTTTCAAGAATTCATGCCCATGCAGTTTTTTTTCCAGTCTTCAGCCACATTAGTGACATGAAATGATAGCAGAAGAACCACCCAGCTGAACTAATTCCAAACTGTAAACTTAGAGAACCAAGGATAATGTGAACAATTGCCAATTGCCGCATTTTAGCCTGTTTTGTTATACAGTAAGAGATAACCAGTAGAAGTTCATGTCTAGTATTTCAAATTCAACACTCTATCCAAAGCAACTTGAACTGATGACTTCCATGAATATGTTCCTCATTATCATAGGCCTCTAACTGCTTTCCTTTAACTGGTTTGACATAATAGTTGAATATTTTTTCTATAAGTTTAGAATTATTTTACAAATATTATTCTTGCCTTCATAACTATGTAGTTTAGCTCTTTCCTGACAAAAAATATGAGATTTGTAACACAGTGCTGGAATTCACAACTATCGCAGACACTGCAGCTATGACTGCAGCCATTTGTCAGCATTATTATATGTCAAGTGCATATTTTAACTCATAAAATTCCATGGCATAAGAACAATTTTTATTCTCAAGAGGAACAGAGACATAGAAAGGTTTATAACATGTGGCACACAATGGCAATCAGTGGGGTCAGAGTCTAATTACAGAATAGTTATCTGATGCCAGAACTCATGCTCTTAACCACTTTAGGCTAATACCGTCTATAAACTGGCATCATAAATATCTTATCTAAGGGAAATGATGTATTCTAAAGGGACTATTTAGTATCATGTAGCTTCCTAGTCACATTTTTTTGCAGGTTTTCCCCTGCCCTATATTTTCTTGTCATTTTTTTTAATATTGGAAATCATCAATGCTCAAATCTAAGCCTGCAGATTTTTATCAATCAATATTAGATTTCTAGGAGAGCTCAAACCCATAGTTTTAATTGGTACAAATGTCAATATTTCCCAAATTTATACTTCTGAGTCAGACTTCTCAAAATTTCATCATCTTGACAACTAAATCAATCACAAATGCATGTGTTTCTGTCAATTCATAACTATCAATCAAATAGAAATGATTATCATTGTGGCCTATTTCCACCAGCAACACTGTGAATCTATCCTCCATGTTGCAAGATATATCTCCTGAAAACACAGATCTAATCACATCATGACACTTACCTTCTGAAACTCTTCTAAATATTTAAGAGTTGAGTGTATATATGTCTCTGCCCAGACTGGCTACCCAACTTTACCATTTCCATTTTACTCATGCTCCCCTTTCCTCTAATCTCCATCTACATTGAAATTTACTTCCTTAAATGAGCCATGCTCCCCACAGACTGAGTGGCTTTGGATAAGCTAATGTGTTTGCATTATTTTGTGGTAACATAAATAAATAACAGTAGGCTACAACTAAAGCATTTCTGAGTTTTATCTACTTCCCTAATTCTAGCTGTAATAAGACTGATGCAGGTACCTGAAAGGGGGTGGATTAATTTGAGGAATGAACAGCTTGACACTGGAAGAAGCAAAGGTTTATTATTGCACCTACTATTAATGAACACTCCAAAACACAAAAGCCCATCTTAAGGGACTCTGGCTGTTGAGAGAGGCCTGGAATAAACATAAAAAGTACTGTAATCCTTGACCTAGTTTCCTTCAGCTCTGCATAAATTAAACACAAGATAAAAGATCATTAGTGCATGGTCTTCAAGCTGGTCTTTTGAAGTACAGTTGACCCTTAATACAGATTTGAATTGCACAGGTCAACTTATATACAGACTTTTTTCAATAGTAGATACAATAGTACTATGTGATCTATGGTTGGTTAAATCTGCAAATGCTTAACCACAGATACAGAGAAAACTCAGATATGGAGGGCAGACTATATGTGTAAATTTTTCCCTGCATGGAGGATAGCACCCTGAATCCTTAGTTGTTCAAAGATCAACTGTAACTGTACAAATAACTATATGTCATGGAAGTAAAGGCAAAACAGACTGCACCAATGATATATTTGGGGAGAAACAAAATTAAATTAAAAACAGACAAATTATCTCTGCTTTTAAAAAATAATGAGAAGAAAATAATAACCACACAGAAACACTTTGAGAGTTAAAAAGTAAAAAGCAGTGCAAAATATGCAGACAAACGTGTATCCATTTCACAGAGAGAAACACATAATTTTCAACAAGAAGTATTTCATACTTTCTCAGTATCATTAAAGGCTAAAAGGATCAAATAAAAGGTTTTTAAGGGCAATAAAATGTGACATAAAAGATTAAGATCCAAGTTGAAGGATAGTTAAACTAAAATAAAACCATTATAGGACTTAGAAATAAGTAAAAAAAATAATTTAAAAAGAAAGAATAGAAGCAAGCCCAGTAATGAAGAAAAGGCATGGAGAAAAGAATCTGAAATAAACAAATAGACTATTGAGAGGAAAGTGACATAGCTGAGAAGAATTAAAATATAGTGGGGGATGGTGATGGAAAAGGCAAATTATCACAGTAATTCAAATAAAGAAAGTAAAGGAAAAGATGATGATAGATAGATAATAGATAAAATCAAAACCAAACTAAGGGAAAGTTTGTTTTTCATTTTTTACTTTCTTTTCCTTTTTCAATTTATATGTGATCATAAGAGACACAGAATATGTTGCTAGAAAGGAAATACAGTGTTTCTCAAGAAACACAGAAAACCAGCAATTGAAGGCATTCAGCTGAACTTATAGGGCTTTGAAATATTTTGACAGAACAAAAGCAATTAGGGCAAAAAAAAAAAAAAAAAAAAGCATGCCAGTGACTTGAGTTGACCTTAGACTTTGCCACAACTACCTATAAAGCTAGGAAATACTGGAGCTATGTCTATCTGCTTTTGAGGGATAAGTTATGGTCCAAGAAATGTATATTAAACCAACTTCTAATTCACAGAAGAACATTTTAATACATACATAGCCAATATCCTAGGATTCTAGGTAATACAATTGAAAGGATTTCTTTATAAAAACTGAAAGTCTTAATAAATACACAAAACTTCCATTATTTGCCTTAGACATAATGTAAAGGATGGTTCAGAATTTGAAAAGACACACTTTTTGTTTGTTGCATTTTAACCTGACCACTTGTCTTCAGTGAAATGGTAAGCAACATTTAGACAATATCAGGACTCCTATCAGTCCTCTATCAAATGAGAGATTTTCAAATATCCTTGGCAACCAACTATCTGAGATCATTTTAATAAATAAGTGAACAAAGAGAGATTTATTTGTAATTGATAGATAAGGTCAGAGCTAAGGCTGGGAATCTGTTTCAAACTGGATAGTATTTTGATCAATTTTTGTGTTAATTCTCGAGACAGAAATGGTAGTCTCCAGGCATTACATACTTCTATTAATATTTAGATTGGATTTATTGTTGATGTTTTATTACAACCTACCTGTCTCATATAGAAAATTAAGTGAAGCATTGTACTCTACTTCTAATTATATATATATATATATATATATATATATATACACACACATGCATGCTATATATATGCATATATATGTATGGGTGCCATTGCCTTCTCTGATAACATATACACATATAGGCATATATATGAAAATCTTAACTTCAGAATTTTACCATTATTGATATTTGTGTATTTTACTTAGCACTTACTCCTAGTCTATGAATCATACATTTTCCCAAGGACAAAAATAAAAATCATTATATGAATGGCAAGTGATGAGACATCCAGGCCCATAGAGAGAAATTTGACCATCTCCATTAATACAAATTCCAAGTCTAGACTGTTTTCTGAGCTTCATCTGTAAATATCAAACCACCTATTCAAAATCTCCACTTACATATCAAAAAGATACCTAAAACTGAACATGTCAAACATGTCTTCTTCTAAATCTTCCCCACATCCAAAGATCAGTTTAAATTAAATGCCATCATCACTCACTGAGTTGCTCAAGCTTGAGTCATGCATGTTTTCTCCTACTACATCAGCCCCAGATCTCACAAAACTGCTTATTGCAGTCCATATTTATTGCCACAACTCTGTCCAAGTTACCATCATTCTCAATTTATTGTTAATTTTCTAACATCCATTTGCTAAGCCTGGTCCTTCAATCTAGTCTCTATGGTACAGAGAATAACCATTTAAATATGTGATAATGCTATGTCTTTACTGAGAAACTTGCTTCCCACTGTCTCCACAATAAAAGATAGCTTTCTTCAGGTGGTAGAAGACCCTGCCTAAACAAGGCCCACCTATCTTTCCAGGATCACCTCAAATTACACTGTCAAAGTCATCTCCATTCTAATACTGGGGCTTTACAGTTCTTCAAATGCACATTGTTCCAGTTTTGCATCTTCGCCAAAGCTATTGTCTGTTCAAAATGATCTCTTATTCTGCTTTATATCTATTCTATTGATCCTTCCTGTCTCAACTCATTTTTTTCTCTGAGAAATTTTCACAAATCGGACCCTCCTTTTCATATATGGGTAGGTACATTTGTTATAAGTTCTCCTGTATGTGAACTATTGATAATATTATGATAATATTGGTAATATTTTGAATACTTAAATAGTTTAATACTATAAATTAAAAAAAAAACCTAACCATATTACATTACCTCTACTGTTCTCATAATGTCAGTTATACAATTCACATAAACTGAATTCACATAAAATATACTTTACTTATTATACAAGTCATTGACTGGTCAAACTCTCTTCTACTATTAAGTTTCTAAAACAGGACCAAGTGTTACATTTTTATTGATGTTTATCACAGAAAATTTTAAGAACTAGAAATAAATATGTAAAGAAGGAGATAAAGGAAAACAACTACTTATATTCTCATCTCAGAAATAACCATCATTAACATTCTTCCTTATATATATACCAGTAACAAATTTTGTATATATGTTTGTGCATTTGCATTTTGCACTTGAGTGGGAGCTGATATTTTATAAATGTAATAAGATAGTTGTCATTTTATTTTGCATTATAATATAAAAAATTTCTCCATGTAATTTAACAGTCCCTTCTACCTAGATGACACAGTGGAAAAGAATCTGCCTGCCAAGCAGGATATGCAAGAGACTTGGGTTTGATCCTTGGGTTGGGAAGATACTTTGGAGGAGGAAATGACAACCCACTCCAGTATTCTCACCTGGAAAATTCCATGGACAGAGGTGCCTGATGGGCTACAGTCCATAGGGTAGCAAAGAGTTGCACATAACTGAGCATGCATGAATGCAAATCATGCATACTTACAGCTGCGTGGTTCCTTATATGAATGCCCTGCATTTAACCATTCCACTATCATTGTATATTTAGCAATATATACATAAATACATCCATTTTTCACTTTACAAATACTGCTGATATGTAGCTGACCATATTGGCACATAAGTTTTCTTATACATCTCTGATCCTATCCTTGACATAAGATTCTAAGAACTGACTACCCGCATCAAAGAGTATGATTTTATTTTTTAGGTTAGAAGTTTATTTATAAATGGACTAAATTTCCTCTCAATAATTTCAAAGAGATTTTACACAAAATGTAAGCATTCTAAGAGAATTCTAAACACATGTAGCAATAAAATTCTCCACAAAATTAATATTGGTAATCCTGTGAATGTATGAAAGAAAAACCATTAATTATTAGAATATTACTTTACTTAGAGATATAATTTTGAGATAAATTTTTAAAGAAACAGCCTTTGTAAGTAGATCTGGAATAACACACACAAATATAAGGTATTTATAACTCTATAAAGTATTTGTGATTATCATTGTTGTCTACAAGTTATATTTACAAGTTAATATATGATGGCAATGCTCTAATAAGTTTTGAAATGTTTCTTATATAGTACCACTTTTCTAGAGTGTACATTGAAAATGAATCTTTTCTAAATGGGCATGGATAAAGCATGCAAATGTCTGAGTTTTCAAAGGAAGCAAAATGATCTCTCTTCAATTTTTTAAAATATATTCGTTGATTTTTTTTGCTCTAGCAACTGCAAAGTCAGGCATCTGTTACTGTTTGGTGTGGTGTTGAATTTCACGGTTTGTTAATTTTGCAGTTATGTCTACAAAGCTAATAAAAGGAAAATGGGCAAGTCTTTTATTCTGCAAAATTCAGAATATCCCCTGGGTAATTTTTTCTTCATGGAATTCATTTCACATTTTTCTTTTAAGTGAATGAGATGTTTCCCATTTTTTTAAGTTATAAAGAACTATGGATTACTTGAATTTTAGGTTTTTAAAAATATAAAACTGGCTCCACACGGTTAATTCTCCAATATTGGTTTCAGAGACTCTTTTACTATGTAGAGGGAAAGACAATATAAAAATTTACATAAACATATCTCTGTACTTCCCCAGTCCATATGGACATGATAGTAGCATGATAGTAGATCCCTGGATAAAAATCAATTCATTTGACACTATTAGTTCAGTTCACTTCAGTCGCTCAGTTGTGTCTGACTCTTTGCGGCCCTATGAACCACACCACACCAGGGCTACCTGTCCATCATCAACTCCTGTAGTCCATCCAAACCCATGTCCATTGAGTCGCTGATGCCATCCAACCATCTCATCCTCTGTCATCCCCTTCTCCTCCTGCCCTCAATCTTTCCCACATCAGGGTCTTTTCAAATGAGTCAGATCTTCCCTTCAGGTGGCCAAAGTATTGGAGCTTCAGATTCAACATCAGTCCTTCCAATGAACACCCAGGACTGATCTCCTTTGGGATGGACTGGTTGGATCTCCTTGCAGTCCAAGGGAATCTCAAGAATCTTCTCCAACACCACGGTTCAAAAGCATCACTTCTTCTGCACTCAGCTTTCTCAACTCTCACGTCCATACATGACCAGTTGAAAAACCGTAGCCCTCACTATATGGACATTTGTTGACAAAGGAATGTCTCTGCTTTTTAATATGCTGTCTAAATTGATTATAACTTTCCTTCCAAGAAGTAAGCATCTTTTAATTTCATGGCTCCAATCACCATCTGCAGTGATTCTAGAAGCCCAGAAAAATAAAGTCAGTCACTGTTTCCCCATTTATTTGCCATGAAGTGATGGGACCAGATGCCATGAGCTTAGCTTTCTGAATGTTGAGCTTTAAACCAACTTTTTCACCTCTCCTCTTTCACTTTCATCATGAGGCTCTTTAGTTCTTCACTTTCTGCCATAAGGGTGGTGTCCTCTGCATATCTGAGGTTATTGATGTTTCTCCCAGCAATCTTGAATTCAGCTTGTGCTTCTTCCAGCCCAGCATTTCTCATGATGCACTCTACATACAAGTTAAATAAACAGAGTGACAATACACAGCCTTGACGTATTCCTTTCCCGATTTGGAACCAGTCTGTTGTTCCATGTTCAGTTCTAACTGTTGCTTCCTGACCTGCATACAGGTTTCTCAAGAGGCAGGTTAGGTGGTCTGGTATTCCCATCTCTCTCAGAATTTTCCACAGTTTATTGTGATCCACACAGTCAAGGCTTTGGCATAGTCAATAAAGCAGATATAGATGTTTTTCTGGAACTCTTTTGCCTTTTTAATGATCCAGCGGATGTTGACAATTTGATCTCTGATTCCTTTGCCTTTTCTAGAATCAGCTTGAACATCTGGAAGTTCACAGTTCATGTATTGCTGAAGCTTGGCTTGGAGAATTTTAAGCATCACTTTACTAGCATGTGAGATGATTGCAATTGTGTGGTAGTTTGAGCATTCTTTGGGATTGGAATGAAAACTGACCTATTCCAGTCCTGTGGCCACTGCTGAGTTTTCCAAATTGGCTGGCATATTGAGTGCAGCACTTTCACAGTATCATCTTTCAGGATTTGAAATAGCTCAACTGGAATTCCATCACCTCCACTAGCTTTGTTCGTAGTGATGTTTCCTAAGGCCCACTTGACTTCACATTCCAGGATGCCTGGCTCTAGATGAGTGGTCACACCATCATGATTATCTGGGTCGTGAAGATCTTTTTTGTACAGTTCTTCTATGTTTTCTTGCCACCTCTTCTTATCTTCTGCTTCTGTTAGATCCATAGCATTTCTGTCCTTTAGCAAGCCCATCTTTGCATGAAATGTTCCCTTGGTATCTCTAATTTTCTTGAAGAGATCTCTAGTCTTTCCCATTCTATTGTTTTCTTTTATTTCTTTGCATTGATTACTGAGGAAGGCTTTCTTATTTCTCCTTGCTATTCTTTGGAAATCTGCATTCAAATGGGTATATTGTTCCTTTTCTCCTTTGCTTTTGGATTCCCTTCTTTTCACAGCTGTTTGTAAGGCCTCTCAGACAGCAATTTTGCTTTTTTCCATTTCTTTCTCTTGGGGATAGCCTTGATTCCTGTCTCCTGTACAATGTCACAAACCTCCATCCATAGTTCATCAGGCACTCTGTCTATCAGATCTAGTCCCTTAAATCTATTTCTCACTTCCACTGTATGGTCATAAGGGATTTGGTTTATGTCATACCTGAATGGTCTAGTGGTTTTCTCCACTTTCTTCAATTTCAGTCTGAATTTGGCAATAAGGAGTTTATGATCTGAGCCACAGTCAGTTCCCAGTCTTGTTTTTGCTGACTGTATAGGGCTTTTCCATCTTTGGCTTCATAGAATATAATCAATCTGATTTCAGTGTTGACCATCTGGTGATGTCCATGTGTAGAGTCTTCTCTTGTGTTTGTGGAAGAAGGTATTTGCTAAGACCAGTGCGTTCTCTTAACAAAACTCTATTAGCCTATGCCCTGCTTCATTCTGTAGTCCAAGGCCAAATTTGCCTGTTACTCCAGGTGTTTCTTGACTTTCTACTTTTGCATTCCAGTCCCTTATAATGAAAACGACATCTTTTTGTGTGTTAGTTCTAGAAGTTCTTGTAGGTCTTCTTAGAACTGTTCAAATTCTGCTTCTTCACTGTTACTGGTCAGGGCATCAACTTGGATTACCATGATATTGAATGGTTTGCCTTTGAAAGGAACAGAAATCATTCTGTTGCATTTGAGATTGCATCCAAGTACTGCATTTTGGACACTTTTGTTGGCCACTCCAACAAAAGATGGCTACTCCATTTCTTCTAAGGGATTTCAGAATGAACATCGACATTCTAGGACTCTGAACTAAGATGGACTGGAATGGGTGAGTTCAACTCAGATGACCATTATATCTACTAATGTTGACATGAAGCCCTTGACACTATAAATATTTCATTAATCTTTTAATAGACAGAATCTGAACATTTGGTGATTCTAGGCAGAGGCTCTGCAGTGCCAGGGACTGTAGATCAAAAATTAAATTATCTATATTTTAAAATTGTGGGTTTAATATAAGGAAATACAATTTTATTTTCAAAAGTCCAGTAGACACTTATGAGCAATTTTATATAAGTATACCGAGAAGTGGAGGAGAACAATAAAAACCTAAGATGCCTCTGAAGTAGTCTTTATATAGTTTGGTTAAGTATAAAATTAGGTATTGTATAAGGATTCAATCAAGAGAAGGAGGCAACCTTTGTATTCTAATTATACAAGCTTGTATACAGAGAGCTGGACACGACTCAGTGACTTCACTTTCACTTTTCACTTTCATGCATTGGAGAGGGAAATGGCGACCCACTCCGGTGTTCTTGCCTGGAGAATCCCAGGGATGGCAGAGCCTGGTGGGCTGCCGTCTATGGGGTTGCAGAGTCGAACACGACTGAAGCCACTTTGCAGCAGCAGCAGCATACAGGGAATTAGAAACTTATCTCACCCATTGAATGGGTTGGGTGGAGTAAAGATCAAAGAAATTGGAAACCAGCAACTATTGAAGGATTCATCTTGTGGCAACAAATCAAGTAATTTCAACAAGAGTCTTCCTCAGAAGTTGTTTTAAATACCAAGAACCACTTTTTTTTCTGGTATAGAGCTGCATGAGCTGCTTGCATATTTTGGAGATTCTTTGTCAGTTGTTTTGTTTGCTATTACTTCCTGCCTTTCTGAGGGCTGTCTTTTCACCTTGCTTATAGTTTCCTTCATTGTGCAAAAGTTTCATTTTAATTAGGTCCCATTTGTTTAGTTTTGTTTCTATTCCCATTGAATGGGGATGGTGGTGGGAGGGCAATTCAGGGTGGGCTGGGGGGACACATGTATAACTGTAGCTGATTCATGCTGATGTATGACAAAAACAAACACAATATTGTACAGTAATTATCCTCCAATTAAAATAAATTAATTTAAATTAATATGTGTCAAGAACCTACTAGGAGCTTTTCCTATTACCACAAGAAACAATGATCCTGAAAGGGCCCTTGCCAGTCTCTCGGCAGCTACAGCAAATCCAGTGCTTCACAGGGTTTGACTGGAGTGACTCTGAACACTGCTAAGCCAGCACTGACTCTGGAAAATAATGATCTCCCCTCTTCTTCTACCTCACATTAATAGTGCTTAACATTGCTTCACATTAGCAGACTATACAGGAATCCTACCAGAAATATATCTGGGAATTGTAGTCCAGTCCTAAATCAAATCAATTATGACCTTATTTGATTTAGGACATACCTGAATGACCTAGTGATTTTCCCTACTTTCTTCCATTTAAGTCTGAATTTTACAATAAGGAGCTGACACTAAATGATAACTGAAACTCACAACAATATTAATGTGCTTGGATTTGGTGTTTGTTACGATGATACACTCAACAACATGGCTTTTTTCATATTTAACCAAGTCATGGGGGCAATGCAAAATCCTAATAAACATAAGGTAAGTTAATTTTAATGATGTGCTGTGCTTAGTTTCTCAGTCATGTCTGACTCTCTGCAATCCCAGGGACTGTGGCCTGCCAGGCTCCTCTTGTCCATGGGAAGTTTCTAGGCAAGAATATGGAGTGGGTTGCTATGCTTTCCTTCAGGGAAAATTCCCAACCCAGGGGTCAAACCCAAGTCTCCCACATTTCAGGCAGATTCTTTACGATCTGACACACGAGGGAAGCCCGATTTTAAAGACAGAGTTGAGATTAAGTAGTCTTTGGACCCATTAACCTTCAGTTCAGTTTAGTCTCTTAGTTGTGTTCGACTGTTTGCAACCCCATGGATTGCAGCACACCAGGCCTCCCTGCCCATTACCAACATCCAGAGTCTAAACAAACTCATGTCCATTGAGTCGGTGATGCCATCCAATCATCTCATTCTCTGTCAGCCCCCTTCTACACCGGCCCTCAATCTTTCCCAGCATCAGGGTCTTTTCAAATGAGTCTTCTCCAACACCACAGTTCAAAGGCATCAATTCTTTGGTGCTCAGTTTTCTTTATAGTCCAAGTCTCACATCCATACATGACTACTGGATAAACGATAGCCTTGAATAGGTGGGCCTTTGTTGGCAAAGTAATGTCTCTGCTTTTTAATATGCTGTCTAGGTTGGTCATAACTTTCCTTCCAAGGAGTAGCGTCTTTTAATTTCATGGCTACAGTCACCATCTGCAGTGATTTTGGAGCCCCCCCCCCAAAATAAAGTCAGCTACTGTTTCCACTATTTCCCCATCTATATGCCATGAAGTGATGGGATCAGATGCCATGATCTTAGTTTTGTGAATGTTGAGGTTTAAGCCAACGTTTTCACTCTCCTCATTCACTTTCATCAAGAGGCTCTTTAGTTCCTCTTCTCCCTCTACCATAAGGGTGGTGTCATTTGCATATCTGAGGTTATTGATATTTCTTCCAGCAATCTTGGTTCCAGCTTGTGCTTCATCCAGCCCAGCATTTCTCATGATGTACTCTGGATAGAAGTTAAATAAGTAGGGTGACAATATACAGCTTTGATGTACTCCTTTTCCTATTTGGAAACAGTCTGTTGTTCCATGTCCAGTCCCAACTGTTTCTTCCTGACTTGTATAAAGGTTTCTCAAGAGGCAGGGCAGGTGGTCTGGTATTCCCATTTCTTTCAGAATTTTCCACAGTTTATTGTGATCCACACAGTCAAAGGCTTTGGCATAGTCAATAAAGCAGAAACAGATGTTTTTTTTTCTGGAATTCCCTTGCTTTTTCAATGATCCAGCAGATATTGGCAATTTGATCTCTGATTCCTCTGCCTTTTCCAAAACCAGCTAGAACATCTGGAAATTCATGGTTTACCTATTGCTGAAGCCTAGCTTAGAGAATTTTGAGCATTACTTTGCTAGCATGTGAGATGAGTGCAATTGTGCGGTAGTTTGAGCATTCTTTGTTTGATCCAAATAAATTAAACAAAGATAATTAATTTTGTTATTGATCATTTAATTTGTTCTGAAAAATTAAAAACATTTTTTCATGCTCTTAGGGTCACTAGGATACACACACATACCCACACCCACATATATATACATATATGTATAAATATATTTAGATTTTCTTATATATGTAGTTCACTTCATTAGCATTATCCTAAACTGCAATTGTCTGCTGTATAGCACACTGAACTAGCTCTCCTATCTTGATCTTCTTGCAACTAATATATTCCCACCACCTCTTTCTACCTGTTCTCCACACTAAAGTTAGAGTGATATTTTCAACCTGAAAATATGATGATGTCATACCCAGAAACACAAACTACATTCTTAGGGAGATACATGTTTTTTTCAAAAAAGTTTAGTTTAGCAATTTTCTTAAATTTCCTCTCGCATTGTTTTGTAATCTTCAACAATTTATCTAACTTTTCAGAATTTCTGATTTTATATCTAAAATAAAGCACTACCTCAAAGGGATTACTAAGAATTAAGCAGGATAAGCCCTCATACATTGCCTGATAAATACCTGTTCAGCAATGGCTAGTTTCTCTATTTAAAAAATCTTTTCCGTATGATAAAATATCTTTTAAAATAATTGATGATTAAAGGATGCTATGATTAATGACTGTGGCTCTGAACAAGACCTCCTTATTGCAAAATTCAAACTTGAAGAAAGTAGGGAAAATCACTAGGTGATTCAGGTATGATCTAAATAAAATCCCTAATGACTATATAGTGGAAGTGAAAAATAGATTCAAAGGCTTAGATCTGATAGAGTGCCTGAAGAACTATGGATGGAGGTTTGTAACATTGTACAGGTTTGATGTACATACACCATCAAAACCGTCCACAAGAAAAAGAAATGTAAAAAGGCAAAATGGTTGCCTGAGGAGGTCTTACAAGTAGCTCAGAAAAGAAGAGAAGCAAAACGCAAAGGAGAAAAGGAAAAATATACTCATCTGAATGCACTGTTCCAAAGAATATCAAGAAGAGATAAGAAAACCTTCCTAAGTGAACAATACAAAGACGTTGAGGAAAACAATAGAATGGGAAAGACTAGAGATCTCTTGAAGAAAATTAGAGATACCAAGGGAACATTTCATGCAAAGATGGGCTCAATAAAGGACAGAAATGGTATGGACCTAGAAGAAGCGGAATATATTAAGAACGGGCGACAAAGATACACAGAAGGATTATACAAAACATATCTTAATGACCCAGATAACCATGATGGTGGGATCACTCACCTAGAGCCAGACAACATGGATGCTTCCTAAGGAAGCATCACTATGAACAAAGCTAGTAGAAGTGATGGAATTTCATCTGAGCTACTTCAAGCCCTAAAAGATGACGCTGTGAAAGTGCTGCACGCAATATGCCAGCCAAATTGGAAAACTCAGCAGTGGCCACAGGACTGGAAAAGGTCAGTTTTCATTCCAATCCCAATGAAGGGCAATGTCAAAGAATATTCAAACTACCACACAGTTTCACTAATTTCACATGTTACAAAGGTCATGCTCAAAATCCTCCAAGCTAGGCTTTAACAGTACATTAACAAAGAACTTCCTGCTGTACAAGCTGGATTTAGAAAATGCAGAACCAGAGAACAAATTGCCAACATCCATTGGATTATAAAAAAGGCAAATGACTTCTAGCAAAACATCTATATCTGCTTCATTGACTACGTTAAAGTCTTTGACTGTGTGGATCTGAACAGATTGTGGAAATTCTTAAAGAGATGGGAATAAAAGACCACCTTACCTGCCTCTGAGAAATCTATATGCAGGTCAAGAAGTAGCAGTTAGAACTGGACATAGAACAAGGAACTGGTTCCAAATTGGTAAAAGAGTTTCAAGGCTGTATATTGTCACCCTGCTTATTTAACTTATATGCAGTATATATCATGTGAAATGCCAGGCTGGATGAAGCACAGTCTGGAATCAAGATTACTGGGAGAAATATCAATAACCTCAGATATGCAGATGACACCATCGTTGCGGCAGAAAGTTAAGAGGAACTAAAGAGACTGTAAGTGGAAGAGGAGAGTGAAAAACCTGGCTTAAAACCCAACATTCAAAAAACTAATATCATGGCATCTGGTCCCATCTCTTCACAGCAAATAGATTGTGAAACAATAGAAACAGTGACAGACTATTTTCCTGGGTTCCAGAATCAGTGCAGATGGTGACTGCAGCCATGAAATTAAAAGACACATGCCACTGGAAAAAGAGGTATGGCAAACCTAGACAGAGTATTAAAAAGCAGCAACATAACTTTGCAACAAAGGTCTATATTGTCAAAACTATGGTTTTTCCAGTGGTCATGTATGGATGTGAGAGTTGGACCATATAGAAGACTGGCCACCAAGGAACTGATGCTTTTGAACTGTGGTGTTGGAGAAGACCCTTGAGAGTCTTAGACCACAGTCTTAGACTGCAACAAGGTCAAACCAGTCAATCTTGAAGGAAATCAACCCTGTATATTCAATGGAATGATTGATGCTGAAGCTCAAACTCCAATACTTTGACTACCTGGTTGATGAAAAGAGCCAACTTATTAGAAAAGACCCTGAATCTGGGAAAGATTGAAGGCAGGATGAGAAGGGGACGACAGAGGATGATTGGATGGATGGCATCACTGACTCAAGGGCCATGAGTTTGAGCAAACTCTGGGAGATGGTGAAGGACAGGGAAGCCTGACCTGCTACAGTTCATGGAGTCACAGAGTTAGACACAACTACGTGACTGAACAACCACAGCAATTGGTACTAAAATCTAAAATAATATGAAGTATGTTTTTCTGCCACTGTGATTTTTAGAATTAGTATAGATTAACTGAACTATAATTGGTGTAAAATTAACTGCACACAGACCCCAGAAAGCTATTACCAAAATCTAAATATCAAACATTTCCATAGCCCCTCAAAATGCAATGTTCATTATCTCTTAATAACAGCACAGCTATTGATATGTTTCCAGCAATATTGATTAACTTGCATTTTCTAGAATTTTATGTAAATGGAATTAACACCATTTAATTAAAATACTACCTCCTCGCTATTATTACTTATACATTTGCACTTTTGTAAAAAAACAAACAACTGACCATATCTGTGTGGGTTCATTATTAGACTTCTTATTCTCTCCCATTGATCTTTTTGACTATACTTTTACTAGTAACACAATCTGATTATTATAGCACGTACCATTATAGTTTATTTGACACAGGTGAGTAATTTGACTATGTCTTTCTCAAAAATGTTTTAATAATTAGCTCCTATATATTTCCACATAAATTTTGGAATTGGCTTGCTGGAAACCTAAAAAAGAATTCTTCATCTGATTTTAACTGTGGTTAAATTAAATGCATAGGTCAATTTGGCCAAGAAATGACTTCAGTATGCTGCCTCTTTCAATTTATGCACAAAGTATATTTTTCTATTTATTTGCATTTTTGATTCCTTATTTTCAGCCTCCAATGTCTCACATGCTTTGTAAGATTTATAGCTCAGTATCTCAATTGTTTGACCTATTGTAAATCATAGTTTTCCAAATTGTGGTTTCTTGTTGTTCAGATCTAAGATACAGCAATAAGATTTTAAATATATATATTTTGAAGTTGTGCTCTATGACTCTGCTAAACTCACTTGTTAATTTCAGAAACTTTTATTTGTAGGCTGCTTAGATTTTCTAGGTAGATACCCTTGTGATCTGTTAACAGGGAAATATTACTTCTTTCTTCTAATTTGCTTGTAATTATTTTCTTCTTCTTGCCTTCAGTTCAGTTCAGTTCAGTCACTCAGTTGTGTCCAACTCTTTGTGACCCCATGGACTGCAGCACACCAGGCATCCATGTCCATTACCAATTCCTGGAAGTTAAACAAACTCATGTCCATCGAGTCGGTGATGCCATCCAACCATCTCATCCTTTGTGGTCCTCTTCTCCTCTCACCTTCAGTCTTTCCCAGCACCAGGGACTTTTCAAATGAGTCAGCTCTTCACATCAGGTGGCCAAAGTATTGGAGTTTCAGCTTCAGTACCAGTCCTTCCAATGAACACTAAAGACTTATCTCCTTTAGGATGGACTGGTTGCATTCCCTTGTAGTCCAAGTGACCCTCAAGAGTTTTTGCCAACACCACAGTTAAAAATCATCAATTCTTTGCACTCAGCATTCTTTAAAGTCCAACTCTCACATCCATACATGCCCACTGGAAAAACCACAGCCTTGACTAGATGGATCTTTGTTGGCAAAGTAATGTCTCTGCATTTTAATATGCTGTCTAGGTTGGTCATAACTTTCCTTCCAAGGAGTAAGCATCTTTTAATTTCATGGCTGCAGTCACCATCTGCAGTGATTTTGGAGCCCAGAAAAATAAAGCCTGCCATTGTTTCCATTTTCCCATCTATTTGTCATGAAGTGACGGGACTAGATTCTATGATCTTAGTTTTCTGAATGTTGAGCTTTAAGACACTTTTTCACTCTTCTCTTTCACTTTCATCAAGAGGCTCTTTAGCTCTTCTTTACTTTCTGCCATAGGATGGTGTCAGCTATATATCTGAGGTTATTGATATTTCTCCCAGCATTCTTGACTCCAGCTTGTGCTTCATCCAACCCAGAGTTTCTCATGATGTACTCTGCATATAAGTTAAATAAGCAGGGTGATAATATACAGCCGTGATACACTCTTTTTCCTATTTGGAACCAGTCTATTGTTCCACGTCCTGTTCTAACTATTGCTCCCTGACCTGCATACAGATTTCTCAAGAGGCAGGTCAGGTGGTGTGGTATTCCCATCTCCTTCAGAATTTTCCAAAAATTTCAGAATTTTCCACAGTTTATTGTGATCCACACAGTCAAAGGCTTTGGCATAGTCAAAAGGCACTTCTTGCCTTAATGTACTGATAAAACTTCTGATACAATATCGAATATATGTAATGAGAATGAACATTCATGCCATGGCCCTGTCTTTTGTGTATGTGTGTGTGTGTGTATGTGTGTGTGTGTGTGTGCTTGCAGGTGTGCATGTGTGTTTCTTGGGGTTGAGTCATTGCTTTACTTTCTGGCATTAAGCAAGACTCTCCAGACTCATCCTATATATTTTATGCCATAGCCCTAGAATGAGCCATTTATTTAAGGAACCCTGGTTCCTTTTGTTGGCAAGTGATATGAAAAACCAAAAGCTGGGCATTAGGTACACTTGCTCCATTCATTAATGTTTGAATGCTGAACCAGGCTTGTGTTTCTGTTATGAAAGTTAAAAGTATTAGTCACTCAGTCATGTCCAACTTTCTGCAACCACATGGACTGTATGAGTCCTACTTAAATGTAAAGCTTTACTATAAATTGCTAGATGTAATGGACTGATTATCTTATTTCATTATTGTGAGTCTGTGCTCAAGATGGATATTGGGCTAAGGTTTGATTTTCTTCTGCTTTCTTTGTCTGAATTTGGTATCAGGATAGTGCTGTCCTCAACAAACGATTTGAGAAGTATTCTCTCTATTTTCTGATGAGGCTTATATAGAGTTGGTTTTATATCTTCATAAATGCTTAGTGAAATTCACCAGTGAAAAATCTGGACCTGAGAATTTTTTTGATGGGGGTTGGGGTGGGGGTCGAGAAGGCAATGGCATCCCACTCCAGTACTCTTGCCTAGGAAATCCCTTGGACAGAGGAGCCGGGTAGGCTACAGTCCATGGGGTTGCAAAGAGTCGGAAACGACTGAGCGACTTCACTTTCACTTTTCAGTTTCATGCATTGGAGAAGGAAATGGCAACCGACTCCAGTGTTCTTGCCTGGAAAATCCCAGGGACGGGGGAGCCTGGTGGGCTGCCGTCTACGGGGTTGCACAGAGTCCGAAACGACTGAAGTGACTTAGCAGCAGCAGGGGTGGGGTGGGGAGAGGCTATTAACTGTGAATTCAATTTCCTTAATGGGTATAGACCTATTAGCAGCCTACTTTTTTTGTAATTAGTGCATTTCAAGGAATTTATTCATCTAAGTTGTTAAATATATAGGCATATGTTTGGCTGTAGATTTCCCTTATTATCCTTTTAATGTCTGTGGAATCAGTGTGATGACTGCTTTTTCATTTCTAATACTGGTAATTTCCATCTTTTGGTTTAGCATTTTATAGGTCTACTGATACTTTAAAAGAATGAGCTTACTCTCCTGAAGGCTTGTTTTCTATTCTTTCCGTGGACAAAGATTAAAAGATCCTAAACAGGTATCATGTTTGCTGATGTTCAACATTAAATTATTTTGACAAATGTGGTTTCTTAATCTATTGAGATGATTACATTTTCTTTATTTTTGTTTTTAATTGTTAAATCATCCATAAATTGGAAGAATATACCCAATTGGCATAATGGATTATCCTATTTCATATATCAATTTTTTAAATACAGATTGTCCTTTATATAGTATTTTTGTGGCTGTTGTGGATTTTTCTCTCTTTTTGGAGCTTTTTGCTCCAAAAAGCTATGGATCTTTAAATTTTCTTTGTTCTAATGCTTTTGTAAGATTTTTATTTCAATATATGCTGGATTCATAGGCTAGCTTGAAATTATTCCCTCAATATTTTTAATATTTTAGAAGTTTTAGGAAAGATTATTTTTACCTCTTTTTTAAATGTTTGGAATATCTCTGTGGTAAATTAATCTCATCAGCAATTTTGTTTATGAATAGATTTTTAAATAATTGTATTCAATTACTTTAATAGATAGGAAGCATGCAGGTAGACCATTTTCTCTCAGTTTCAGGACATTGTATTTTGGAGAATTTTCCTATTTTAAATTTATTGCCAAAGACATGTTTATAATATTATTAACATTTGTCTTTTATAGACTGTATGTTAGCTTTCTTTTATTGTTTTTTATTAAAAAATGTTTCATTATTTATTTCACTTTATAGTAGTATATCTAGAGATTTATGATGCTACTTTTAAGAAGTAACTAATGACTTTGTTGATTTTATATATAGAAATGTATATATGTTTCACTACTTTAGGTTTATGTTTCCTATAACAATCTATATTATTTCTTATTTTTATCTAGTATTTGCTTAATTAATCAAACTCACAGATTTCTAGTCTCTTTCATTTTCTTGTCTATATTTTTAAGCTTGTATATTTAACTGATAAATGTATGATATAAAATGACTCTGAAAGGTGGTTATGTTGCTGAGAACAACTATCAATCTATTTAATGATATAGACAGTATATTTAATTTCACAAAATTTAACATAATTGAAAAGCAAGCTTTTTTAAAAAGTAAAATAAAAAACAAAATTACTATGAATTTTGAAAGAATTGTTTCTTATTTCTTTGGCATTTTATATTGTTCTTTTTTCAAGGTTACTAATACTTGACCTCCCTGTTATGGCCTCTGAGAAAATGTATAAGTGATTACATATTAAAATTTTATATTTATGAAGGTCATATGTCTAAACCATTCTATTATAACATAATATGTTAAAGCTCCCTGGTGATATATAAAAATAATTATGCCATCTGTGACTTCAGTTTTCTCTATAATAATGCTAAAATCTAAAAGTAGCAACTTTTTGAACTATTTAAAAAAATTCAGTTCCAGATGTTGTGGTAGGTTATTAGAAATCCATAATTTGAGATTCTGCTCTATAAGTACACTTGAGATTCTTCCTCTTGGTGTAATTCATATACTACAGAACACTCCCACAGAAAGCATCCCTAAAGGTCACCTGACTGATTTGCAAAGGACAAAAGTACAATGAGACATAGGAGGAAATAAGCATTTTTAAAGAAAAGTGAGGATAAAAGGCATATGAAAAGACACCACTGTGTCTTTTCAGAAAATGATTTTCTTTCACAGAAAAATGATTCTGTGAACAGAATTTGGATATACAACTGTGAAAAACCAATCCCTATAATTACAGTGTTTTAAATTCTAGGTGGGCAACATAAATATTCTTCCTATATGATATCTCCATATATTTTGTGAGTTTCATGGTCTACTCTATTTATACTTCCTTATTCTCTTTATTTTTTGTAACTGGTGTAAAGGATGTTAGATATAGAAAGGAAATTTTACTGAGCAAAGATTCATTATATACAGTCTGTTTACATATACTTTGAAAATCAATATTTTTACTACAGCCTCATATTATTTTAATCATTGTATTATGACAGATTTTGTACATCAATAATTTATAAAATACTTCTCATGAATTATAATTTGATAGGCCTGCCCCCTTCCCCAAATTTTACATTCTGTGATAGCTTAATTATCAAGTAGCAGTAATATCTCTATTTACACTGAAGAAACTGTGTGTGGAAGAAGTGTGTATTGTATGCATATATCACATATACATGTACTTAATTCTGAATCAGTGACTACTTCTCCAGTGAATGTCTCCATTGTAAGTTGGACACTTGTTTTTATTTTCAATGCAAGTTTAAGCATATTTGAAAACATTTCTAACACAATGCAAATTTGAGATTCATCTTGCTTTTGTCCATATTTGTGATGTTATGAAAACACTCCTTCAGAAGCTCTTAATTTAAATAAGTTTAAAAAAGTCAAAGTTTGAATGCTATGCATGTAATGGTAAAATTATTAAAGACATTTTAAGCCTCTATTCCCTGTGTTATTGATAGGGCACTCTCACAAATTATTTAGCATCATTAAAGTATGTTGATGCTCTAAACTGACTTATCACTTCTCAAATATACATAGAGATACTCTAAAACTTGGTATTTTTCAGGATGTGTGCGTGTGCTCAGTCACTCAGTCATGTGGCTCTTTGCAACCCCATGAACTGTAGCCCACAAGGCTCCCCTGTCCATGGAATTTTCCAGGTGAGAATACTGGATTGGGTTACCATTTCCTACTCCAGGGGATCTTCCTGACTCAAGGATCAAACTCACATCTCTTGTGTCTTCTGTATTGGCAGGAAGGTTCTTTACTACTGCACCATCTGGGAAGAAGCACTATGTACTATTATACAAAATGTAATTCAATTACAAAACAGAAGATGTAAATTACTTATTTTAGATATAGTCATATTTAAAATCAAGGCAGTGTGATGTGGACAAAGATTGGACACACATATCAACGTATGTGAGTGGGAATACAGAAGTAGACCTCCACATGTAATTGATTTTATATAAATATATAATGCCAAAGTAATAAAATAAAGAAGCAATAGACTTAATAAATCAGAATAACACTGAGATAACTGGGCAGACTTTATTTTTTTGGACTCCAAAATCACTGCAGATGGTGACTGCAGCCATGGAATTAAAAGACACTTACTCCTTGGGAGGAAAGTTATGACTAACCTAGGGAGCATAATAAAAAGCAGAGACATCACTTTGCCAACAAAGGTCCATCTAGTCAAGGCTATGGTTTTTCCAGTGGTCCATGTATGGATGTGAAGGTTGGACTATAAAGAAAGCTGAGCTCTGAAGAACTGATGCTTTTGAAATGTGGTGTTGGTGAAGACTCTTGAGAGTCCCTTGGACTGCAAGATCATCAAACCAGTCCATCGTAAAGGAAATCCATCCCGAATGTTCATTGGAAGGACTGATGTTCGAGCTGAAACTCCAATACTTTGGCCACCTGATGTGAAGAGCTGACTCATTTGAAAAGACCCTGATGCTGGGAAAGACTGAAGGCAGGAGGAGAAGGGGATGACAGAGGATGAGATGGTTGGATGGCATCACCAACTCAATGGACATGAGTTTGAGTAAACTCCGAGAATTATTGATGGACAGGGAGGCCTGGCGTGCCGCAGTTGATAGGGTTGCAAAGAGTCAGACATGACTGAGAGACTGAGCTGAACTGAACTGGGCATAAATATGTAGAAAATCCCAGTGGTAAAGAATCTGCTTGCCCAAGCAAAAGCTGCAGGAAATGTGTGTTTGATCCCCTGGAGGAGGAAATGGTAACCCACTCAAATATTCTTGCCAAGATATTCCCATGAACAGAGGAGCCTGATGGGCTACAGTCCATGGCATCACAAAGATTTGGACATGACTGAGTGAGTCACTGTGCACACGTGCATCTCATTATATACAAAACTTCGCCCCAAATGGACAATAGACATAAACATAATCTATAAAACTAAAAGTTCTAGAAGAAAACATAGAATAAAGTTCCTTAGAGAACAAAAATAATAACAATGGTTATATGAATTGATGCAGAAGAAATGTTGAAAATAGAAACTTTATTTTTATAATGATATAAAAAGAGTCGGACATGACTGAAAGGACTTAGCACAGACTCATAGTATAAAAAATAAAATGTATTTTTGATACAAATGGAACAGTTAGGACTATCAAGCCCAGAGGAAAACCACAAATATATGGACACAATTTGTGACAGGTGGAGTTGCAGATCAATCAGGAAACATGAGCTTTTTAAATAACTGATGGAATAATGACTATCCATAGGGAAAAACAAAGTAAAAATAAGACCCTACTTCTCATCATTAAATACATTCCATAAATATTAAATGACTGAATATAAAAAGATGCATATAATTTTATAAGAAATGATAATTACATTATGATCTCGGTATGTGAAATGCTCTTTTAAATAAGGATCCAAGAGTGCAAACCATAATGGAAAATTATTTTTGTCGACTTCAGCCTATTGATAATGATGCTATTAACCAGAAACGTCTATGGCTCTTACCTGGACTTATACTATTTTTGACAGCTCCCACAGTCATTTCCCTGACCAGAGCCAATGGTGTGGCTGGATTGGCTCTTGTGGTTCTAATGATTGCAAGACACACTTCAGAAACAACCATCATAGAAATTTGCAAAGACAAGAACTACTGCTTATAAGTCCTAAGGGTGCATGGCACACTCAGGCACACTCAGTGAGGTCTTGGGTGGGAGGAGATAGTGTGTCTGTAGTTCTACCTTTACGGGAGCCACGTGCAGGGTGCTTAGAGTTTCCCGGGTTCAATATTTATTGGTGAACTTAAACATAAAAGGTTGAATTAAAGCAGGAAGGGAAAAGCAAGTCTGCTATCTATAGAAAACAGTATGGAAATCCATCAAAGAATTAAAAATAGAATACCATATGGTCCAGATATTCCACCTCCAGGTACTGATCCAAAGAACAGGAAAACACTAATCCAAAAAGAAATATGCACTCCAATGTTCACTGCAGCATTATTGATAATACTAAAATACAGAAACAATCAAAGTGCCCATTATAGACAAAAAAGATCTGATACACGCAGGCACATATATATCCCCAATTTTTTGCATCTTCTCATACCTAGCTCTAAAATCATTAGTGGAGATATCTGTTGACTAGCAGCAACCTCATTATAACTAGTAGCAACCCTCTGTCAAAATGTATGCTTCACAGCACCATACTCCCCCTTCACCAAAATCACATATATACTGACCTTCTCCCTTACCTCTTTGGAGTAGCTCTCAGAGCTATCTGAGATGCTGTTTCCTGGGCTATAGTCCTCACGTAGCCCCAAATAAAGCTTAACTCACAACTTTGTGCTTTTTTTTTTTTTTTTGCCCTTACAAATCTGAGTCATAAGCAGTAAGTGTCCTAGTTATTATTATTCTTTACGTTGCACAGTATTTATACTTCTTGTGTGAATGCTGTATTTTATTTCAGTTTCATAAGACAGTATAAAGCAAAATACTTATAGAGACAGGTATGGAATTAGTAAAATACTTTTCAGCATAAATCACTGTATCTAGGACATAGGTTCTGTGAAACTACATTTTAGAGATAATTTTGTCTACTTAGGGAATTTACTAAAATAACTATATAATGTGAGAAACCTTTAAATTGCATAGCTTTTAAGGAAGTGATATACAGGCATGAATAGTATAAACTGACCACAGAAAAATCACTAATTTGTTGCTAGTTTTATGTAGGAAAAATCATAAGCAAGAATAGTAAATTAAAAAAAAAAAGACTGAGTTTTTCAGAGAAAACTCAAAGATGAAATGCTGATTTGACAGATTACAAAAACTATGATAAAATAGGTGGAAATCGTTGAAGACATCATATGATATTCTGTTGCTCACATTTCTTTTAACAGAGACACAACTTCCTTTCCTTTCAATTTTGCCAAATATTGTCCTGATAATTCAAAATCTTTTTTGTTAACAATTTAATGAGGCAACTAGGGCTCTGTTATTAAGGGGTTAAATATGCATAAACTGAATTTCTCTTTAATCATAATAAAATAATCCTAGATAGTCTTGTTGTTTCTTGTTTTTGATGGACACATGTAGCATGATATGTTTATTTGTGTGATAATTCATAATACTCACTTTATAGTCACTATAATTATTAGATATTTTTATTATATACCGAATGTTCTACATAAAAATAGAAGAAAGTTTGACTCACATTTTTTTTCATGAGTGCTCCTAAATTTTTGCATTCCATAATGCAGCACCCCTAGGTATATAGCATGGTCATTCTAAGATTTAAAAAGTACAACATACACACACACACACACACATATATTTTACTTACACAAAATTGTAGTACCTTTCATGTACAAATAAACACACAAATGCAAAGTCATCAAACATAAAAATTGTTATTTTAATTGCAATATTCAGGTAGGAAAATCCTAGAAACAAAGGAAACAAAGATTTCCTTGATTAAAAATGCTTTGCACTATTTTCACCTTTTATTTCCAATTAAAAAATATTATTAAGGTTATTATTTCTAAATGAAGGAAGAAGTGTTTAATCTCTTAACATTTACTGCTTGAGCCAGCCAGTAAAATTCTAAAGATGCATAAAAGCATTTACTCAACCACTAACAGACAGCGGTTCTGTGTTTAACATTCTTGCTTTTTAAATCTCTGGTTAATTTCCAACTCTACAGATCAATAAATTCTGCTTTTAAAATATATTAACAAAAAAATCCTTCTTGAAAGATAGGGGAAATTACTCCTGAAATACAAAACCAACTGTAATAATAATACAGTCGATCCACTGAAACATCAAGAAATAATGTGTGAAATGCAAAAAGAAACTGAGAAAATTGACAATTAAAATATTTAATCAAGAATAATTTCATGTAATTATTTAAAGTCCATCTTTGCTCCAGTAAAATAATCTACTCATTATAATAATCATATTAGTGTGTTAAAATTTTTACTGGTCAAGACATAACTTCATCTAATCCCAGGGAGGAAAGTGAGAAATTACAAGTGCACACAAACAGTTAAGGAGACCATGAAGACCCTGATCAGGAGACACATAAACCAAGTACATGCATATTTCATGTAATCATGGGCAGGAAAGTTCATAACTTTAACAATGGAATTTTCTTTTTCTAGTTAAGTAAATTTCAGAAGTAATTTTCCCAAATTGACAATTACATCTTAAACTCTGCAATCTCTTAATACTGGATTTTGTGAACAAATTTAGAGTTTCACAGGTTTATCTAAGGAAAACACATTTTGCCTTTAAGAAAAAAATTATTAATCACACAATGTTAAGTAGATCCCTTCAGAATCAAGGAAAATTATATCACTTGCAAATAACACAGGTTCCAAGTTAGAGCACCTTTATTTTTACTCATATATATTCTCTTCTGATTTTATTTAACTACATCAGCTAATGGTAAAGAACCTGCCTGCCAATGCAGGAGACCTAAGAGGTGTGGGTTTGATCACTAGGTTGGGAAGATCCCCTGGAGTAGGGCATGGCAACCCACTCCAGTATTCTTGCCTAGAGAATCCCATGGACAGAAGAACCTGGTGGGTTAGTCCATAGGGTTGCAAAGAGTCGGACAGGACTGAAGCTACATAACACACACACACACACACACACACACACACACACACACACACACACACCCCAAGGTCAGTAAAACATTCCCTTCTCTGCTACACCGCCCTCTTTCTTCCCCTTGATCTTTTGATCCAGGATTGGCAAGTGTGAGAGACCCTGAGGCAAAGCCACTGACACGGAGAACCCAATGGAGCTTAAAGAGTCCTGAATTCTATTTTGGGAATTTCAAACTTCCCAAATAGGGCTTCCCAGGTGGCACAGTGGTAAAGAATTCACATGTCAATGCAGGAGAATCAAGAGATATGGGTTTGATCCTTGGGTCAGGAAGACCCCCTAGAGAAGGAAATGGCAACCCATTCAAGTATTCTTGCCTGGGAAATTTCATGGACAGAGGAGCCCTGGCAGGCTACAATACAAGGGGTTGCAAAGACTCAGATGTGATTGAGTAAGCACAGAGACACAGAAACTTCCCAACTAGGACATTTACTTTGGTGACCGTGACCTGTGATACATAGAGTTCAACATGCCATAATGTGAGGGGGATATACTCTATTCAGTTTTCAGGAAATCCCAATTTCTTCTCTACCTTGCCCTGCCTGATTTTCTTTTCTTGTTTACTGTCAGCACTGATTACTCTTTCCAGGAGAATTTGGGAGGAGGGACGAGACAATATGACCTATCAACTTCCCAAAAAGCCCCCCGCTGAAATTTATCTTGTCTGAGAAACGCCTGTGCCACCAGGGAGGACCCTGAGTCAGAATGATTAGCCAGAGACAAACTGGAAACTAACTCCTTTACCGTAAAACCTGAGACTGTTAGCCATGTGGCAGAGTTTTCTCCGGGGTTCCCTTACCCTGGTGCTCTCTGCCTGGGCACCCCTTTCCAATAGTCTTTTGCTTTGTCAATAAGTATGTATCCTTGGATAATTCATTTTCAAATATTAAATAGGAGGCCACCATTGGGCCCTGGAAGGAGTCCCCCTTCCTGCAACATAAACATTTTATGAAAACTGATCACCCTTTCAGAGAACACTCCCACTACTTCCTTCCCAGTTTGTCTAATTGCTTTTTTCCAGAAGGGTAAATCAACTCTTTATCTTTTCTGGCCTTCTCTTTTCATTGCTTAGCATCTTCTCCTCTTACCTGGCATATTTTAATTCTTCAGTAAACCAAACCATAAGCAAGGCTGATCCTCTTTAAAGTCTGAGACCACTTCACCTTTGCTCTCCAAGTCCCCATCTTTTGACAATTTATCTGGGAAAATTTTCCATTAATCATGTATAAGACTTTCTTTGTTATTGCTGACCAAGTAATAGATATAGAACATTCTTTCAAGGAAGTCCATTTTTCACTGATAAGCAAAAAAGAATTGCTCCAAGAGTAATATTCCTTGAAGTAATACTAGGAAAAGATAGTTGATCACCATTTCAAATTTTATATATATATAAACCATATATATATATGGTTTTCAAGGTTCAGTTGAATCTCCCATGTCCAGAAACACGATATTAGAGGCTTATCTGAATATCCCTGGGTTAATTTCAGTCAGTGCCTACTACATACCATCCCTGTCTAATGCAGCCAACCAGGGCAGCATAAGTTTGGATCACAGCATGTACCTCTAAAGACCAGTGTAAGAAGTCTCAGAAATCTTCAGAAACTTTCAAATATTGCCACAGTTCCAAGTTGCTTTTATTCCCACCTATCCTTGGTAAACTCACTTCAGAAACCCAAGGGACTTTTACCAAAACTCAGTAGCTACCAAGAAAGAATCAAATTTAGAAAATATACATAAATACACATCTTTAATTGACCTACATAACAGAGACATTAGCCTAAGTCTTTAATACTCGTGTTCTATTTTATTGCTTGCTATTCACTGTGGCATGCCTTCCAAACAGTTATTGTAAACCCATATCCAGCTTCCTGTTCTTTATTATTAGGGTACAATATCAAGACACAGGACGGCCATAAGACTGGTAGAGATTTAGACTATGGTGCAGTTTTGAAAAGATAAGAGCTATCTGGCTGGCCATGGAAATGAGGAGAACCCTGCAGGCCCCCTCCAAGTACAAAGGCTCTCTGTGCCCCCTGCCTCTTGTTGGTAGGAAAGTTAAAGTTTCCCAGGCCTGCTTGAGTCACAAAAGGGCAGGCTCAAACAGTTAATGACTAAGACACTAGAGTCATAGACTCAGTATCTGATGCAAATTCCTGAGTTGGTTTACAGATGCTATCACTGCCAAGAGAGTAAAAGCTAACTGCATAGTGACCAGACTACAGCCCTGACACCAACTGCTCCACCTTGAGCAATATAGCATCTATAGCTAGCACAATAGCTAGAACTGAATGGGATTAACACTATTGATCATAATAATCTGTAACTTTGTGGGCTTCAAAATAACTGTAGCTTGTTCTGCCCATATATGTAAGCAGACCACTAAAACCGTCACCAAAGAAGTGCTACAGACCCATGTCAACCTCATCCACTCTAAGAATATAGTTCCCTAGGTCAGCATGATGCTACAGAAGATGGACCTTTGCCCCTAATCCCATAAAAATGGAATGATGTCTGACAAGTGGGGATTTGTAAGCAGCTCCTTTGCCCCTTTCCTGTTTGCCCATGTCTGTTCCTCTCCAAGCTTACAGGAATGAGATCACTCGGCAATTTAACCTAACTTCTGACTTATGCTCTCCTGAATGCACATCAAGCCTTCCTTAAACTGTTGATTCTTTTCCTAGATCAAAAGGAGTAAGACTGAAGAATTAAGTAGTTAAAGAATGACTGGGGTAGAAACTTCAGCAGACCTCTTAGCACTCCTGCAGGCAGATCATGCAGGCAAGATAACATCTGAAGAAACAGCCAGTCTGCAGCAATGGAGAATGATGCAGAATCTATCCTCCTACCTCGAAGACTTGCTTAGTGTCTTCCCCTTTCTTTCTCCTTTTCAAAATTGTCATGCCTGAGCAGAATCTTCAGAGTTGGTTGAGGGACATATGTCTGCCTCCTCTTCAGGTTGCCAGCTTTTGGATTAAAGCAACTTTTCTTTCAACCACCACTAGCCTCGGGTACTGGCTTTCAAGCAGCAAGCGATCAAGCCTGAGTTGAGTAACAGCTGGATTTTTCTAACGTTACATAAAATGTTTCTATATACTATTTATTGGAAAGCTGTCTAGTAAAACATGAGCCTATTCACTTTCATTCAGGTAAAGATTGGCATAGCAGTTGTATGATCCATTCCCATGCTATTATGTCTTTTTTGTCCCAAGCCAGAGATGATCCTTGCTCAATGCTTCTTAGACACTTATACAACAGATATTTATTGAGCTTACTCTAAATGTAAGGCACTGAGGAGGATACCACTTGGCATTAGGTGTGGACTGTATATAATCATGGAGTGCAGAGTCTAACAAGAAAAATCAGATTGGTGAATTCTTGTAAAAGAGAGGAAAATAATAAAGAATTACAAGTAGAGTGCTATTGGATTTCAAGTGAGGAAGAAATTCCCTCTAGTATCACTAATAACAGTAGAATCTCAAGTCTTACTTTCCTAGCTAGAAATAACAAATCTGCTAAAAAATTACCATATTTGGTGTAATTATGCTTTTCAGAATTTTGAAAAAAAAAAGGAGGTTAGCAAGTTTTGATATCAGTATCTGTTTCAGAACTTCCCTAGTGCTCCAGTGGTTAAATATCCATCTTGCAAAGTGGGAGAGGTGGGTTAAACCCCTTAGGAAACTCAGACCAAACAGATTGCAGAGCAACTAAGCCTGTGTGCTGCAAATACTGAGCCCAAGCCCCACAACAAAAGATATCACATGCCACAACAAATACATAACACAGTCAAATAAATACATAAATAAATAAATATTTAAATAGCAGTTTCATATGACCTGCACCTTGAACACATCAGTTGCTTTTTCCAGTGGAGATCTAATCACTTCTTAATAAGAACACATGAATGGAGCAATCAGAATTTGCTATAAGAATGTATTTGCATATGTGTGTCTGTATGTAGTTTTGTTCATTGCTTTTGTTTGTTTATATTTTCTTTTTTGAGGAGGTAAGGGGGAAAAATATACTCTACTGGCAAAGCTACAGGATTGAATATAGAAAAGATAAAGATAAAAGAATTGTTTCCATTGCTGACTGTAAGATAAACTTCTCCCTGGAATTTATCTCGAGCTTTTTTCCTTTTAAGAATTTCAAAGGCCTTTACATGTTTCTTGAAATTATTGTTCCCTTGGCAGCTACTCAGTGAGATGGCTGCAGACAGGTGCTATTATCCTTACTGCAGAAAATACACTGTGGAGTAATATCCTAAGACTTTGATTGTGTCCTTTTCCCCACTGGGTGAGGAATTACTCAGACAACATGCATCTGTGTGCAGGATTTTTATCTTTCATCTAGATTTCCTAACGTTTCTTTATACAGGTGAGGAAGGGGAAAATGCCAACCAAATATATGAATTTCAAGAGAACTGTCTCCTTTTTAGTCCATAAAGGAAATCTAGAGAATAGTCAGGTCAAAGAAACAAATAGATGGATAGAAATTTCTTCACAGTGGAAGATAATTTCTAGGCATAGCATGTTCAGCCTGTAGAAAAGAGAAGATAGAAAGTATATAGAAATTGTTGATGTTGAAGATATTCTCAGACCTGTAAAGCATTAAGTTTTTTTTAAAAAGGTGAGTTAGAGATCAAATTGTGTGTACAAATGCTTCATTAATTTAAGAGGTAATACTATCTGATTCAGTAATATCAATAAAATAAAGGGATTTTCCTTGATCAAAAAAGATAGGGTAATCAAAGCTGACAGAATGAATTAAAATCATATTAATGTTTAGCCATAGGTACTAGAAATGAAAGCCAGTAAATATATTTTTAGAAATTCTTTAGAAACCAAAACTATAGGTGTTTCATGTGTCTGCCCCTACTAAGATACAGGAAGATACACAGGGGCCTGATAAAGGAAGAATAGGCTATAAAAGATGAATTTATGATCAACATATGGTAATAGGTTGAACAATCTCTGTCTCAGTGGATTAATCTGAGACTCAGACTAGAAGACAAAACAAAGAAGATATTTAACCTAACTTTCAAATTTTTATTTTTTCAAGCTGCAGGGTTTTGACCAGGCTATTAGTCTCCTGCAGTGAGCTAGTCAGAGAACATAAACCTTAGCATAGTTAAAAGGATTCAATGACTTACTGTATTTCAGAAAATCTGAGAGAGAACTGAACTAAAAATTTAGGTGGAAAGTTCAGCCTCAGTCAGGTGACAAAGTACTTAAAGTTACACACATGAAAAGATATATATATATATATATATATATATATATATATATATATATATTTCCACATTGCTAAGTTATTTTTCTTGGTACAGATCTCCAATCCAAACTTGGAGAAGATGATGATTTTTTGAGACAGAAAAATATATGCTGTTTAAAGAGAGATGAGTCCTTCACCTAGGGGTTCAGTTCATTTCAGTTGCTCAGTCATGTCCGAACCTTTGTGACCCCATGGAGTGCAGCACATCAGGCTTCCCTGTCTATCACTAATTCCAGGAGCTTGCTCTAACTCATATCCATTGAGTCGGTGATGCCATCCAACCATCTCATCTTCTGTCATCCTCTTCTCCCCCTGCCTTTAATCTTTCACAGCATCAGGGTCGTTTCCAATGAGTCAGTTCTTTCCATCAGGAGGCCAAAGTATTGGAGCTTCAGCTTCAGCATTAGTCCTTCCAATGACTATTCAAAAGGATGTCCTTTAGGATTGACTGGTTAGATCTCCGTGCCATCCAAGGGACTCTCAAGAGACTTCTCCAACACCACAGTTCAAAAGCATCAATTTTTCAGTGCTCAGCCTTCTTCACAGTCCAACTCTCACATCCACACATGAACATAGGAAAAACCATAGCCTTGACTAGACGGACCTTAGTTGGCAAAGTATGCTGTCTCATTGGTCAGAGCTTTTCTTCCAAGGAGCAAGTGTCTTTTAATTTCATGGCTTCAGTCACCATCTGAGGTAATTTTGGAACCCAGGAAAATAACGTCTGTCACTGTTCAATTGTTTCCCCATCTATTTGCCATGAAGTGATATGACCAGATGCCACGATCTTAATTTTTTGAATGTTGAGTTTTAAGCCAGTTTTTTCACTCTCCTCTTTCACTTTCAAAAAGAGGTTCTTCAGTTCCTCTTTGCTTTCTGCCATAAGGCTGGTGTCATCTGCATATCTGAGGTTATTGATATTTCTCCCGGCAATCTTCATTCCAACTTGTGCTTCATCCAGCCCAGCATTTTGCATGATGTTAAATACATTAAATAAACAGGGTGAAAATATACTTGATGTACTGTTTCCCAATTTGTATCCAGTCCATTTTTTCATGTCCAGTTCTAGATGTTGCTTCTTGACCTACATACAGATTTCTCAGGAGGCAGCTAAGGTGGTCTGCTATTCCCATCTCTTTAAGAATTTTCCACAGTTTGCACGATCCACACAGTCAAACACTTTGGCGTAGTCATTAAAGCAGAAGTAAATGTTTTTTCTGGAACTATCTTCCTTGTCCTATAATCCAACAGATGTTGGCAATTTGATCTCTCGTTCCTCTGTCTTTTCTAAATCAGGCTTAAACATATGGGAGTTCTCAGTTCACCTACTGTTGAAGCCTCTCTTGGAGAATTTTCAACATCTCTTTGCTAGCATGTGAAAAGGGTGCGATTGTGCAGCAGTTTCAATATTCTTTGGTATTGCCTTTCTTGGGATTGGAATGAGTCCCAAAGTCCTGTGGCCACTGCCAAGTTTTCCAAATTTGCTGGCATATTGAGTGCAGCACTTTCACAGAGCGTCATTTTTTAGGATTTGAAACAGCTCAACTGGAATTCCATCACCTCCACTAGCTTTGTTCGTAACGATGCTTCCTAAGGACCACTTGACTTGACATTCCAGGATGTCTGGCTCTAGGTGAGTGATCACACTATTAAGATTATCTGGGTCATTAAGATTTTTTTTTTTTGTATAGTCCTTCTGTGTATTCTTGGCACCTCTTCTGCTTCTGTTAAGTCCATACCATTTCCTCCTTTATTGTGCCCATCTTTGCATGAAATGTTCCCTTGGTATCTCTAATTTTCTTGAAGTGATCTCTAGACTTTCCCATTCTATTGTTTTCCTCTCTTTTTTTGCATTGATCACTGAGGAAGGCTTTCTTATCTCTCCTTGCTATTCTTTGGAACTCTGCATTCAACTGGGTATATCTTTCCTTTTCTCCTTTACTTTTCACTTCTCTTCTTTTCTCAGCTATTTGTAAGGCCTCCTCTGACAATCATTTTGCCTTTTTGCATTTCTTTTTCTTGGGGATGGCCTCACAAACCTCTGTCAATTGTTCTTCAGGCACTCTGTCTATCAAATCTAATCCCTTGACTCTATTTGTCACTTCTACCGTATAATCGTAAGGGATTTGATTTAAGTCATATCTGAAAGATCTAATGCCTTTCCCTACTTTCTTCAAGTCTGAATTTGGCAATAAGGAATTTATGATCTAAGCCACAGTCAGCTCCTGGTCTTGCTTCTGCCGACTGCATAGAGATTCTCCATCTTTGGCTGCAAAGAATACAATCAGTCTGATTTTGGTATTGACCATTTGGTGATGTTCACGTGTAGAGTGTTCTCTTGTGTTGTCGGAAGAGGGTGTTTACTATAACCAGTGAATTCTCTTGGTAAACTGTGTTAGCCTTTGCCCTGCTTCTTTTTGTACTCTGAGGCCAAACTAGCCTGTTCCAGGTATCTCTTCACTTCCTACTTTTGCATTCCAGTCCCCTGTGATGAAAAGGACAACACCTAGTGGTTGGTAGAAGTCTATAGAAAATTATTAACATATCTATAGAATTAGTACATCAGAGCAATACTGGCACAGATGAGGTAGGGTTGTAAAAGTTAAAAAAAAATGTGTTGTTTAAAGACCTTACTAGGATGGATGGTGCTCTGAATATGTGTATGTGAACCTTTAGCAGCTCTATACTCTCAATAGAATGTGTGAATATAATAAACTTTGTGTTCTTATGTCTTCCTAGGTACACTTTTGTGGCTGTACCTAACTCATCGTTATCTAAGAGAACACAGATAACTGTGTTCCTGACTCCAGCTCACTAATAAATCTTCTGACTACAATAAGACTTTCCATGTGGATGTGCCCCAAAAGAGAAAGTCCACAAACTGGTAGCCATGGATTCAGTTCACTTGATCACCATGTTTATGTGTATGCTGCTGCTGCTAAGTCACTTCAGTCGTGTCTGACTCTGTGCGACCCCATAGATGGCAACCCACCAGGCTCCCCCATCCCTGGGATTCTCCAGGCAAGAACACCAGAGTGGGTTTATGTGTATAAATTATATTAATTCATAGTCCTTGTTAGAATTTATATCCATCTCTTTGAGTTTTGTTGATGTGAATGAACATTCCACTTCAGATTCTGATCATCTCTTGACATTAGAATAGCAGAAATCCTGAGACTGCAGAGGTGAAGTCCAGCTCCTGGAATTTAATGACTAAATTCAGCACTAAAATTATGTAACAAAGTTGAGCTGTACCAGTAGGCAGAAGCTCCCTGTAGGCAATGTTCCCCTGTCTTATTTAAACATGGTCTTCAAGTAAAATTGTATTTCTAAGACTCAGTATAACAAAGTTAGACTTGGGAAAAAGTCATGCAATAAGTTATTATAAAAACTATTTAGATTTAAAAAGGAAAAATGGAAGCACTCAAAATCTCAGAGGTTACCAGAATGAATTACTTCTAGAGCTGGAGTCAGAGTTCAACATAGCTAGGCTTCATTTGGCAGATTCTGTTAGTTATCCTCTTGTTCTAAATGCCCACTATCTTTTAAATTACCACTCACTGTATTATTTAATTAGCATTTCATAGAATTACTTTAAATAATTTTGGAGAAAAATGTTGGGTTTTATCAAGCATTAAGTACATGTGCCACACAGGTGATTTGGGGACTTAATGTAGGTAATGAAGGTTAATTCATACCTTTGGAAATCTTTATTGACGTATAAGCTGTATGCCTAAGTGCACTGGAAAGGATGTTCAGAAGGTGTGAAGAAAGAAGGATTACTGATCTTCTTAAGGTGGTCTTTGAATAATTAAACTCTCCTCTGAATTTTACTATATACTTGTAAAATAACATGTGACCTCAACTTTTGAAAGTAAAATGCTAAAGTACTTTGGAAACTTCTCTCTAACTATATGATAAAGCTTTATGAAAATGTGGTGGAAATCCATTTAGGACAATGAAGCATTTCTATCATAAATCAGGCTATCCAAATACGATGTTTTAAATGAAATGTATCTACTTCCAAATTTTCTAATTTACTTAATTTTATATTTTAACACATACCGGATAAACCTAGCCAAATTATAGAATCCTTAATTCCTTCTAACCTTCAGGGGAAAATATGATTATTTTAGAAGAGCACCCTCACATTTAGCCATATGTCTTTCAAACATTAATCCACTAATTTTTGGAAATATTTCTGTTAATATTATCCCTAATCATGAGAAATATATAAACCTAAAGTTTCCTCAGAAGGAAAATAATAGGTACAAAACAAGAAAAAGCAGATAAAGATGAAGGCAGTAAATGATTAATAATGAATGCTGGCCAAACACAGGATCATATAGCTAAGCACATCATGGCTCAAAGAAGAAAGTGATGCTGCAATGCAATAATAATAAACAGTAACAACAATAACTGCAATAAGTTAAAATAGGTGCAACCAGACTGATAAAGAAGAGTGGAGGTTCTTAGAGACTGGAGTGAAACCTGCATTGGAAAATAGAAGTATGAAAGAGAAAGGTAGAAAAGAATAAGGAAAAATTAGTAACACAGAGTACGGTAGAGAAGAAATCAGAAGACTCACAGTATCCAAGGATTAGGACAGAAAGTTAGCCTATAACTGAGAAAAGACGTTGAGAATAAATTGAGAAACAAACCAAGCAGCTGACTTTAGATATCTCAACACTTTGTTTAATGAAAGGTGACTTTCTTATCCACTATAATTCTAAGAAGCTTTGGGACAGCCAGTCTGTTCTCAATTTCATTAATCTGGTATCTGGACAGAAGCACACATAGCTATATGTATTAGTGTGATTTATCTTCAATTTTGGCACATACTTGAAAAAATTATTAAAAAAATTATATAATGTTTAAGTGACAGATACTTACTCATTTTTTAAAATATTCACACATTTGATGTGGATCGTTATTTCAATATTTGAGGATGGGAATCTGTCCCATAATACTTAAACCTGGTTGTCATTCAGATCATCTGGCATGCTTGTCCTTAGGCCCATCTGTTAGGTTGTCATGGTGCCATACTGAGGAAGTGGCAAGCTAGTTTGAAGTAGATATAAATGCCAACCAAAGATTAATTTAGCAGGAGAGCTTGTTGAGTACAAAAAGTGACATCTCCTATAAGAGGGAACTCT